>NC_139383.1:254260000-255460000 GCF_054392235.1 Sus scrofa
TAAATACAAGACTCACCATCAGTAAAAGACAATGAAAGAGCCAAAAAGAAAAAAAAACAAAAAAACCACAACACCATGATGATTTCATAGAACTCAAGTAGAGGTTGTTCCACAACATCAAAAAACTGTAAGAATATCAAAGAGGATGAGTCTGGTAAAGTTCCATTACTAGTGGTATTATTTATCATTTTATGGGAAAAACCTGGTCCAAACTATAAGAGTTGGTGAAATAATCCACTCAAAGGCAAACTATCTGGCCATTAAAAAAATGGAAAAATATTGATGATATGGGAAAAATGTTTATAAGTTAAACAATTTCATAAAATAGCATGATCCCAGTTTTATAGCACATACATATGTCTAGATCTCTGGGTTGTGGGCTAATGGGTGATTTTTATTCTTTTGGCATTTTTATTAACTTTCACAATTATCCACAAAGAACATATATTTTTTAAAATCATAAAGAAACAAATTACAAGCGTAACACAATAAAATGGCTAAAGCAATAATAAATACAGCTACTAAAATAATTAACCATCTTACATTTCTAAAGAGATATCTTACTATCAGGTTTATAACTGCCATTATGGTTGCAGAACAGCCAAGACTGTTGGATTTTCTCAGAAGGCAGAAAAATATATTTTCTTAGATGGATTAACCTACATTTCCCATAGTCAAAAGACCAGGAAATGGACTAAAAGCTGCTTGGATTCCTTTTTTTTTTGCCTTAAAAGGCTGGATTCTTAGGATGTTTTAACTTAAAGCTATTGTTTAGAGACCAGTAGGTGGCGCTTTGTGCCTGCAACCAGGTGACGGCATACTGGATTAACTCAGGCTTGGATTTATCACTCATTTTCAGCTATACACTGAAGCGTTTCCTTATGTGTATAACACATTGTGTGATGTGACTCAAATTAATTTCCTGGATATCATCAAAAGCATAGCAGCTCTGTATTTGGACCTATTAAATTTACAACATACAGAAGCAAATTCTTTGTTTAACAGAATCCCTGTTTAAGTACCTCTGGTTGGGACTGAACAAGTACAGTTCCACAACTGAGCCAGAATGTAATTCTATTAGATAAAAACACGCTGAGCATCTAACTTGGATTATGGAAATAAGCTGTTTTTACTTTTCAAGCTGAAGAGTACTCACCCAATTTTTGTTTGGCTTTGGGTTGAGGCTTTCAGTACCAAAAAACACCAATAGTTTGTATGCAGGCTGTGCAGCCATCAAAGCACTTGATACTGAAAGTTCAGCTAATGATCACCCCTAACTGAGAAGAGAGTAGTGACAACCCATGTCTAAGTCATCCCTAAGAATGCTACTGAAAGATCCAGACGGAGCCATTGTCTGGAACTGTATAGACTCAGCACCTGCAGAGTGATGAAAATATAAAGCTAGACTGCAAATACAAAGGAAAATACCACCTTTTAATACAGAAATACCATCAACTCAGAATGCCTATGCTTCGAAAATCATGCCAGCTCTGACTTTTCAGAAAGTTTTTTAAAAAAAGAATTCCTTTCTTCTATTCTTTGATGACAATGCCCATTTGGAGTGACAATAAAGCTTTCTCCACTTGTACCCAAGTATTTCTACAAATTTTAAACCAGTATCCTTGACAGAATAGCATAACATCAAAATGTTATTTAAGGTTATTGGAGGACACCCGGGGGTAGCAGGGCATATGAATTACTTTTATAATCAGAAAAGCAATACACATTTTAAAAGTCCCTATACGTTGTATGCATCAATTTTGATATAGTGATGATTCAATCAAACACCAAATTTGCCATATGGATATCCTTTTTTACAATTCTTAGTATATAACAGTGCTACTGTTCCCAAACTTTGAGCTAATAGATGCACAAGTCAGTCCAATTGGTATGGATAAAGCCTGCATGAGAAAAGGGAAACTTCTGAACCTTTAATCCACATCAAGTTAGACTCTGCCCTTTCTAAAATCCCTCTTCTCCCAGTCTCCCCCAAGAAGCCTAAACCAAAAACTGGGTCATGTTTCTACTGTTCCTTAATTTTAGTTTCTGGGAGCCTCCTATGAGAAATTGGGGTAGTAGATAAGGCAAGACTTGTGAACTCCTCACTAATACTGACAAATAGAAACAGAACATTATTTTTTACCTCTGATTTAACTGTTCCAAAGATCCAGGCATTCAGAACCCACTAAAAAAAGCAACTGGTTGAAACTGGACCTCAAAGTTCATTTCATTGCTGACCAAATTTACACATGCCTAACTTGAGGGTGCAACTCAGTGAATTAGACCTCTAAGGGGAGTTTCAAAACAGCAGAATCTTATTTTTTCTTAGGGTTGATCTACTGGAATCAGATCTCTTAAGTCTGAATATCAAATGCATATGGAAAATGCATGTATAAAGAGTCTGGAGAGCAAGCTAGAATATTTGAGTTCTCGTTCTTATTATTTCAGTTTTTAATTAAGCCATGTCAACACTATGTACTAAAAGAATGATCATTAGCATAAGGATACACAGTGCTCCAGGGACAGTTCTTAGAACTTCGCATACATGCTATCACCCTCACCGTAACTTTATAAGGTAGTCACATTTTGTGGATCAAAATTTGAGGCATGGAGACATTCTCAAGGTAAAATGTCTAGACAGTGGTAGAGCTAAGATTCAAACACAGATGTGTGCTTCTCAAAAACCTATTCTCTTCACTCCTACCTGTATTTCTTCCATCTATATGTTACCATTGTCTCATTTGCAGAATACAAGTATACTAATTATCCTAACTTCACGAAGTAACTGTGAGGATCAAACTGAAAATATGGATGTGAAAGGATAAATTTAAACATACTCTACAGTTTGTTCCTGAAATCTATACTTTATAATGAAGAACTGAAAGCACGGGTGAGAAAACGTGAAGGCAACTTGTGTTTTCCTCCCTTATTTTTAATTTTGTAGGTAATACATACTTGAGAAAAATGGAAACACAGGATAAAATATGGACTTCTATAATTTACTTACAATCACATTTAACTTTTTTTTCCTTAACAGCCACACCTGCAGCATATGGAAGTTCCTGGGGGCTAGGGGCTGAATCAGAGCTGCAGCTGAGGCCTGTGCTAGAGCCACAGCAACACCGGATCCTTAATCCCCTGAGTAAGGCCAGGGATACAACTCACCTCCTCACAGAGACAACATCAGGTTCTTAACCCACTGAGCCACAACAGGAACTCCCACATTTAACACTGGTATAAACATAGTTCTAGATTTTATATTTTACAAAAGATCACACATTATATACACTGTATACATTTTTTATCTCTGTGTCAGTAAATATATTTTCATTTTGAATGGGTACATGGTATTCCATTGTAAAGATAGACCATGATTCATTTAATTAAATTTCTATTATTTGATATTTAGTGTGAAATATTTTACTTATCAAACCTGTAAGTAGATATCGCTTTTATCTTTTTTTCCTGCAATAATTCAAAAACAGTGATGGATCCAGTCTGTTGTTGGATTGTAGGTTGACAAATACACTAAATTCAGAAGGAGTTGTTAATTTTTTCCCCTCTTGGTGACTTCTCACTTTCTACAATGCACAGCTCTTTTACTACTTTGTGTGTTGTCTACACACTGTTATTTACCTCACAGGACTGTTAAAGCGATACTACGAGCACATTTGTGAAGAAGCCCTGAAGAGCATAAATACTACAAAAATATGCATGACTTAGTTTTTTCTTAAATTTATGTCTTGAATGAATAACAATGAGGGATAATTCAGCTTGCTTAATTCTCTACCACTTGAACCCCTGAAGGCTCATCTCCACAGACTAGATACTAGCCTTCTAGTGTCAGGGTTTATTCCAGCTGATACAGTACCAACTCAGTTCAGTACAACCATCCTGCTCCCTTAGTGCAGGAGATCAAACTCTATTTCCCCTGAAAGTGTCTGAATCTTCAGATTCAGGAGATCTGAAAGTCTAGCTGAGGTGTTAGAATGGGGGATGGGAGTAGACAGCTGGTTTACTCCTTGCCTACCTTCCCTCATTGCTCTCTTCTCCCACCATCCCATATAAGAAAGATCAGAGAAAGAAATGAGTGGCTAAAGACTTCCATCAGTTTGTTATCCATGCATTCGCTCAAAAAGCTATGCGGCAGATTCTGAGATGCTCTTTCTTCTTGCCTACTTTTATAGATTCCACATCTCATTTCTAGTGCTGTACTGCTTCTCTACTCTTTTGTGTATGTGAGTGGTGGAAGCTAGAGAAGGCAGGAGAAAAGACAATGAGATTCTCATCTCTACACTTAGTATGGCCACTCAAGTGTACAATGTCTTGGTATGAGAGCCCTGCATAGTTGCCTAGGCACTGATACTCAAAGTAGCTGGTCTGCAAACTCTTATCTTTCCAAGATAAGGATCTTGGGCCAGTATGAATCGACACACTGCTTTCTTCATCAAGAAAGACTTGACAGTGAAAATAACGTCAGATAAGCCAGTGTGCTTAGTGGTGTGGTAGGTGGAGCTGGGGTAGAGGGGTTAGACTGTGTGACGGGAGTCTCATGAGGGATCTAAAGTTTGCCTATAGGAGAAACTTAAAACCAATGTGAGAAACCAACATTTCTGAAAAACCTTACACATCTTATTGAAGCTTCTATGGCAATACTGAAGGCTCTAGAAACTGTATTGATCATGTGCATTGATAAAAATTTGCTATTGGAAATTCCTGCTGTGGTGCAGTGGGTTAAGATTCCAGCTGCAGCAGCCTGGGTCACTTTTGAGCTGTACACTGTGGGTTAAAGGATCCAGCATTGCCCAGCTGTGGTGTAGGCTGCAGCTGCAGCTCAGATGCAATCCCTAGCCTGGGAACATATGCCACAGGTGCAGTCACAAAAAAGGAAAAAAACTTTGCCATTGGTATAGCAACAGTGGCATATCTTCTAATCCTAAGCAAGGGTACAAGCTACTTAGGAACATAAGTCTTTTGGGGGTGGTGGTGTTAAACCTACTTTCCTTTTTTTTTTTTAAGAGAAAGAAAATGAAGGATTGGATAATGAGTAAGGTGGAAGATGAAGGCAAGTTATACTGTGAATCACATCCTACTTTGATTAGTAACAACCAATGAAGAGTTAATGGTGAATTAGGACTTGGATGATTCTTATCTGATCAAAACCAGCACCTCTCTACAAGTTATTTGGCTATCAATTTTTCCAAAGAACTTCACTTTCTTATTTGATTCACACAACAACTCTGTCAAATTGGTAAAATAACTTTCCTTTGACCGACAAGCATAGATGCTCAGAGATAGAGGAACTTCCCTAAAATTCCATGGCCAGTGAGAGGTAGAGGTATATTGTCTTTTGAGTACAATTTAATATGCCTTCTATTATATTCTGCTTGTTTAACCGACATGATTGGAATTTGACAGGAGGTATTCAGGAAATAAAATCGAATGGTATTCCCAGGTGAAACCATTGGGGGAGGGAGCTTTTGGGAGGGTAGGAATAACATATACACCCTCCTGTATAAAATAGATGATCAACAAGAAACTACTGTATAGCACAGGAAAATATGGAAAAAAAGAATGGATATATTTATATGTACAACTGATTCACTTTCCTGTACACCTAAAACTAATACATAAGTCAGCTATACTCCAAAAAAATGTTTTTAAAAATGATCAACATAGTAAAAAAAACCAAAAACCAAAAAACCAAAAAACAAAAAACAAAAAAACCCAAAAACTAATGGTACAAAACCCAAAGTCCTTCTGCCACACCAGAAGATAAAACACTAAGGAATTAGACAGTGAAACTCATCTTCAAATGATTCCATCATAAGTTAACTCCAAGATGTAAGAGCCATGATCAAGATCCAAGATTCTCTATGACTGCTCTACAGCAGACACATAGAAAGAGGGGTGAAACTGATTAACTGCCCCATGAATGGTGTCTCTTAGTCTCTTCTATTCTATTTATCTAGAAAAGTAAGGGCTGTTACAACAAAATCCCTGAATTAAAAATAAAAACTTCCAACTTAATCCCAGGTCCCTGTTCTTCCAGAGAAACCTATAAAAGATCACTGCTAAGGAAAGCTTTGCATCACTTGACATTTAATTTGAAATAATTTATCTTCAAGTCAGCCACAATTAGGTGCTACTACCAGCCATTCATTATGAACTGAAGAAGAATACATTTCCCCTAGAGAAGAGAGAATGGTGCCTTGCATGGAGTAAGTCAAGGAAAACTAACACAGTTGAGAGCAGATGTTTTAGAAACAAGTGTCCTTTACTTGTTCCCTCATGAGGCACGTAAGTTATGTATGACATTGTTTTGCCCCCCTGGACCATGCAAAAGTGGCACCATGCTAGCCAAATTCTAATAAACAGAATTCAGTACTTAGCCCTATATTATAAAAATGGACCATCTAAAACACAATTCCAAGGAAATAAACATCTATTAATTAGGTAGCATATATGGCTCACGAGACAGGCAAACTGTGGATGGTACATTCAACAAGAGATGAAAATAGTAGTGCAGTTTTTAATTGCATAGGTTTGATTCTAAGCCAATTATATTACTCCATTAATTCTGCCTAATGAAATGGATATGGAATTAACATGAGATATATATTTTAAAAAGAAATATATATCTGTCATTACCTCAGCAGGTAAATTTTGAGGTGCTAAAATTGAAAAAGTATGTGAAGAGAAACAAAGAGCTGTAAGAACTTATTGTAACTTAAATGTAACTAATTCCATGTGCAGCATCATTATTTGAAGATCATGGGAAAAGAATTTAGAACTATGAAGGGATCATTTTGATAAAATGAGTTGGCCTCAAGTGTGGGGGTTTGGGTGTGATAAAGTCAGAATTGTGGGGGTGGAAGCATGCTTTGACCTTTTCCTATGTGTTATGTGGCATTAAGCATTTATTAGGTAGTGATAATACACATATGGTTTCCAAAAGTAGGTAGCTAACTCTTACTTTTAATGCATCTCCCTGTTTTAAGGAAGCTGGTTTCTTCCAAGCTGATGAACCTATGTGCTTATGTTTAGAATAAATAGTATCCTGAAATAAAGCTATGCTATTCTCAGGAATGAATAGTATCCTGAAATAAAGCTATGCTATTCTCAGGAATGAATAGTATCCTGAAATAAAGCTATGCTATTCTCAGGAATAAATAGTATCCTGAAATAAAGCTATGCTATTCTCAGGGGTTTGGCCATTTCACTGGTATTTCTTTCCATTCAGGAGTTGTAGCAGAGTGCTATCAAAACCATTCTTTAGATATTAAAGGTTTCATATGAAAGAAATCAGTCGCCCAAAAGAAAGTGGGAGAAAACATTATTGCTGCTCCTTCTCTAAAATTAATTTTGATTTGTCTGATTGTGTGGACAAGTTCACTCTCTTCTAGAATCCTTTATTCAGGCACTGGTGCAATCAACAAATTAGGTCACTGGGCAGTAGACTCCAATGAGGACAGTGGCTAAATGAAGTCAATTTTACTTAATGTGTAAAACGACTTTGTCATTCTTTTATATTTAGAAAGTTAAAAAAAAATCACATCATTGTATTAGATAAAGGTCCACTTTTCAGGGGGAAGCCAGGGAAAGATCAGTTATTATTTTTGCTGAAAGCAGAGGGTGGTTATATGCTAAAATTACATATTACAGTGACTTGGCATTGAGCTGGACATTTTTAATAAAGAACATTATAGAATGACATTTAAATTATATACTAAAGCAAAGACAGGTTAGATGTGTTTGAATTTAAAATATGAAGATAAATGAAAGAAAATGTCCTCAGGTGGCCAAACCAGACCTGAGTTAATAATCTCTTCCTTTCAAGATGTGTGCCATGAAAGTAGTATTGACAACGATGATTTAAAATACACTTCTGAGAGTTCCCTGGTGGCCTAGCAGCTAAGGCTCTGGCATTGTCATTGCTATGCCTGGGGTCACTGCTGTGGCTTGGATTTGATCCATGACTCGGGAACTTCTTTGTGCAGTGGGCGTGGACAAAAATAAAGTAAAATAACTTCTGAATGAAATATAGAAGTAACTATGCTTGGTAGAGTATTTTATTGTCAGCTTGCACGGGTTGTCCCTAGAGAACTCTTTTCCCTCCAGGGGTCCTAAAACTATGAGGTCCACTGATTCTTTATGCTACTTCATGGCTTCTCTGGTCCCCTTGTTGTAATGTGCTGTATACAACAAAAATTCATCATGGAACATAGACAATTTCACTTCTAACTAAGGTCACTAATGGGGGAGGGGGGTGGATTCTTGCTAATTCTCTTGCCAAACAATCTACAAATGGAAAGGAGTCTGGAGACTGTGAACACTATTGGCAGGTATGAAGTATTAGGTAATAAGGAAGCAATGATGAGAAACAAGTGATGCTGACTCTTGCATTTGTTAGATCCAATTCTGCATATATATTAATAATGATGCACCCTATGGATGCAATTTCATGTTTATAACACCCTGGCCACTGGCAGTATTGTGCACCTGTGTTTTCCATGCCTTCCCATCTGCTGCCTGCAGTCATTCAGATTCAGGTGACGGAAATATTTTAGATAAAAGTTAATTAGCCTGCACTCTGCAGATCAAATCTCTACAGTTCAGAATTAAATAGGAATCTTCTGGGAAACTGGTGGAAGTGGCCTGAGTCTGCCCTTCCTAAGATTAAAAATGTAAGATTTTTTTTTTTCTAGAAAAAGAAGCCTTTAGTACTCTCTTCATATGCATAGATTTGATCAAACTTTTCTCATGTATTTGCTCTTACTCATTTTATTTTTATCTCTATTTGTACTAAAATTGCAATAAGAGATTAGAAGTATTTTTTTCCAGCTGAAGTGATAGTGAAAGTAATATAGAGTTAGAAATTCTTTGGACTCTTCTACAAGTATACAGACCAATGTTGACCAAACCCCAGAACTTCCCTTAGTTTCTCAGCTCTAAAATGAGAGCAATACCAATTACCTATTTGTTTCATAAATACTTTGTAGAAAGCTTAATTAAGCTTGATATTTTGATAAAAAATAATGTACAAAATGCAGAAAACCCATATTCCTAAAAGGATCCCGCCCTCTTAAATATTTATCATTACATACATATACATAAAATACATACATTTTTTTAACCCATAGGAAGCTAAATCATTAGTCTTTTTTCTTTATTCCTGTACAGTTGGAGCAGAAATGGGCTGACTCAACTAAATATAGCCAGTCTCTGAACCCACATCACATAGAGAAAGTAGGGACAAAGAAAAATCCCGAGTCCTCCCATCCATTTATAAGGTATCAGATAAAATTTCTAAGGCATTCCAATATCCAAGACTAATTAACCACTCTACCTATTACTTCTGTTCTAACTGCACATTGCCTGTTTACTCAAAGGAATTCAAAGAGAATTATTTTCTTTCTTATGCTATCGCCTAAAGCTCAGGGACACCTTCTAAATAAGTCAGAGAGGTCAGGTGCTCTTTCCAACAGGTGTTTTGAGAGCTCCTCACTGCAAAGACTCCAATAATCTGGGACCTTCTTTGCCCATCCCCCGCGCTAGTCATTAGAACCTCCTGCAGACTTCTACTTCCGTCGGGTAACCAATAGGTTTCTCTCTGCTGGTCAAAACGTGAAGAGTTTTTTCGCTTATTCTCCCCACTTCCTTCCTTCCATCTGATACCTCTACCTCTCATTTTATTTCCATCTGCTCTTTAAATTGTTTTATTTCATTTCTACTGAGATCCTTCTACCTATCACCAACGGATGTGGCCCGATCCGATCCTTAAACAATACCTAAGTTGTGATGTCCAGCGTCCTTCAAGTCTTCACCGATGCTCGCCCTCCCTCGCTCTACCCTCCCCGCCCCCAGCGGCGCCCAGCTCCCCTCTGCGCGCCAGACTCCTCTCACCTGACTCTCCCGCGGAAACTCCTGGCGCACGATGCTTATAACTGGAATGTGTAGAACGGAGCTGACCAAGTCGAGCTCCATCATCTCGCCCAGGCTCTGAGGGAAGGCGAGCAGCGCGGATACCCCTTGCACCACCACGGTGTGGCACACGCTCTGCAGAAAGGAGAAAGGGTCACTGCTCCACGGCGAGCTAGGGGAAGAGAAGGGCAAGAGCGGCAAATCGCCCAGGCCCGCCTCGATGGCCATCACTACTTCCAAAGACAGGTTGTAGGGCAGGAGCCCTTCCACTCGGTTCAGGTTGTCCACAGCGAAGAGGAGGGCGTCCCGAGGCCACAGGGTCTCGGCCCCGGCGCCCCCTCCGAGCTTTCGGGCGCCCGGTGGCCCCCGACCATGCAGGGCGCTCCCCAACCAGCGTGCGCCCGGCGAGGGCGCTGGGGGCCGCCAAGTCCCTGGCTGGGGTTCATCTCTCTGGGCGCCTGTCCGGCTACTGTCGGGGATGCGTCTGGCTGCGCGGGGGGCCGTGGTCCAGGGCTGCAAGTGCACGGCGCCCACCCTTACCGCGTGTCCGATGCGCTTGAGGATCTGGCAGGGTTGTGGGTGCGAGGAGGAGCCGGGCACCCCGGCCAGCACCAGTGCGCAGGGCGGCGGCAGCAGCAGACAGACCCTGCTCAGCAACCACCACAAACTCAGTCTCCTCATTACTGAGACCCGCAGGGAGAAAGCGCGCCCCCTCCTGCGCCTGGCTCGCCCCCCTGCAGCAGCTGCCTAAGGTCTCCGCCCCCAGGTCCCGCGTGCAGCTCACTCCGCGCGGCGAAGCGGTCCCAAGAGCTAGAGCTTACTCAGGGCCATCCAAGTTGGAGCCTAGCGCGCCCTCGGCAGTCTCGGAACCCAGTCCCACGTCCCTCCGCCTCGCATCCCCTGCCCGCCCGGTCCCCTTGCGGAGCAGGGCGGGCGGGCGGCGGTGGTCACCCGCGGCTTGGGCGCCCGTTCCCTTTCCGCCCCATACGCAGGGCTGGCTGCTCGGGCACTGCGTCCGGCTCCTCTGGGAGGTTGGGCAGAGAAGCAGCTGGGATTTCTAGGGGGCAACAATGACCGAGGAGGCAAGGCGCTCACTTGGATTCTTGTCTCTTTCTTTTTCACCCACTTCTTTCTTTGGGGTCGCTCAGGAGAAAGCGTTCACGCCAGGGGTGCGGAAAAGCAGCCAAATCCTTGTTCCACCGTCGGTCACCTTCTCGCGGGCTCCCCCAGCGCTGTCTTCATTTTTCTTCTTCCTTCGCTACTTCCTCTCTTCCTTTCTTTCATCCTCTTTCCACCCAGTCGCCGCCGCTGGCTTCCTCAGAGGAGCGACGCGACTGGCCAGCAAAGGGTGGTTCTGCTCCGAGCGCAAAGTTCCCCCCGCCTCAGCTGGCGCCTCCCTGTTGCTGAGCCCTGGCGCCAGGCTGTCGCTTGGCTGCGCTAAACGCCCACTGATGGAGAGATTCCCGGGTGGCGCTTCTCGAGCCCCTGGCAAGTCCTCTCCTCTCAAAGGCTAGGAGTGGTAGTTGGCAAAATTTCTTGCGACCTAAGAGGGCCATCACTCTGAGCCGCGGAGAATTCTCAATTCGGAGTTGCGCCTGAGGAATCTGAAATCCGGCGGCTCACTGGGATAGGTTCAAAGAGGCTGTGACTTTAAGGAAGCTTCCCTTCTATGTCTTTAAAGGTTTTTCTAGTTGAGAGCAATAAAGCAAGAATCGTTGACACGTTTAATCTCCTTAGCTACCTGCTCTCTGGCACGTGGGCCATGGGTTTTTTGTTTTGTTTTTTAAGCATCCCTATTTTGGGATTCTCAAAATTAAAACAGTGATTTCGAAGCAATTATTTCATCAAGAAATGAAAGAGATTTAAAATGCTTTGAAAGTATACTTTCAAGCACAGTCAACAGCGGTTTTTAGTTTAGACCAGGAGTGCCCAGATGACAGTTGCTAGCAAGTTCTTTCATTTGTATGGTAATACAGTGAGGTCAGTGGGTTCTGATTTGATCCTTTTCTCCATGATCTGAACAATCTGAAGTTGGAAGAAGGGGGTGAAGAGTAGGATTGTGGTTTCCAGGCATACAGTAGATTTATTTTCTTTTATGCATAGTATCAATTAGAAGGATAATAGAAGAGATATCCATGGGGCAGAGCACACACCAGATCAGGGGTTCTGAATTTCAATAACACTTCCAGAGAACCATGACCTTGGCAATTTTATCTGACCTTGCCATGCTGTTTGGATCTGCTAAATCATTATGCAAATACAGCTAGCTTTTAACTCTGGGGAGTTGTTTTGATTCAGAAGCTAAAGTTTCCATCTTGCTTTAAATCCTTGGGAAGAAGAGTCTCTAGCTAAAGAAAATTCCCAAGAAGTTTGCAAATCAAATGCTGTTTCCCTCAGCATAGATCTTGAAAGTCATCTCAGAGCTAACTTTAACCTGCCATTCAAAATAATTTTTGCAAAACTGGGGTGCCAGAGACTTTTCTCCCATGAGGGAAAAGTGGAAATTATAGTAGAGTCTGAACCAGAAGGGAAGGATTCTTCCTGAGGCCCTAAAGAGTCTTCCTTGCATGGGATGTTGGAACTTTCCTCTTGCTCCAGATGTTTCCATTGATTGGGATCTGAATAAGAAACGTTACATAATTTTGGGGTCATTGCCTTACAGGAAGACCGGGAATCAATTAACTGTGTAGTACGGAGGTGTGTTTGTCTTTGGAAGAGTGTTTATGCCCTGAGGGGTATAACATTCCAGATTATGACTATGCCCTAGAGTGATTATCTTAGTACTTGGCATCACAGATATGTTCAAACCAGTTTTCCAAGAAAGAGTAGGTGATGAAGAACAGCTGGATTTAATCTAATTGCTAATGGCACCCTAGAGTCTCTGTGTTGCTGACCCTTTCCACTCAGGCCCCAGGAAGGGTCCTATTGCCCTGTGTCCTTGAAGCCAATAGAACAGACCAAGTTCAGCTTAGAAGCAAAGTAAATTTTATTCTTTGAAGAGAAAATGGAGAAATGCAAGGTCATGCCGCTCTAGCATTTTCACTTTCCCAACAGGCTACAGGTGGGGCTGCTTTATAAGGCGCTCATCAGTGGGGAGGGAGTGGAATCCTTGCAGAGCTGGTGCAGCTGTGCTGCTCCCGCTCCATTTCTAGGGCTCAGAGTCTGCGCATGACCCGCTCCCACCATTTTGAATTGCATGTCCTGCGCGGCTTCTGCACAGCCATTTCTTACCAGAAACTCTGCTCTGAAGTGTTGGATTTGAGGCCTCTGCACGGGACACTTTGTGAGCAAGTGAAACTGAACTAATTCGAAGGGAAAAAAAGGTTAGACTTTATTATCCAGATTCTATTTTTATTTCCTGGGAGTTGTTAATGGGAATTGCCAGTAATAGCTATGTGTGCTTTAGGCCTCTCAGGCCAGGACTACTTGAGGGAATGGCTGAACTGGTTATTCATAGGACAGATGATGATGTTTCCCACGGTTCTGAGGACACTGCTGACCTGGCTTTTGAGAAAACTGTAGCTAAATCTTGTGAACACTGATTGAATGTGAAGACCAGCCCTTCCTTGCTGTCCTTCCTTTTGTTTCTTTCCTGGGTTTTTCAGTTATGCCACACTGATTTCCTTTCTGTTTTCTCCTGTTGCTTGGTCCTCTTTTTCCATATCACTCTAATCTGAGCATCTCTGAATGATTCTTTTCTGTCTTTCCCTTAGCTCTTCCTTTTTCTTTTCCCTTGCTTTGGTGGTCATAAATTTGAAAGCGTTTAAAATATTCAGCCATCAGTTTAACAACCATTTATTAAATTCCTACTATGTGCAGGCATTGCTATAGGATTGTCTTGGGAAGAGAGAAATAAGCTCTACTTCAGAGAAGTTGAAGATATATATATATACTTTTTTTTTTTTTGTACAAGAGTCATGTAGTTAATGAGAGAACAAAATGCTAACATTGATCTTATATTTTGGTGGGAGAGACAGACAATAAAACACACAAGTAAGTGTAGGTTGTGTGGCTGTATTAGTTGGTGCTAAGGAGAAAAATAGAGCAGGATAAAGCGAGTATTACAGGTGTGAATGGGTAGTAATTTTAGGTAGAGGAGCCAGGGTAAACCCCTCAGATTACATTTGAATGAAGACCTAAAGGGAGGAGAGGGAGTTATTCTTAAAATACTTAAAGCAAGAATTTCCAAGCAGAAGAAACAGCAAATGCAAAGGCCCTGATTCAGAAGTGTTTCCAATATGTTTGAAGAATAGTGAGTTGCTGGAGAAACATGATCAAGTGGGAGAGTGGTGGCTGGTGAGGTCAGAGAGGCAAGGAGGAGGTGGCAGATAAAATGTCAGTCACTCAATAACTTTGAAAGGAATGAGAAGGCATTGGGCAGAAAAGAGTTAAGCAGGAAGGATGACTTAACGAACTTATTTTTTACTAGGACCACTTTATCTGCTCTATTGATAATTAGAGGAAAGGTAGGCAAGCCTGGAAGTTGGGAGACCAAGTATGAGGCTTCTGCAGTAATCCACAAGAGATAAAATTGCTGTCAAATCATGAAACAACTCTATCACATTAGTGTTTATTATTCCCATTCTTAGAGAAGGGACAATCATATCTGAGTAAAGCTGAGTTGTCTGCATGAAGTCATCACATGGTGAGTGGCAGTGTGAATTCAAAATTTTAAGTTCATTGTAGCTACATTGTTGGTAATAAGAACCGGCCAAATTCACAATTGGCTCACCAAAAGAAGATGAAGCTCTTTTGTATTACGGGGTTTGAAATGAGAACTACTAATCCAAGAACCCATGTTGGAGAGTCAAATAAAGAAAAACAAGTCTAAATGCTCACAATTTAAAATGTGCTTTTGTGCACATCTGTGCTTTCTGGTACCAGGAAGGGGGTAGACTGAAAGTTGAGATATACTGGAGGTAGCCTAGGAAAGGCTGCAGTAAAGGGTTCTGTGTGACTCAGGAGCTTGGGTGCAATTCTATACCATTTCCCTATGGGTGTCACATTTAACCTCTGGGAGCTGAAGCTTTCACCTTTGTAATAGGGTTGTGGTGACAGTTCTTGGCAGTAGTCTGCATGACATGAAATGGACCCTGGTGAACCTTTTCAAATTCCACAGGATGGGGAGACTCTTAGGGCTATCAGTTTAGTCACATTATTTATAAAGGTTTAGAAAACTATCTTTAATTTTTTTGCTTGTACCCTGACATATCTCAAGTTCTACCCATATCTAGCTTTGTTTTTATATATGGCAACAATTTTAAAAAGCATGTTTCTATCTCTGGGTCAGTCTTTTATGCAATAGTAGTAATGTGGTTTTTAAAATCAATCTTCAGATGAAAAATGTTCTCACCTGTAACCAATAATACCCACAAGCCCAATTGTGCCCTCTTCCACATTAATTTTTTGTCTCTATTGCCAGAGACCCTGTTGTCATAAGAAGCTTTCTGGGTAAAAATAAAGCAAAAAAATATGTGGCATTGTTAAAGTTATGGTAGCCAAATTTGATGAGGGAGTGAATCTAGGAAAGATGAAGTTAGTTTAGAGGAGCAGACCCTGAGAGTTATCCATTGGAAGCCTAATTTTTCTTTACTCATTTCCCCAATTAAAAAAAAAAAAAGCGTTCCTGTTGTGGCTTAGAGCTTTATGAACCCAACTAGTATCCATGAGGATCCAGGTAAAATTCCTGGCCTCCCTCACTGGGTTAAGGATCTAGCATTGTGGTGAGCTGTAGTGTAGGTAGCAGATGCAGCTCAGATCCCATGTTGCTGTGGTGCAGACTGGCAGTTGCAGCTCAGATTCTGATTTGACCTCTAGCCTGGGAACTTCCATATGCCACAGGTGTGGCCTAAAAAGTAAGGAAAAAAAAAATCCTGAGTTCTCACTGTGGCACAGTGGGTTAAGAACCTGACTGCAGCTGTTTGGGTTGCTGAGAAGGAGCAGATTCAATCCCTGGCCCAGGAACTTCCATATGCCACAGGTGAGGCCATTTAAAAAAAAAAAAAAAAGCCTTTATCGACTTGATATCTTGTAACAGAGTCCTATATTCTACTAATTATGCATTAATGTTGGCAATAGTTTTCATCCTCCTTTAAAAATGCAAATAACAATGATTATGGGTCTATCCTTCACACTTTAATATAAATTATTTTACCCTGATGGTTATAAAATGAATATCCTATTGGGATTTTTTTTTCAGAGGGAGAAGGAATTCATTTTGTATTATAAAATAATTGGGATTTGGAAAAGAACCAGTGGGCTCTCGCTTAAAAACTTCTGGGCAATCTGAGGGACTGGAAAATGGAGAAAAAGAGCATTAGGAACCAAGAAAATGGGGTAATGAAAATATTAGTCCATCTCGTCTATTTGAAATAGTGCTTAAGCCTTCCCCTTCTGCTGGAAATACAAAGAAACTGGCTTCAAAGAATACAAAGAAACTGGCTTCTCTGTTGTACCACATGATCACCTACCACCAAAAGACCAAATTTGGTGCAAGGCAATTACTGATCTATAAATTAGGAACTGCCAATCGTTTGTTTTTCAGCTATGAAAAAGAACACTGTGGTACCTCAGACTAATTGTTGACAGGGGAGTAAGTTATCAGATGTGACAAGTGCATGGCTTTTTCAACATGCACCAGGATTATTAGCTGAGTGTCTGGATTTCCCAATTCTTGTCCTAATCCATGCACTACAGGGAACTCAAATAGGTCTTGGAGAGGCCAATATAATCATTCCAATTTAATATTTATCCAAATGAATAAAACTTGGCCCATCACATACTGAGACATTTTTAAGGATTTTTTTCCCCCAGTTTGTAGCATGAATTTTATAATTGTGGCCAAAAGACTGGGAATTTTCTAAAGGCAATTTACCTTGATAGAGTACAGTCTTATATCTGTAAAAAGTATTTTGGTGAAAAATAGTTTTTGTTTCCTTAGAGAGATTGTAATAACCTAAATGGGAAAAGAATCTGAAAAACAGTGGATAAATGTATAACTGAATTGGTTTGCTATAGAGCAGAAATTAACACATGGTAAATCTACTACAATAAAATTTTTAAAAATGAAGAAAAAATTTACTGATGCCTGTTATAGAATTTCTGTCCAAAATTAAACAAAACAGTGCCTGAAAAAGTTTTCAGAACATGTACAAGAATTATTAAATCTTCATTATTTTAGAGTTTATTATCTTGAATGACTTTTCCATGCCAGACACTACATCTCTTAATATTTTATAGATGATGAAAGTGGTGCTTGGTCAGGCTGAGTCATTTGCTAAGGACTGGGAGGCAAACCTGGATTTGATTCTCTGATTCTAAAGTCCATGCTCTTTTAATTTCCACTTCAGGCCTGGCTGACTCTGAACCATTGTATAACTAATGTACAGGGATGAATGTAATTGCAGAGTTAGTTGACTATTACTAGTCAGAATATATAAATGAAAACTCTACAAGTTCAACATTTAAGGAAGTCTTCGGGGATGGTTTTTTTTACTACTTATTTCTACATGTAAATAGGAATGAAGATTGCAATGTTTCCACTCTCTTATGGGGCCACAAAATGTCTAGTAGATATCTTTTGTCTATTTCAGCTCTGAAATGACTGTACCTTGGCTGCAGTTTTAAGTATTGTTGGAAATATTACAACTCATTATCTCCCTTAGGATCACTGTTTAGCAACCACATACTCAGGATATCAAGAAATATTTCAATATGTGAAAATTTAGGTGATTTGGGATGGAGATTTTGGAATGTTCTTGCTGGTATAAGTTCAATTCAAGGGGAACCTTTATTCTCCATAAGGCAGACCAGAGTCTTTTCTTCATTAACTGTAATTCACAAGACTCCTATCTTTTTTTTTTTTTTCTTTTTGCCTTTTTCTTGGGCCGCTCCCTTGGCACATGGAGGTTCCCAGGCTAGGGGTTGAATCGGAGCTGTAGCCGCCGGCCTACAACAAAGCCACAGCAACGCAGGATCTGAGCCACGTCTGCGACCTACACCACAGCTCACGGCAACACCAGATCCTTAACCCACTGAGCAAGGCCAGGGATAGATCTCGCAACCTCCTGGTTCCTAGTCGGATTCATTAACCACTGAGCCACGACGGGAACTCCACAAGACTTCTATCTTGATAAAAAGATGTAAGTGGTTGTGATGGAAGTGGTTGTGTGGTATAAGCTAGCTCACTCAAAAATGAGTTCGGATATACTTCCTATTGTGATACATGAGTTTTGGCTAAACAGAGTTATCCTCTGTGCCATTTACAAGTCTTATAATTGATTAAAGCAAGAAAATTAATTGTGCTGAAGCAGAACCTACTTGAAACTGAATCTCTCTTTGAAATGAGAGGTAGTCATCTAGAAATTACTATAAAATAATAATTTCCCTGAATTCAGAATCCCCCCCAAAACACTTTTTCTTTTGGGGTGCCATCACTGGGTTAAAAAAAATCAGTTGCTTCCCTCTTCCAACAGTTCTGTCAGTGCAGTATACACTATGGAGAGCAGACTGAGGAAGACCGAGACAGTAACAGCAGTGATTAGATTATGATCACATGAAACTCCACCAAGAGCTCAATGGGAACAATTTTGTCCATTAAAAATACTGGAATAATGAGACCAATTAGAATGATGCAGGATGAAAATAATAAATACTGCATTCTGGAATGGAATGACCCCTCCTTTTTTCAAGAGCTTAATGCATTTTTGCAGAATTTTAAATTCTAAAGAAGGTAGACATTAATATATTTATATAGTTTTAAATCAATTATAAATGGCTAATACTGGAAGCAGAAAGTCAGCAAATGAATAGCCCATGCATGGTTCCACAGCCGAATTAAAATCTCATTTCTATTATAGCAGTAAAAATGGGAGGCAGCATTTACTACTATGACCACAGATGGGGGAGCTCATGCTGTGTAGGCTGGTGTTTCTCCTCTGATCTGCTCCCAGGGAGAGACTTCTATTTGGTTCTGTTACTTGATGCCACTAAGGTGAGGGCTGAGCTTTTCTGGTAATGAAAACTCTTGCAGCCCATTTGTTTATAATGGCTGTATCTGCCTTAATCTTCATTTATATTTTTTAACTGAGAGATTTGCAGTTTCCTCTAGCCTTAGGATGGCTTTCTCCTGAAGTCCATCTGGCTGGCAGCATAGTCATGTTTCTGTGGAGTTTTGAAAATGGTCTTCAGCAAAAGCAATCTTCCTTTGCTGTTGCACAAGCTATTCAATCTTCCTCTTTAAGACTTCATACTAGCTCTTTGTTGCTTTCTAAATCAGGCTGTTATTTTCCTGGTTTATCAACCTCTCCATCATGGAGATATATATTTTTTTACTGGTATCGTCTCCAATGCCAAAATATATCATCTTCACTCCCAAAGTGGGTGGCCTGGCAGTGTCCATAGTTAGTGGTGCAGGCGTGTGTCTGCGTGTGGGATGGGTAGGGGGGATGGTGGATGCAAAAGCAAAAAAGTGATACACAATTTCCAAGTGACTACAGTGTCTTTAGGTTGCCTGTATATTTTTTGGTCTGATCCTGTAATGCCAGCAAGTTTTATTTGGCTATATAGGCAGAGGCTATGGTTTAAAGAAATGAAACTAGCCAATGCAATCTTTGATTATATTTTTAACAATATCACAATAAAGATGATAAATCACACTGAATCCTATGTATATTAGGAAAGGCTTTAGTAATATCTTCATATGTAATGTAAAGTATATAATTTAGCAATAGGTGCAATTTGAATTAATATCAATTCTACATCCCCTGTAGTAGTAAAATGGCCTCATCTTAGGTGGAGTATGCATGCCTAGCCCTTGACTTGGTGCTTGGCTAACCCACTGCTTTGAAAAAATGGAATTTTAGTGGACATGATGCAAACAAGTTCTTGACATGTGCTTGCACGGTTGGACTCATTTTCTTGAGCTTCCACTTTTCACCCAAAGAACATTCTTGGAATATCTACTGTTCCAAAAACCATGAGAGGTATGGAAAAAACAGATATGGAACCAACTGCAGCTTAGAGCCATCTCCAAGTGATGTAGATCAGTTGAATTCCAGTGAAAAACAATCTGGTGAGTGAGAAATAAATGTGTTTTATGCAGATTTTTTCTTTTTTGTTAACTCTTATGCAGGAAAGTGATTGATACACATGTATAAATCTGTGGGGAAAATTAATTGGATGCATCTCCTTCACTTTTAGGATAAGCATGCCAAAGATAAGCCAGAGATTAATGGGTTAAGAAAAAAAACCTTCAAACATCTCCATAGTCTACCTTGCAGTTAGCTTATATTCAGTCCAAGCTCTTACATTTACTTCTTCAACCTCACACAGTGAATATTCACGCTCTTTGCATGACCCAACACAATAAAGATACTGAACCATCATGAAATTGAACATATTCAGCATGTCCTTAGGGAAAACAACTACATAAATTCATATAGTGGCTAGAATGAGTGGTGTGAAGGTTAAAATCAACATATCCAGTCACAAAATAATCTTAAAATAATTTATTTACACTTTTCAAATAGCATGGAAAGGGATACATACACTGTAGTAATATTTTAAAAAATGTCTTATCTTTCCTGTTCATTTCCTTTATTCATTCAACTGCTTCATGGCAACTGTTTCCACATTTCCTTCATCCTAAATTGTCCCTAAAACCTTGAAACCTTTTCCTATTTGAAAATTTTCTCAGCCACAGCCTGTTTTTTCTTTCTCTGCCTCTAGCTTTCTTCCTGGTTCTGCCTAACAAACCCTGCGAGAACTGAGCCCAATCCAGCTGTCAGGAGATTGAGGACTTCAAGCCAGAATCTTTTTTAATGCCCAGAGTTTGGGTAAAGGCTGGGAACACTCATAATTTAATAACTGTTGACACATCACTTGTGGAAATAAAATCAGCTCCGTGTTAGGAACATGATAGATGTTGGTATAGAATGCAGACGCAAATAAAATGTCCCTGCTTCGAGATCTCACTACTACTGGAGAATTTTGTCATTCCAACGAAACATTTAAAAGATGGAGTAAAGCTTGAAATGGAAGGTATTTCCTGAATTACAACTGGGTCCTTTATAAGGATATCAAACATAAAGGAATCAACATAAAAATGTTATACAACAGAAAATATATGCCAGAAATCAGAAAGTGGAGCTAATATGATAAAATGAAGTTTTAATATATGTAGGTACACACATATGCACATATATATATGTTATAGTAAGTACAGGGGTTTCCCATTGATGGTCTCCAAATCAATGTCATTTTAGGTTGTAAAAATGTCACTTACCCATTCTATAATGAAAATTTAATTTAGCTTTTACATTTCCATTTCTACTACTGGTGAAAACTCGTTTAACATAATCCCTTAGAGATTTTTCCCTCCCATTCCCATTTGTTCGCTTTCCTGGTGTGGAAGTGGGCTCATGAACTGTTCCTGGTGTTCGACAAGGGGCATTAGCATTGTGGGCCCTGTTCTCTCTGTTCAGACTTCTACTGGGCTCTCCTGATAAGGGCTGCATCTTCTGTTTTAGCCTCAAGGGACGTGCCCTTTTGTGTCTTCCTTGTTCTAACTCCAGGATTCTGTGAGCCATTTGCTTTTTCAGCCACTTAGGAACCTCTCTTGAGCAGCTGTGAGAATTTTCTGACACTTGTCTATACTACACTGCAAAATGGGGAATGTGGGGAGGCTACTCTGAGGCCTCCATCTAGGTACTCCCCTTAGCTACTACTTCAATGCTGAGGGGCTTCTCTACAAGGCTTCCAGCCTCCCAAGTTGCTAGAGAATAGATCCTTCCTCTCTGGGATCTTCTTAACCTATTCGGGTTTCAAATCCTTGAGGATTTCAACCCTGTGTTGGTTTTTTGTTGGTGGTAATAACAAATGATCATACATTTAAGTACTTAAATTAGCACATATGTCAAAGTTTCTGTGGGTCAGGAGGCCAGGCCTGGGTCAGCTGGGTCCTCTTATCAAAGTTTCACCAGATGGCAAACAAGGTGCTGGCCAGGCTATGTTATCTGAAGATGCAACTGGGGAAGACTCTATTTCCATCCTTGTTCAGGTTGCTGGCAGAATTCCGTTCTTTGATGTTGTAGGACTGAGAACCATGGCATTAGACTGCCTGTTGGTTGTTGGCTGCCCTCAGATCCTAGAGAACACCACAAATTCTTAGAAGTTGCTTGCAGTTCCTTTCAATGTGGGCTTCTCCAACATGGCAATTTACTAAGGATGTGGACACAAGGAGGTGGGATTACCAGGGCCACCCTGAGATCTGCTCATCACAGACCCCATGATGATGTGGAGAGTTAGGCACCTTCAGAGGCTCAGTACAGAGAAGTTCTAGTCACATCCCTTCTACTTTTTCCTGTCAGCTGGTAACATTTTAGTTTTCCTCAACTCTTACATCATCATGTACCGTTTTCTAATCAATTTATGACCTATCAATTGGTCTTTAGGTCTCTCAAGTTTTTAGAATTCCAAAACAATTTTATCTCTCAAGCCTTGAAATGGGAGCTTCAAAAATGATCATCTGTGCTATAATTTTGCAAAATCTACTCAGGATCTGAAAAGGCAAAATAAGATTCTTATATTTTCTGTTCTCCCTTAAATTATGCAGTAAACCCATTTTCTCCATCTGGCTTAAATGATGGGATAGATCCAAAATTAAAAATAATTATCAAGCAGAGATGGATCAGGTGATATTTCAAAACAAAATTCTTGTCCATAGGCATAAAAATAGTGGTGAATGCTATTATTAAATGATCGCTTGGAAGCTTGCATATCAACGCTGAGAAAACTCACTTTTTACCTAATGTAATTCAGTTGGATTAAAGAGTTAAGTATAACCACATTGGAAAATTAAACATATAGGTCAAAGTACTTTAGGCTACATTGTCAATGCTTTGAAGAAATAGGAGTAGTCTGATTATAAAATCAAGCTATCAAAATATATGGAGGGCTGCACACATTTTTTTATAAAATTATCTGATTAATGGAGATATAATCAAAAAAAGGGAGAAAGGAGGAAAAATTGAAAAGTATATATAGAAAGGTATTTTGCAGTATGATTGAAACATTGTGGAAAACTAGAAAACAAAATAAATATTTAACAATAGAGGAGTGATTAAGTTATTTATAGTGTATTCTGTTACTTCAGTCAGTAAAAACACTGAACATGGAAATTAGAGCTTTTGATAAATCACAAATATGAAAGGAGAATTGAGTATGGGTTGCATATGGTCTGCCTACAAGTTTATACACAAAACCTTCATTTACACATTGATAAAAATTGGAGAATATCAGAAATATTGTATAAAATAGTGGCTATTTTACATTAGTAGTGCCTCGTTTACACATTTTAAAGTGAAAAAGTAATATGCAAAATAGAGTTATAATTAACCTAGCAAGTCATTACCCAGTTACCTCTCATATTTAAAGCATATTTAGGAACCAGAAAATAAGCAAAAACATATCCAAGGAGCCAAAAAATTGGAGTGCTGATGCTCTAAATTTCATAATTTTGACAGAAAAATACTTCCAGCTGTTACTCAGAGCATTTAAACCAGCCTGATTCCCATATTACAACAATTTGAAGAGATAGTCAGAAGATAGGGAACAAACTTCAGAAAATTAGTGATAATAAAATCCACCCAATATCCTGAACTACTTATAAAATGCATCCACATATATTGCATTTGATTCATACAAAACCTTTGTGATATTATTTTCTCATTGGGTCCATGTTACAGAAGAGGACATTGAGACTTAAATAATGTGTTTGCCCAAGATGGTGCTGTTTAAACTTAGGTGTTCTAAATTCAAATTCTTTTCTAAATTTAGAATCTCTTTATCCTCGCTGCATCCTCTGTCTTGCAATTGTGAAACATGACATCTGACTGTCTGCCAGCTTGTTAGCATGTGGGTTTTGGATCAGTCAGACTTGTTTTTGCCACCTGGCTTACCAGCTTTGTGACAATCCTTAGCCTCGGTTTCTTGATTTATAAAAGAGAAAATATTTGTAGTGCTGTTATAAGTAAATGAAAAAATGCAAGTAAATGAGAAAATGCAGGTAAAGTGCTTGGCGTAGAGTCTACCTAGTAATGCGGCAAGTTTTAAATCACTCCAGTAAATGTGTATGTCAAGTTAAAACAAGTGGAAGAAATTGAATAGACTACTATCCACTCTTTTTGGAATTTGACATTTTCAGGCAAAATAGCTTCGGTGGCCACATTTGTGTAGAGGTTGGTTTCTTTTATTTTTTATTTATTTTTATTTTTATTTTTTGTCTTTCTGCCTTTTCTAGGGCCGCTCCTGCGGCACATGGAGGTTCCCAGCCTAGGGGTCTAATCAGAGCTGTAGCCACCTGCCTACGCCAGAGCCACAGCAACATGGGATCTGAGCCACGTCTGCAACCTACATCACAGCTCAAGGCAATGCTGGATCCTTAACCCACTGAGTAAGGCCAGGGTTCGAACCCGCAACCTCATGGTTCCTATTTGGATTTGTTAACCACTGAGCCACGACGGGAACTCCAAGTTTGGTTTCTTTTAGAGTACCCTTGTCACTTGCAGTCTTCACAGTTGTCTTGCTTCCATGCTTTTCATTCTAATCATGAAATTAAAAAAACTTAGGAACGCTGCACTTGTTCAAATGTAGGTGACAGTTTTGATTCCAGAGCATCTTAATGACTGGAGATCAGTAGAATTCTACTTGATGCTACTTTACATAGTGGATTTTCAGAAAGAAGACAAGGCCCTGAAAAAATGGACATCAAAAGCTTCCATTGTGAGCAAAGACTTCTGTGATCTATAGAAATCTGAGTCAATGGTACTTCTTTGAAATGAGCTTGAGGTATCATGTTACTCTTTCTCATGCTGTCCTTCAGTCTCATGCAATACTTAATATTTTTTTAAGTCCTCTGGCCAGCTTAATTGGTGATTCCTAGATTGTCTTGGATCCTTAAAAGGATTGACAGGAAAATAGTTTTGGTGCTAGTTATTTTTTCAATACACACACCCCCACCACAGATTCTTGGCATTGACTGTCTTAAATGCACTGTATTGCATTTCTGTCATATCTTTGTTTTAATAAGTAAACCTTTGAACCCAGGGAAGCAGTCCAAATTGTGTGTGTAAAAAGATAATGGAATTCACTCTTCCTTGGGTGATGTATATGTGCTAACTCTTAGGTACTTTTCCAAATTTGCTTATGGTACCAAATAAATGTGCAGTAACTAGTGGTAAATTCAGACTTTCCTACTTCCAGCTGAGCAGAATGCTAGCTGAATTAACCATACTTTACTTGCCTCCTAGCAATCAGAAGAATAAATATAGCATATACTTAGACTGATGAATAAATAAGTGGTAAGGACACTGGAGGTTTCAGCTCTGGCCCTCCTTCCCACCCTCCACCCTTAGTCTGCAAGAATTTAAAGGTGATTGATTCATAAACGCTTTTGAAATACAAAACAGTAAAAAAAAACCCTAAAAATCCTCACCCACAAACAACTAAAACAGAGAAGCATCTGGTAGAAGCTACTGAGATCAGGGGCTACAGATGGAGACAGTCTCTCTAAAATGCCCATCTGTGTCTTCCTTTTTGGGATAAATTTGAGCTTACAACTATGCCCAGATAGACTAAGACACAGTTGGGACCTGATCTTAGATTGAAATGTTCTAATACACATTGACAAGGTTGGGGAGTGTTACTGGTGATTTTGGAAAATTCAGGAAAAAGTTAACTGAAGTGTGTGGAAAGAAAGGAATGGGTTGAATATCAGCAAGAGGACCTAGCATCTGAGGAGGAATGAAGGGTCAGATTTTGAATGGAGAAATCTTCCTGGACTTCTGAATTGTCACATTGGCACATAATGTGAACTCAGTATTAACTATTATTCTTATTGACTGAAAACAAACTCTAGAAAACCCCAACAAGAACAACTGAAAAACATAGGGCTTTAATTTATAGGCAAACTGTGTTAGTCTTTGAGAGCTTTGCTGCATTTCAGTACAGTGCTGTAAACAGCAGGTCAGTTTAGTCTCCCTTTCAACTAGATTGAATCTTCACAAACCTGTACACTGGGATTTCACTAGTTTATTCCTTTGAAGAACTGCATATAATACATATTATTTAATATTATGCACTTTTAATTGCTATGTCAAGATTTGCTAAAGCATTTGATTGAAAGAAGATTGAAGATTTTCTCTTACTACCTGATTTAGTTAGGCTTACATAAAATTCTCACTGAGCAATTCCTTTAAAAATAATTTACAGAAAAAGCTTTATTTCCCTTTAAGAACTGTGATACGTCTTAGAAATATAATGTGTTCTAATTACCTTTTTCACTGTCTTTACCAGGAAGCTTAGTTGTACCATCTTATAAATTTAGGTAAAGCAAGTACGTTGACATTTTTTGGCCCTTTTTTAATATACCATGTATATTCTACTACTACATTTTCATGCTTTTTTTTTCCTGTTGTCTCAAATCCTTCATGGAAAATAGATCAGAATTAATCATGCACTCAATCAATTCCATTGTGTTTTGTTTGAATTAATGACAGAAGTGTTCAAATGACACACACATTTAAAAATGGCACATTATTAATTTTTCTAAATTTATTAAATTTAATGAGGGAAATACTCAAAATGCAAACGAAGAACTTCTAGATGTTAGACCTTTAGGACTGAAAGGACTTTGGGGTCACCTTGTTACACTTTTCATCTCTTAGCTTTTGCATTTTCATTGACATTTTCTGAAGATTTTGTAAAGATTGGTGTACATTTCTTTCATTTTTTAATTGTGTGATAAGTAAACGTGTTAAAAATGCACTCATTTAAAGTAGGACTGCTCAATAATGTATATTACAGCGTATCAAATAATTTTAACTAAAAGTGAAAATATTTTCATCCGTTTTATTTGTATCATAATTTATACATTTATAAATGTCCTAAGGCTCATTCAAACCACTTATTTCTGAATTATTATATACATTCACCTAAATACTGGTAGGTTAGGATTTACCTTCCATCTAAAAATAAAATCTAATTTGTGCTTTTGTAATTTTTTCTAAGCTCTGAAAAACTTTTATTTTGTTATTTAAATTGGGGCCTGAGCTCAAAATGTTCTAAGTTTAAAAAACGTAGAAACTTGGTAAATAGTTAATCCCAAACATGGGGACCTATATACCTTAAGCTGTAATGAATAACCAAAGTTTCAATCAGTATTGTTCATCCCACCCCCACCAAACTTCTGTATGTTGCAGAATATATGGAAAGGTTGTTTAGGAACCCTGGAAAATTTAACTGAGGAACTGGGGACATCTGAATCATAAATGAGCAGCCAATGAAAATAAAACTGCTATCCATGGTTGGTTCTGTGTGGGAATGGGTAGTCACAGCTACGGATGCTGGACTGTGTTGAGAGAAGGGTTTCCCATTAGTTACCATGGTAGAGTTCTGCCCTGAGAATCATCACTTATCCTGATTCAATGAGCCTCTTCAGAGGCACTGTCTGGGGGAAATATTTCCTTCTAAGAAAACTTGAGTCGTGTGCAAACCATTGTGACATCCCTTTTCCCTAACAGCGAAAAGGAGAGAAGCTCCACTTCTTTACTTGGGGTAAACTTAAAGTATACCCTCTGTGGGGTAGAGTAGCTGGGGGTGACTGGACAACATTTCTTTTGATGTGAGAATGCTGTCTTAGTGCATACAGGCTCCCATAATAAAATACCACAGGCTGAGTAGCTTATAAACAACAGAAACATTCCTCACATTTCTAGACTGAAAGTCCAATTTCAGGGTGCCAACATGGTATTCTGGGTTCAGACTTATATCCTCACAAAGCAATGGGGCTCGGGAGCCCTGTGGAGGTCTCTTTTGCAAGAATACTAATCTCATTTATGAGGGCTCTACCTTCATGACCTGATCACCTCCCAAAGCCCCCTCCTACTGATAGCATTACCTTTGAGGCCTGGGATTTAAACATATGCATATGGATGGGGACACATTCAGACCATAGCAAACCTTTCTGCAAAAGACCCTGTGTCCTTCAATTTAAATTTATACCAGTACTAAAAATAGGCTGAGGGCTTTTCTTTTTTGTTTTTGCTTTTTAAGACCATACCTGTGGCATGTGGAAGTTTCCAGGCTAGGGGCAGAATCAGAGCTATAGCTGCCAGCCTACGCCACAGCCACAGCAACGCTAGTTATGAGACCAGGAACTGAACCCACATCTTCCTGGATACTAGTTGGATTCATTACCACTGAGCCACAATGGGAACTTCCAGGCTGAGGGCTTTGCAAATGGAAAACTGTGGACATTTCTTCATGGGCAAATTCTGCGTTTCCTCCTCTGAGGTTTGCAGTCTTGGGATGACAGCTTGTGTTTGCTCTTTTCTTTCTCTGATGTTTGTGCTTTGTTAGTATCATTTTAGCACATCACATGTTCGGTTAGCCAATTAGTGTAAAATTATTGTCATATGTGGAAGTGTTTGGATATGGATAAAAACACACAGGCTTTTTGTTTTCAAAATAATGTCAATGCAGGGCCACTCAAATATTAATATTCCAGTCAGACTTGATCAACTGTCAGAAGTAATTACTAGTCATGAGAAACAGACCTCACCATGAAGCATTTTAGTGTTTTTCTAAATATGAGGAGATGTAAGAATTGGGCTCATAAAATCTTCCCCTAAAAATATCTAACTATCTGAAGACCTGTTCTTCCAGTTTTCCCAGAGCACAGAGTGCCTCCCTCCTGGTCTCCACCCTTAGCTCAGCTCCGGGGGAGCTGAGGATCTGCAGCTGCAGTGGCTCATGTTTTATTTCATGTACAAGCAAATGGCAAGTGACAAACTCCAGTTCACACCATTAACCTATATATAATTCTTTGCATACAGAAACGATGATCAGAGAAGCTCAACCCAGGAAACCCAGTGTAAATAAAATTGCAGCCTTACTTGGATTCCATCAGGGAGTAATCTGAGATGGAGATTTTGTTTTTACAATAAAATTTAGGGAAGTTGTAAGATTACTATCAACTTTCTGTTAATAACTTGAATTTTTAAGTTACAGACATAAGAGCTAATCATTTGTGAATAGGTCAAATCAGGATTATGTCGAGGATGACACTCCAGTCTAGGCACCCAAATTAGGACGTTTTAAATTGGATACAATTTTAGATGTCCTTGGCAACTCTAATTTTGGCGTCTTGTAATGTTTTTGTTTATTTTCATTGTAGCAGATGAATTGACCCCATTCTTGTTAAGTAATTTATCACTGGGTTTTCAATTTAAAAAGAATGACAGACTCAGTGTGGAAATAGGAAGGTAGTGAAAGATATGTATCAAGAAAAGTGTTTCCGTAGGAATGTAACAGTCCAAATGATGATGCCAGAAAGAGTGGGTCCATCATGGTAGAGTCCATTGTTTATTATCTCTAGGCCAGGCCCTCTTCAACATGAAGAGTTGAGTGTTGATTGGAGAATGTGCTTGGGAACAGCCTCTGTAGGGAGTGAGGGATTGGGAAGAGGGAGAAGGTGATGCAGTTGGCAACAGAGTCCTCAACAGACCCACAGGGAGTCCTGGAGCAGGGCTGGCCTCTGAGCTGTCCCAAATGGAGGCAAGAGGGCAGGGCTCTTGCTCTGTCTCCTCCAACTTTCCTTTATCAACCAGGTGTTGGAAGAGGGCTGCCTTAAGAGGGAATGAACCTTGGGTGAGGTGGTTCTCTTTTTATTGGGCATTTCCCAAATAGTGTCTTGATAATGAGTTATCAATTATCAATACTCCTGGTAGCTGGGATAATGTCTCTCTTGTGAAGGGCGATTAGGGTGAGCACAGCATTCTTTATGGTTACCAGGCCCTGTTGAATGTAAAGCCTGCAATAATTACATTATTATTGTTATTGATCAGAACTAACATTTATTGAGACTTCTTTTTGCATTGGGCACTGTGCTTAGTGAGGCTGGTCACTTTCAGTGTAACCATGTTGTAAAGCTATATAAAGCACTTGTTGCTCAAGCTTTGCAGTTCAAAGTGTGAGTAAAATGCTAGCTTAGTTTTCTGCTTTTTCAGCTGTGCAACCCAGAGTAAGATCCTTAAAATTATAGATGCTATCTCAGAGCACTTTGAAATATTAAAGGAGCTTAATTGTATGATGTATTTAAGAGAGTGCTGTTATATAATTAAGAAATTTTAGTTATTTTTTAAAATGATTTTTATTCTTTTCCATTATAGTTGGTTTACAGTGTTCTGTCAATTATTTACTGTACAGCAAGGTGACCCAGTCACACATACATTATACATTGTTTTTCCTCACATTATCATGCTCCATCATAAGTAACTAGATATAGTTCCCAGTGCTTTACAGCAGTATCTCATTGGTTATCCACTCCAAAGGCAATAGTTTGCAACTATTAACCACAAATTCCCAGTCCATCCCACTCCCTCCCCTTCTCCCTTGGCAACCACAAATCTGTTCTCCATGGCCATGATTTTCTTTTCTTTTCTTTTTTTTTGGAAACGTTCATTTGTGCCATATATTAGATTCCAGATATGTGATATCATGGTATTTGTCTTTCTCCTTCTGTCTTACTTAGTATGATAATCTCTAGTTCCATCCATGTTGCTGCAAATGGCATTGTTTTGTTCTTTTTTTAGAAATTTTAGGTATAATTACTGTTTTTCCCATTTTACAGATGATGAAACGGAGCCTTGGTGTGGTTAGATAAATGCTAAGGCACATGAACTCAGGCAATTTGACTACTGAGTCCATTTTCCTCTATATTGAACATTTTTTGCAATAAAATACTAAGCCAGGGTGATATGTTTAGGTGCAGGAAGTCTAATAGATTATGTTTTGCATGCCTTTTGGATAAGAGGGTCAAACTGCATGAAGATGAACTCCATAAAATAGTATGGGTCCTTCTGACATGGGTCTTCCTTGCAGCAAGATAAGATAGTCATTTATTTGTTTATTCATTCATTATTCAAAAAAGTTGTTTTGAGTTGGGCCATTGTGTTCCAGCTATTGTGCTGAACTCTGGGATTAAAGTGGTTAGCAGGACTGCCATTGTTCCTCCCTTCGAGGATTTTTGTCAAATAATAGTGTGCTAAATTTTATAAAAGATAAGTTACATGGATATGAAAGGAAGAGAGACCTTCATGTTTTGTTAATACTTAAGGATTTCCTACAGTTAGGCAAAAACTGCCACTCTCATACCCATAACTTAAACGAATCACTTGTGATCACCCTATTTTCCCCTGACCCTTGATGTGGCCTCACAGCAGGCAGTAGAAGCACATTACATGTGCTCAAAAGGAAAATAAAAAAGTGAAATTTTAGTAGTACTGGTGAGTCATTTCATTCAACAGCTATATGCCCTGGAGAGAGCACGAAATGGGAAACATTATTTTGCTATTCAGTCAGTTGGTTTGTTTCCATTTATATCCTATAATATGAACACTTTATCAAGCTGGGCATGATTCTTATGTTAAAGACACTTTTCAAAAACATGGCCTCTAAACATAAACTATTTCATCTGTGCTGAATTGAAGAAATAGCAATCTGTTCCAATCCTGCAGGAAAAATTTCTGGTGTTGAACTAACTGATCTCCAACATAATATAAAATGTGCCCATGTATGGTAGTTGGTCTGTGATTAAAGGAATTTTCAGAGGTAGTTTTGATTATATGCAACTTGCCCCTTATATACTGACTTTAGAACTTAATCCCTGAATTTGACGTGACTCCATCTAGTATTGTGTTTAAGTAAATGAATCCTCCAACCAGGTAAACTTGGGTTCAAATCACAGTTCCCACATAACATTTGTGATGTTGGGGAATTCAATTAACTTCTTAAGCTTCATTTTCCTCCTCTTTAAATAGGAATCATCTTAGGTTTTGGATTGTTCTGAGGATTAAATGAGAACGTGTGAAATCCTTATCACAGTATTGTATTGAGCAGTGAGAGGCATATTAAAAAATCCTTGTGAAACGTAGAACCCTAGAAAGTTGGAGTTGGCACAACAGTGAAAAGTTACTTTGTGCTAATATGTGTATTAGGAGCCAATAAAACATGGAAGAAAGCAGTGTATAAAACAGTAATTAATTTTGGAGTGAGTGCTGAGCTTGAAACCCCACTTACTACACTTAAAATTTTAGTAACTTTGGGCAAATTATATGACTTCTCTAAGCTGTTCATCTGTAAAATGATGCAACTAATAATTCCTAACTGACAGTGTTGTTGTGAGAATTAAATGAAATGATCCATATGAGACAGCTGAGTTCCTGGCACATAGTATGCAGTCAAATGTGTTAGCTATTATTATGGAAAGTTTTCATACACATTAGCTTTTTAACTCCCAGTTATTTATTTTACAAATACAAGAAAGGAAGTGATATGTCTAGCTGTTGAGTGGTGATATTTGTCTCAGTTATGGATCCTTTAAAAATTTTTTTATTAAGTACAGTTGATTTACAATGTTCTGTCAATTTCTGCTGCACAGAAATGTGACCCAGTTATACATATATATATACACACACACATTGTTTTTGTCATATTCTATCGTATTCTATCACAAGTGATTAGATACAGTTCCATGTGCTATACAGTAGGACCTCATTGCTTATTCCTTCTAAATGTAATAGTTTGACTCTACTAACCCCAAACTTCCAGTCTTTCCCACTCCCTTCCCCTTTCCTTGGCAACTACAAGACTTTTCTCCATGTCTGTGAGTCTGTTTCTCTTCTGTAGATAGGTTCATCTGTGCCTATCTGTAGATAGGTTCTCATTCTGAGGCAATTTTAGATTCCATGTATAAGTGATAACATAGTATTTGTGTTTCTCTCTCTGATTTCACTTAGTATGAGAATCTGTAGTTGCCTCCATGTTGCTGCAAAATGGCTTATTTTCTTAATTTTATGGCTGAGTAGTATTCCATTGTATATATGTACCACATCTTAATCCATTCATTTGTCCACCAATCATGGATCTTTTGACAACCAAGTTCAGAGTTTTTTCCACAAGCTGTTTCCCGTTGTCCATACTCCCTTTCCTTCCCCATATTCCTGTTCCCCCTCACCCCATCTCTTGTCTCTACCCTTCCCCCAAAAAATATGGGGAGATGCTATTGTATTTTATGCTTCTGATGTAACTGTATAATAGCATAAAACCAATACTCAAAATTAATCCTATAACTAAAACTGATAGAAAATCACAGCAAGGTTTCAAGAGCATAGGACTAGGTTGAACTGTAGAAGGCTGCAATACCAGATGAATGTCCAGAAATAATTGAGAGGTTTTGTCAAGCCTAATCATCAGATAGAATTTTAGAAAGAAAATTAAAGATAACATTCTGTGAATGAAAAGCATAAGCTGGAAGTGGCAGGGGAAGAGCAAGGAAATAAACTTTTCATTGTGGTTGTTTTAGTTTAGGAAGAATTCATGATAATTGCACTTCATGGTTGGTACTTCATGGTTTAGAAAAACAAATATAGTCTCTTGTTGCCTCATTAAAGTCTGTTTTTTTTTGTTGCAGAAGGCTCTTAATATTTATATCTTAAATACAACACTTTATGTCTTGATTTTAATCAAGTGAGAGTGGAGCATTTGCATGAACAGAAAGAAAGTAGATGTTGGATGTCCATTGGTTCAATACCAAAAAAAACCTGATCTATGTCTTTGAATCCTGGAATCCAATATAATGAGCAGATCCTTAGCATCATATTCAGGGACATTAGGTCACTGGATTCATAGTTCCTGCTGCATATCATATCTGTGGCATGAAGGAATGGTGTACAAATTCAAGGCCTAGTCAATCTGAACCACAGTGGTTCCCCACTTGGCTTAGGTGTTGAATTCTTCTATCCTTTGCATTTAAGCCTGCCTAACATCTGCTGACTCACTACAGTGAGGCCTATGGTTTCAACAAAACTGATACAATTTTCTTGTTTATTCCTCTTCTTCTATTGGTCTTACTGTTGTCTGTTCTCATTCTGATGCAACTTCTGTGCAATTCCTGGCACTGGGCTGAGTCTCTCCAACTCTTTACATGGTGTCTGAGGAGCTCTTAACTTTCATGGCACCCTCAGATTTAAAAAAATAAAGTATAGTTGATTCACAATGTTGTAGCAATTTCTGCTGTACAGCAAAGTGACCTAGTCATACATATGTATACATACCCTTTCTTCTTTTCCATCATGGTATATTCTAAGAGACTGGATATAGCTCCCTGCACCATACAGTAGGACCTCATTGCTGCCCTTGGAGATTTCGACTTATATGTTTTACTGCTTTAAATGTCCTCTGGTAGGATACTCTGCTCTAGTTTGCTTTCTTGTCCCCAATTCATTCACCTACCTACACTCTAGGAAGATAATACAACCCAAAAGGCTGGTTGGCAGCATCATGCAGACTTCTTCAGATACTTGTTCCACCCCATCACCCAACTCGCATGATAAATTCATCCATGCATATATTTATTTATACACATACACAATTCTTAAATTGCTTTGTAAATCACCATTTTTTGTATAAACTCTGCTCAACTGCACATATATAGTGAGTTACATTCACACTTTTCCTCCTGGAAATGATGATAATAATTAACACTTTCATAGCACGTACTATGTTCCAGGTACTATTCCAAGCACTTTATATACATTAAACTCATTTAATTCTCAAACAACTCTGTTGCGTAGGTAATATTATTTGTTTTACAGATGAGATAACTGAGCTGTGGAGAAGGTAAGTAATTCATCAAAGGCTAGCTGAAATACTACTCAATGAAACTTAAACATTCTATCTTATGTTGTACGTTAAATCTATTTGATTACTGACAGTATTGACTCTTTATCCCTAAGGGGTTCTGGGTTATACTATTCAGTAACAGTGTAAGATACATTTTTCTATGGTGTTTTTCATTTACCTTTTAAAGTATGATCCTTCCCCTCAAAGCCTCTCATTCTTTTAATTGTCTTATTAGGAGAAAAGCAACCATAATAGAGGAGGTATAGTAAAAAGTAATGTGACTCAGAAGAAGAAGAAATGTACATCCTCAATAAACAGGAAAAAGAGGTTCAATCTTACTAATACTTTGGAAAATGCTAATAAAAACACTAATACTTTGGAAAATGCTAATAAAAAAGTATTTTTACCTAACGCATTGGCAAAATTTTAACCATGATAATCACAAAGTCATGCGAAGTCCCAGGTATACCTTGCTGATGGATGTATAGATTGGTATACCTTTTTTTGGATGGCAAGTTGGCAGCATCTGATGAAGACTTAACTATGTGAGATCTTCAAGATACCAATTCTACTTCTAGGTATCTCTCTTAGAAATCTCTTCAGATGTGGACATAATAAGAGGAAAGATATATACCACAGAATTATTAATAAAAGCAAAATCCATAAGCTAATAATTGGTTAAATAACTTGTGGTACTTTCATTCATACAGCACCATATATGTAGCAGTTCCAAAAAGTCAGGTAAATATATATGTAATGACATTTGAAAACCTCCAAGATCTGTTACTATACAAAAAGCAGCTTTTAGAAAAATAAAGGTACCAACTAACCTAAAAAAGAAAAAATTACACACCTCTATATGAACATGTATGCCAAATGCATATAAACCAAATAGAGTCAAGGCTATCTTCAGAACAGCATTTGGAAAGTGGAGGCACTATTGTTTGAAGTTTATATAAAGATGCACATACATTCATTCATGGCTTTCTTTTTGTGTGTTCACTTAAAAAATGTATGTCTTTTTTACAGAGTTTTTGTCTTCCATACAGTTCCTTCCTATTTTGCTTTCTTGAAGAGGACTGCAGAAGAGGGCTATTCTTTGATCATTTTCTATCTCTTCATAGGAGGATACTCTATAATAAAGGCAGGTTAACATCAAAGGTTTCCTAGTATTTGTATATTACCTTCAAGGCAAAGTGCACTTAAATGACAGGGGGATAGCAACCATTTAGCACAATTCATTTGAATTTCCCAAGCCTTAGACCCTACTGTTCCTGCCTATATTCCTCGGTTGCCCAACATTGCAGCTTAGCTTGGCCCTCTAAATGTTGGGGCTACTCTTTTCTCTTTAGGTGTCTACCTCACCTGGATGCCGTATAGACTTAACCCTTGGGTTTCAACTGTTTCTGTGATATGTTTGGCTCTCAATACATTTTCTAATGAGCCCTTATAGTCCTTCTGAGGGCCTGTGATATTGCCTCAGGCCAAACCATGATCCTAAAATGGCCTAGGCAGGCTTCTGAGTTCTGTGGACTTCCAATGGCTGTTATGAAGGACTTTAGCTGCTTGAAATGAAGAGACCTGGGAAGTCATTACGTAAGAAGCAACCATTGCACTTGATCCCCTGTCCTAGAGGCAAACTTAGAATGTGAGTTGTGCTTCCCAGGCCACAGGCCAGAAGTTTCCTGGGGAAAAGCAATTAGGACTTTGGTAAGGGTGATGGCAAAGACTGGATGAGGGAAACACAAGAAACATGTATGGTGATTAGCAACTGTATCCCATATTCCTATTTTTAAAGTCCCTAATTCTGCTAAATGACACGCATGTTTCTCAAACCAGGTGTGGTTGTGGTGCATTACTTAGAGACATTGCCTAGAATCTTCCATTGCTGCTCCATTAAGTTCTCCATTATATGCTCTCCCCTGCCCCCTGCCTTATTTCACAAAGATGGGTGATGTTTGGCTTTGGTGAGAGCAGGGTTGTTGTGCTGGAGGAATTGTAAACCAATAATCCAGGTCTTCAGTTCTGTCAACACTGTAATCTGCCCATGTGCTCCTAGGGCTCTAGCATTTTGAGGCCAAGTGATGGAAACATCTTGTTGAGCTTGGTGTAAAATGAGCAGGAAGAGTACTGGCTCTAACAGGAGCCAAACTGCAGCCTCTATAGACTCTATGCTTTTCTCTTTATACTTGGGGTATTTTGAAATCTCTCAGCCTCCTTAACTATTACAAAGAAATGGAAGAGAAGGGTTATCCTCTATTCCTGAGCCAGAGCCTTAATGAGAGAATAGTACAGCTTGTAAAGACTGATGTCAGGGTGGATGCAACAAAGTCCATGGGTGAAATTCAAGAAGGAGAACATAGTTGTCATCTCCTGGTCTTATTTGGAGGTATATTTTAAGGTTCTGGGCTTATTAGTTCAGGAAAGGATTTTGATTATCTTTAGCAGTAGTAATTTCCTTGCCATTAGGGATGCTCAGATAGGTAGGATGACTGCTCCTCTAGATAGTGTTTCTATCGGGTCATTTTTTGGCTATCAAGAAGATCAGGAAAGCAGGCAACATAGAAACCCTAGATGATAGATACCACAGGGCATTTGAAATCTTAGAATGTAGAATTCCTGAATTCTTGGTGTTGGCCAAACATCATATGGAGTCATCAAATGGTTTATATTGGACTTGTGGAAAAAGAAATGCAGTAGGTAGACTAATTTTGTAGTGGGTCTTAGGATAATCATTTATTTGGAAAAAGAAATGCAGTAGGTAGACTAATTTTGTAGTGGGTCTTAGGATAATCATTTATTTGGCTAAACAATACCCTAAAAACAAAGTCAGTAGAGGCAAGCATTTATTCAGATGGTATTTACTTAATTGTGAAGATCTTGTTTTTATAGGAGTTTTTTAATCAACATACTTGCAGAAATCCAATGAAGACATTATTTGTAACTTCCAGATTAGTAATGTAAGAACAAATGTAGAAAATATTTTCACTTTTTCTGTCTATATGATCTTTAGAATAATCAGAAGTATTTAAATCCAGGGCATTCACAATACTTGTTTTTCTATCTACAGTCATTTGAACTTTGTTAAAAAAATTTTCCTCATTTAGATTTCTAAGGTTTGGCCCAACACCTAAGTCTCTGAGTGCACATGTTAACACAATTTAGAAGCAATAGCGTGCTTAGAAACCATCGTGATGTATGTCGTTAAAACAGATTTTTAAATAATAACTCTTGAACTTAAGCTCCACTCTGGCAAAAGCTTGATTAAAAAGAAAGCATTTGCAGTTTGAAAATCAGCTTATTGTTTGCGCTCTAAGAACAATGAAAAGAAATACTCAGCATAACCAACCAACAATCTTCTAAACCTAATGAATGCAATGGTAGTGAAACAACAGTTATGCAATATATCACATTCCTAGAAATTTGAACACAATGAGCATTCATTGTTCTCACAAAATATAATTCCTTTTAAAATTCCCTCTTTGTCCTTATTGTTTCTATCATACATTTACAGGGTCATTTTCAAAGACAATCAAAGAAATAAAAATGATTTTGGAGGCCTCACTAGGAGACACTTGCTTTTAGCACTGATTTGATTGTAACACGAGTCAAATAATTTACTCTTTGTGTGTAATGTATGTGCAGATTTTTAATACAGTGTATAAAGCCTCTAAATTCTTGGCTTGGTTCTTCACTATAATGGCATATTTTCCATCCAGAGACAATAGTAGTAGTAATAGTAATAACAACAACAATAATAATAGCAGCTAGCATTTATTGAGTGCTTACTATATGATTTTAATCCCATTTATAGCATATACATTATATATATAAAAAAGACATATTTCAGCAACTGATGCTTTGGTAGTATCCTCTCTTGGTAGGCTTTGTAGTAGTTGGCAAAGGTTTTCTTCCTGAGAATTGCTTCCCTTATTTCCAAATTGGAACATATCTTCTTCCTGGGTTCAGTAAAGTTGAACTCATTAAATATGTAGTCAGCCTCTGGTAGATGATAGGCCTTACAATATTCATTGAGAAGCATGATAGTAACAAATACACATTCTGATTTATAATAGAATTATATATTTAGTCTTCGTCTCCTTTTGCTGGCACAGTGCTCCTAAAATCCTTGTAATTTCCTATACAATGTGAGTAAAAAGTTGTCTTGTTAGATGAGTTCCAAAAATTGCCTCATAACTTAAGGATGGGGGCTAGTTGCTAGGAGAACTAACTCTATGACTGGAGGGCTAAAGCTTTCGATTGTACATCTCTGGTCTCCAGGGAGGGGAGAAGGGCTGGAGGCTGAATCACTCTTCAGTGGCCAATGATTTAATCAGTCTTGTCCATGTAATGAAGCCTCCATTCAAACCCAAAAGGATGGGTTCACAGTACTTACATATTGCTGGAGATCTTGGGAGAATGGTGCCCTTTCCCCATATCTTGCCCTTGCTTCTCTTCCATCCAGCTTTTCCTGAGTTATATCCTTTTATAATAAACCAGTGATCTAGTAAGTAAAATAGTTCCCTGAGTTCTGAGTCATTGTAGCAAATGAATCAAACCCAATGAAAGAGGGGGTTGTGGCAATCTCTTGTTTACAGCCAGTTGGTCAGAAGTACAGATAACAGCCTGGACTTATGGTTGATGTTGGAAAGTTTGAGGAGCAAGTCATGGGAACCACCCATCTACAGCTGGTCCATCAGAAGCACAGGTGATAAACTGGGCTTAAAACTGGCCTCTGAAGTTGGCAGGGGAGCGGGGGTCCATCTTCTGGAGCTGAACCCTTAACTATGGAATCTGGTGCTATCTTCTAGTAGATGATGTCAAAATTGAGTCGAATTGCTGGACACACAACTTGTGTCCAGAAAATGGCTTTTTCATGTGTATAACTACCACCCCCAAAATGGGATTGGGTCCCAGAAACTAAAGACACATGGTCACTACCTTCCACAAATACTTATAGGTTCTGTAACATTAAGGAGGACATAAAAAGCTGTTTGTTATATGCTTAATACTGCTTAGAGGTATGGCTTTTTAGTTGAATGTCTTTCTGGTTAAACAATAACCTCCTTGATAGAGAGCAATCTATGTTGTCTTGTATTGCATATCCAATTCCTAGCATGGTACCTGGCTCAAAAAATGTTTGCTGAGTTAATGGTCTAGTGGAGGAGTTAGAGGTAGATAAAAATATTACAATAAATGATACAGAAACAAGAAATGAGGTAGTGTTGAAAGCAGAGACTGAAGATAACAAATATTATACTTCAACATATTAGAGCAATATGGTGGAATTCTATTATATCTTTAATTTGATAATGAAAATAATAGTGTTTTAGTTATAAGAATATCTACAGTTCAAATGTTTTTAGGTGACACCCCAAGAAAACATATTTTCTCCCATTCTATAGGTTTGCCTTTTCATTTTGTTGATTGTTTGTTTTACTATGGAAAGTATTTTAGTTTGATGTAGTCTCACATAATCAATGTAATTGGAACATATTTTTGGTGTGAAAAGTGTTATTGCCCTCATTTTGTGAATGAGGATTTTGAGGTAAAAAGTTTTAACTAATGCTCTGTTTTCTAAGCAGCTCTGCTACAGGTGTAATCTATACTGAATAGACAACCCCCATGGAAGTCATATTTCAAACTATTAATTTTTCCAGCTTTTTAAGATGTAATTGACATATAACATTGTGCAACTTCAAAGTGTACATACAGCGTGTTGATCTGATATACTGTGCATTGTGAAATGATTAGTATCTTTTGTTAACACCTCCATCATCTCATAGTTACTATTTCTTTTTTATGCTTAGGACATAAATTTTCTACCTAGAAACTTTAAAATATATAACACAATATTGTTAACTATAATCACCATGTTATACTTTAGATTCCAGAACTTACTCGTCTAATATCTAGAAGTTTGTATCCCTTTGACCAACGTCTGCCCATTTTCCCCATCTCTCAGCCTATAGAAACCAACATTCTAGTGTCTGTCTCTGAGTTTGGCTTTTTTAGATTCCACATATAAGTGAGATCATATAGTATTTGTTTTTATTCGATGTATTTCACTTAGCATAATGCCCTCAAGGTCAATCTATATTGTCTGTATTGCTGCAGATGACAGGGTTTCCTTCTTTCTTATGGCTACATAATATTTCATTATGTATATATCACATTTTCTTTATCCATTCATCCACTGATGGACAGTTGTGTGTTTCCATATCTTGGCTATTGTAAATAATGCTGCAATGAACATGGGGGTGCAGAGTATTCTCTTTTTGATATAGTGATTTCATTTTCTTCAGATAAATAACCAGAAATGGGAATGCTGGTTTTCTGTTTTATGGTAAATTTTGTTTTTAAGTTTTTGAGAGACTTCTACACTTTTTTTTTTGTGGTAGCTGTATCAATGTACATTCACACCAACAGTCCAAAAGGATTCCCTTTTTTCTTTTTACATCCTCACTAACACCTATTTCTTAACCTTCTTGATGATAATCATTCTAACAGGTGTGAGTTTATTGCACTATGGTTTTCATTTGCATTTTCCTGATGACTAGTGTTGTTTAACATTTTCTTTCTTGTACCTGTTGGACATTTGCATGCCTTTTTATGAAAAATATCTGTTTAGGTCATCTTCCCCCCCCCATTTTTGGCTGTGCCTGTGGCATGATCGAAAGTGTGCCACAGTGGTGATCCAAGTCACAGCAGTGAGAACACTGGATCCTTAACTACTAGGCTACCAGGGAACTCCAGCTCTGCCCATTTTCAAATGCATTTTTTTTTTTTTTTACTATTGAGTGTATGAATTTCTTATATATTTCAGATATTAAGCCCTTATTAGATAGATGATTTGCAAATATTTTCTCTGATTCTGTAGATCTTTCATTTTGCTGATAGTTTATTCTGCCATGCAGAGATTTTTTTTTTGGCGGGGGGGGGGGATCTTTTTAGGGCCACACCCACAGCATATGGAAGTTCCCAGGCTGGGGGTTGAATCAGAGCCATAGTTGCCAGCCTACACCACAGCCACAGCAATGCCAGCTCTGAGCTGCATCGGCTACCTATGCTGCAGCTTGCAGCAATGCTGGATTCTTAACCTACTGAGTGAGGCCAGAGATAGAACCCTCATCCTCATGGATACTAGTTAGGTTCTTAATCCACCAAGCCACAATAGGAACTCTGTGCAGAGCTTTTTAGTTGGATGAAGTTCCACTTACTAATTTTTCCCTTTATTGATTGTGTTTTTGGTGTCATATCCAGAAAACTGTTGCCAAGACCAATGTCAAGGAATTTTTCCTTATAGTTTCTTCTAGGAGTTTGTGGTTTCAGGTCTTATTTTAGTAATTTCAATCCATTTCAAGTTAATTTATGTGAATGGTGTAAGATAGGAGTCCAATTTCATTCTTTAAGGTACTCCCCTTATCCACAGCTTTGTTTTTCAGGCTTTTAATTACCTATAGTCAGAAAACATTAAATGGAAAATTCTAAACAATTCATAAGTTTTAAATTTCACATCCTTCTGAGTAATGTGATTAAATCTCATGCCATCCCACTCCATCCTGTCCAGGATGTGAATTATTCCTTTGTCCAATGTATCTTGCCAGTTACTCACTTAGTAGTCCTCTCAGCTAATAGATCAACTGTCTAGTATCAGAGTTTTTATATTCAAGTGACCTTATCTTACTTCATAATGGCCCAGAAGTGCAAGAGTAATCAAGTGGGCAATTCAAATAATTTCTTACTGTGCCTAATTTATAAATTAAACTTTATCATAGGCATGTATATGTAGGAAAAAACAATACATATATGTAGGAAAAAACATAGATGTAATGGTTTCAGGCATTCACTGGAGGTCTTGGAATGTATAATTCATGGATAGGAGGGGACTACTGGATTTTAATGCTAATACCATACAGTTTTAGTTACTATAGCTGTGTAGTATAATTAGAAATGTTGAGGGACAGCAGTGTTTTTTGATATCAGTCTCTCTGCCCTTTGGATGTAGCTGATGGAATTAAGGGATGACAGTGATTCAAGGTCAATCGATCTGTAAGCCAGTATGATTGAGAAAGACAGACTGAGCCTATCTGAGTCTGTCTCTGGAAAATACTGAGAGAAAATGTAAAGCCAGAGTTAGGGTATAGAATTACTGGTCAGAGGGTAATAGATAAAAGATGTGTGACAAAGCTGGTAGAGAAGGAGGGACATGTGTAGGAAAACAATAGCTGAGTCACGTAAATGGATGAGATTTTGAGGCAAGAGAAGTGAGATACCTAGAGCTGCAATGAACCCAAAATAAGTCTCCAGTTTATGCTGTTCCTGAAGCCTGAATGTTGAGGTTTTCATATGTCACTCCCATAGCTTGCAGGAAGTTGAATGAATTACTGTTTTCATAAGCTTAGAGCATAGGAGAATAGTGTTAAACTATGGTGCCAGGGTTTGATCAGGTCATAGGTATTGCCAGTACCAGGCTGACCCCAGACAGCAGAACTGGGTACCTTGATGGGAGTCCAGCGTAAGACTCAGGTGGGGAGTAAAATGTCAGTGGCCCATTGTTCAGACTGGGATGTAAGTTTGGAGTTGCAACCATAGGCATGTGAGCAGAGGGAGTATAGCGGAAAAGTCAAACCACCAGTCAGTGAATCTCTGCTTTGAGGCCTCCAGGATAAGAACAACAATGGCTTCTAACCCTAGGCCAGGATGGAGATAATTGCTGGGATCTACACAGATCCAGACTCTTCAGTCTCATCCTTCTCTGTCCTTACTCATTAAACTTTCTAGCCACATTGGCCTTGTTTTTCTTACGTGTTGCAATTTTTTCCCCTGAAGACCTTACTGTCTCCTCATTAGTAATGTCTACTCAATTCCTTTAGTTTGGGGTTAAATGTCTCTTCCTCTGAAATGCCTTCCTTGACTAATAAGTCTAAATATTCTGAAGTAATTGTATATTATCCCTCTTCTTTATCTCAGAACAACTTGTACTTTTTTCCCAAGGCCCTCAATAAAATTTATAATTACATATTGACTTGCAGGTTTATATGTTACATGTATATTCCCTATATTAGATCTATATTTCACAAGGGCAGGGCCTATGCTTGCCTTAGTAGCTTCTTTATATCTAATACATGACACAGATTTAATAACATCTGATAAATGAATAAGTAAATACAATGAGAATTAAAGCAGTGTAGAGTTGGGGAGTTGGGAGATCCATTATTGAACCAAGTGTTTACTTTCCTTCAATACAAGATCATTCTGGTTACCTAATGATAATGTTGTTCTTGCTGCAAAAAACTGTATTGCAGTTTTAGTGACTTCAGTCTCTCTGAATGCATTTTTTAAAAAATAATCTAATCAATGAAATTTCCTGGGTGAATTTCTTAGTGTTATATGACAGACATATGTTGAGTAATACTATTAATGACAGCCTTAAATAGTTGCCTTTTAAAGAATTTTTAAAAAATCTTTCCAAAAGAAAGTCACAGAACACACATTGTCATTTGTAAGTGATGTCACCCTTTCCTTGAAAAATTCTGCATTTTTAAATTTCAATTGTAAGTCTGAATATCATGACATTTTTCTTCTTTTAGAGAGAGTTTAACCCTGATAGCCTAGTTTATGATGGCCCTGTAGAATTTCACATGTAGAAAACAATTTTATCTGTTTTTCATATCGGATTCTAAAGCAAATTCATAGTTGGATCTAGTAGAAGGGAAAGCAGAGATGTCAAAGAAACAGATGTTGGCATTGTAAAAGCAGATGCTTTATGCTTAATTTTACATGCCAAAAAATTCTATTATTAAAATTCAACATCTGTCGTCTTAGAGGAATGACTCACTCTCAACCAGGTTGAAAGTAAGCTCTAGTATTCAATTATAGGAATTTTGTGACTCAGAATGGTACATGTTTGAAAATCAGGTTAATAAACCAGACGAATACCTCTTCCAATATTATAAGGACTTCCCAGTGATGTATGCAGGTAGCTTCCAATATGAAGTTTCTTACATGAATTGTATCTAGTTTCTGCCTACTGAACATACCTGTCTCCCTTGAAGGACCTGGCAATGATAGGACGCTGGTGTAAGACTACCAGAAGGAAGACGAAAAGGCAGCTTTGGTATCGAAGAAACTGAAGTCTGAGCCCAGGAGTGTTACTGGGGGGCCTTTTGATCAGTAATGAAGGGAGACCTATCTAAGCCTAGTCTTTGAAATCCTGCATCCTTGATAAGGTCAAAGATACAGAGCTGGCTGCCCTAGGAACCTAATTAAAACCCTGCCTCTCTGAGAGAAATTAAACATTGGCAGGAAGGAAGGCACCAGCAGCTGTCAGGAAGCCATTTCTTCAAGGACAGCTGCACCTTGACAGCACTTTAAAAGTGTTTTCCTCATGTGCTCTGTGAACTCCTAAAAATCAGTACTTTCATCTCTGATTTGACAGTTGGCCCCAAACAACTCAGTGAGTCAATGCCATTTTTCCCATGCAGGAAGCTGCATTCGTGCAAAGGCCTTCTTGTTTTTAGCAACTCAAAGTTACAATGATTGGACAAAAAGGCTATAGATGGCCCATTCATTAGGAGGGAAGTGAAGGGGAAGCATCATATTAATCAAGGAACCTGAGTTTCCAGGGTCATGCATTTCTAAATTAGACAGTTAGAGTTTCAGTGCAGCTTTTCACTTGAGTTTTAAGAGAGGGTTGCAGAATCTCTTTAACCCCACAGAAACTGGATGGCAGAAGGGGCACTTAGGCACTTACCATGTGTTGATCTGTTTTCAGACATTCCAAAGACTTGGAGAAAATGGTGTAATGCCCTGTAAGTTTCCATAATATTTCCCAGTGTGGGTTCCTGTAAGTCCACTGCAATTCCCAGCAGGAAACTTCAGGAGGAAATTACTTTTCAGCTGTGGATTTGGCATCTAGATAGTGATGACTGTAAGAAGGATTAAGGTTTGACAATGACTAGGAGATGAGAAAATCACCAAGAGTTTTCTGGAAACAAAAAAGAAAAATAAACTTGTTAGGAAAGGCAGAAAAAATATTTCTACTGCAAGAAACCATCAAATATATACTTCACTTCTGACTAATATTGAAAGCTGGGAAGCAAACTTTATAAATGGGCAAGATTCTGATGAAAGAAATCTGTTTGGTAATTAGAGTAGTGGGGAAGCATTTCTCTCAGGACCATTGGGAGGGTCTAATAAGAAATCTGCAACTGTCCTAGACAGTGTCTGTTACATGCTGAGATCATCATTAAAAGCAACAACAAAAAATAAACAAAGTATTATTACATAGCCATTTCTTGTAGCACTTGATATTTTAAAGCTCTCCTTTTGATTTCTATGTGCTAAGTGTTAGGAGAAGTTTGCTCTAGGTTACTGGCTTGATGTAGAAATGACTATGACCTCTTTAAAAGTGCAACTAATTTCATCCCCGCTTCAGCTTGAGGAGCTGAAGTAAATTGAGACAAAGTAACAGTACCAGTATTTTCTCCAATACAGAAAGAACAATAACACAGACAAAGAAATGTAAATTGTTCTCTGATCCTTCCAAAGGATTGTGGACTGTGACAGTTCGCTCTGATCTCCTCTGATGCAATGGGATGCTGGAGAAAGAGCACTCAGATCTTCCTGGGTGAATGAGGGAAATCTTCACAGAACTCCTATTTTGGCTGAGATCTAAAGGATGAAGAAAAGTTTGCTGAAGGTATAAAATAGAAAGAGGCAGGCAATATGCTCAGATACCTACAAATTTTGCTCCTTTCTTTGTTCTTTGTAATTCACTTTTTACCAAAAAAGTAAAAACATAGCCAAAGTGTTCCTTTTAAAACATAAAAAATCCACTGACATCACTCCCTTGCCTGGTACCCTCCTTCCGTTCACAATGAGAAAGCTCTTATTTCTCCTGGCCCATTCTCCTCCTGCTCATGACTCTTCAGACACACTGGTTTTCTTTGTTTCTTGAACTTTCCAACTTCCTTTCTCCTCAGTTTTTACCCTTGTTCCCTTTGTTAGGAAAGTTGTCCCTCCAGATTTTCAAAAGTCAGCTTCTTCTTATTTAAGCCTGTCCTGGACACCTTCCCAATCTTGTCGCTCCAATAACATTTTTCTGATTTATGCATAACATCCCTCTCTGACTTTATTAATTTTTCTACCTACTGTCTCACTGAAGAGGACATAATCACCATGAGATTAGGGACATCATCATTTAGCTTTGCTAAATTTCTTGCTGTTAGGACAGAATTGTCACACACGTGGTAGGTGCTCTACAAATGCTTATTGAATAGATGGGTGAAGAATGAAAGAATGAATATTTTTGTAAAGTTGAAAAATCAAGTCACAGACAATTAATCTTGAAAGGTAGATAGACACCAGATGATAAAGGCTGTATGCTGTGTTAGGAACTTTAAACTTTATTCTGGAAGAGTGTAAAGGGCATTGAATAATTTTGAGAAGGTGGGTAGCATTCATAATTCCTACTTAAAAATGGCATTTGGCTTCTTGTGGAAGGATAGATGAATGAAGTTAGAAGTAAGGACGAGGTATATGTATGTTCTAGATACCCTTCGAAGTAGGGGTGCTAGAGGAAGGAAGCATTGCATGGTAATCAGGTGTGTGAGTTGTGACATCACCTGCAGGGGTTTGAATAATGGATTTCTTTTTTTGTTTGTTTTTCTTCTGTGAAATTGTGGCAAATTACTCATACATTGTCTAAAGCACTTAAGAAAACGAGCCTTTCAGATCTTCCACTGTAGGGACAGTAATGGCACCGGCTGCTGTGCTCCGAAATCTTATCACTGTGTTTCCACCAAGGCCACATTTCCCTGGTTTGCTGCTGGCTGGACACTGAGCATGGTGGGGATGCTAAGGCGGGTCCATTCCTGGGAGATGTGGGACTCCTCTGAACAGTGCGTATATGTTGAGGGCTCTCTGCTTTTCAAAAGATTTTTAGGACTGCACTATAGTCGAAGCATTTCCTGCTCAACCTTTCTTCCTTCCCTTCCTCCCTCACATAGATTAGACCTGCATCTAGGTCAGAGCCCTTCCCCAACCTTCTCTGGTTTCAACCCCCGTTTTCCCCAATAAATCGTGGCTAATCCTGTCTTGATGCCTACTTCTTGGGGATCTGAATTGACACACTTTAGTCCTAATCCCCTTTTGTTCTTTTTCATTATTTGAAAGGCAATTTTAGAGAGAATTAGATAGAATTTTGTGATTGCCTGGCTGTCTGTAATAAAACAGAAGGAAGGATGTATGTAGTCCTAGGTTTTTGATCACCCAGTCTTAAGTAACCAAGGCAAGGGTGCTACCTTCCACAGACAAAAGAACACAGGAGAAGGCTCTGTTTGAAGAAAAAGGGAAGAAGAATGGGTTTTGTTTGGACATACTTTTGAGACCCCTCTAAGACATCTTGAATAAATACCTTGTTGGTCATTTGATCCCTGGATCTGGAGATCAGAAAATGTGAGGTAGGTGTCATCAAATTCTGAGTGCAAGCCATGGGAATGGATGAAAATGCACAAGAAGAGCAGGAGAATGGAGAGAGCTGCAGAGAAGAGTAATTTTTAGGGTGCAGTGGAGGAGGAGTAAGCAAAGGATAGAACAGATTAGAGATCATTGATTGGAAAGCTATAATAAATTCAAGAAGAGAAATGTAGATCCATGCAATAACATAGAAAACTCAGGAAATGGCCTTGGTTTGTACAATTTTTCTTTTTTTTGTGTGATATTACAGTGGAGTTGGGAAAATTGTAGGAATCTAGGAAAATATAATTTAATTTCATATCTAACATCATAAGTATTTGTGTAAGTAAATAGATTAAATAAGTATAAAAGTCAAACAAAAATACCTCTATTATACACCTAGTTTTAACATTGAGTAGAATTACTAAGTTTTGGAGAGTTGATACTTTGCTATATATTACATGAAAAAATATATTCAATTAGATATTTCAACTATTTGTAAAATGAAAATAAACCAAAGCAAAAATGAAAGTCAACAAATTGATAAATATATAGAAAATTTAAATATTTAAGAATGTTTACATTTTAAAAATATTGACACATTTAGAAACATTAGTAAAATGAGAGATAAAGGACTCAAATCAAAATGACTCAAATCAACATTCTTCTATAAAATATGAAAAGTTTAATAAATAAATTGGCAAATGACAAAAGTGGGGGAAAAAATGCCACTACAAGTAAGCATATGGAAGATTTCTTCCTCATTAGTGATGAAACATATTCAAGGGTGTTCAATCTGTTTATCCAGGTATAAAGTTAAAATAAAAATGTTTGGAGTTACAATTTTACACCTATGAAAATAATAAAATGAAAAATAATAAAATGAAAAACTATCTTGCCAATCATAATAGAGTCCTTCGATTATTTCATTTCTCATATTTCTCGTATGTAGTCAATTGTGAAATTTATTAACTAATTTAGAAAATATTCATTAAATATATACTGTGAGATAGATGCTACTCTAGGAACTAAGGACAAATGGTGGAAAAGATACACAAGGTCTTCCTTAATCCCACTCATTAGAACATTCTATTTTCTCTCATTAGTATTACCTTAAGAATTTCTTGCTTATGGCTGTAACATTCTGAATCTATTGATTTCCACCTTTTTTACAATCAGTTCTTCACCTTGTTACTAGAGTGATTTTTTTTTTAAATAAGTTTTTGTGAACTTCATTATACATATCATGGTGTATATAAAATATGAAGCTTAAATTTAATTTGAATTTTAAAATTACCAATGAAGAAAAGCATCTTTTCTTATAATTAGAAGCTGTTTGTGTTTTCTTTTCCATGAAATGTTTGCTCAAGTCTCCCCCCCTCTTTTTTGGTCAGTTTAGTTGTGTTTTCCATAATGATCTGAATATTTTTATAGTCTATACTGACTAACCCTTTGATTCTTGTATGCATGTGTGTAAACTTCTCCCCTCAAAGCACATAAATAAATACATGTGTTTCCTCTGATTAGAAGTTCTTAATTTATTCCATTTTATATATTTCTTTTATATTGGAGTGCAGTTGATGTATAATGTTGCATTAGTTTCAGGTGTACAGCAAAGCGATTCAGTTATAGATATACATATATCTATTCTTTTTCAGATTCTTCTCCCACATAGGTTATGAGAGAATATTGAATAGAATTTCCTGTGTTATATAGTAGGCCCTTGTGGATTATCAGTTTTATAAATAGTAGTGTGTATATGTTAATCCCAATCTCCTAATTTATCCCTCACTTCACCTTTCCCCGTTGGTAACCATAAATTTGATGTCTAAGTCTGTGAGTCTGTTTCTATTTTGTAAATAGGTTCATTCATATCATATTTTTAGATTCCACATATAATGATATAATATGATATTTGTCTTGGTCTAACGTCACTTAGTGTGATAATCACTAGGTCCGTCCATGTTGCTGCAATGGCATTAGTTCATTCTTTTTTATGGCAGAGTAATATTCCATTGTATACAAGTACTACATCTTTTTTTTTTTTTTTTTTTTTTTTTTTTTGGTTGGAACTGGAAGCATTTTATTTTGTATTTTTTTGTGGGAAACCCATTTTATTTATTTTTAATTTTTATTTATTTGTATTTAATTTTTTTCTCTGCTGTACAGCATGGGGGCCAAGTTACACTTACATGTATGCATTTTTTCCCCACCCTTTGTTCTGTTGCAATGTAAGTATCTAGACATAGTTCTCAATGCTACTCAGCAGGATCTCATTGTAAATCCTTTCCAAGTTGTATCCCATAACCCAAAGCTCCCAATCCCTCCCACTTCCTCCCTCTCCCGCCCAGGCAACCACAAGTCTATTCTCCAAGTCCATGATTTTCTTTTCTGTGGAAATGTTCATTTGTGCTCTATATTAGATTCCAGTTATAAGTGATATGGTATTTGTCTTTGTCTGACTTATTTCACTCAGTAAGAGAGTCTCTAGTTCCATCCATGTTGCTGCAAATGGCATTATGTCATTCTTTTTACGGCTGAGTAGTATTCCCTTGTGTATATATACCACCTCTTCCTAATCCAATCATCTGTTGATGGACATTTGGGTTGTTTCCATGTCTTGGCGATTTTGAATAGTGCTGCAATGAACATGTGGGTGAATGTGTTTTTTTTCAAGGAAACTCTTATCTGGATATATGCCCAAGAGTGGGATTTCTGGGTCATATGGTAGTTCTATGTATAGATTTCTAAGGTATCTCCAAACTGTTGTCCATAGTGGCTGTACCAGTTTACATTCCCACCAGCAGTGCAGGAGGGTTCCCTTTTCTCCACAACCCCTCCAGCACTTGTTATTTGTGGACTTATTAATGATGGCCATTCTGACTGGTGTGAGGTGATTATCTCATGGTAGTTTTGATTTGTATTTCTCTTATAATCAGGGATGTTGAGCATTTTTTCATGTGTTTGCTGGCCATCTGTATATCTTCTTTGGAGAAATGTCTATTCAGGTCTTTTGCCTATTTTTCCATTGGGTGATTGGCTTTTTTGTTGTTGAGTTATATAAGTTGTTTATATATTCTAGAGATTAAGCCCTTATCCATTGTATCATTTGAAACTATTTTCTCCCATTCTGTAAGTTCTCTTTTTGTTTTCTTTTGGGTTTCCTTTGCCATGCAAAAGCTTTTCAGTTTGATTAGGTCCTATTGGTTTATTTTTGCTTTTATTTCTGTTGCCTTGGGAGACTGATCTGAGAAAATATTCATAAGATTGATGTCAGAGAGTGTTTTGCCTATGTTCTAGGAGTTTGATGGTGTCTTGTATATTTAAGTCTTTCAGCCATTTTGAGTTTATTTTTGTGCATGGTGTGAGGGTGTGTTCTAATTTCATTGCTTTGCATGCAGCTGTCCAGGTTTCCCAGCAATGTTTGCTGAATAGACTGTCTTTTTCCCATTTTATGTTCTTGCCTCCCTTGTCAAAGATTAACTGACCATAGGTGTCAGGGTTTATTTCTGGGTTCTCTATTCTGTTCCATTGGTCTGTCTGTTTTGATACCAGTACCACACTTTCTTGATGACTGTGTCTTTGTAATATTGCCTGAAGTCTGGGAGAGTTGCGCCCCCTGCTTGGTTTTTGTTCCTCAGGATTGCTTTGGCAGTTCTGGGTCTTTTGTGGTTCCATATAAATCTTTGGATTGTTCTTTGAAAAAGGTCCTGGGTAATTCGATAGGGATTGCTTTGAATCTGTGGATTGCTTTGGGGAGCATGGCTATTTTTACAATATTGATTTTTCCAATCCGTGAACATGGAATATCTTTCCTTTTCTTTATATCTTCTTTAATTTCTTTGATTAAAGTTTAACAGTTCCCGGCGTATAAGTCCTTTACCTCCTTGGTCAGGTGTATTCCGAAGTATTTGATTTTTCGATGTGCAAATTTAAAAGATTGTATTTTTGTATTCCTTTTCTAATATTTCATTGTTGGTATACAGAAATGCGACTGATTTCTGAATGTTAATCTTATAGCCTGCTACTTTGCTGAATTTATTAATCAGTTCAAGTAGTTTTTGGGTTGAGTCCTTAGAGTTTTCTCTGTATAGTACCATGTCATCTGCGTACAGTGACAGTTTTATCTCTTCTTTTCCTGTTTGGATGCCTTTAGTTTCTTTTGTTTGTCTAATGGCTGTGGCTAGGACTTCCAAAACTATGTTGAATAGCAGTGGTGACAGTGGGCATCCCTGTCTTCTTCCAGAATAGAGTGAGGAGGCTTTCAGTTTTTCTCCATTCAGTCTTATATTTGCTGCGGGTTTGTCATAAATGGCTTTGATTATGTTAAGGTATGTTCTTCTTGTACCCACTTTGGCAAGAGTTTTGATCATGAATGGATGTTAGACTTTGTCAAATGCTTTTTCTGCATTTATTCAGATGATCATATGGTTACCACATTTGCTTTATCCATTCCTCTGTTGATATTTAGGTTGTTTCTATGTCTTGGCTATTGTAAATATTGCTGCATTGAACATTGGGGTGTGTGTATTTTTTAGAATTAGGTTTTTTTTTTTTTTCCAGATACATGCCCAGGTGTGGGAATGCTGGATCATATGGTAGCTATATTTTTTAGTTTGTCAAGGAAACTCCATACTATTTTCCACAGTTGCTGTACCAGTTTACATTCCCACTAACAGATTAAGAGGGTTCCCTTTTCTCTATACACTCTCCAGTATTTATTATTTATAGACTTTTTGATGATGGCCATTCTGAAGGGCTATCTCATTGTAGATCTGATTTGCATTGCTCTAATAATTAACGATGTTGAGCATATTTTCATGTGCTTGTGGCCATCTGTCATCTTTGGAAAAGTGTCTATTTAGGTCTTCTGCCCATTTTTTGATTTTTTTTTTTTTTGGTAATTATCTGTGCGAGTTGTTTGTATATGTTGGCTATTAATCCCTTATTAGTCATAATGTTTACAAATATTTTCTCCCATTCTGGGATATTGTCTTTTCATTTTGTTTATAGTTTTCTTTGCTGTGAAAAAGCTTTTAGTATTGAATAGGTCCTGTTAATTTAATGTTGTTTTTAATTTTATTACTCTAGGAGGTGGATCCAAAAAGATACTGTTGTGATTTATATCTAAGAGTATTGTGCCTGTGTTTTCCTAGTGGGCATGGCTGTGTCAATAGTTGTGTTTAGAAGTGGCTGTGGGCTCAGAAAGACTTTAGGCAGCCTGTATATTGATGGATGGGTCTGTAGTCCCATTTTGTTGATTGTTTGACCTGAGGCATCCCAGCACTGGAGTCTATAGGCTGTTGGGTTGAGCCAGGTTTTAGTGTCAAAATGGTGGGCTTCAAGAGAGCTCATGCCAATGAAAACTCCCTGGTATATCTACCACCAGTGTCCTTGTCCCCACAGTGAGCCACAGCAGCCCCCCTCCTCCCTAGGAGACCCTCCAAGACCAGCAGTAAGGGGTAGGCCAGGTTCCTATGAAGTCACTGCTTTTCCCCTGGGTCCCAGTGTATACGAGACTTTATTTTAGTTCTTTAATTTTAGTGTTAATGTTGTCAGATTTACCCATCTTTTCCTTAATGGTTGTGTGCTTTTCGAGTTTTTTGTTTGTTTGTTTGTCTTTTTAGGGCTGCACCTGCAGCATATGGAGGTTCCCAGGCTAGGGGTCTAATCAGAGCTGCTGTTGCCAGCCTACGCCAGAGCCATAGCAATGCCAGATCTGAGCCACGTCTGTGAACTACACCACAGCTTATGGCAATGCTGGATCCTTAACCCACTGAGTTAGGCTAGGGATCAAACCCGCAACCTCATGGTGTTCCTAGTTGGATTCATTTCCACTGTGTGATGATGGGAACTCCTTCGTGTTTTTTTTTTAATGAAATGTTTCCCTGTTATACATTTATAAATATAGTCTCCTAGATTGTTTCTAAATATTTTATGAATTTATTTTTCACCTTTATTTTTAATTATCTATGAATTGATTTTTATATATGGAGTGTGGTAGAGATCCATTTTTATTTTTTTTCTTATGAATAAGCAATTGTACTAGCACTATTTGATACATATTCTATCCTTTCCACACTGCTCTTTAATGCTATCTTTGCGATAAATCACTTTCCATTGTACACGTGGGTCTGTTTTGGGGCTCCATAGTCCATAGGTTCATTTTACTAGTCCAAACTGATGTCATACCTTTACCTTTAAAATAAAGTATTGGTAGTCAGTAGGGCAAATCCTCCAACCTTGTTTTCTTATATAGTAATACTTTGTGTAATCGGCTCTTTGACTTTTCACATGAATTTTAGAATAAGCTTGTCAAGTACCATGATTAAAAACAAAATCGGAGTTCCCTGTTGGGGCACAGTGGAAACAAATCCAACTAGTAACCATGAGGTTGTGGGTTCAATCCCTGGCCTTGCTCAGTGAGTTAAGGATCTGGCGTTCCTGTGAGCTGTGGTGTAGATCATGGATGCAGCTCGGATCCTGTGTTGCTGTGCCTGTGGTATATGTTGGCTGCTGTAGCTCCGATTGGACCACTAGCCTGAGAAAACTCCACATGCCACAGGTGTGGCCCTAAAAAGCAAAAAAAAAAAAAAAAAAAAAAAAAAGGGTCCTGTTGGGATTCTGATTGGAATTGCATTGAATCTATAGGCCAAGTTGGGAGAATTGACAGCTTTATGATTTTGAATCTTTCTATCCAAGAACATGGCTTACCACTCTATTTGGGTTGTATTTAATAGCTTTCAATAAAGCTTTAGAGTTTTATGTATAAAGGTCCTGCACATCTTTTGTTAGATTTTTTCCTAGATACCTTACATTTTTTTTTTGCTATGATAAATGGTTATATTTTTAAAGCTACATTTTCAAATTGTCACTGATGTCCTGAAATGCCGTTATTTTTTGTGTATTGATTTCACATGCAGCAACATTGTTAAGCTCTGAGAATTTCCAAACATCTGTCTTGAGTTGCTTTTTAGGGTTTCTACAGAGCCAATTATAGTATTCCAAATGTTAGCATTTTGGTTTATTAATTTCTTATCCTTATACTTTTGTTTATTCCCTTTAAGCCTTACGTCGCAGAATTTCTAATACAGTGCTGCATAGAATTAGTAATAGTAGATATTGTTTTAATTTTATAATTTAAGGAATGCTTTCAACCTTTCACCATTATGTTTGCTGTTCATGGTAGATTTTTGGCAACTGTCCTTGATCAGGTTAAGGAATATTATTTCTAGCCTTGTCTTCTGGGGTGTTTTTTTTTTTTTTTCATATAATGAAAGGATAATACATGTTATAAAATGATTTTCTCATCTTTTGAAATTATCATTTTCTGCTTTAATTAATTCATGAAGCATTGTTTTTTATTTCTAACTTAAAACTAACTTGCAGTCTTGAATATAATACAATTTAACACTTTTAAAACATTATTGGGTTTGGCTTACTAAAGTTGAAAATTATTTGCCTATGTACATGCATAAAATTCACTGTTTTTTAATCTTCTGGTTCTGTCTTCATTAGATTATAATTACCTCATTAAGTGAATTGAGGATTTTCTTTGTTTTCTCTGGATTAATTTTTAGAAGATTGGAATTCCTGTCTTTGAATGTTTGGGAAAATTTATCTAAATTTCTATCTGAACTTCCTGTTTTCCTGATAAGATTTAAGCTGGTTCAGTTTCTTTAATGGATGTAGGTCTGTTGGGATGTTCTGCTTCTTCTGAGATCAGTCTTGATATGTTTTTTAGGAATTTGTTCATTTTACATATTTTGAAAACAATTGTTCATAATATCTAATCTATTTAGTCTCTGCTACATGTGATTTATCTCCCTTTTCATTACTAGTAATATATTCACTGCATTTTCTCTGACTTGCTCTCATTTTCTCTTTATTAATCTTGCTTCTCTCTTTATCTTTTAAAAAACAAACTTTTTTTTCTGTTGATCTCTTTATTCATGTTTGGTTGCCATTTCATTATTTTCTGCTCTAAACTTTATTTCTTTTTCTCTGCTTGCTTTGGCTTTATTCTGATGATTTTTTTTCTAATGTGTTATTTTGCATGTTAGATAATTAATTTGATTTTTTCCAAATGAAAGTAGTTAAGCCTTCATATTTCTAAGTCCTACTTAGTTGCATTCTACAAACTGTAATATGTCATATTTTCATTATTCAATTACAAATATTTTCAGATTTCCATTGTGATTTTATTTAACCTATTAGTCATTTAGAGGAATGCTTTTAAATTTCTATGACTGTGTAAGATTGCATAGTCATATTTTTCTAATTAATTAAAAAATTTTATTGCATTGGAGTGGGATGGGCCTGGAGTTTGGGATTAGTAGGTGCAAACTATTGCATTTGGAGTGGCTAAACAATGAGATCCTGCTGTACAGCACAGGGAACTATATCCAATCATGTGCAATGAAACATGATGGAGGATTAATGTGAGGAAGAGAATGTATATATATAATTGGGTCACTTTGCTGTACAGCAGTAATTGACAGAACATTGTAAATGAACTATAATAAAACATTTTAAATACTTTATTGCATTGGGTTCAGCAAATATGTCTGATACAAATATCTGAATTTTATTGAAGCTGTACATGTGGTGTAGTAGTTGATAAAGCAGTAGTTGTGAAGGCCACAGTTGTTGGTTGCAATCTTGTATATATGTCATTCAGAACAAGCTCCTTTATTTTGCCATTCATATCTTCTGTATTCTTACTAATTTTTGTATTTCTTTTCCATTGTTGATAGACATAATAAAGTTTCCCACCATGCTTAGATACATGGCTGGGACAAGGAAAATACTGCACAAACATGGAACATCTTAGTGCCAGAGAGTAAGGAAGTTCTTAAAAAAAAAAAAACCCAAAAAACAAACAGGAGGATGGAGGTATGTTAATGGGGTACAGGAATCCACCCAAAAGAGATCCCAAGGGCCCAAACCAGAACATTTTTAGCAAAAAAAAATTCAGTGAAAGAAAAGTTAAAGCATGAACTAATACAAATAAGTGACCAGTTTTTCCTACACTGCTTACTTATTTCAATCTTATGGTGTGCTAAGCACATGGGCATTGGGGATGTGTCAGAAAAAATCAGCAAAAATTCTTGCCTTCATTGTGTTTTTATCCTGGTACAAGGAAAAACACAGTTTTAAAAATAAGTAAATTTCATAGACTTTTGCAAGGTGAAAGATTCTAAGTTTATAAGTAAAACTGGGAAGAGGGAAAGGAGTACTATTGCAGTTTTAAATACATCAGACATCATGCAAAAGTAACTTTTTAGCAGACACAGGGAAGGAGTGGAAGAGTTATGCAAACATCTAGGGTAAGGGTGTTCCAGGGGGAAAAAAAAATAGAAAATCAAAAGGATTTGAAGCAGGACCATGCCTAGTTATTCAAAGACTAGCAAGTATGTTGTAGCTTGGGTAGAATGAACAAAGGAAATAGTAGAAGGAGATAAGATTAAAGAATATTAATTTCCTAGGGCTGCTGTATAAAAGTACCACAAAGTTTTTTTCATCCAGCTTTTATTGAGATATAATTGACATATAGCACTAAGTTTAAGGTGTACATCATAATGAGTTCACTTACAGCATGAAATTATTATAAAAATAAATTTAGTGTTCATTATCTCATATGGATACAAAATTAAAGAAATAAGAAAATTTTTTTTGTGTGATGAGAACTTGTAGACCTTTTAATGCTTTTCAGATATAACATATAGGAGTGTTAACTGTTGATCATGTTGTTGTATATTACATACCTAGTACTTATTTATCTTATAACTGAAAATTTGTATCTTTTGACTGCCTTCATCCAATTTCCTCTTGCCTCTTCTCTTGTCTCTGGTAACCACATACCTGATTGTCTTTTTTTCTATGAGTTTATTTGCTTTTAAAGTATAATTGACCTACAACACCAAGTTAGTTCCTGTTATACAATACAGTGAGTTTTTTTTCCTATACATTTAAAAATGATCAGTAAGTCTTGTGATACGACACCATACAAAGATTTTAATTATTGACTTTATTCTCCACACTGTACATTTCATACTCATAACTTATTTTGCAACTGAAAATACCTCTTAATCTCCATAATGTATTTCTCCCCCCCCCAACACCCCCCTCCTTTGGCAACCACTTGTTTGTTCTCTTTGTTTTGTTAGGTTTATTCATTTAAAAAAAAATCTAGATATAAATGAAATCATGCAGCATTTGTCTTTTTCTGTCTTAATTCACTTAGCATAATATTACGTGGGTCTATGTATGTTATCACAAATATTAAGATATTTCTTTTTATGCCTTAGTAATACTCCATTATTATAATAATACATGTATAATAGAATATATATAATACACATATACACATGTATATATATCTAATATATATAAATAGAATATATAATATATATACACAGGCATATATATTTATATATCTAAAAATAGCAAGATACCATTTTTTATGCCTGAGTAATATTCCATTATATGTCTAGGTAAATATTTACCTAGATATACATATATAATGTCTATATATATAATACATATATATAATAGAATATATATAATGCATACATACACATGTGTATATATATATCATATTTTCCTTATATATAATACATCTAAAAATAGCAAGATATCACATTTTCTTTATATATATAATACATCTAAAATAGCATATAATACATCTAAAAATATGTATATATATCATTTTCTTTATATATACGATACATCTAAAAATAGCAAGATATCATATTTTCTTTATATGTATATAATACATATATAAATAGATATCTTTATGCCTGAGTAATATTCCATTATATATCCAGGTAAATATTTACCTATATATATATATAATATCTATGTATATAATACATATATATAATAGAATATATATAATACATATATACACATGTATGTATATATATATATTTTCTTTATCTATTCATCTATCAATAGGCTCTTAGTTGCTTCCATATCTTGAATGTCTATTTCTTGGATTAGGGAAGTTTTAAGCTATTATGTCTTCAAATATATTCTCTGCCCCTTTCTCTCTTCTTCTCCTAGGGCCCTTACATTGTGAACATTAGCATGCTTGACACTGTCCTAGAGGTCTTTTAAACTGTCCTCACTTCCTTTTACTTTTCTGCTCAGCTTCAGTGATGTCCAATACTCTGTTTTCCAGCTCTTTGATCTGTTCCTCTGTATCATTGAATCTACTGTTGATTCCATCTAATATAGTTTTATTTCAATTATTGTATTTTCAGCTGTTTGGTTCTTCTTTATGTTTTTTTAACTCTAATCACTTCTCATTGTGTTCATCTATTCTTCTCCCATGTTCTTTGATCACTACTTTGAACTCTTTATCAGGTAGATTGTCTATTTCCACTTTACTCATTTGTTCTCCTGGGGTTTTACCTTATTCTGTTGCCCCATTTTACCCAATTTGCTCTTTTTATTTCTCTTTTGCCTCTGTTGCCCAAGCCACAATATACTCCTGTGTTGCCCTATTTTACCCAATTTGATCTTTTTATTTCTCGTTTTTTCTTTTAGGGCCGCACCTGTGGCATATGGAAGTTCCCGGGTTAGGGGTTGAATCAGAGCTACAGCTGCTGGCCTACACCACAGCCACAGCAATGCCAGATCCAAGCCGAGTCTGCGACCTGCACCACAGCTCACCACATTGTCTGATTGTTAAACCACTGAGGGAGGCCAGGGGTTGAACCTGCATCCTCATGGCTACTAACTAGTCAGAGTCATTTCCACTGAGCCACAGTAGGAAATCTCATGTATTTTTTTTCCCTATGTATTTGATAATTTGTTTACATTTTCCAACCTTGGAAAAGTGGTCTTATGCAGGAGGTGTCCTATGTGTCTCATCAGTGCACTCCCCTCTTGTCCCTAGAGCTATATGCTCTAGGGATACACCCTATTTGGGCTGTGTGAGTACTTCTGTGTGACAGTCTGACTACAATGGACTGTCTGGTAGGTGTGGTTGCCCCCCCCTGTTTTGTTAGATGGTTGCCAGGCCCTGTCTTGTGTGAAGGCAACCAGCTTCTAGTGGGTGGGGCCAGGTCATGAGGCTTCTGGCAGAGGTCATCTGGGCACCCAGGGCTTTCAGGGCTAGTACTGGCCTGCTGGTGGGCAGAGCCAAATTCTGCAGTAGGAGATTGCTAGGCTGGGAGTCCCAGGGCTGACGATCCCAAATCTAATGTTGCATTGTTGGTGGGTGTGGCAAGTTCTTAACACAGCTGACTATAGGATCTGGGGTGTTCCAGGGCTGGTGTTGCCCTGCTGGTGTATCGGGCCAGCCCTAGGAGGTCCTGGGACTAGTGCTGGCTCACTGGTGAGGTGAACCAGGTTCTTGGGTCTTTAGCTAAGTTTCCTTGGGATCCTGGATCTTGTGTTGACCTGCTAACAGGTGGGGCTGAATCCCAGATTGATGCTAAGGGGCTGGTACCCACACACTGGTAGGTGAGGTCAGGTCCTGGGACTAGTGCCAGCCTACTGGAGGATGTGTCTGGCTCCCAGGACCTCTGGCTGCAGGGCCCTGGTGGTCCTGTGTTGGTATTTTGGGCTACTGGTAAGTTGGCCAGGACACAGGGGACCCTGGTGCTGGTACCTACCCACTACTGCTAGTTGAAACTGGTCCTGGGCTTATATCAGCCCACTGGACATTGGAGCTGGGTTCCATGGTCTCTGGCTGCAGGGCCCTGGATGTCTCAGTGTTAGTGCCAGTATACTGATACTTGGGGCTGGGTCTTGGGCCCTCTGGTGGGCAGAACTCAGTCCTGGGGCATCTGTGGGCTCAGGCCTGCTGGTGGGTGGGCTTGGGTGTCTGCTTTGCTCGATGTGTCCCAGTACTAGTGCTGATAGGCTAATGGGCAGAACTAGATTCCTGTGCTAATAAGCTAGAGCAAGGATTCCAAAATGGTATTTGCCAGCACCTGTGTCAACATGGTAGAAGGACCTCCCCCAGGTGGCTCTCACTAGTGTATGTATCCCCAGGGCCAGCCCCTGTTGCCTTCTGTCTCCCTGGGAGGCACTTCTAGATGAGAAGCTGGGAGTTTACTTTGTGGCTCAGTGGGTTAAAAACCTGATACAGTGTCCATAAGGACTGAGATTCACTCTCTGGCCTCACTTAGTGGTTTATGTATCCACAAGTTGCATTGTGGCTTGGATCAATGTTGCCATGGTTTAGGACTGCAGTTGCAGCTCTGATTCCACCCCTAGCCCAGGAATTTCCATATGCTACAGGTGCAGCTATAAAAGGAAAAAGAAAAAAAAAAATGGTGAGCAGTGGGTTTGACTTAGGCTCCTTTCAAATTATTGCTTCTGTCTGGACCCCAGAGTGTTTTGTGTGTGCCATTTAAGAGCATGGTCTCTATTTCTCACAGCCCTCTAGGCCTCCCCAGTTTAAACCGTGCTGGCTTTCAAAGCCAAACCTTCTAGGGGATCCTCTTCCCAGTGCATGACCTCCAGGCTGGGAAGCCCATATGGGGCTTGGACCACTTGCTTCTTGGGGAGAGCCTGTTGTAGTTATAATTATCCTTCCCTTTGTGGGTCACCCATCCAGAGTTTGAGCCTTTTTTTTTTTTTTTTTTGTCTTTTTGTCTTTTTGCTTTTTCTAGGGCCCCTTCCCACGGCATGTGGAGATTCCCAGGCTAGAGGTCTAATCGGACTGTAGCCGCTCGGCCTATGCCAGAGCCACAGCAACGCAGGATCTGAGCCACGTCTTTGACCTACACCACAGCTGAGTCTTGACTATACCGCTTCTCCACCCCTCCTACCTGCCTGCTTGTGTTTCCATCTTCATATCTTCAGTTGTAGATCTTTCCTGCTGTCTTCAAGTTTTTTCTCATCAGTCGTTTCTCTGTAAATATTTGTGATGTTGATGGGAGGAAGTGAGCTCAGAGTCTTCCTACTTCACCATCTTGGTTACTCCCCATGGCAGAGTTATTTTAAGGGTGACTTAAAATATATTTACTCTCTCATAGTTCTGAGGTTAGAAGTCTAAAATACTGGTGTTGCCAGGTTGTTTGCTTCTGGTGGTCTGAGGGAAAATTTGTTTTTTGCCCTCCTAGGTTCTGGTGGTTGCTGACAGTTCTTGGCATTCCTTAGTTTGGAGATGGGTCACCCCATTTTCTGCCTCCACTGTGTTCTCTTGTGTGTCTGCTTCTTCCCCACCCCCACCTCTTGTGTGTTGGTGTCTCTGTTTTCTTTTTCTATTTTTGAAAGGATATCAGTCTTCAATTAAGGCCCACCCTAATGCAGTATGATCTCATCGTAACTAATCACATTTGCAAAGACTGTATTTCCAAACAAAGTCAGATTCTGAGGTTCTAGGTGGACATGATTTGGGAGGGGTATACTACAAAACCCACTAGAAGAAATAACAAGGGCCAAAATCATTTAGGTCTCTGTAAGCTATAGTAGCATGTTTGGCTTTTACTCCAAGGGAAAGGGAAAAGAATTTTGAGCCCAGAAGTGATAGGATCTGTTTTAAAAGGATAACTCTGGCTGCTGCAGTTAAAATAGACTATAGTGGGCAGAGCTGGAAGAGGGGAGACTAGTTGGGAAGCTATTGAGTCTCATTATTACCAAAATAATTCAGATGCCAGAATACCATGTTTTGGATGGCATGAGATCAAGGGAATGGAAAGTGGTTATGTTCTGTATGTTTTGAAAGTAGAGCCAACAGGATATTCTGATGGATTGGAGACAGAGGAGTAAAGACTACTCAAGATTTCTTACCTCAGCCACTGAAAGAAAGGAGCTTCCATTGAACAACGATGAGAAGGCTATGAGGCAGGACAAGTTTAGGGAAAATCCTGCATGATCCATTTTTGATGTAATTTCAGATGCCAAAGAAATAAGGAAATTAGGCAATTGATTATTATGTTTCAGTGCTGTGAAGAAAACTAAGACATAAAACTGAGAGTTATCAATATATAGATGGTATTTAAATCTATGAGATTGGATGAACTCACCCAAGGAGTGAATATAGAAAAGAGGCCCAAAGACTGAATCTTAGGCCACTTCAACAAGATCAGAGATCAGAAAGAATACAAAAAGGAGCAGCTGGCGAGGGAAGATATAAATCAGAAGAGTGGTGTCCTGTTATACAGTGAAGAAAGTGTTTCAAGTGTTTCGAGAGTTTATCTATCCTGTCGAATGCTGGGAGGAACACGAAGGAGACCAAACACTGGGTTAGCAATGGGGATGCCATCGGTGACTTCAATAAAATCAGATTTAGTTGAGAGGTGGGAGTGAATGCCAGATAGGAAAGCCATGAGAAAACAGGATAAGAGGAATTGAATGGAATGGGGAATTTGGTATGAAATTTTGAAATAAAGCAATGGTTAACAATTGAGGCTGTTACTCTTAGAGGACATTTGGTCATATCTGGAGATGTTTTAAATAATCAAAACTGGGGGATTTCCCTTAATGGCTCAGCGGTTAATGAACCAACCAGGATCTATGAAGGATGCGGGTTTGATCCCTGGTCTTAGTGAGTGGGTTAAGGATCCAGGATTGTTGTGAGCTGTTGTGTAGATGGCTGGCGCGGGTCGGATCCTGTATGGCTGTGGCTGTGGTGTAGCAAAACAACAACAACAACGAAAGAAAAAAAAAAAAAAACCCACAACTGGGGCCAAGTAGTGCTACTGGCAACTAGGTGACAGGGGACAGGAATGCTGGTAAACATCTTACAATGCATAGGGCATCCTTCACTGATGCATACATTGTTCCTCACTAGAACATAGCTTTGAAACTATTGTCAGCTCTCAAACCCACTCTCTTTTTGCTGTAGTTACCTAATATCCTCTAGGTCACTACCTTTCATTTTAGAAAATTTTAACTTTGTTCACTCTTGCTCTACTGAACAGTTCCCATCTAAATTCTTTGTGTGTTTTAATTGCCCAGGTAATTTTAATTTTTTAAAAAATGTTTATTATAGTCGATTTACAAAGTTTTGTCAATTTCTGCTGTACAGCAAAGTGAGCCAGTTACACATGTATATGTTTTTTTTTTTCCGCATTATCCTCCATCATATTCCAACACAAGTGACTAGGTATAGTTCCCAGGCTATACAGCAGGATCTCATTACTTACCACTCCAAATGAAATACTTTGCATCTATCAACCTCAAACTCCTGGTCCATCCCAGGCCCTCCCCCTCCCCTTGGCAACCACAAGTCTGTTCTCCATGTCCATGAATCTGTTTCTTTTCTGTAGATAGGTACATTTGTGCCATCTAAATTCTTTACGATTTCAACATCTACGGAGGAAATTCTTGCAACAGTCTTGACCTCTCGGATCTTTGAATCCTCCTTTGAGTGTGCTTGTTGTTTAGCTCATCACTTCACAGTCCTCTCCTCAAAGGTCTTTGTTGCTCCCATCACCACAAGTCCTTATAAACTGTTGTGGGCCGGCTACACTCTGACGACTGCCTTCCATCTTCCCAGGCAATTTACTCTCTTGTGCTGATTGCATTTATGTAATTCCATGGGGTCCTAAGTTATTTTCTATCATATTTTTTTTTAATTTATTGGAGTATAGTTGATGTACACTGTTGTATTAATTTCAGGTGCTGTCTATCGTGTCTTATTTCTCACCCAATTCATGTTCTAACTTTTTACTGAGCCAAATCACTGTCACCCCTTTCCATACAACTTTGTCTTCCTTATTTTTATCTGATTATTTTTTTTCCCATTTGGTTAAAACCCAGACTTCTCTGCCTATTATATTCCTGTCATTCTGAATTGTCTCACTTAAATTTCATGACCACAAACCTCAAGAAGACAATGAATGTTTCTAGCAGTCATTCTGTCTTTTCCTACTTCATTTACTCTTCTATAAATTATTTGATACTTTCTCAAATTCCCAAATTTTCCCACCAATTTCCACCTTACTTTCACTTGATGACCTTGCTGTTCTATTTCATGGAGAATAAGTTCTTCAAGCTTACTTTACCACATCTGCTCACTTGTCAACATTTATACTCATATACTTGGCTTTCTTCTCTGGTACAAAAACTGAATTTTCCGAACCCCTCAAAATAAGTCCAGCCTTTCTAGTTGCACATTCCATTGATTGCCCATTTCTAATTGTTTTATAGTTTCTCTTTTAGAGGAGTTTTCATTTTTTGTCTATTTGTGGATTAAAAAATTTATCTTCAGATTTCTTTTCCTTGTATTGGGTCTATAGATGACATCTTTCAGTAAATCCTGGGAAAATACTTCTGTTATCTCTTGGATCCATAGAAAATATCCATTATCCAGACAGCATGGAACTTTGTTTGGGTGATTACTACAATTTATCCTTTTTTCCTTCACTCATTTAGTGATAATTCAACACTTTTCTTTTTGTCTATGTACAACATTCTAGGCAAAATCTGTCTTATGGTTCACAAATTCTTTGCCTGTTTTCTAATCTGCTGCTTAATTCTTTACTTAGTTTTACATTTCAATTTGTTAAAAATTTTATTTCTTTTTGAAAAGTACAATGCCCTCCAGCCCAGGAGTCTGTATTTTTTTTCCCCAGGGTATCCTTGTGACTTTGTGGCTTGCTTTTCCATCATATGTGTTCACACTGTTCCTAACTTCATCAGATTCCCTCACTTTCTTGTAGGCTTATTTCACTATTTGAAACACTTCTTCCCTCCCACCCCACCCTTTTTCAAATTTTGGCAAGCATTTTCATATGTTAGTGTCTGAATGTTTCATCATTCTACTCTGCCCTATTGATAGCAATGGAAGTCCCATAAATTCTTCACAACCATTAATTCTTCGCAAAAATCTCCCAAATTTAATAATAGAAAAGAAATACTAATACTGTAAGACTAAGGTTCTGCAAGATATGGCCCTTGGGCCAAATTAAGTCCACTGACTCTTTTTGTACAGCCTATGAACTAAGTTTAACATTTTAAAACGGTGAAAAATAAGGAAGAATAGTATTTTGTGACATGAAATTTACATGAAATTCAGATTTCGGTTTCCATAAAGTTTTACTGGAGTACATTTAAGCCCGTTTAACACTACAGTGGTAGAGCTGGTTTGTGGCAGACACAGTATGGCCCTGAAAGCCTAAAATATTTACTGTTTGGCCTTTTACAGAAAAAATTTGATAGACCTCTGCTGTAAAGCAACACCTTTCATGTTTACCCAATACAGGGAGCTGAGAGAGAAAATTGCTATGAAGGGGATAGTTCTTTGTAATTCATGAGGGTAGGTGTTTATTTACTCCAAGTTGTTTCTTGTTCAAACACTCCTCAGGTTCTCTTTGACACTTTGGCACTGATGATCAATAATTTCATGATATAAAACACATTATTTTTAATGCTCTGCTCTCCTCGATATGTGTTACTGAGATTACCTTTGCCATACAGCAACGAATAGAGCTCTGAAATTTCTATGTTGCTTCTTCCACTTACATTTGCTGTTTTTAAAAACAGAAAATGTTCACGTTCCCTATAGTGTAGGAGTTCTCCATTTACTCTGCAGAAGCATGTTACAGGAGGAGGAAATAAAATCTACAGCTGATATACATTAAAGTAGCTTCCTTTATTTCTGGGAGCTAAAAGCATTTTGTCAAATAACTTAAAATAAGCTTACTTCTTTGGCAGAAATTGGACTTCCCACAGCTGATGGTAAAGCTGTTATCTGGAGGAGGGAATGATCTGTACATTTATTGGAAAACATTCACGATCATCAGTCCTGTTATAAATGTGCCTGAAATCACCTTCCATAGTATGTTTTTATATCTTTTACTTAGCCTAGGAAGATTTTTAAGTCATTTGGTGTGGAGAAACTTAGAGAAATTAAATAACCTCTTTTATCCCCCCCCCACATTTTGAGTTTTTATTAAACAATAATAGTAGTAGTTTAATAAGCTATTTCTTATATAAAGAAGAGACCCTGGAAAGACTGTGATCCACGAATATTTAATAGGACTCCAACATTCTTCCATACATAGGGTCACATGAGAAAATTTAGCTAGAAGAGGCTCGTGTCAGGGATGAGTTGGAGGTAATTAAACAATGGGCCAAAGAGAGCCTCAGAAGGAAGAGTCAAGGACAGGATGAATTTTCAAGGAAAATAGCAACCTTGTAGAGCCAACTTAAGAGAGATAAACAAAGACATTTCAGGGACCAAAAAAAATGGCAGTTCACAGAAAGGATTGTGGGTAAAATCTCTATATCGGGTGCTATTGATAGTGAATATTTTTTGTAGGGCCAAGGTCAGTGTTCTGCTTTTGCTTTTTGAGTGGCTAATTTAAAAGTTTTCTTCCTATTAGGGAATTTTCTGAAACAGTATGCTTAGTAACAGGGAGTTCCCATTGTGGCTTAGTGGTAATGAACCTGACTAGTATCCATAAGGACATGGGTGTGATCCCTGGCCCTGCTCAGTGGTTTAAGGATCCGGCATTGCTGTGAGCCACGGTATAGGTCACAGACACAGCTTGGATCTGGCATTGCTTATGGCTGTGGCGTAGGCCAGCAACTGCAGCTCTGATTCAACCCCTAGCCCAGGAAATTCCATATGCCACAGGTGTGGCCCTGAAAAGAAAAGAAAATGCCCTAACAAAAAGTGAATTCTTATGAGATCTCTGGTAAAAGTTAGGACTCTCTTGGCACAACTGAAAGGGTAGAGAGAGGGCAGGAATCCCTCTGGCAAAATTCTAGGAAGGATCTCCTCTCATTTAAAAACTATCTCATCCATTTCTTTACTTATCTTCATCTAGACCAGTGGTTCACAATTCTAGTCATGCAGGAACTTAAGAGTCACCTATAATATATATAAATAATACATAACAAGGTCTATCTCAGACCAATTAGGTCTGAACTAGGTGCAGGGGGGATTCAAGCAGCATTTCCAATTTTAAAAGCTCCCTGGGAAATTCTAATGTGTGGCCAATGTTGAGTAATGTTGATCCAGACAAGTGTTTGTTCAACTCCATTCTAGCTACATTTTGTGTAGGTCATTCTTGTTGTGGGACTGTCCCGTGCATCATAGGATGTTTAGTAGCATCCCTGGCCTCCCCACTAGGTGCCAGTAGCACTCTCTTTCCCTTTAAATTGTGGCAATTAAAAGTTTCTTCAGGAGTCTGAGTGACCTTAGGGCAAACCCAACAAAGCTGTATGAGCTCATCGTGGAGACAAGTCACCTCAAATAAAACTCCAAACCTGCCCCCGAAAAAAAAAAAAAAGCCAATACTATATTACATATTTGAAAGTTCTAAGATAATGGATTTTACGTATTCTCACTACACACACCCACACACATACAAATGGAAACTATATCAGGTGACAGATGTGTTAACTAGTCTCATAGGGATAATCATCTCACAATGTATTATGTGCATCAAATCATTACATTGTACACCTTAGATTACACAATGTTACATGCCAATTCTACCTCAATAAAGCTGGAAACATATCCAGGTACATTGAATAGTATGGATAACATAGACTGCACATTTTTTCTCATACTTTTATATTAATCTGTATTAATCCACAAATATGGTTCTTTCACTCGAAGATAATCCAAATAGGCTTGGCTCATTTGAAGTAACAGAGTATCCTAGGATATGTATGTATGTATTTAGGAAAAATTAATATTAAAATTTACATCATGCATTCTATTTTCCTTAGTGTTATATGTGTATGTATAACTAATACAGAACAAGAATTCCTAGTTATCTAACCCATGAATCAAGTGATCAACTGATAACCTTAATTAGAGAGTTCAGCAGAGAATGACTGATAAATGGGGATGGAAGATAGAATCCCACACTTCACAAGGGTTTTAGGAAGCAAAATGGGACATGGTAATAATGTTGAAAAGTATGTGTCGAGTGCTGACCTAAACTCTTCATTTTTTTTTTTTAAACATTCACAAACAGTTCTATGTAGATTAATACCATCTCTTGATAAGAACTATGTCTAGGAGTTCCCCTCATGGCGCAGTGGTTAACGAATCCGACTAGGAACCATGAGGTTGCGGGTTTGGTCCCTGCCCTTGCTCAGTGGGTTAACGATCCGGCGTTGCTGTGAGTTGTGGTGTAGGTTGCAGACGCGGCTCAGATCCCGCGTTGCTGTGGCTCTGGCATAGGCCGGTGGCTACAGCTCCGATTTGACCCCTAGCCTGGGAACCTCCATATGCCGCGGGAGTGGCCCAAAGAAATAGAAAAAAAGATAAAAAAAAAAAAAAAAGAACTATGTCTATATTTATAACCACTTTCCCCTGTTTGGGAGACATACGGTATAAAGAAAACTTTTAAGTTAGACCTGGATTTGAATCCTAATTACATCAATTGTTAAATGTTTGTTCTTGGTCAGGTATTCATTTTGAGCTTCTGTTTCCTAATATTTGAGATGAAAACATCATGGCTATTATATGTGATAGTTAGAAATCACACATATAAGAAACATAAAAATATTTTATTTTTATGTCTGGCACTAGTTGACATAAATACCAGATTCTTCCCTTTCTCTTTTTCCTTTTTATGAAGTACTAACTGTTCTAGGTTACATTTTTTTCTCCTTTAATCCACACAATGGTTGTGTGAGTTTTGTATTATTACCTTATTTTTACACCTGAGGAAACTAAAACTTAGAGGAAGAAAGTTACTTGTCTGAAGATAAGGACTAAGTCACAAGGTCAGATATTGAACTTATGCAACCACTTGGGTGAGAAACTGAGATACTAGGTAATATCTTTAAGTTTTCAGTAAAAAGGCACATGAACACTTTTTTTTTTCATTTAAAAGATTTTATTGAAGTATAGATAGTTTACAATGTTGTGTTAATTTCTACTGTATAGCAGTGATTCAATTTTAAGTGTACACTTATTCTTTTCAGATTTTTTTTCCCCATATAGGTTATAGCAGAATACTGAGTAGAGTTTCCTGTCCTACACAGCAGTTCCTCATTGACCATCCATTCCTTATACAATATGTGCAAATGTCAATCCCAAACTCCCTACTCATCCCTCCCTTCCCATTTGGTAACCATAAGCTTGTTTTCAAAGCCTATGAGTTTGTTTATGTTTTGTAAATAAATTCATTTTTATCATATTTTTAAGATTCCACATATAAATGATATCATATAATTATCTTTCTCTGACTTACTTCATTTAGTATGATAATCTCTAGGTCCATCCATGTTGCTAAAGTGGTATTATTTCATTTTTTATGGCTAAGTAATATTCCATTGCATATATGTAAGACATCTTTATCCATTCTTCTGTTGATGGACATTTAGGTTGGTTCTGTGTCTTAGCTATTGTAAATATTATCGGTTGGGGTGCTGTGTATCTTTTCCAATTATGGTTCTCTCTGATTGTATGCCCAGGAGTGAGATTGCTGGATCATATGGTAACTCTGTTACTAGTTTGGTAACAAACCTCCATACTCTTCTCCATAGTGGTTGCACCAATTTACATTCCCATGAACAGTGTAGGATTCCCTTTTCTCCACACCCTCTCTGGCATTTATTATTTGTAGACTTTTTGATGATGGCCATTCTGACCAGTGTGAGGTGATACTTTACTGTAGTTTTGATTTATATTTCTCAGTAATTAGCAATATTGAGCATCTTTTGATGGCTTTTTAGCCATCTATCTGTCTTCTTAGGAGAAATGTTTATTTAGACGTGCTGATTTTTTTGATTTTTTTTTTTTTTTTTTTTTTGCTATTGAGCTGCATGAGTTGTTTGTATGTGTTGGAAACTAATCCCTTGTTGATGCCTTCATCTGCAAACATTTTATCCCATTCTGTAGGTTGTCTTTCCATTTTGTTTATGGTTTCCTTTTCTGTGTGAAAGCTTTTAAGTTTGATTAGGTCCCATTTGTTTATTTTTGGTTTTAATTTTATTACTCTAGGAGGTGGGTCCAAAAAGATACTGCTGCAGTTTATGTCAGAGAGAGTTCTGCATATATTTCCCTCTATGAGTTTTATTGTATCTAGTCTTACATATAGGTCTTTAATCCATTTTGATTTTATTTTTGTGTATGGTGTTAGAAAATATACTAATTTCATGCTTTTACATGTAGGTGTCCTGTTTTCCCACACCAGTTATTGAACAGGCTGTTTTTTTCTCCATTGTATATCTTGTCTTCTTTGTCATGGATTATTTGACCATATGTGTATGGCTTTATTTCTGGGGCTTTCTATCCTGTTCCCTTAATATGTTTGTTTTTATGCCAGTACCATATTGTTTTGATGACTGTAGCTTTGTAGAATAGTTTGAAGTCAGGGATCCTGATGCTCCAGCTCCATTTTTCTTTCTCAGATTGCTATGGTTATTCAGGATCTTTTGTGTTCCGCTACAAATTTAAAATGTTTTTGTTGTAGTTCTGTGAAAAATGACGTTTAATTTAATAGGCACTGCACTGAATCTGTAGATTGCCTTGAGCAGTATAGTCATTTTGACAATATTAATTCTTGCAATCCAAGAGCATGATACATCTTTCCATTTGTTTGTGTCATCTTTGATTTCTTTCATCATCATCTTTCAGTTTTCAGAGTATAGGTCTTTTGCCTCCTTACATAAGTTGATTCTTGGGTATTTTACTCTTTCTGATATGATGGCAAATGGGATTTTTTTCCTTAATTTCTCTTTGTGATCTCTCCTTGTTATTACATAGAAATGCAGGAGATTTCTGGGTATTAATTTTTTATCCTGCAACTTTACCAAATTCATTTATGAACACTAGTAGTTTTCTGAGAGCATCTTCTAGGATTTTCTATGTGTGATATCATGTGATCTGTGAACAGTGACAGTTTTACTTCTTCATTTCTATTTTGGATTCCTTACATTACTTTTCTCTGATTGCAGTGGCTAGGACCTCCAAACTGTATTGAAAAGAAGTGGTGAGGGTGGACATCCTTGTCTTATTCTTTGATCTTAGAAGAAATGTTTTCAGCTTTTCACCATTGAGAATCATGTTAGCTATGGGTTTGTAATATATGGTCTTTATTATGTTGAAGTTTATTGCCTCTATGCCCACTTTTTAGAGTTTTTTTTTTAATATCATAAATGGTTATTGAATTTTTTAAAAGTTTTTTGTGATCTATTGAGATCATATGTTTTTTATTTTTGTTTGTTAATGTGATGTGTCACACTAATAGATTTGCAGATACTGAAGAATCCTTGCATCTTTGGGTTAAATCCAATGTATTGTTGGATTCCAGTAGCTAGTATTTTGTTGAGGAGTTCTGTGTCATCAGTGACAATGTCATCAGTGACATTGGTCTATAATTTTCTTCTTTCGTGGTATCTTTGACTTTTGTATCAGAATGATGGTGGCCTCATAGATTGAGTTTGGGAGTGTCCCTCCCTCTTTAATTTTTTGGAAAAGTTTCAGAATATTAGGTGTTTATCACATCTAAATGTTTGATAGAATTTTCATGTGAAGCCATCTGGTCCTTAACTTTTATTTGTTGGAAGTGTTTTAATCACAGTTTCAATTTCAGTAACTGCAATTTAGTTTGTTCATATTTTCTATTTCTTGCTGGTTCAATCTTAGAAGATTGTACCTTTCTAAGAACTTGTCCATTTCTTCTTCTTGTCCATTTTATTGGCATATAGTTGTTTGTAGTAGTCTCTTAAGATCCTCATTATATTTCTGTAATGTCAGTTGTAACTTAGCCTTTTTAATTTCTAATTTTATTCATTTGAACCTCCCCCCTCTTTTTTTTCTTGATGAGTCTAAAGGTTTATCTTTTCAAAAAAACAGCTATTAGTGTCATTCTTCTTTTCTGTTTTCTTCATCTCTATTTCATTTATTTCTGCTCTGCTGTTGATCATTTCTTCTACTAATTTTGGGTTTTGTTCTTTCTCTAATTGCCTTAGGTATAAAATTAGATTGAGATTTTTTATTTCCTGAGTTAAGATTGTGTGGCTATTAACTTCCCTCTTAGTATTGCTTTTGTAGTGTCCAATAGGTTTTGGATTGTTGTATTTTTGTTTCATTTGTCTCTAGGCATCTTTTGATTTACTCTTTGTAATACTACATCACTGAAGAAATCATTTTCTAGCCTCCATGTAATTTGGAGTTGTTTTTCTTATAATCGAGTTCTAATTTAAGAGTGTTGTGATCAGAAAAGGTGTTTGATGAGATTTCAGTTTTCTTCAATTTACAGAGGCTTGCTTTGTTACCCAACATGTGATCTATCCTAGAGGATGTTACATGTGCCCTTAAGAATGTGTAGTCTGCTGCTCTGATAGAATGTTCTATAAATATCAATTAAAATGATCTGGTCTAATGTGTCCTTTAAGGCCTGTGTTTTTGTAGTGATTTTCCATCTAGATGATCTGTCAATTTATGTAAGTGGGGTGTTAAAGTCTCCCACTATCATTGTGTTATTATTGTTTTTCCTTTTATGACTGTTAGCATTTGCCTTGTCTATTGAGGTACTCTTTTATTGGATACATATGTATTTACAATAGTTATATCTCCTTGGATTGATGTGTTGATAATTATGGAATGTCCTTCCTTGTCTCTTGTAATAGTCTTTACATTAAAATCTATTTTGTCTCATGAATATTGCTACTCCAGCTTTCTTTGGATTTACATTTGCATGGAATACATTTTTACATGAATACTGTTTATTTGGATTTTCTACTGCTGATCACTGTAGGCTAGTATACTGGAAAAAATGGAAATGAATATGGGAATCAAAGACATTTCAAAATTACATTCTTAATAAGTTATAGACTCCAAATATTACTGGGACCAAGTTTTTCTAGAATTTTTCTTGACTTATTTTTTAGATAATTCAGCAGAAATCTTTGACATCCACTTTCTTACAATATTATTCTTAAGAAAGTTAGAGCTCTTCCATCATTTTTCCTTTCTCTCCACAAAATATTATTCTCAAAGGGAAAGAATATTTATGAAATTATGACAATTAAACCCATGTCCAATCAAAGTTCCACTTTTTCCTAATTTTTGCAAATGTTAGAATTAGTTCAGGTAGGTTTATAAGTTTAATATCTGTAATCAAATTAATCTAAGTCTTGAGAGTAAGTCAAGATGACTAAAAGGTGATTGCCAAGTAGATAATTATATCTCATTATGATTATAGTTCATTAATTGGATGTCACAAAACAAAGGAAAGACAGTAATAGTCTCACAAAAATCCCCAAGCCAACCCCAAATGAAAGAAACTTGGCAGAAACCACAGAGAAACAAGCTGATAAGAATAAAAAAAGATAAGATTCCAAATTTTCATAGATTATCTCTTTACTCTTTTAGTAACATAATCAGGAAAACTGGTAAGATGGTGCTTTTTAAAAATGATTTGAACAGTGCATGTAAATACCACAGAGCTTCTCTATGCCTCCTTCACTAGGTCCAGCTGTAGTGATTACCACTGAACCCATGTGCAGCATCCATTATCATACTTTTACCAGCAGTTTAAATTTTAGTGTAAGCTCAGATATTTGTATTTGGCTTCCAGAGCTGATACACATTGCCTGCACATCCTGGAAATATTATCATGGCAAAAAATTGAAATAGATTAAATTAGTGGTAGAATTAGAACATATGTGGTGATATCTTTTCAAAAATGTCTTAAAATAATGAAAGTAATTTTAATAGATTTTAAGAAAAATATATTAGAAAGTGAAGACAAAAAACTATAATTACTGTTAGGGGGACATACTGAAGGGGTAGATAAATGTTTTTGGATGAGAAAAATAGAGGAAATGTTTAAATTTCTTTCAACATTTATTGATAAATATTTTTTTCCAAATTTATGGGTTAATTTTTTTAAGTTAAGGGCATTAGAAATCTGGGGGCCTCTTTAAACTTTTCTTTACCAATAAATATTAAGTATTATATTGATATTCTTTCAGGGTTAAACATAGGCTTTAGAAATCTTACATTTGCTGGGAGTTCCCGTTGTGCCGCAGTGGCTAATGAATCCACCTAAGAACCATGAGGTTGCGGGTTCGATCCCTGCCCTTGCTCAGCAGGTTAAGGATCTGGCGTTGCCTTGAGCTGTGGTGTAGGTTGCAGAAGCGGCTCGGATCCTGCATTGCTGTGGCTCTGGCATAGGCCGGCGTCTATAGCTCCAATTAGACCCCCTATTCTGGGAACCTCCATATGTTGAGGGTGTGGCCCAAGAAATGGCAAAAAGACAAAAAAAAAAGAAATCTTATATTTGCATGTGACAAAATCTGTCTGAACTTATATAAATGCATAGAATATATTAAGTTTAATTTTTTTTTACAGTGTATCTGTGGAAACAATGGAATATTTTACAGCAACTACTATATCAACTGTAGAAACATCCAAACATCCAGTTATTTGGCACAATAATTGAATACATGGCCCTTGCCCCTTAGTCCTAATCTTATTTTGTTGCAGTTAACTGACAACTTCATTAAATCATTCTTGTTACCTTTGTTTTGCTCTACTGAAGCTTGAACTGGAGTCATCCTTTGTAGTGTTAACAGTCTTATCAGCAAATCTGCTTTTCTCTGAGAAGAGTAAACATCATTATTAAATTTGTTATTTGCCCATGTGTCAGAACTTCAGGCTTAAGAACATCACTCTGAGGAGTTCTCCTGTGATGAAATGGGTTAAGGATCCAGCCTTGTCATGGTAGTGGCTTGGGTTGCTGCTGTGGTGTGGGTTCAGTCTCTGGCCTGGGAACTTCTGCCTTCTGTATGCTTGTGGGCACAGACAAAAAAAAAAAAAAAAGTACACACCATTTTAAAGTTAAATACCATTATAACAGGGAAATGACTTTCTGATATTCATAGTTAGAAAAACCTATGATAACACTAAGCTTTTTTTTTTGCTTTGTTAGGGCCACACCCATGGCATATGGAAGTTCCCAGGCTAGGAGTCCAGTTGGAGCTACAGCTGCTGACCTATGCCACAGCTGCCCCAATGCCAGATCCGAGCCTCATCTGTGAACTACACCACAGCTCACAGCAACGCCGGAGTCCTAACCCACTGAGTGAGGCCAGGGATTGAACCCACATCCTCTTGGACCCTAGTTGGGTTTGTTAACCTCTGAGCCATGATGGGAACTCCTAAGCTGATTTTATTAAATTCTTTTCAACAGTCTTTGAGGCTATAAAGAATGTTTTTATAGTTGCTTAGAAGTGATCTGGCAGTGATACATGAAGGTTAAGAGATTGGGCTTTCAGGTTTGACTGACCTTGGATGTTCTGTTTACCACTTGGTAGCCTCTTAACCTTGAAAAATCTATTTAACCTTTGTGAACCTCAGATTCCTCATCTATAAAATGCAGATAATATTACCTTATTTTATAGTGTTGAACTGAAATTAAATGGACAATTAATTTAAGGCACTCAGCACTTAATTATTACTACTATTAATTTTTTTGCTTCATACTTTCCTCATATTTATGAAACAATTCATATAATAAGGAAGTTAGACTAAAAATATAATCTAAATAATTAAAACTCTAATAATAATAATAATAGCTAACATTCATTGAACTCTGTTTCCATGCACTTTTTTGTCACTTTATTAATTAGATTTTTCACAGCATTGGACTTCTTCTGGCCAAGATAGAATCACAATGATGAGATTTAGACTTATGTCTGAAGTAACTAAATAAACCCAGATGTAGTATAAAGCAGTTTTGAAGGCATTGTACATGAGGAGGAGAGATAACCATAAGAGATAGGAAACAGTTGAGCCGAGCCTAGCTTACTAACTTGGCAGCATCTCCATGCCATGCTTCAGGGAAAGGGAAGTCCAGGTGTATCCTAAGAGATGTCCTGAGCTGAGAAAACAAAGATGAGAGTCTGTTGAAATCAAGGTGGCTGGAGTTCACGGGGCAAAGTATCACAAAGGAGGAAGATGTATGGGGAATGCTGGAGATCTGCAGCAAATCCCCAATAAGATCTTAACAGAATACTGATTAGCACACGCATGAAAGAAACTACTGACACATGGGGACAAAGAACAACCTGAAAGAATTAGAGGGAATGGTAGTTGGCACTTACCCAAAGCATCAAGTGTACCCATTTCCACTAGTTGGACCTCATTCATGAGGCATTCGATAGAGCACTCAGAAAGGTCCTGCTCCAGTAGTGAGAAATTGTTAACCCTAGTTTAAATGCTGCTTTGGTTCTCTTTGACAAATGTTAAAAGCATGCTCCTAAATGCACTGTTTCCAAGTGCATTCTGGAAAAAGTACAAGAATATTTATTTACATAAAAAAATCTAGCAGCAGACAAGATAAAATTCACAGACAGATGTAGAAAATATCCAAATGAGACACAGGGGAAAAAGGAAAAAATAATTAAAATAATAATAATTTAGGAGTGTGTTAGTGAGCTGTGTGACTGCTTTAAATATGCGTAATTGGAGTTCCTGAAAGAGGAGGGGCAGAAAAATATTTGAAGATAGAATGAAAATCTTCCAATTGTGTAAAACCACAAATGGAAGAAGCTCGATATGAAGAAATGAGAAAATCTTAAATGCTGCCAAATAAGGATACATTACATATAGAGTAACAGTTAAGGGTTACAGTAGATTTGTCTCTGCAAATGATGAAAGTGAGAAGATAGTGGAGTAATATCTTTAATATACTGAAAGAAAAGATCTTCCTGTTGTAGCTCAGTGAGTTAAGAACCTGATTAGTATGCATGATGATGTGGGTTCAATCCCTGGCCTTGTTCAGTAGATTAAGGATCGGCATTGGCACAAGCTGTGGTGTAGGTCACAAATGTGGCTCAGATCCTGTGTTGCTCTGGCTGTGGTGTAGGCTGGCAGCTGCAGCTGTGATTCAACCCTGTAGCCTGGGAACTTCCATCTGCCACAGGTGTGGCCCTAAAAAGAAAAAAAAAAGTCTGCCTACCTAGAATTCTATACCCAGTGCAAATATCTTTTAAGAATAAAGATGGTGGAAAATGGACTATTGTATTACAAGAATATTAAAGAAAGTCCTTCAGGCATAAGAAAAATCTTACCGTATATAAATATAGAGGAATATTTTAAACACTCCAGTCAAGAGCAGAAATTGTCAAACTAAATGAAAAGGCAGGATCCAACTATATGTTACCTGCATAAAATGTACTTTAAAGACACAAATGGATTAAAAATGGTGGAAAATCTGATAACAATAATCACAAGAAAGCTCAAGTGGATGTATTAATGTTAGTCAAAGTAGATTTCAGAGCAAAGAGGCTGACAATGCTCCTATGAGGGTAATATATTAGTTTCGCTAGCAGGAGAGATGGAGGGAGATTTTAAGGAAGTGGGGGTTGGCAATTACACAATGTACAGGGCAGGCTGGCAGGCTATAGACCCAAGAGTTGATGTACTCTTGAATCTGAAGGCAGTCTGGAGGCAGAATTTCTTTTCAGGGGGATGTGTCTTTTCTCGTAAGGTTTTCAACTGAACAGATGAAGTTCACACCCATAATAAAGGGTAATCTGTCATATCTAAAAAAATACCTCACAGCAATATCTAGACTGATGTTTAACCAGACAACTGATTACCACAGCCTAGTCAAGTTTACACATGAAATTAACTATCAGAGGTAGGTCACATTTTAGCCTAATTTTTTAGATGAAATAAGCTAAGGCTTAGAATGATTAGATAACTTGCTCATGGACACATGACTAGTAAATAGCAGAACTGAGATTCAAATTCATGGAGGCTGGAGTTCCTGTTGTCACACAACGGTAATGAACCCAACTGGTAGCCGTGAGGATGTGGGTTCAATTCCTGGCCTCTCTTCAGTGGGTTAAGGATCTGGCATTGTCATGAGCTGTGGTGCAGGTTGTGGGCATGACTTGGATCCCACATGGCTATGGTCTAGGCTGGCAGCTGCAACTCCAATTCAACCCCTAGTCTAAGAATTTCCATATGCCACAGGTGTGGCCATAAAAAGCAAAAAAAAAAAAAAAAAAAAAAAATCAGAGGCTGCCTCTGGAAAATATCCTCTTAATATATTAAACTGCTAAATGTAAATATTGCATGTTGCTATATAGAATTATCTCCTCCTTCGATATAGACTCTATTTGACCAAAATCCTCTTTTAGATAATATGTAGACCCCTTCATTGAATGTCTGTATATTACACATTTGAGGGCTAACTGGTATACCTTAGATTAAATTTGTTAAGAGCTCAGATTATTCTACTCTGAGGTTTACTTGAGTATGAGTCTTTGTTTAGCCCATGGATAAGTGCAGCATAATGGTGAATTCATTATGATAAAAGTATTGTACACTCATTATGCCTCTGTTATGAACAGACACATTTTGCATATATTATTTAATCTTAGAAAATAGTAGATGCTCTATAAACTTTATTTCCATTATAACATTATGTATTAGAATAAATGTTTATGAGTAAATGGTCATATTATTTAGGAAAAATATTTTTTGACATTGTACTGAAAGATTTATTCTATCAGTAAAAATTGCACATATTTAAGGTGTACAATATGGTGATTATATGTGTGTGTGTATACATACATACAAATTTAAATGAAAACTATGGGCAAGCTTCCTTTTTTTTTTTTTTTTTTTTTTTTTGGTGATGAGAGCGTCTGAAAACTATTCCATAGCCAAATTTCCAGTATTTAAGAAATTATGATTAACTATAGTCATCATTCTGTAAATTGGATCTTTGTTTATCCTATATTAGATCATATTTGTCCTACAAAACTAAGTTTCTACACTTTGCCCAACATGTCTCTAATTCCCTCACCTCCATGCCACCAGTAACCCACCATTACATTCTCTGTTTTCATGTATTTGACTTTTTTAGACAGGATATATAAGTGAGATGATTCAGTTTTTCACTTTTTGTGTCTGGGTAGTTTCACTTAGTACAATATCCTCTAGGTTCATCCATGTTGCAAATGACAGACTCACCTTTTTTAAGGATAATAATACTTCATCGTGTATACATATATACATCTCACAATTTCTTTATTAATTTGTCTGTTGATGGACTCTATTTTGTTTTGTTTGATTTTTTCTTTGTATTTATTTGAATAAAGTAAATACTAAAAGATTTTCAAATTTATTTCATAGAAATATGAATTATAAGACTGTAATTTTGTTTTTCTGTCACCCACCCATAGTTGATCAGGTTTTCATATGTGCTTTGGAATTTGTGGAGCTTAATCAATATAATGTCATTATCTTTTAAGGAATTTGGCCCCGAATAGCCAAACAGAAAAATTCCTGAGCTAATTTATGCAAAGAAAATGTTTAATAGTGAGTTATACAGGAGGAATAGTGGTGACCTCATTTCTTCTCAGTATGTTACCCTTCTTCAACTCACCGCCAAACTTGAAGTCCCTCTTCCTGCCAAAAAGAAGTGGGATAACCCCTGTGCATCATATCACAATGCAGAATACTGATTCTGTAGAATACGGGCAGCTAGCCAGAGAATAAAGAAACTGAAAAGAACCTATTCAGCCATACAAGAGAAAAAGCAGAAATAACTCCTGTGGAAAAAGAAATTGGTTTCAGGCATTTATTAGATAATTTTGGAAGGTTTATAAGGACTCTTATACTTAAAGTTATCAGATAGGGAATGAGGCTGAGGATTTTCTGCAATTAGTAATAGGTATTTGATGCAAGGAAGCAATTATCCCATTACAGACTAGGATGATGGGTCAGTAATGGGGTAGGACACAAAGGTCAGAATGAGCTGAAAGTGAATAAAGACATGATCTAGAGTAGACAGAATAGAAAACATTGTCTTAGCCAGACCAGGTGAAGAGTTTTTTGAGTTCATTAGGTAAAATGTACAAGTTAATCCTCTTCATTTATTTAATCATTCAACAAATATTTTCTGAGCATCTATTCTGTGCCAGTCTCAGGACTGACTGCTGGAGAGACAATAGAGCAAAGGAGATATGGTTCTTCTGTTTTTGGAGATGGCAGTCTCATGAAGAGGGCAGATAAATAAAACATCCAAAGTGTAAGTGTGAAATCAGAACTGTGTAATGTCCTCCCATCCTAGGGCTCTCTGTCATGCTGTCTGTCCTCTCGTCTCTGCCTGGGAACACGTTTGTCTGAGCTGTCTATTTCCCTTGCTCTTTCCAGGTCGTTGCTTAAATGTTTTCCCAATGAAGGCTACCTTGATTATCCTATTAATATTGGATCCAACCCAGCTCCCTTTATTGGCCCTTTGCCCTAGACTTTCTCCCCCTAGAATTTATCATCTCTTAACATATGATGGGATTTACTACTTGACATGTTTCTTGGTACTACGTCTGTGCTGCTTGAATGTAAGTTTCTTAAAGGCAGGGACTTCTGGTTTTTCTTGATAATTGTGTTCATATCCCAGGTACCTGAAACAGTACCTGACACATCAGAGGTGCTCAGTATTTGTTAAATAAGGGAATAAATGGGGCTATGAGAATCTATCGAAACATCTTAACAGTGGTCAAAACAGTGATAAATTACTATACTTGACAACTCCATTGTAAAACGTATGTTTTCATAAAATTCAAGTTTTTTAGGTTTCTCAACTGATTTGTTCATTAAGTCCTAAGAATTATTAAAAAAGAAACCCACAAAAAACAAGCAAGCCCTCTTACTCTCCATTTCAATTCTGATACTTGGCTTCTGCTGATCAGGAAAGCGGTTTCTCTGTACAATGTTGCTTTAATGAAATTGATTATTATCTGATTTATACACATTTAACATCATATACCTAGACACGTGCAACATGGGTTAGTATGCATTGTGTTCATGATGTATTGAAGTAGTTCCTTGGCCTCTGACTTCTCAAATCTTTTTCGGTTCTTAGTCTTTTAATGTGCGTAATTTCCTTGCAGTGCTTAATTGATCTTCTCCATGACTGTTTTAATAAAAATTGGAACTTATTAGTAGAATTTTTCTGCAGTTTACAGAGAACCATTGACATCATATTTGTCCTGGAGAAGTTAGATTGCATGGGCACAACTCCTGTGAGAGATCCTCAGCATATAGTTAAATATTGATGTACCAGTGTGTGGGAATTTATTTATTTATTTATTTATTTATTTTTTGTCTTTTTGCTATTTCTTGGGCCGCTCTCGCGGCATATGGAGGTTCCCAGGCTAGGGGTCTAATTGGAGCTGTAGCCACCGGTCTACGCCAGAGCCACAGCAACGCGGGATCCGAGCCGAGTCTGCGACCTACACCACAGCTCAGGGCAACGCCGGATCGTTAACCCACTGAGCAAGGGCAGGGACCGAACCCGCAACCTCATGGTTTCTAGTCGGATTCGTTAACCACTGCGCCACGACGGGAACTCCAGTGTGTGGGAATTTAAAAATAAGAGGACACAGGATCTTCAAGGAGTTAGTTGCTTGGCTCTATTATCCTTGGAATTGAGCTATTAGAGATGGTTCACTGTAGCCTAAATTCTGGGCCAAACATGTCTAAATATTGTTATAATTTAAGGAGACTGGTGGAGCTAACGTTTTCTGTTAATACGTCCCCCTCCCCGTGCCTCTCTAGTGACCCCTTTAGGATTTACCAGAAGTCTCTGTGGAAATCAAATCTATGTGTAACTGTTTATCTTTATTCACAGATCTGGGGTTTGCTGACATGGGTTTCATTAGACATAATAAGGATGTCTTCTAGTCTTAGAGGCAAGTAGAATTTTGATGGTTCAAAAAAACTTGTTAATGTTGCCTCATCCTGAAGCATGGCACCCAAGAGGTTCAGCATTGTGAGAAAAATGAAACTACAGAAGGAGAGCAATGCAGGATGAGGCTGGAGAGTTAGGAGGAGCCAGCTTAAAAGAGAATATTATTCTACACTGGGGATTTTAAACATCATCCTGAAGGCAGAAGTGTTCTATTTAAATATTTTATTTTTAAGACGGAGGAATAATATAACCAGCATTACGTATTTGGAAGATCACTATGGCTGCACTGTGAAGAGTGTATTGGTAGGGTGGCAGGATGACAGGCAGGATAATCTACTTGAGGGATGGTGATGACTTGAATTAGAAAAATGACAATGGAAAAGGAAGAAGCATAGAGATTGCCTTGAGGTGGGTGTGCAGAGGAACCAGAGAGGGAACAGAAGATGAAACCTATATATCTGGTTTTAATATTTAGGGTTCACTCTCAGGACAAGTAGTTCTTTTGGGTAACAGATGCTCAATTCATCTATGAGCTTACAGACTTGAGCTATTTGTCGGCAATCAAAAATATCATCTATTTAGGCCATTAGGTTTGTGTCTCTGGAGCTCAAGAGAGATACTTGGATGGATGTCAATATTTGGTATTTATTAGTACATAGATGTTACTTGAAGATGTAGTTGTAGATGAGATTTACCAGGAAAAGGGTGTGGAGGGAGAAGAAGAGAAACCAGCACTGTGATTACTAGTACAGGGACATATACAGAAGAGAATTCTGTAAATAATACTGAGATGGAGTTGTCAAAGAGAAAGAAGGACATCATACTCATAAGCAGTGGACCCATTATAGCTTTCATCATCTAAATGGATCTTGAAGTTCCCAAGGACAGGAAAAGAGTGGAGTGGAAGAGAGTTATTGCCAGGGTCTTTAATGCAGGAGGAGAATGATTAGATGGTACTTAGTGACGGTGACTGATGGTGACTAGGTGAGAGAGTGTGACTGGATGACTAGATGTCACAGGCCTCCCAGGGATTGCAAATAGTTGGGGATGTGAGAGAATGAGAAATCTTCCTTAGCGAAGTTTGCAGGAAAAACAAGATTTTTAGAGGAGTGTTAAAAGACTGAGTGTTTATGTCCCCCCAATTCATGTTGACTCCTAATCCCCAATGTGATGGTACTGGGAAGTGATTGGGTCGTGAGGGTGAAGCCCTCTTGAATGACATTAGCACTCATAAAAGGCACAAGACAGTTCCCCCCGCTCTTGTGTTATGTGAGACTCAGTGAGAAAAGGTGTGTCTGTGAACCAACATCTTGATCTTGGACTTCATAGCTTCTGGAATTGGGAGAGATAAGTTTCTGTTGTTAATTAACTACCTTGTTTATGATATTCTGTTATATCAGCTCAAAATGACCGAGGCCAGCTTGACTTAAGGCATGAAAAGGATAAAGGAAACAATTTTACAGGACTGCACATAGAGGGATTTGTATGTAATTCAGGACTTAGGATTCTTGAACGTACAGTGAAAAGGTTTGGGTAGAGATGGGCAATAGATGGTGTGTTAAGGGGAAAGCAGCACAGAGCATTTTATGGTGGTGATATGGCAGATGATAGCCAACATGAAGCTAAAGATTGCAGGGATTTGAGGGGGGCAGGTTTAACTCTCAATAAAATTGCTAATCACCTATATGTGGTAGAGTTCTTAGGTATCTTAGGAGTCATGTTTGGCCATTAGAATCCTGATTTTTGGTAGATGAGTAAGTGACCAAAGAATAAGTGACCAAAGCCTGGATTAATGGCATGTGCTATGTGAATGAGTCACTTGTCTGCAGGTTGGCCAAGCATGTTGAGTTCTATCTGCCAACATTGGTACTGTGTGGGACACCCCTACTCTCTTTTTCCGATCACAGTATGAGATCTGAAGACTTCTTTGTGCTCTGAGTCATAGTTAGGAGCTCCCTTTTAAATGCTCCTATAACGTTATATAATTTCCCTATCAGAGTAGTGGCCAAAACATATTGCTGCCAGTTTATATAGCTATATCCCCTATTAAGCTATGCTCCTTAAAGGAAGACATTTCTGATCTACTGATCTGGTTCCAGAAACTGGCATAGTGTGTGAAGTATTCCCTAAACACCCCCCTGACACACACATAGGCATACACAACACATGAAGATATAGTGAGTGGGGCTAATACGTCCTTCCATCTGAGGAGCTAGTATCTGTTTGTGCTCAGGGGAGGCATTTTACATTATGGTGGAGTTTTTCCGGCCTTCAGCATCTAGGGGAATGTGTGGAACAGAGGGGTTGAGTGGCTTGCCATCAGCTCACATTGATTACGGCCAAAAGAGGGCAGCAGAGAGTCATAGACCAGAGACAATTTGTGGTGCAGACTGGGTGTAAGATAATACAAAGTCAGGAGGGAGAGCTTCAGATTCCAGAGATAGGGTGGCACTTTTTACAGAAGCTAGTGCTAGAGGCATAGGTTTGGCAAGGATAGAGTTGGGAAATCACTAGGTCTAAAGAGGTTCTTTGAAGGAAAACTAAAATCTTAACACCAGGAAATGAAGCAGAAAGTAGTAAAGTATTTGCTTCTTTATTAGGTAATTTGTAATAATTATGTTTTTACTGATAACTACATCCTTTGAAGACCAAGTCAAGCCTACACTCTTTCTATTGTGACACATAAAGGAATTTGACGCTGAGAATGTGGCCTGTCAGTCATAGGAAGGAAGGGTGAAGGGGTGAGGAAGCTTAGCCAAGTGAAGGGAAGCTGCAGATGTACAAGAGAGACTCTTCAAGGAAACACCAGAAGGGCAGAGCAGGTCCATCTGTTCTGAATGGCTCAAAGCGAGAAAAACTGGGACTTGTGGAGTGGCAATGATGGGGAGAGTGATTTCAATTCAAAACTAGATCTGTGCCTCCTCTGATGCCACTTTCCCCTAGCCTTCCATGCCAGAACCACCCTAGCTTCCTTTGAGTTTATCGCAGGTACCAAGAGCCTTCCTACTGCTTCACGACTGGCATGGCTGGGCTTTCATTATCCCTCATATCTCAGTTTAAGTCTCACTTCCTCAGAGAGTCTTTTCCTGACTATCCTCTGCTCTTCTCTATCACACCCCCTTCCTTTTGAACATCCGTAACTATTCATAGTTATGCATTCCTTTATTTCTCTCTTGTTTATTGTCTGCCTTTCCCTGAGGGACAAGGACCCTGTGTGTTTTACTCACCGTTGTATCCCAGCATAGAGTATAATACCTTGTGGTAAGTGGCTTAATAGGCATTTGCTGGACCAATATACTTAAAATGTTGCCTTTTGAGGGATGGAATTGCCCATCATGGAAGGTACTTAATATGGACTGGATGTATGCTTGGCCAAGACTGTCTAAAAGATTGAGGAGTCAGATGGATTTTTACATAAAGCGGCATTTGAAGTTCCTTTCTGTCATTCGATTCTATTATTCCAAGAAATGAAGAGTGTAAAATGGATGACTCTAAAATGGGAGCAATGAGGAGTCCATTGCTCATCAGTAGGGGAGAAAAAAAAAGAAAAGTGGCTGATTAAAGAGTAATGAAGATCTTGCCAAGCCATTAATAGAAGTAGAAAATGTAATTTGTAGGAAATCTGGACCTTAAATAAGTCACTAGATTGATTAAGATGCTAGGAAAATATTTAGAGACAAATACAAAAACAGGTCTGAAAATAAGTACTTAGTCTCTGTTTATGTTTAATAACTAGCACAATATCTGGCACATAGTAAATGAACAATAAATATTTACTGAATAAATAAGGGAAGTTTTAGGAACCACACCACTATACCTTGTCATACATTTATCCATCTGTAGAGTCTGCATAGGCTCATCCCCTTTGCTTGATAGTATTTGCCCATTTACAGTTTAACACCTTCCTGCATGTGATATACTTAACAGAGACAAAATAATGCCTCCATGAAGATAATCATTCTCCTGACTGCTGAGTGGTGATGAAAAACAAAATCATTGCTGAAAATATTTTCACTTTTTTGAAATTACCTGTGAGTTTCTGTCATGTTTTTGTCAAAATTAACATTTAAGTAAATGCAATAATAACTAATGCTCAATAAGCTGGTAGCATTAGTTTTTCTTCAAGATTTTTTTTAAACCATGCTTACATCATTGAATATCAAATATTAATACTAATTAAGTATATATTTCTTTTGCTATTAACTATCATGGTGAATAGACTTTAAGTTAGCCACCATGACCCCCAACTCTTGGGGTTCATATACTTTTCACAATCTCTGCCCCTTGAGTGTGGGCGGAATCTGTGCCTTGCTTCTAGCTAATAGAATATGGCAAAGGTAATGGGATGTTGTGCCTGTGATTGTTATATTCTATAAGATGCTACCTTCCTAGTACACTTGTTCCAGAGCCTATTAACATCAGATTGCTTAATAAACAGAACTATTTATTTTGAAACAGTTGTTTCTATTGGCTTAGGGAGTGCTGTTTTTTCACAAGATACTAAGGGTGTTGTGAACAGAAAAATATTGGAAACTTCACACAAAGTGTTGAGATACCAATTCTCCACAATGACGCTTTGCATCTCTACTAACATACTTCATAAACAATCTTCTGGTCATTTGAAGATTATAAGGCTTGTTGTTGACTAGGTGGTCTAGCTATACTTTTTTAAATTTAAATTTTTTTTAAGATGTAAAGCAAATATAAATGTTAACATCCGCTGCTTCTAGATGATAAAGATGTAATTAATCGACACTATTTTGATGTTTTCATATGTTTCTGAAATACTTAAAATGAGAAAGCCTGTCATTAGATAGTGGCTAGGTGTTTGATGAGACAGGTATTTGGCCTTTGCTTCTTTGGCCCATACTCCATGATGCTGTCACTATGCTGAAAAACAAAAGCAAAAAGAGACAAACAGGGCTGTATCTGCTTAAAAACTTTTGTGTATGAAAGGGCATATTATCAGATTAATAAGGCAATGCATAATAATGGGAGGAAATATTTGCAAATTATATATCTGATAAGGAGTTAATACCTAAAGAATTCCTAGAACTTAATCATCTCATATCCATTAGGATGGCTCCTATCAAAAAAAACAGAAAATGTGCTACAATTTGAAATGAATAAAAGCTTATACATTTTCCCTACAAATTAAAACCTATCTATGTGGGAAATTTAAAAAAGTCATTCTCCAATAAGACATGGTCCAGAATTAAAAGCAAACACTGGCTAAAGACTACTTAAAATAAGAATAATTGCAAATTCTTTAAATGACATAGAAAACAATAACTTAAAGTGTAGGATAAAGTCTGAATGTAATTAGATAGGACAAGAGATCCAAATAAAGTCTAGGTACAGACCTTAGAATATGTAAAATATGTGTGACAGAAAATGTAAGAGGCACCCAATAACATGTTGAATGGATGAATAACTAGCTTTTCAAATCAGTGGGATTATTAAATATTTTAACAACTGATAAACTTTTTGAAATAAAAAGCTAGTTCTCTAGCCCAGATTTCATTTCAGAATTTTTTTTTCCTCTTGTCTTTTTATCTTTTTAGGGCCACCCATGGTATATGGAGGTTCCCAGGCTAAGGGTCTAATTGGAACTGTAGCCGTCAGCCTATGCCACAGCCACGGCAATGCCAGAATCTTAACCCACTGAGCGAGGCCAGGGATCAAACCCACAACTTCATGGTTCCTAGTTAGATTCGTTTCTGCTGCACCACCATGGGAACTCCTAGAATTAATTCATAATGAATACTGCCAAAAGTAAAATGTAAAACTATCGCATGTTTCTGATCTTAGGATGGGAAAATATTTTTCCAAACATAAAGTCAAAGAAAAAGACATATAAGTAAATAATGAGATTTTACTAAAAACATCTGAGCAATAAAAAAATACATATACCTACTAAAGGGCATATGGCAACTGATATAAGTATCTTGAACATTTTGTGAAAGTTTAATATCTTTAATAAAAAACAGTTCCAGCAATCAATATAAGAAATACAAATATCCCAGTAGAGAAATAGGTCAAGAACACGAACAAATAACTCACAAGAAAAAAATAGCTGATAAAATATGGAAAAGCTATTCAGCCCCAAGAAATACCAAAATGAAATAAATAGAAACATGTTACTAGTTTGAAATTTTCAAATGTGATTGCTTTGAAAAATTGGGTGCATTATTGCTTGGGTGCAATTATTACTACTCTAGAAGGAAATTTTGCAATGTGTTAGAGGAAATTTACAATCTTTGCACTTTTTTACTGAATAATTTCTCCTCTCGGAGTATATTCCTGGAACATCTAAAGAGATCTACCAAATAATTTATGTACAGGAATCTTTGTTGAAGCATGATTTATAATGTTGAAATATTCAAAACAAACTAAATGTCTGACCATAAAGAATTTAATGAAGTATTATACAATTATTAAAATCATATTTAATAGTAATATTTAATGACATTTAAATGCTTAGGATATATTATGTTGAAAGCATAAGTTAAAGAATATTTATGGAATGTCCAAATTTAGATAGAAGTTATTTACTTTTTTTTATGTAGCAAAAGACTGAAAGATGCTATTACTGAATATTTTTGATCATCTGAGAAATTGCAAATTAATTTTTTTTGCTGTATTTTCTAAATTAAAAAAGCAAATATTAATTGCATATGTAGAAACAAAGAAATGGTGTATTTACTAAAAAAAAGGCCTTTCAGATAAAACTTTGAGATTAACAAAGTTATGAAAGCTATAATGAGGGTAATTCATGAAGATGCTAGTGAAAACACTCTTTGAATTCTACTAAAACATAACATATGAATTGAGAAAGTTACCGGCCATAATTACATGATAGCTTTCCAATATGTTGTTGTTTGGAGGAAACTATGGTTTATAAAAATAAACAGAAACCTAAATTAAATAGAGTCAGAGACCAAAAGGGGGAGCTCTCATGCCCTAGATGATAGCCCCAACAGGCAAAAGAAAGACTCCTTCTTGCCTAGCAAGGGCTCATCCAATGAGAGACAGTCATAACCCTGCCAATGACAAACCATGCACTGTTTACTATAGCCCTTCCTTTCCCCTGGATAAAAGGCTCCTCCTCTCCGCCCTGCTGGGGACTTGGACATTGCTTGCCATGGTTGCAGATCCCAAGTTGTAGTTCTTTGTTGATCCAAATAAACCCATTTTTGCTGCAGCCTATTTGTTTTAGGCCAATAGGTTATTCTTCAAGTACTCCTCAAAACCTCCCAATTTCAGGATCTTAGAAGACCTGACAAAGTAGGAAGGAAACTTGCATTATTTGGTTTTGATTATTTTTGTTCCCTTGTAAAATCTCCTCACTGAAACAAAGCCAGAGGGTAATGGTAATCTCTTCTCTTCCTTTACAGTGCGCTATGAATTTATACCTGAAGATGATTATGCAGACCTGTCTAATAGCTTTTAAGTTGAATTATTTTTAGATAGGGAGTTAATTTCCCATGCTTAGAAAGGAACATTAAACATATTTTTGCCTAACGATGTATGTGGAAATTCTAAGTGTATAACATGGCATACCCACTTATTCAGGACCTCTACACAAGATGAGCTGTTCTAGCTGAGCATAGGTCTTTTTGGATTCCTGGACAACCTTCAACATGTGTGTTGGGAGGATTCGCCATACCAAAAAGTGGTTTTCTGATATCACTTAGGTGTCCTACAATTCATCTCCTGGGAGGTAGCCTCAGATCCCACAGGTTAACAGTTCAGTCTAATAAGACTGCTTCCATTCTCCCAATTTCAGTTTCCAGTTGCAAGCCCAGATTGTTAACTGTACTGTTGACTCACTGTAAATCAGAGGTTCCCAGACTCTATTCTTGGGTTTAATTAATTTGCTAGAGAGGCTCACAAAACTCACATAAATAGTTTACTCACTAAATTACTGGTTTATTTTAAAAGAAAAAATTCAGAAATAGCCAGGAGGAAGAGATACATGGGGCAAGGAATGAGGTAAGGGATGTGGAGCTTCTACCCCGTCTTGGAGCATGCCATTCTCTCCAAATCTCCACACAGTGTTCACCAACCCAGTGTTCACCAACCCAAAGCCTGTCCTTTGGGGTTTTTATTACATAGACAATTGATTAAATCATTGGCCATTGGCAATTAATCCAACCTTCAACCCCTCTTTTCTCCCCATTCAGAGGGATAGTACTGAAAATTCCCACCCTCTAATCACAAGGTTGATTTTTCTGGCTAGTAGCCTACTTCTTTAGGGGCTTTCCAAAAGTCACTTCATTAGCCTAACAAAAACACCTTTACAGCTCTCCTCTATTAGCAATTTCCAAGGGTTTTGGAGCTCTGCCAGAAAAGGGAAGGAAGACCAAATATCTATTTTTTACATAAGTCGCAATATCACAATAGGCATTTTTGGGAAGGTGGGTGTTTAGATCTTTGCTATTGTACTAATTGCAGAAAATGTCCAGTCTCTAGTTATAACTTTTCAGCTATAAGATTTGTTTTTGGCTATGCCCTTGGAATGCAGAAATTCCTGGACCAGGGATCCAAGCCACAGTGGAGATGACAACATTCCTAACTGCTAGGCTGTCAGAGAACTCCCCAACTATAAGATTTTAAGTGATATCTTCATCAATTCTTTAAGTCCTTAGCTCTTTTAATTAGAAATTAACTTGTTACAGCCGCTGTGCAGCAGCCCTGTGGCTGCAGTGTATAAGCTCCAGAAGCAGCCCTGTGGCCACACTGTATCAGCTCCAGCAGCTCTTTTACCTGGCGAGAAACCAAGTGAGCACTTGGAGAGTTGGAGAACTCAGGTTTATTATGCCAGTGGGCTCAGAGGAGACGGCTCTCCAGAGTCTGACCCCTGAGGAAGGATTTCTCAAGGCTTTTATGGGCTGGTTCTTCTGGGTCCATGCTTGGGGGCAGACCAGAGTAAGGACAGGCAAGGCAATAATAGATGCTGAAGCAAGTTTATAGAAGCAGATGTGTGGGGGAGGGATGGTTAGGGGCAGTTGGCTGGACTTTGCTTAGTCATCATGGCCAGGGTATCTCCTTTCTACCTTTTTAATGGGACATTTTTCTCATACAACTAGGGACTTCCCATTGTAGCTTAATGGTAACAAATTTGACTAGTATCCATGAGGATGTGGGTTCAATCCCAAGCCTGGTACAATGGGTTAAGGATCTGGCATTTCTGCGAGCTTTGGTGTAGGCTGGCAGCTCTGATTCAACCCCTAGCCTGGGAACTTCCATATGCCCCAGGTGCTACTCTTAAAAACAAACAAAAAAAAAAAAATCAAGTTTCCTGAGATAATAAACTTTGAAAAGCCCTTGCAGTAATTATCTGTGATTCAGAATGGTTTCTGTCTCTCCTGTTGTAACATAAAGATAGGGATGGAGTAGGCACAGGTAGTTGTACAGGTCCCAATAAGGGACCACAGATAAAGAGGGAAACCTGGGGGACATTGGGAGACCACTGTAAGTTCAAGAAAGCTTTCAGAACAAGGCAGCCTTGCTTGATGAGTGGAGGTGTGAGAATTGCCTCAGGTCATTGGGTGGGGAATGGGATGAAGCTGCATTCAGATTCAGACCAAGGGCAGGAGTTTGAGGACTGCCCTTTGGCTGATTTGAATACATACCTTATTGAATACTAAGGATGAGCTACTACTCCTAGAAAGGAAGAGTTGGGCTTTTCCAACCCCCATTCCCTTTGGATGATAAAACTGCAGCCCACCAGATCTTTGGGGCAGAGCTTTCATGCCTGCCCTCTTGCATCTCTCACAAGTGTCCTATCTTAATAAATCTTTCTTGCCTATCACTTTCTTGCTGAATTCCTTCTGTGCAGAGGCATGAAGAACCTAAAGTGAGTCCAGACACTGGGTGAGTGATTATAATTTAAAACCATGGGTTCAAGTCCCAATCTGGGTTTAGGCTGGGTTTGAGTCCTGGTACGTGGGATTCAAGTCCCAATCTGTGTTCTGGGTAGGTTCAGGCCGTTAATGCTGTCAATTTCAATTAACAGGACTTCATAGACTGTTAGCTTTTGATTAAATGAAAATGACTTCTAGGTTGAGTAATGGAAAATGTTTTGCATCTAATGCAACAAGCATTGGTTCCCTATTCCTTTCTTTTTTATGTTATTAAATCTCACCCTCAACTTTAGAAATACTTGGAATTTAAATTATACATGCATGTAAGTTACTCTTTTACTTAAACTATTCACTAGTCATAAACTACATATGTCCCCTAATTGCTAATGTGGTAAATACCTTTTAGTAAATACATTAAATGAAAATATTAAGAAAACAAATTGATAAAAATTCAGTAAGCAAGGTGTGTTGATTTCCTAGGTTTACAATGTTGCTTTGTACACTAGGGACCCTGGCTATAGTTGAGGAGAGCCATTTAGGGATATAGTCCAGTGGTTGATTTATCACCTTCCAGGGTTTTTTCTTCAGCTTTGCAAGGCCAGACATTTGGTCTTGTCAGAACTCTGAGATAATTAGATCCTAGAAAATGGTTTCATTTCAATAAAAGAGATGTATAAACTAGAATATCAATTTACTCACTTGTAATGAGAAATATAACTGTAGCTAGCAGTGAATTACTCTTGTTAGCAGATCAGCATATTCTTTCCCTGTAGGCAATAGACAAAGGCTAGAACATTAGTCAGAAGGCTCATTTGATGAAAATAGATTTGTTTAATTTTAGGGAGTGCATTTCCTAAATTAAGGATAGACTAAATTAAGACTACAAGAGTACTTTTACGCTCCAGAGGATAGATACCTTTGGAATCTTTTGGTCTATAGTCTCCATCCTCTGCATACGCACTTAACTGTATTTGGTAACTTTTTTCTTTTCTTAGCCAATTGCTTTCTCTAGGCCATTGAGTCTACCTCCATTATTCCATACCATATTTATTATTATTATTACTATTATTTTTGCTTTTTAGGGCTGCACCTGTGACATATGGATGTTCCCAGGCTAAGGGCCCAATTGGAGCTATAGCTGCCGGCCACAGCCACAGCAACGCAGGATCCGAGCTGCATCTGCCACCTACACCACAGTTCATGGCAACTCTGGATCCTTAACCCATGGAGCGAGGCCAGGGATCGAATCTGCAATCTCATGGTTCCTAGTAGGATTTGTTTCCACTGCACCAAGATGGGAACTCTGTATTTTAAAAATATTTGTCAATATTTCTCATGTTATTTTGATGGCCTCTACTCTTAACACTAGATACACAATCTCATTTCTTCATTATTTACAATTGTACAAGTTATTGCCTAAGTAGATGTTTTGAGCTCAATCTTCTGAAATATTTCACTATATATTTTATATGAACATGCTAAGAGACTTAAAGTATGTTTTCCAGATCAAATCAGTTTAAGGGTCAAACGAGATTCCCAAATAACCACATTTTTTTCATTTACTTGCACTCACTATCTGTTTTCCCTTCTTAAGTCACCTTGTAGCTATTTCCTGAAGTCCCTGGAGGACATTGCACTTCTAAGCAGGCTGATGCTCAGGAAGGAAATGCTGCAATCTGGAGATGACCAGCAATGTGGATAGTGTAGCTGCCCCTGTTTGATATCACTGGCACTGGTTCCTGCCCTGAGAATGTAATCTTCTGGTTGCTGCATGTGACACCCTTCACCAAAGGCAGATCTGCACCCTGCTGATGCAGGAGCTGTGGCTCATAAGACATGTTGCAACAGAAGTAGAAGTGAAAATAAAGAGATTAAGGTTTATCATGATAATGGTCAACACCAAAATAGGAAACTTGTAGTTAAAGTCAGACCCTGAGGAAATAGGTCAGCAAAGGTCAAGAAAATAGGTGACAAACAAGACAGTTTTCATTAGAAGAGGATTTTGGAGGTAGACAGAAAGAAAAAGAGAATTGTGGTTTAGGTGTCATTGTAGGAGGGCAGAGCACATCTGATGTTAATCCACAGGATATCTGTACATGAATCAACAACAGTTTCCCCTCTTTCCTGGCAGAGACAGCCCCTCACCAGGGAGCATGACTTGAAGAGGTCAGGGCTGGATTTTTCGGTGTTTTTACATTCCCTTGCCTAAGTTCATTTATGCAGGGCACAGATCGCACAACTTTTTGAAGACTTGAGGACATGTAAAAAGAATATTGAAAAAAAGACACAATAAAGGAAATGATATTTTTGAGAATACAATTTTTTTTTGATGTTTATCACTAAGATATATATCTTACAGAAAGAATTTCTTCTTAATCGCCAGTAAATGGATGGGAAGAAGGTTTAACACTAAATAGAAAATAGTTTAGTGTTGGTTATCTAGCTTAAGTTGAATTAATCTAATGATTCTTGCTTCCAAGTGCTTTTTAGATTCAAACTGGGAACATTTTCATTTGACGTTAAATCTGGAGTTAACTTTCAGCATTGCGTGCTAAAGGTATGATACAATGCAGAGGTCCCTAAAGGGAACATGGCAATGAAAGGATTTTAATATATATTAATTTCATATCCTGCAATTTTACCAGATTCATTGATAAACTGTAGTAGTTTCCTGGTGGTATCTTCAGGATTTTCTATGTATAGTAACATGTCATCTGCAAACAGTGACAGATTTACTCCTTTGCCATTTTGAGTTCCTTTAATTTCTTTTTCTTTTCTGATTGCCATGGCTTGAACTTCCAAAACTCTGTTGAACAAAATTGGTGAGAGTGAACATCCTTGTTATTCCTGATCTTGTTGGAAATGCCTTCAGCTTTTCACCATTGAGAATGATGTTTGCTGTAGGTTTGCCATGTACGGCCCTTGTTATGTTGAGATAGGTTCCTTCTATGCCTACTTTCCAAAGAGGGTTTTTTTTTTATTTTTTTTTAATCATAAATGGGTGTTAAATTTTGCCTAAAGCTTTTTCTGCATCCATCTGTTGAGATGATCACATGGTTTGTTTTCTTCAGTTTGATCATGTGGTGTAAGGAATTTTTTTTTAATGTAGATGAATGTAAATAATAGAATTGTAAACCTTGACAGAAAAACAACTACTTCACTTTTCTAGTGAAGTGATTTTCTGGACTCATCTCAAATCAGTTTCTAAAATTGTTATGGCTTCTCAAATTCCTTGCCTATCCCGTTCCCTCAACTTTCCTCCAGCTAAATCCTGTTTTGCAGGTTTGAACCTATATACCATTTTCTTCCTTGCAGTTAGCCTGTCATCCTTTCTACCCCTTGGGTATCTGCTTTGCTAGAATTAGCCATGAAGTGAAACTGTCTCCCTAGCCTTCCCAGTAGTTCTCTCCACTCACGTTATTTTCTTGTCATACCATCTGTCAAAAGTTACTGGTTTGCGTATCTTAGCTGCTTGCTGATCATACAGAAAAATAACATGTGAAGAAGACATGCAGTTCTGAAATCTTAAGTTCCTACTGGCATAATCCTTTATCAAGAGATGGCATATGATGAATTAGGCGAACACCTGATACCATATTCTGAACATAAGACTGCTAATAGCACCCTACTTTCCTGCTACAGCGATAATAATATTTTGGTGAACTCTCCCCTTAGGATGATAATCATCATCAATATCAAAAAAGGATAGAAACCATTTTTTCACTGTAATCAAATGAATTTTATTTCTGATAAATTGGTATATCATTTATTCAGACTTAGACAAAAATAGATATTCTTTTCCACATATTGATTTGTTCTTATTCCTTCTTTTCTTCGTACTTTTGGAAATAGACTTAAGGTATAGTGACTTGTTTTCAATGGAACAGGTAAGACACCTGAGCTCCTGGATCTGAAACCCCCAGGAAACAGCTTTTAAGATCATGAGCTGAAGTGCTGAGCTTGCGATTTCCTCTTTGATCCTATTTTCAGTCTTCCAACACATTTTTTAAAATAAGATATTACAAATTTGAGTTCTAAACTGCTTATTTCTGTAGTACTGAACTGCCCAAATTCTACAGACCACATTGAAATAAGTTAAAATATTGAAATAAAATATTGAACATTTTCCTGACTCTTGGTTAGAATATCAAATTTCATTCTTCTAAGCTTGTGCTAATCTATATCATTCACTAATAGTTTATGAAAGTAATACTTTGTGACATAATCTTTAGAAATAACATATAACTTGAAAAATATTTTAATATTTCATCATTAATAAGGATAATCTGTCTTTGTCAGAAAAAAAGTCATATAAAAATCACAATCATTATATAGCAACATTTGAAATATGAAATGTACTTTTTCTATTGCTCTCCTCCAATGAATTAAAATGAGTGCTAGAGACTTAAAAAAATACATGATCATTGCAAATCAAATAGGAAGTAATATTCTCTAACTTAGGAAAATTAGCATAAAGAATAAATTAAAGCATAATGAAAATTAAACAAGGTTATAACAAGGTCCACTGTATGTTTTCCCAAAATCCATAGAGAGGAAGTTTAATAAGTCCCAATGGCAGAAGGGATTTAGGGATCATATAATCCAAGCACCCACTGTGCTGGAGAGAAAACAGTGGCAAAAGAGTTTATTTTCCCAACATATGTCAGCGGCATATAGGGGATGCAGCACCCATTTTTTCTAACTTCCTGTCTTAAAACAGTCTTAAATTATGCTGGTTTCAAATCATTATCCCACCAAATTTTTGGCATCTTTATCAACCTCATAATTATTACCATGGTTACCATGATCTTCAGGTGCTTAAAAATATACTTTGTTACTATATATAAAAAATGCTTATAGGAAATCTCAATTCCTTTAAGCCTTGCCTAATTTTCACATACCCAACTGCCTGTTATCACTTATGGAGAGTCTGAAGGAAAATACCTTAGTGCTATGCTGTTGCCCATGTTATTCCATAATGAAGCTGCTCCTGTTGTTGTGTTTCATGTGAGTGTTGTTGTTGGAGAGGGAAGAGTCATTTACTGTCATTCTGTCCATGGGGAAAGAATCTTCTTCGTGGTTGTATTAGTCTCCAGGGAAACTGAACTGAGAGGATGCATATAGATAGTTTAAAAGAGGTATATTACGGGAGTTGGTTCACATGGTTATTGAGGTCAAGAATTCCCATAGTCTGCCATCCTCAATCTCGAGAACTAGGAAAGCTGGTGGTGTATTTCAATCCTGGAGTCCAAAGGCCAAGAACAAGGACCTGTGATGTCCAAGAACAAGAGAAGATGGACATCCCAGTTGGAGAAAAGAAAGAGAATTCATCCTTCCTCCACCTTTTTTTGTTCTGTTTGGGCCCTCAGTGGTTTCTATGATGCCAGCCCATGCTGGTAAGGATAATGTACTTTACTGAGCCTACTCATTCAGATGCTAATTTTCCCCGAAAACATTGTCCCAGACAACATCCATAAACAATGTTTTAGCACCTATCTGGGAACACCTTAACCCAGTCAAGTTGACACATACAATTAACCATCAGAGAAGTTATGCTTTTTATTTTCAGAAACTGACATTGATTAAGTATAACTTTGAACTCAAAATTCTAGTTGTCTACATTGTCCTGTGGTTTAAAAATAATCTGCCATTGAATCCACCCTTATCTCAAATTTTGTATAGCAGTTTGGTTTGCCTGTCACTATTAATCAATGTTTTCATATCTGCAACAATTCAGCCAATGTCATTCTAAGTCAGAAGGAAATAGTGTTACCTCCAGGCATTATTGCAATATGTTTCAAAATATATAGCTCTATTTATAGGTGATGTGAAACATTCTTCACATTTACAGTCACTTAATTGTTGCTTTAATCGCAAAGTTAGCCTTGACTATGAACTGGATCCTTTTGAGAGGCTTATTTATGAAGAAAAGTTTCCCTTTTCAAGAATTGTGATGTGCCAATATACTTTGACTTGGCTTTGAGTTGTTCCCAACTGAAGAACTAAAAGTCAACATTAAAGAATTTCAGTTTTTACTGAAATGTGGAAAATGATGTCCATATATTTTAGCACTGTTGAGTTTTTCCATTACCTTTCTCTACAGAGAATCTTGTCAGTGCGAACTAAACAACATGCATCATCTGGTGTTTTCCTCTAAAACTCACACTGCTTATAGAGAATGGCATGTTCAGAGTTTTTATAGAAAATTATTACATTCCCTCCTTGTTCCTTCCTGAGGGTGACTCAACATGGGAAAATGTGTGAACTCATTTACTCATAAGCAAAACTCTTTGACAGAACCTCATATTTCTTTAAACAGTTACCTTTTCCAGTTCTGATAAAGTTACTGAATTAAAAAATTATAGAGGATAGAGAATGACATTAACCCAGTTAGCTCTCAGAGTGGAGTAAAGAAAATCTGGATTTGATTTTTGTAATGGAAAAGTGAGTATCTCATTGAATCCAACACTTGTGATGACTATTACACTGAATAAAAGAATTAGCTCAGCAATTAGATTTTAGCAGTTTACCTCAACTGATTTTCAACTTTGAGTCAGAGCAAATAAATGTAAGGAAAAAAATCATATATGTTAGCTGGAATGAAGGGTTTGAGAATAAAATAAATGTTTTCCATTTCTTTTATGTACAATCCATTGGAAATCATCTCTTATCTTTTCTCGAACACAGCTCAATTTTGATTTTTGCCTTTAATTTCTCCAACAGAGAACTCTGTCAAGCTGACATCACATTCTAGCTTCACGAATCAAATGATATACCTCCTATCTGCATCGGCCCTGTGTTGGGCACTAGGAGAAATACAAAGACATAAAATATGTAGAACATGGAGTTTCTGTCTAGGAGGTCACAGTTTATGTGGAGAGACAAGCAATGCACATCCAAAGGTTCAGAATTTGATTAAAAACAATAGATATTAGTGTGAACTAATGAGATGTGCATTGCTCCAGTTCACATAAACAGTAAATAAGTAATCTGGTTGACATCCTAACTTTTGTTTCTGAGGTAAGCTAATAATTTGAAATAAGACAATAAATTTGACTTCTATAAGTGGATATGAGTAGGCCAGGATGGTTAGAGGAAAGAACATATTTGGAATCAGAAGACCTGAGCTTCTGGTTCATCCACATGGCTGATTCCCCTTGGGTAAGTTATCTAACCCCTGTGAGTCTTGATTTCCTCCTGTAAAATAATGAAAATGATTGCACATACTCGTAGTATGTTGATCTCATGATGACTGTAATTAATGGTATCTCAGTAACATCTATCCTCTCATATTGTAATACCAGGGCCAGCCTTGTGACTTGCTTTGACCAGTGGGAGTAGCGAATGATTTAATATGAGGGTAGAAGTGCTTTTTGCTCTTTCTCTTGCTCCTCTGCCTTCATCATGAAAACATATCCCAAACTAGGGGATGAGTCATGTAGAACAGAGTCAGGACAGCTCAACTTTGTCCATTTAAGGGCCAAGGCATGTGAAGGGAACAAGGCTAAGGTAATCAGAGTTGTTTAGGCGACCTGCAACTGATTGCAGATGCATGAATAAACCCCACTAAACTCAGGTGAACTGTGCAGCCAGTGCCATCCATTGATAAGCAAAGTTAAGTGATTATTGTTTTATGTTACTGAGGTTTTGTGATGGAGTGTTACACAGCAGTAGCTAACTGGTAAAATAATTTATTTTTACCATGGGGAATAAATAGGACAATGCATGTGAATGAGTTTTGCAAACTGTGAAATAATATATAAATATGTGTTAGGCATTTTTTTAAGATCAATGGTTTATTGAATATAAGAACATGGAAGAGGGGTGAGATCATTTTAGTTATTTCCAGTGTGTATCCAATGGTCCAAGTCATTCTGTCAATATTTATTGATCAGAGTGAAGTAAATTTATTTTGGTCACTTATTTATGCAAATGGCTCAGAAGTTATTATCACTTATAAATAATTATTTTAAAATGGATATAGTGGGGAAAAGCCCAATTCTAAAAAGTAGATAGGGAAAAAGGTCACCAAATTTTGTTCACTTAAATCACTTAACTACAGAAAATTTTCATTAGCAAGCAGCCAAAATTTTTTCCCTTAGAAAATTACTAATAGTTTGACTTAAGTCAGGGCTGAGAAAAATCCAAGAAGAAATTATGCATTTGATATTATTTAACACTAATTTATGGGATACTTTTTACACAGCTGACTTTTTAAAAATTAAATGCTGCAAATGTAAACAGAAAATGAACCCACTATTTCTGAGTAGAATATTTTCTAAAAGCTAACTTTTAAAAGTAGGCCCTTGGGGCGTTCCCACTGTGGCACAGTGGTTTAAAAATATGACTAGTATACATGAGGATGCAGGTTTGATCCCTGGCCTCACTCAATTGGTTAAGGATCTGGTGTTGCCACAAGCTCTAGTGTAGGTCATAGATGCCTGGATCTGGTGTTGCTGTGGCTGTAGTGTAGGTCAGCAGCCGCAGCTCGGATTCGACCCCTAGCCTGGGAACTTCCCTATGAAGCAGGTGTGGCCCTGAAAAGAAAAGAAAAGAGTAGGCCTTTGAATTTTGGAGCACATTTTTCCAATATTGACAATGATATGTTCTGAGAGTAGCCTATTCAAGCCCATTTAACATTAATAATGTAACAAATATTTATTGGGAAACTTAGAAAGGCCTGGCCCTGTTCTAGGAATATAGATATATTAGGGACTAAAAGAGATAACAGTTTCTATTCTCATGGAACTTACATTCTATTAGGGGGTTAAAAATAGGTAAATAAGCAGTATAGTATTTGTCAGTAAGTACTGTGGAGGAGAAAAAATCAGGAAGGGGGATATGGAGTGTGTCAGGGGTTGAAACTTTAACTTAGGTAGTTTTTGCTGCACTAACTGAAGAAATGAGCCAGGAGCTATGAACACAGATGAAAAAAACAATGCTGGGATTTCTCTTGTGGTGCAGTGGGTTAAGGATCCGGCATTGTCACTGCAGCGGCTTGGATGGGTGGAGCTTCCACATGCCTCAGGTGTGGCCAAACAAGAACAAAAAACCCCACATCAAAAAACAACAGTGTAACAATGCTTTGTGGCCTATGAAAGTTATTTCTAGTGGTTTGGCATTTGTTTTCCTACTCCATCCTGCCTCCCTAAGGCCATAGTTTTCATTCTGGAATTGTTGAGGTAAAATAGAGGGATGGGAGGAATGAATGAGAAGTGCCCAATGGCTGAGGGAGAAGTGGAAGGAAGATGGGAGGGGAATACAAGGCAGTGGCTACTAGGCTCCCTTCCTGAGAGGGCTGCTCACATCAGGTAAGTCATCGGACATAGAATTTTCTGTCTTAAAATGTACTTTCGTGTATCAGCGTCTTTTCCCTCTTTCAGAGTATTTGATACTCAAAGGGGGTAAATATATGTGTGACGGGGCAAAAAATTAAGAGGGTTATTAGTGTGCTGGACTAAGAATCTCAAAATGTCTTGAGGATGTTATCTCACGAGATATTCGAACCCTTTATAGCAGGTGTCTATTGACTATTAAACTACCCCAAAACATAGTCCTCTCAAACTACGAACTTTACTTTTCTTGTGATTTTGTAGGTCAAGAATCAGGCTCCCCTGGGGCCAGAACTTCCACTTACAAGAAAACTCAAGCTCATGACTGGGAAATTGCTGCTGATTATCGTTTGAGAACTCAGCAGCAGGATTTCAGTCTGGGGCCTTAGTTCTTCTATTTCTTTACTTCCTATATATATATATTTTTTTTTTTTTTTAACAAAATAGAGTTGATTTAGAATGTTGTATTAGTTTCTGGTGTACAGAAAAAGGATTTGGTTACATGTGTTATGTGTACACACACAAACACACAACTGATTATATATACATATATGTATATACTTTTTCAGATTCTTTTCCATTATAGATTATTGCAAGATATTAAATATAAATTCCTGTGCTGTACAGTAAGTCCTTGTTTTTTATATAATAGTGTATCTATGTTAACCCCAAGTTCCTTATATATCCTTCCCTCCCCACCTTTCTCCTTTGGTAACTGTAAGTTTTCTATGTCTGTGAGTGTATTTCTATTTTGTAAACAAGTTCATTTGTCTCATTATTCTAGACTCCATGTATAATTGATATCATATGATATTTGTATTTGTCTGGCTTCACTTAGTATGATCACCTCTAGGTTGCTGCAAATGGCATTATTTCATTCTTTTTCATGGCTAAGCAATATTCCATGGTATATATGTACAACATTTTCTTTATCCATTTCTCTGTCAGTGGACATTTAAGTTGCTTCCGTGTTTTGGCTATTGTAAATAGTGCTGCTATGAACATTGGGGTGTATGTATCATTTTGAATCAGAGTTTTCTCTAGATATATGCTCAGGAGTGGGACTGCAGGATCATATAGTAACTCTATTTTTAGTTTTTTAATAATCTCCATACTGTTTTACATCGTAACTGCAGCAATGTATATTTCTACTGATACATTAGTTATTAGGAGGGTTCTCTTTTCTCCACACCCTCTCCAGCATTTATTATTTGTAGATTTTCTGGTGATGGCCATTCTGACCAGTGTGAGGTGATACCTTATTCTAGTTTTGATTTATATTTCTCTAGTAATTAGCAATGTTGAGCATCTTTTCATGTGCCTACTGGCCACCTGTATTTCCTCTTTGGAGAAATGTCTGTTTAGGTCTTCTGCCCTTTCTTTGTTGGGTTGGTTATTTGTTTTGTTACTGAGTTGTATGAGCTGTTTGGATATTTCGGAAATTAAATCCTTGTTGGGCACATTGTTTGTCAATATTTTCTTCCATTCCATAGGTTGTCTTTTAATTTTGTTTATGGTTTCCTTAAGTTGAATTAGGTACCATTTCTTTGTTTTTGCTTTTATTTTCATTGTCTCGGGAACCTAACTAAGCAAATATTGGCACAATTTATGCCAGAGAATGTTTTGCCTATGTTCTCTTCTAGGAGTTTTATGGTGTCATACCTTATGTTTAAATATAAGCCATTTTGAGTTTATTTTTGCACATGTGTGAAAGTGTCTTCTAACGTCATTGTTTCACATGTGGCTGTCCAGCTTTCCCAACAGCACTTATTGAAGAGACTTCTTTTCCCCATTGTATATTCTTGCCTCCTTTGTCATAGATTAATTGACCATAGGTGTGTTGGTTTATCTCTGGGCTTTCTGTCCTGTTCCACTGATCTATGTTTCTGTTCTTGTGCCAGTACTCTACTGTTTTGATAACTGTAGCTTTGTAGAATAGTCTGAAGTCTGTGAGGGTTATGCCTCCAGCTTTGTGTTTTTTGTTTTTTTGTTTTTTTCTCAGAATTACCTTGGCTATTCTGGGTCTTTTGTGTTTCCATATAAATTTCAGGATTATAGAAGTTTTCATTGTGGCTCAGCAGAAATGAATCTGACTAGCATTCATGAGGAAACAGGTTCCATTCCTGGCCTCTCTCAGTGGGTCAGGGATCTGGCATTGCTATGAGCTGTGGTGTAGGTCACAGGTGCAGCTTGTATCCTGCGTTGCTGTGGCTGTGGCATAGACTGGTGGCTACAGCTCCAACTGGACGCCTAGCCTGGGAACCTCCATATGATGCAGGCACAGCCCTCAAAAAATAAAAAAAATAAATAAATACATTTCAGGATTATCAGTTATTCTGTACATGGGCATCTACATGAGATTGTTTGAGCTTCCTCATAGCATGATGTCTGTTTTTAAAGAGTAAACATTTCAAACTTGTATGTTCTCATGTTTATGTAAAATCTGAAAAAGTTGAACTAGTAGAAACAGTAGAATGGTGTTTCTCACAGCCTGAGGGTGAGAGGAACTGGGAAGATGTTAAAGGGTACAAACTAGCAACTCGAGGATGATTAAGTTCTGGAGCACAGCATTGGGATTAAAGTCTACAGCATTATATTGAATATTCCAAATTGCTAAGAGACTAGATCTTAAATGTTCTCACCACAAGAAACAAATGATAATTATGTGATGTGAAAGAGGTGTTAGCTAATGCTAAGGTGGTAATCATATTGCAATATATAAATACATCAACACAACTCTTAAGACTTAAAATTACTTGACGTTATATGTAAATTATATCTCAAAAAAAGTAGTGTTGTTCCAGGAGACAGGTAATGGATCTGTCAATTCATAAAGCCTGGCCTGAGAAACAGTTATAGTATCACTTGTGCAATATTCTGTTCATTAGAGCAATCATGGAGCACTTACAAAATTAAGGGGAAGGGTGATTGACCCTCATCTCTTCCTGGCTAACTTGTTGAAGGAAAGAAAAATGTGTATTATTCCTTCTAGATTGCCAGCAGTCTTTGAGTTTTAAGACTGGTTGACTGTATCTAACTCAGTGCCTAAGGTTGTCATTGAAAAAGTTAATTTATTGAGTTGAACGATGATTTTATATTGCTCAATTTTTAGGAGAAGTGTGAAAGCTGTTTGCCAAAAATTTAGAGAGAATAAACTCTATAGGATCTTTCTTATGTTGATTGTTTCACTCTAAGAAGTCCATGTTACTTCCCCAAAGCAATTTTCTTTTCATTGCAGATATGCTTGACTGACCAACTGGACACGAGCTATAAAACTCACAGGGGGAGAAATTGCTTTAGTAGATTCAAAAGCAGAAAAGAATGTTTCTTCCATCGTGAGCCACTAAGCTGCAGGTACTGAGGGCTGCTGCTTGTTGGAGACCCCTGAACAAATCTGATAGCCCATAAAGACAAGACAGGCTTAAGGCCAAGCTACAGGGTGGAAGTGTCAGAAGAATTTTAAAAGTGAGTCATGCAGTGTTGATTTTAACTCACTGTTGTGCTTAGGTATGGAAAAAACCATTCATCATTATTTCACTGATAAAACTGTGCTTGGTAACTCAGAGCCTCATAAGCCTCAGCCTTATGAGGCTCTTGGAAAACTTACCTTTTATTTTTGTCTACATTGGTTAATTAACACTGCTTAAAGAAGGGTATGTAAAGATTAAAAAACAGTTCTTAAGAATAAAGGCCGATAAATGTGTCTGAAAGCTAAATGTGACTGACAGCTCATGGCTGCTTAGGGATTGGACTTATTATTCCCTGTGCAGTGTGGGAATTTTTTATCTAGAAGGTCAGGTAGTTTTCAGAGTGGAATGGGTCCCTTTTTCCAGGCAAAATCAAGAAAGCCCTGACCTTAGAATGAAAGAGAAATTTACATTTTTAAAAAAAGTTTTTTGAATTGGATCAGAAATTTGGGTGATAAAAGAAGCAAAAAGTTTGTCACTTTCTATAAACTTTTTTTTTTTTTTTTCAAATCAGCAAGGCAACTTAGAGAATGGACAAGTTGACAATTTAGAAGCAACTTAGAGGCCATCCTCTAATGGGTAGACAAGTTGGTTCATGTCAGAGGTCTGATAAAAAATGTAATCGTGAGGTGGGCAGCCTCAGAAGTCTTGAAACCTTAGCCTTCAGAGAGTCTAAGATCTAAAAAGTGACATAAAGGAGAGGAATTAACACCTGACATTAACTGGAGATAGTTCTACCCTGTTCCCTGCCTTTCTTACTGATTGTAAAGGGCTCCTCTCCCAGCTTCAGCTTTGTAATGCTGTGGTTGGGACCATGTAAATTACAGTTCCCTTTTGGTCACTGGCTCCTATTAGGCACTATAAAGATGGATAACTAGACATAACTTAGAAGGCTGAAGGAGAAAAAGGGGTTTTCTCTTTCTTTTTGTTTTTTTTTTTTATCCCATCATAGCCATCCCAGTAATGGTACTCCATTTTGAATGTGGCCATGGGTTCCAATAGCAGCAGGTGGTTCTAGGTTCCATTTTCTCAGTATCAGCCAGCTTGTCTCCCTCCCATAAGTCTGAGTCCTGGCTCTTGAGGAGTCCTTCTCTGAACTCCTGAGGTACCAGTGCCAGTTGGCAATGGCCCCTTATTAGAGATATGCATCCAATTCTTTAGGATCTTTCTTTTAAACTTCTAAGTTCTTCATACCAGGCAGTAGCTGCTTTTTGCAATTGCCATTTCTGTGGTACCTCCCTGTTTAGTTTTTGCCCCTTTACCCCTTTGAGCCTATTCATTAATTCTTTATATTAAATCTCTGCTAAAATCTCTGATGCGTGTGAGTGTGACTGATATATCTATTTTGCAGGCATACTTACTGTAGTTCCCAGTGTTACTCTGACTTTGTCCTAGAGGCTCAGAGCCCATACCTTTCCTATCCATTCCACATTGAAAGATAGTTATAATGTTAATCCGCAAGTCTTGCCATAGCGCGGTTGATAATCAGCTAACCAAGCTGAAGAAGGGTACGTGCTAGATTCTGCTGAGGGGTCATTATTGAACTTGTTCAGAACTTCTGGGCCCTAGCAAATCTCCCAAGGACAGAATTTTATCATCAAATTGTTTTTATAATCCTTTTGTTCACCACCCTTCCTCCCAACTGTAAATGTCCTTCTGTGGTTTTCTAGGTTATATGTATGTCTCAGAGAACTCCATTTAGTCCTTGATCCCTGTTGGTACTCTTCCTGCTTTTCAAGGGGTAGGTGAAGGGAAGGGAAGTGAGGGAGCAGGGCTGGGAATACACTTCCCAATTAGAGTGTGGTACCATTAAGATGACATATAATAGGATGGCTGGAACACAGATTAAAGATATTAATCCATAGAGTATGTATCGGGCAATTCTTCCTACAGGAGGTACATCAGAGTTGAATCTTGAGGGATGAATTGGAGTTAACAAGATGAAAAAGGAGGAGCTTATAGGTTGCTAGAAATAGGTAAGATATATCAAATAGCTGGGTAAAGGGAGCAAAATTTTAACATTTGTGGATATTACACAGTAGATGGGAAAGACAAAATCAAATAGGCTTTCCTACCATATCTGTTTTCTAGGCCCAAGAAGACTTGTTGGGACTTGAATATTAAGTAACCATCAGGATATAAAGAATTTTAACTGACTTCCTTCAAAGTATATAATTCACATTACTAATCATGGGGTATAGTAGTTTCCCAGTTAGAATAAGTAGAGACCATGATAAATACTATTTTGTGTTTACCCACCACCACCTTACACAGTGTCACATGAATAACTTAACAGATGCATGTGGAATAAATAAATTAAAAAATGAAATTTTAAAAACACCATTAGTTATCAAAAAATGGCCTACTGAAACCAATATTCTGTCTTACTAGGAGAAGGGCATTTTTTTTTTTCTTTTATGATATTGGTCTCAAAAGGTAAGGAAAGTACCACTTCATCCACAATTGCCCAAGAATTCTCTATAGTACCCTCCTAACAGAATGCACATGTAAATTTTGTTAATGATTGGATCATAAATGATTTCCCAAATATAACTGAAAGATAGTTTTCCTTAGTTCTCATAAAGGTGTTTGATTTGTGGTAAAATAATTTAGTTAATATTTTCCATTTGGGGGATGTTCAACTTCTAAGCAAGCTTCTTTGTTGTATACTTGTATTAATTTTGAAGATCTTTTACTTGTAGGCAGTACTCACCTCTTACCACATGACCTTAAGGAGATATGTCCCCTTTCTCTTGTCATAGCAGTGAAATCAGATGGTAAAGCTAAGACACAGGCTTAGCTAACAGGTGTTAATTTGTAGGGCTTTGAATCTTGAGCAAGTGATAGCACAATGCAATCACTGCTAGGGTCATGTGATCTTTCCTGGTTATCTTCTGTGTAGCCCTCCCTCTACAATTCACTTGGTACCTGTCAAGTTTTCAAGTCTGATCCTCCAATCCTTAAACATCATTCCAACAAATTCCCTTTTGCTTCAGATCATCTGTGTCATGTTCTGTTGTTTGCAACCAAATGTAATAAATGATATAGTTTGAAAGATGTAAGAAAACATGTTACTCTTTATCCTTGTTCAAAACTGATGGTTTTAAAGAAGTACAAATACTATAAATTGGAATTTTGATCTACACATTAAGCATTTCTGTCCTTAACAGCAGCCATCTGTGAATAGATTTCACATTGGATAGAGGGGTTTTTGAGAAGTATTTGTGAATATATTTGAGAGACACACATTTTTGGATGAAGATTTCAGGGTTTCCCTGGTGAATGTGATAAGCTGTCCAGATGGTGTCCTGATAGCCACTCAGCAGAGTCCTTTAACAATAACAGTTAACAACTAATTACATTTAATGCCTTGAAAGGAGTCCAGTAGCATTCATTTGATCAGAAATCCATCTCTGGGTAGGTTCAGAAGAGAGAAAAGACTTCCAGCATAGCATCTGGATGCTCTTTTTTTTCTCCTGATTTTGCCACTGAAGAGGATTTAGTGATGTCCGTGATTCCTTTTGCAGCAGGTATTCTGCTTCTGGAGGCTGCTTAGAGAGTGGGCCTTGCTGAATTAAATTGGCTTTTGTCCCATCAAATGCAAGAGTCAAGTTGGATGAAAATCCTGTCTGGATGGAGAGGACAAGACACAAAGCTTGGAAAACCTGCACCAGATATTTGTGGTGGTCATAGGAGTTAGGACATACAACAATGCTGAAACAACGTTGGGACAAAACGACCTACCTGATTAATTCAAAGAAATGTAGGTGCTTCTCATATTTATCTCTGTAAACACAATTTCTCTTCACATAGTATGTACACAGGAAGTGACCATTATGATAAAGCACTATGATCCATTTATAGACTTAGTGTAGAATTCATGACAATTTTGATAGAAAGTGGGATAGAACATACATTTTTCAGTGTATGTTATTTACTTTCCTATTCAAGTGGTAGTCTTGTTGTGTATAACTAATGCCAAGAACTTCCTCATGGAAGACATCATCATGTAGCAAATCTTTGATCTAGAGCTATGTGTTGGTGCCACAGTTTACGGAGTCCAGAATCTAAACAATTGAGTCATTATAGGCAGCAGGTGGTCACGTGGTGAAATACAACAAAATAATAACTTTTCCCCTCTGGCAATGGCCTCAAAACGTAGAAGACGGCTTCTAAAGCATGAGGCCATGTATGTGTTATTGAATCCCACACTTTTGATTCTATAACTGACTCAGGTTGGGCCAATTGGATTTTAATTCCTGGAATGTGAATTTTGGAAGAGGAAGGGAGACTTTGAATTTTGAAGCTGGGTCATGGGAATGGCAATACTCTAGAAAGGCTCTTTTGAACATTTTTGTGTGTACCTAAAGCAGAGCTTTTTAAAAAGGTACACTTTCATAGGTTTTGACATACAATGTTTTTATTATCTTTTGTCTGTATATATTCTACAATTTCAATTTGGACTTTTTAATTTAATCCAAGAGTTTGTTTCAGCCAATTCAGAATAAATTAACATGAATTTCATGGTCATTAGGGTCAGGCAAGGGCTGTTCTTCATTAATGCTTAAAACTATCTGAAATTTTGCCAGTAATTGCAGCACAGTTTGAAGAGGAATAGAGAATATTACCTTAAGTATTTGTTTTCACATTTTATTGGCTAATACAAATCATAACACCATGCCTACATTCAAGGGTATAGGGAAACACAATCCTATTGCATCATGGAATGACAATACCGAATTTAAAAATTAGTGGAAATACTAAAAATATTGATGAGATGCACTAGTGTACACACCAGTTAGAGGAATTTTTCTTCTTGGTGTTGTCATGATTAGCGAATCATGGAATTTTGGAATATATTGAAGTTATTTTGGTGGTGAATAAATAATCAATTTTATGACTATTTTATGAACAATTAAAGAAGGCATATTATGCATATTTAAGGTAAAGAGTTTTATATATAAATTATGTATATTTTTATTTATGGTATTTAGTTTTTTATTGTGTCTAGTTGAGCTACCATGAGCCCCTTATTTTAAATATTTCTGTTTATCTTAAAATCTTCCATAAATTTTGCTTTATAAGTGTTAATTTGGTGCATGTATTAATAACTGTTACTCCTTCATTATAAATTGAGCATTTAAAAATGTTAAAGTACACTGTTTTCCTAATTTTATACTTTTCCCCTGAATTCAACCATATCTGACATTAATAGCATGATTTCTGATATCTTTTAATCATGTTCTAATCAAGTGTTTTTCTCCATCATTGATAAGTTACCAGTGATTTCCACTTTGCCTACATGGATCATTCTTTTTTTCTTGAAAGACTATTTTTACTTGTCTTTTAGAGTATCACATCATCTTATTTTTCCTTCCACTTACTAGTTGCTAATTTCCTTTTTGTATTTTTTTTTGCTGTTTGTTTCTCATCATCCGAAATCTCTAAATTAGTCAGAATGCTCTAAAGCTCACTCTCTGGAACTCTTGGCTTCTCTATACTTTTTTTGGTGATGCCATGTAATCTTATGACTTAAATAGCATCTCTGTTGTATCAGCCAGTGTTTAATAAGGAGATAGAAATCACACCAGTCATACAAATAATTATTAACCAGGAATAAATTTGTTAACTGTATTGCCAATATTTATCATTCTGAGACACTTTATAGGACAGGGTTTTCAGCAAGCAGAGTTTTAAAGGGCTAAAGGCTTAGCACTTTCAGCTGTAATTTCTTGGTATAATTTTCCTTTCTCCTGCATGTGACTACATTTCTGCCTGTGAAAGCACTGAGTTTGTCTGAGTATGTAGACTACGTCTGCTATACTCTAGGCACTGGCACCAATTCTCTAGCTTCTCTTGTTATTTTCACTTGATCATGTGCTATTCATTGGTCTTGACTTGCTTTGGAGAGGTAAAAAGGTAGGAATATGGAGATTTTTTTGACCCTCGGTATAGTGATAAGCAAAGCCTTACAGTCTACTTTTGGTTCTAAGTATCTCAAAATCACTTGAAAAAGGTAGAAGAGGTTCTTATCAAGGCTCATACTAGTTCAATAAAGTCCTTAGTTGGAGTGTGGAATAGAGGTCTAACCAGGTATGATATGGCCCTTTGCTATGTTTTACTTCTATGTCCATATGTTCCTTGGGAATTTGCTTATCAAAAGCAGAACTGAGGAGTTCCTGTCGTGGCTCAGTGGTTAATGAATCTGACTAGGAACCATCAGGTTTCGGGTTCAATTCCTGGCCTTGCTCAGTGGGTTAAGGATCCGGCATTGCCATGAGTTGTGGTGTAGGTTGCAGACGTGGTTCAGATCCCGCATTGCTGTGGCTCTGGTGTAGGCCGGCAGCTACAGCTCCAATTCGACCCCTAGCCTAGGAATCTCCATATGCCACGGAAGCAGCCCAAGAAATGGCAAAAAGACCAAAAAAAAAAAAAAACCAAAAAAAAAAAAACCAAGCAGAACTGACCATCTAGCTAGATACAAATATCAATTGGTACAAATTTAACACTACTTAAAATTTTTCTGGTGTTTTTTTCTGTGCAATTAGAAGAAAATACATATGACAGTAAAAAAGCAATGTTAAATCTGGACTATGTTTTTTCTTGTCCTGATTCTTATTGTACTCTTTAAAAAAATTAGGTAACTATTGTAATTTTTCCCATTTTTAGGAATATTTTCTCTCTGTGTTATAGAAATAAGAGTATTTGCAGTTAGATACTCAGGTAAATATGTTTAAAATAAAATACTGGCCAAAGACACATAATAACAATAATATTAGTAGTGATTTTCTTCTCAAGTGCTTTGTTGTCTGTTAACTTATTTTGACCTCATCACAATCCCATGAAATATTCTGTGCAGTGCTATCCTCTTGATTTTACAGTGAAGGACACTGAGGCCTAGAGACATTAAATGACTTATGCAAGGTCCCAGTTTAATTTTTGTTTTCTATCCTACATTGTTGTGAGGGCTGAGTACTTCATGCTTCCCCCTGAAAACCAACTTGCATTTTATTATTCAAGTGGATGCTAAGTAGCTTTCACTGGTTAGACTATTTTAATTTCTACAGCAGCAGAAAACAGTTTGCCCTAGTGAATTGGCCTTAATGAAAGCTAATGAAGGATTAAGCTGCCTGAACGACTTGTGATGAAAGATTTTACCAGGTCTTTTATATATTGCAAACAGATAACAGGGACAAAACTTAGCTTTGTACATTGTGAGGTACAGGGGAGGAATTAATAAACATGGTGGAATGAATTGCCTGTGAGGCACTCTTAATGTTTAAGAGCAACCAGTAATTGGTCACACTTCTGTCCTTACTTCAGTCAGGTTCGTATTGTACCTTTTGGTCTCTAATCATCCTCTGTCAGTGATTACAGACCTGTGGTCTCAGGGCCGTGGGTATTCAACAGGAAGTAGAAACAACACAGGTGGAGAAAATCACTCACTGCCTTACCCTCAGAGCTTCTTTACTGTTGCTACTCATGTATGCCACTGCTTCAGATTTTCTGAGCTGTTGGATTCTGTAGCTGCCTTGACCTTCAAGATTCTGCTAATCTCTCCAGTCTTTCTAAAAACTCTGGACTTAACGCTTTCCTGCTTTCTGCTGACCTCAGGTTGCTTTTTTAAGACTCACTGTGTAGGACTTGTTGGATTCATGACACATTGCCTCCTCTGACCTCAGATTCATATCTGACTACGCAAATCTGGTTGGAATGTGAAATTCCTTTAGCTTCTGTCTGATGGTCACTGCCCTCATCAGTGCTTGGGCAGGATACTTCATGCTTCAGTTTGGTTATTCCGCAGTTTTCATTGTTCTCTCTCTGAGTTATCTGTGTTAGTTACCTGAGAATTAATGTGAAATAGACAGTACAACCCAAAGTAATTGCGACCATGGGAGGTATGATGAACTTCTCCAGAATGAGTTAATACCATGTTTGAATCTAGAAACTATATCTCTTTAACGAAATTCAAAGTGAAGCTTTGAACCATTTCCCAGTATCCACCTGAAAGTTGTAGTAATATGAATATTGCAAAGAACTGAAGAGAGACAAGAAAAGAAGTGCTTCAGCTTTGCCCGATAGCAAGGGCAAACTTTCTCTGATTATCTTCCCAAATTTGGTTGGGCTTTTGATTTTAAATCTGGAGATCTTACTAAACTACATTTTCCTAGGCCCCACTTAGAATATTTTGAGTATGGCCTGTAAATCTGAATTTTTAACAAATTGACTAGTGATTCTGCTGCAATGGGTCAGTATTTGAGAACTGCTGATCTTAGTCACTGGGTTAATAATTATGCAGATCATAATCAAAAGAAAAATCTTAAAAGACAGGTTGACAAAGAGTCTGAAGTTTGGCAGAAAAGCAGTTGAGAGGAGACAGAATACTCTGCAGTTATTAAGGCCTTGATATAAGAAGTTGGAACAACCTCCAAAATGAATTATTAGAGTTTGAAATTTGGAAGATGAGTGAATAACTATGGTGAAATCAAAATAGTAGACTAGACTAGAAGAGACACTCTTCCCTTACCAATAGCTAGTTAATGTAATTGTTTGACCAGTTTCCTGCTAAATATCAATTATGAGTTAATGTTGATCATAGTGTTTTTTTGTTTACATTTAGTGTGACACCTTCATAATTCTTTTCTCATTTTGTGTGTTTGTTATTAGTTGATCATATCATTTCCCCATTAGTGCCTCCTTTTTAAAAATAGGAAGTCCTAAGGTAAAATATCCCTCAGTTATTTTTATAGGTTGGTAAATTATCACTGGGTAGGTACTGAGTGGCAGTCACATTCAAGAATTTTGTGACAAGACTGTGCAAAGTAGAAAAGCAGATCTTTATACACAATTCTAGCTTAATGAGATTTGCTTCTGAGAATGATCAGGGATAATATTCAAAATAAGTAGCAATGGGGTTCCTGTTGTGGCTCAGTGGTTAATGAACCTGACTAATATCCATGAGGATGAGGGTTCGACCCCTGGCCTTGCTCAGTGGGTTAAGGATCCGGCGTTGCTGTAAGCTGTGGTGTAGGTTACAGACAAAGCTCGGACCCTGTGTGGCTGTGGTGTAGGCTGGTGGCTGCAGCTCCAATTGGACCCCTAGCCTGGGAACCTCCCTATGCCACTGGTATGGCCCTAAAAAGACCAAAAAAAAAAAAAAAAGCAACAACTGCTATGGCAGTATAAATTAATAAATAAAAATGCATTTAAAATTGATTTTATTCTGTAAGTTAAGCATGTATGTATATGATTTAATAAGCCTCTTATTTAATGATTTGAATCATTCATCCAGTTAAATAATTTTAAAGTCAGTTGATTGGTTTAGAAATGAATGGCTTGATCTTTTGTTTGTTATGGTTTTTACTGACTAAGCATAGCTCTGGTTTGAGACATGATTTGATATTGGGAAGCACCTACACTCTTTCAGTGATTTCTTTATTAGAAGTTGAGTGATGATTCCTGGAACCTTACTTTAGCATCTTGGTGGTGGTTGCCTCTCCTGCCTACATGTGTGGGGAGCCTGAGTTTGAAACAATCATGATGAAAATGTTGCCACCAGTGCTACAACTCCCATCATCTGCTCTATTCCACCAAATGTTGGGATCCTCCAAAATAGATGGGCCAAGAATATGTCACTTGGCAGTGTTGCTGTGATACTAGCTTTGTCTATTCACAGTCCACCAGGGGTTGCCCAGGCTTGTACTAGCAAGACTCACAGTGTGAATTTCCTGCCTATGCTGCTACTATATAGCATTTTTAGTGGAATTTGTCTCAGTAACCCATATAAAAGAATTTCTTACTTTAATATTTAACATGGCCATGCTAGTATAAACTGGTTGAAAAGCAACTCTGGGTATGCCACCTGCTTAAACAAGACAGACATTTATTCTCCCTTCTTACGGAAAGGAATCTAGAGATAGGAGGTTCAGGGCTGGTACAGTAGCTTGATAGTCTTTAGGAATTTTGATTCTTTGTCTTCTCCTCTGATGCTATTGTACTTGGCATTCTGTTTCCTGGTTCCAAAGCAGCTGCTGAGGCTCTAGTCATTATGAGACATTCCAGCCAGCAGAAAGGTGCACAAATGTAGGGAAAAACTGTGTGGTGCTTTCCTTTTTCCTGGAAGGTCCCACATAGTGGCTGGTTGTTGGAATAATTTTGCAAATTGGTAGGAAGTTAAAATGAGCTACTCAGGCATGAGGAGGAACTGTGCCTGATCCCTTTGAAAAGGATGACTCTTTGGCTAGGAGACCTCCTCTGAGGGAGAAGAGTTAAGAGGGTACTGACAGACCATTTAAGGCCCTCCTGACTTTACCAGATGTCAAGGCAGCACATGATATTGAGCTTTATTTTTAGGCTTTACACCACATGCTGAAGATTGATTTAGCTGGGGAGAGAAGTGGTATTTTCCTTCTGCTCCTTATTGGAGATCAATTTAAATAGAGAGACTAGAGTCTTCATAATTTACCTCTGTTTGCTCAAGTACAGTGAATATTCGATACTTGACTACATTTCCTTTTCTTTTAAAATAATATTAATATTTATTTCAGACAAAAAGATAGAGGGCTTATAGTCTTCATGCTGTATCTGATAAAGAGAAAACATTAAATAGCTATTCCTTTTTCTCTGCAGAGGACATATCATCAGTGGGGCAGCCCTTATCATGACATATTCAGGGACCTCAGTAGCTTAGGTCTATGGCAAAGGAAAAGAAGCTGAAGTGGGTTAGGGAAATTGATGTGGCTCTATAACTGACCCAGAGTGGGATGGTCAGATAATATCCAAAAAAGATACGGTGAGCTCACACATAGTTTAGGGTTGGCATTTATATTTTTGACAGTAAATATCAAGGGTAGTTTCCAACATGAGTTATTTCTAAACTCAGGCAGATAGCAGTATCTTGACAATGAATGATGAATTCAGTGGTTTTGGTAAGAAGTCCTGTCCTGGGTGGGGTTTGACAGGTGTTTCATATGGCATTAGAGACAATGCTTCTTACCCAGGAGGCAACACTGGTAAAACTCAATCATTGAAGACTGGATGATTCTAGCAGCTTAGGGACAAATACACTTAGGAAGAGTTTTGAGTGTCCAGGCTTTATCAGAAACTAATTTTTTTCTTTTAAAAATAATTCATTGGGGGTTTCCCTGCCCTATCATTCAGATTTTCTTTTATTACATCCATGATGCAAAACATAATAAAACAAAATTTTTCATTTTAGAATTTCAGCTTTTGAAAGTATCTGTAAATATGGTGGAAGATGGTATGAGAAAAAGAATGTACAGATACATATGACTGGGTCGCTATGATGTACAGCAGAAATTGACACAACAATGTAAATCAACTATACTCTAATAAAAAATATCTGTAATTGTACAGGGACAAAGCATTAACTCTTGTTTGGAACACAGAAACCATACTAAAATGAGTTAGGCTAATGTTACAGTAAACAACAATTGATCACCTACTATTTTTGGCATCAAATTATATATTTAAAAGTCCTATAAAGAAATATACATGACTGACCCATTTTTTTACTCATAAATGAATACAAAGTAGTAGCCCCAGAGTTTCATGAAAACTACTGTGCCTGTACTTGCTTTGGAAGTGAAGGAGCAAAATAGTACATTTGATGAAAGGAAAAAAAGTATAGTGGAATCAGAATTAAGGTGAGATGTGAAAGATGGGCAGAAAATTTTTTAATAAAATTTATTTTTATGCAAAAATATGTGCACAAGTAAAATATTTCTAAAGTGTTAAAAGATGTAAAATAATTTAATCACTTTCTGATGAGTACTGATAGCATTTCCATGCATATTTCATGCCTTATGTTTTACATATTCTACACATATTTCTAATTTGCATTTTTCTAGATTCTTTTATCATATTTATAGTTGTACAACCATCATCACAACCCAATTTTAGAGCATTTCCACTCCACCCTCCCTCCCCTACCTGTCCCCTTTGGTAACCATAGGTTTTTCAAAGTCTGTGAGTCTGTTTCTGCTCTGAAAAAAAGTTCATTTGTATCCTTTTTTTAGATTCCACATGTTAGTGATATCATATGATGTTTTTCCCTGTCTAACCAATTTACATTTCCACCAACAGTGTAAGAGGGTTCCCTTTTCTTCACATCCTCTTCAGCATTTATTATTTGTAGACTTTGATGATGGCCATTCTGGCTGGTGTAAGGTAGTACCTCAATATAGCTTTGATTTGCATTTCTCTAATAATTCGTGATGTTGAGCATATTTTCATGTTTTTTTTTTCTTCCTTTTTGCCATCTGTATGTCTTCCTTGGAGAAATGTCTAGATCTTCTGGCCATTTTTTGATGAGATTTTTTTTGTGTTTTTGATACTGAGCTGTAGGAGGTGTTTGTTATTTTCCTAAATTCTTAAAAAACTTCAATAATATATAGATTCCATAAAATACATGTACCATAATTTAAGTCCTTTCTTACTCAGACAAGCTGAACCCTCTGTATTTATAGGAATAGATTAATCAAAAGTTTGGATTACAATTTCAATGCTATCTTCCAGGACTTTAATGTTTTAAAGACATTGTTAAGGATATGTTTCACCATATACTTGAAATTATTATATTTTTAATATTAATTTATAGGCTAAAATAATATATAATAAAGTTGATTTTATACAATTGAATATTTTATCCTTTTTTACATTCCATTGAAATTTTTATGCAAAATGAATTTTTGGCATTTTTATGCATTTACCTAATGCCATCCATGTGTTTCTTATCATTTATATTAATTCTTCATATATTAGATATTAACCTAGTAAAACTTCTATTGTGTTTGTCTTACCTATTTTCCAAATTTATTTTATGAACATTCAGACAGTTGAATATTTTATGTAGTTTAGTCTGTCAGTTTAGGTTTTATTAAGTAGAGTTTAGAAATGCTCTCAGATGGGAAAATTTGATTGTGTATAGATGTATTGTAGAAATTATCCTTCAAGAGACGTGTCCTCAAGCACTGTGAACTGGCAAACGCCTAGTTTAGTTGGGATAAAGGAATTTGTGTAAATCACTACTATACCTAAATTTGGGAAGGTGGTTGATAACAATGTTAAGAGAGATCATTTCTATATCTGTAAGAATGTATTTGGGATTTCGATAGGAAATGAACTGAATCTGTAGGTTTATTTGGGTATCTTGGACATTTTAACAACATTAGGTTTTTAATTCATGAGCATGGAATGTCTTTCCATTTGTTTATTTCTTGTTTAATTTCTTTCGTCAATATTTTGTAGTTTTCACTATATAAATTTGCCACTTCCTTAAGTTTATTCTTGAGTATTTCACTTTTGGGGTGCTATTTTGAGTGGGATTATTTTCCAAATTTCCTTTATAGTTAGTTGTTAGTGTACAGAAACAATGGATTTTTTGTAAGTTAATTTTGTATCCTGCAACTTTATTTGATTCATTTTTTTAGTTGTCAGAGTTTTTTTTTTTTTTTTTGTGAAGTCTTTAGGATTTCTATAAGATCATGTCATCTGCAAACAGGGATAATTTTGTTTCATTCCAATTTGGATGCCTTTAATTTGTTATTATTATTACTATTACTTATGGTCTAATTGTGGTGGCTACTCTACTATTGTGGGGGCTACTCTCTGCTACTATATTAAATAGAAGTGTCCAGGGTGGGCATCCTTTCCTTATTCCCAGAGGAAAAGTTTTCAGAACAGGGAATGTCTTAACATGGGATGTCCTGTTAGCTGAAGGCATTCACATGGGACCACTAAAGACCAAGAAGAGCCAAATCAATCCTGAGAAAGAATAAATCTGGAGGCATCATGCTTTCTGATTGCAAAATTTATTATAATCAAAGCATTAATATATGAGCATAATGACATACATAGAGACAAGTGCAACAAAACATAGAGCCTGAAAATAAGCCCACAGGTATATAATCAATTAATTTTTGACAAGGGTGCCGAGAATATGTAACAGGGAGATAAAAATGTCTTCAACAAAAATAGCGTTGTGAAAACTGGATATCCTCATATAAAAGAATGAAACTGGACCCTTATTTTAATGTGATATAGAAAAATCAGCTTCAGATGGATTAATGTAGGACTAAAAGATAAACTGTGAAACTGTAATTCTCCTAGAAGAAAACTTGGAGGAAGCTTCATGACATTGGTCTTAGTAATGATTTTATAGTTATGACACCAAAAGCACAGGTAACACAGGGAAAAGTCGGATTATATTAAACTAAAAGGCTTATGCACAGCAAAAGAAACAATAGAATGAGCAGGCAACCAACAGACTAGGAGAAAGATTTGCAAGCCATATATTTGGTAAGAGGCTAATTTTCAAAATATATGAGCAACTCCTGTAACTCCATAACAAAAGATCTAATAACCTAATAAAATTGTCTAAGAACTTGAACAGACATTTCTCTAAAGAAGATGTACAAATGGCCAAGAGAAATATGAAAAAATGCTCTTCCTCACTGATTATCAGGGCAATGGAAATCAAAATCACAAAGAGATATCTACTCATGCCTGCCCAGATTATTGTTATCAAAAAACCAAAAGACAAATTGTTGGCAGGGATAGGGAGGAACACTTGGGCATTGCTAGTAGGAATGCAAAAATTGTGCAACCACTGTAGAAAACAGTGTGAATGTTCCTCAAAATATTAAAAACAGACTGATTATGTGATCCAGCAGTGCTCTTTTTGTGTACATATATTAAATAATTGCAATGCAGGTCTTGAGATTTTAGCACACCCACGTTCACTAAAGTACTATTCACAAGATATAAGATGTAGAAACAACCTAAATTTATATACATAGAAGAGTAGATACAGACAATGTGGTATGCACTTACAATGGACTACTACTAAGCCTTAAAAAAGGAGGAACTTCTGCAATATTCAACAATGTGATTGGACATTGAGGACATTACTCTAAGTGAGCTAGCCAGACACAGAAAAACAAACACTGCATGATTCTTCTCATGTTAGGTATTTAATCTAGTTAAATTTATAAACTCAAAGGCTGGAATGGTGGTTGAAGGGGAAGTGGGCAGAGGGAAATGGTAAGTTATTAATCAACATAAGGTTTTAGTTAAATAAGCTCTAGAGAGCTTAAGTACAATACTATGCATAGAGTAAACAATAATGTTTTATACTCTTAAAACTTAGGTTCTTACCTCAATGAAAAAAAATTAAAAAATGGAAATGTTGCAAAAAAAGGGGGAATGGTTGGAGGAAATGTTATGACTTCCAGTTCAAGAATGAATTTTTTCACCTGAGAACTGAGGAACCACTGAAGTTTTTGAACAGAGAAGTACTATGATAAAAATGACTTTTATGATAGGTTAACTTGCTGCTATGCATTGGATCAGTCGGAAACAGAAATGAATGGGTGGTTGGGGAAAATTATTGCTGCTGTTAGGAATTACTATAAACTGAATAGTGTTTAAGACAAATTTATTATCTTAAAATTCTGGGGGTCAAAAGAAATGGATATCACTGGACTGATATTAAGGTATAGGCCAGGCTGTGCCTTCTCTGGAGGCTCTGGGGAGAATCTGTTCCCTTCTGTTTTTAAGCTCCCAGAGGATACCTGTGTTCCTGAGCTCCTGACACCCCTGCCTCTATATTCAAAGCCTAGTAGGATGATATTTTCAAATATTTCTCTATAAACCTCTGCTTTCATAATAACATTTTCTCTGATGGTGACCCTTTCATAACTCTCTTAGAAGTTAGATCCAACTGTATCATCCAGAATGATTTCATGTCAAAATGCTTAATTTAATCACACCTGCAAACTTCCCTTTTCCCATGTAAAGTAAGATATTCAGAGATTTGAACATAGGCATATTTGGGGAATCATTATTCTGCCAACCACACAAGGATATGAAATAAATTCATATATGAATTAATGAAGTTTCGAGCTATAATAGTGGCCATGGGATTGGTACTCCTCCATAACTAATCAGGCATAAAAGTCTATGTCCTTTCCCAAGCATGAGCCTTTGAAGCTGTCTATTTCTTACTTTTTATTCCCACTGACCCATTCTTTGCTTTGCCAGTCTTGTGTTTTTGCTAACTGTTGACTTCATCTAACAATTATTTCCTACATCTTCTACTAGCCATATTTTACTAATTCATTGTTAAGTTGCATTTCATCTTGTGAATAAGCAGTGAAAAAATAGGATTTAAGCTGTTTTCTTCCCTGATCTATGGGGTGTCTGTTGATTTTTTATTGTTTAGTCATTTTCAGAATATTAGGCTTTTCCACAAATATCGTAGGTAATTGGACTGAGTTTATGCATTGAAAATCACACAGAAAATTCATCCAAATGGCTCATTTTACCAAAAAAAAAAAAAAAAAACACTTAACCAAATACATTTTCAAATCATGAACATATGCAGAATCTAAGCTCTGAATCATTTTTGGTTTCTTCCTGTCTCTTTCCTACCCTCTAATCAACAAACCATTCACATTAAAAAGTAAACAAAGAAGCCAAACGGACAGGTAGCTACCTATTCTCATTTTAGAAAGGAAAATCTGAAGCTCAGAGAGATGTCATGATGAGGACACCAAATTTCATAAAAATACTCAAACTTCAGACTTGTTTTTATAATAAGTATCTTGCTATTACACCTCACTGCCTGGAGTTCAAATCACTTAAAATTAAATACTCCTATACCCATCAAGGTATTGCTTCTCTCAAGGCTTTGTGAAGAGAAGAGAATTTATAATCTCTATTTTTTACTTTCAATCAGTCGTGCTGTTATTTTGTTAACATATGGCATAGTATTTAAAAATGTGGAGAGGAAACAAGGTTAAACCTATCATTTTCTAGTTTAGCATGAACCCTAGGTTGGGGCTATTGAGAGTAGTAATTTGACCCTATTCTTCTCCCCTACCCATCAAAAATAAAGTGAGGAACTCATTATAGGCCACTGAAATAGGAAGAGGCTTATTAGATTTATCAGAACAGACATTTCAGGTTAGTTGGCTTCTTGGGCTTTATCTGTCCCTGATATCCAGTGGTGCCTGGGTCCATGGGTCAGTCTGGTCCATTCCACAGAGCACAGTCAGATAAAAGATTAGAAGATGAGTCTTTGCTGGCTGCTGACATGTGGACATTATTCCTCTCACTCATTAAAAAGATTTTACTGGATCCAGTTTCATGGCTATGCATATTTTGGAGCTGTCTTTAAAATTGCTGGTTAGAGTTTGGGATAGGGTCAAGACTTTAATCACAAGATGCACAAAGAAGTGATAAAGTCAGGTGCTGGGTGAAAACAGGCATATTGGGAAGTCTAGGGTTGGTGGCTTTCTCTTTGAAGAAGCAAAAAGGCAATAAATAGCTTAATGAGATAGTGTGAAGATTGCATGTCTTCACAAAGCTTTCTTGGAGAATGTCTTCCTATTTATCTGGTCACAGAAGGATCATCAGCTGCCTGAGAAACTTAGATATAAGAGTATACATCTCTCTACCTTTATCTCTTTAATAATATGCTTCCTCATTTTCTCTTAATCTGCAATATGGACAGTTCCTGGTGACTGGGTTTCGAGTAGATTGTCCGCTGCTTAGGCTAGTTTGACTTTTGAGTTTTTGACTTGACCATGTTGTGAAAGCATATTCACTCAGTAGAGGTTATCCTTTGGACTTTTGAGTTTTCCTCTTCCTGGGCCAGAAGTATGGAGTACCCCGGGTTAAGATACTCTGTCATGATGCTGGGCAGGGAAGTGAGATGCCACTCTAAGTCAGCTATATAGTCACAGTGGTTAACAACTGATGCACTGACAACCATTCTGTGCACAGACAATCATTCCATTTTTCACTTACAGTATAATATTCAATATATTTCCTGAGATCTTCAATACTTTATTATAAAACAGGCTTTGTGTTAGAGGACTTTGCTCAAATGGAGTCTAATGTGAGGGTTTAAGGTAGGCTAGGCTAAGCTATAATGTTTGGTAGGTTAGGTGTATTAAATGTAATTTTTGACTTACAATACTTTCTTTTTTTGTTTTGTTTTATTTTGTCTTTTTTAGGGCTGCACCCATGGCATACAGAGGTTCCCAGGCTAGGGGTCCAATTAGAGCTGTAGCCGCTGACCTACACCAGAGCCACAGCAACGCAGGATCTGAGCCTCATCTGTGGCCTATACCACAGCTCACAGCAACCCTGGATCCTTAACCCACTGAGCAAGGCCAGAGATGGAACCTGCAACCTCATGGTTCCTAGTTGGGTTCGTTAACCACTGTGCCACGATGGGAACTCCCTGACATAGAATATTTTCAACTTACAATGTATTTATCAGGATATAACCTCATCTGAAGTCAAGGAAAATCTGAAGCACAGAATGTAAGTGCCATAACAGACAGACAGAGGTGTGTTTGTGTGTATGTGGGTGTGTGTGTGAAACCTGACCATTGAATTACTATAGCATGCTCCACTCTTCACAGAAAAGACAGATTTCACAGTGTGTCACTTACTGTGAATGTACCAACAATGCAGAGTTCAAAAGTACAAATGTTATAGCCAGAAACATTGAATTTCTTGGAAGTGTGTTGGGAAATCTTTTTAGATTGTGGCTATTTAAAACTCTGCCCACGAGAAATTTTCACATAGGCTTTGTCATATTCTGAAAAAGACTAGTTCATCGTAAATAGGGGAACAACCGTTCTGATAAAGAGTGATTGCATTTCAGTACTCAACGTGAGAGCAGAAATAAACAGGTAAGGAACCACTAAATCTTCTAGAGGACAGTGCTTTATTGCCACAAATACATACCCTAGGCTAACTTCACCCTAAATCACTGTAGTAAATGACTGCAGAAAGTCAAAAGGAACAGAAGCTTTCTGAACATTTCAACAGTGATAACTAATACAGTATTTTATATGAGAGGTTTAAGGGAAATGTAATTGTGACAGTTCTGACAATTATGCTAACCCACAAATTGTATTCAGGTAAATGCAGACCCTCTATATGAAGTGAAAATATGTGGAAATTCTACTGTGGGAAATAGAGTAAAACAGTAAAGTGATAAAATGAAGTGAGGGGTGGGAAACTCAAGGGCCCACTGAAAAATCCAACTGGTGCTAAGTGACCCACAGCAGTCAGGAGAATCTAGGAAGAAAAGAAGAAATTGACATAGTCATCACCTAAAATAATTTAGACATGGCCTGTGCCTTCCAGAATATGAGCCTATCACAATCTCTATGTAATTAAGAAGATGGTTTTAATACTTGCATGAATAGGAACAGATAAGTCATTTGAAATCAAGCTGAGAAAATGTTCACTGTCCTTCCTAAAGTTCTGTGCTTATGAAAGAGTTCTAAATTATTGAGAGTTTAAATTAGCAAGCAAGTGTAACCAATGCCTTGCTTACCCATTAAAAAAAAGGATTTAAATCGATGGTATGTACTAAGGGCTCTTCTTCTTCTTAATACCCGAAGTATCTAAGAAAAAGTCTACACAAACTATTTCTTGAATAAGCTTCTTTTTTTTTTTTTTTTTTTTTTTTTTTTTTTTTTTTTTTTTGTCTCTTTAGGGCTGTACCCGCAGCATATGGAAGTTCCCAGGCTAGGGGTCAAATCGGAGCTGTAGCCACCAGCCTACGCCACAGCTACAGCAGCACTCGATCCAAGCCACATCTGTGACCTACACCACAGTTCATGGCAGTGCTGAATCCTTAACCCACTGAGCAAGGCCAGGGATTGAACCTGCCTCCTCATAGATACTAGTAGAGTTTGTTAACCACTGAGCCATAACGGGAACTCCTTGAATAAAAAAATTTATTAAAGAAGTCTGGTGTTAGGAAACAAATTAATTGGGAGTTGTTATTGTTTGTATGTATTAGACACACTTGAAACTGTGTCTGGGCATTGCATACACTTCTTTGTTAACAACTTTCTAATGTAACTGGCGGTATACGTGTATAGATTATATAACCACATTCTTATATATGACTATATACATTATATATAATTGGTAGTTCTGAGTGGAAGGGGCTAATTAACAATCATTATCTGAGGACAGATAAAAATGTATTTATATAAATGTACTATTTGAATAGACAATATCGTTACTATGCTAGCAGAGGTTTAAGATGAAATTTGAAGAATTTAGTACCACTTCGTCAATAAACAATTGTTTTCTTTGAAGATTCAGGCAATGAAAAACTAATTCATAACAGATTTTTTTTGTTGTTGCCTTATAGTATGTTCCTTATAGGAGTTATTCTTGGTCACCTTTTATATTATATACTTTTCAAGATTTTAAATATGAGTTAAATTAGTACAAATCAAACTGGGTTAAGTAAACTGACAAAAGACTATTTGCTTACTTTCCATTAAATTTGGAATGAATTAAGGTTTATTTGATGAAACTAGGCCAGAGACCAAGTAACAACTCATCCTGCCTCAAATCATTTCTTTTCCTCTCTATACAGTTCTAAAGAGATAGACGTAATGAACTTATCATCACCTGGGATTATGTCTCAAATCCATGAATGTGGACATCTGGGCTACAGCATGGACCTTTCAGCTTGCCACAGAGAGTACTTCTCCTCAAACCTAAATCTTAGATTTCGCTACCCCCTGGCTTGTTGTAAGAAAGAGAAAAGTTATAGGATCTGTTCAGGGATGGCAGACCCTTAGGGAACCTTACTTTGCCAGCAGTAAAAAAAAGAGCTTAACTCAGGTGTGAGATTTATTAATTAATTTATTTTTGTGCTTTTTAGGGCTGCACCCACGGTGCGTGGAAGTTCCCAGTCTAGGGGTCGAATTGGAGCTATAGCTGCTGGCCTACACCAGAGCCACAGCAATGCTGGCTCTGCAAACTACACCACAGCTCATGACAATGCCAGATCACCAATCCACTGAGCAAGGCCAGGGATTGAACCTGCATCCTCATGGATACTAGTTGGATTCATTTCCATTGCACCACAATGGGAACTCCCAGGTGTGAGATTTTTTTTAACATACAATTATTTCTTCCACCAGCAGTCTCTTTGAATCTGATCAATCAGATTAATAAAATATTTCTTTTCAATATGTGCAGGCTGGAACAAGAAGGGGAAAGAAGAGAGGAAAGAGTCTTGAGTATTTCTCAATGGCCTACAGTTTTTGATTAAGTACAGTCACAAGTTCCAATTAAATGTTATAGTTACAGAAATATATGCATTCATAATAACATAAGGAATTTGGAGTATTTGGCTAATGCTCTGCCAGATCCCTGGATAAATTTCCAGTTAGCCTGGAATCATAGAGATCTAGGGCACAATGTAAGTCAGGCAGGAAAATTGAGTGATTTCCATTCTCCTCATTAAATGCATCTATCACAAAGATGTAAGATCTTAGCAAAATATCAGAAACACCCGGAGCCTATTTACCCTCACTCTCATATCAATCTTTCCAACCAGCCTCTCTTAATATCACATTGAGGGTTTAAAATTCCTGTGATTTAACATTGTTTAGAGGCAAAAAGAAGTGTAAATGAGACCTGAAGCTCATTAGTGAGAAAAGGTGACTACGGGTGTTTTGCCTTTTGTTAACTCTGGATTTTTCCGTCCATGGATTGAGCAGGAACATGTCTAGAACATCCATCTAGACATCTGAATGACCAAGCACAGCTCAGTGGATAGACTAGCTATGTGATAAGTGCTAGAACACAGCCAAAGTGATGTGCAGATCAACCAAGGTTTCCAGATGTATATTTGAGATGAAGATTTTAGGAGCACGCAGGTGAATACCTATCCCCCAGGTAAGGATAAGTAGTATGTATCATTTCTAAGATGAGCGCATGTATGATTTCTGAGTTAATTGGAAAATGATATGTACAAACATGAGATATATGTAGAGTATTTGTGGCATAAAAGAAGGTACAAACATGGTGATCATACATTGTAGTATGTGGAGGAAAATTTTAAAAGGTAATGTTTGAAAAGTTCAATGATTTAAACATGAACACTGTGAAACAAGAGAAAAAAGAGGAAATAAGGCAAAGGACTGAGATGAAAACAGAGCTAGACAAGGCAAGTAAATATCAGGATGGCACTAAAAACTGCCATGTGAAAAGTAAAATGTGCATTAGATAAAAATAAAGATAAAAACTGACATCACAGAAAAGGGAATCATTGATGTGAGACACACATTTGAAAAACTTTTCTAGGATACATGAGAGGATTAAGTTATGAAGATGATGACAGCTAAGATGAAATGTGAAAGATAACAGAATTGACATAACAGATAAATGAACAAGATATCAAAACTTATGGTAAAAAATCAGTAATCAAAGTTGTGACTATACAAAACTTCCCTAAACTGAAGAAAGCATTGAGTCTGCAGAATAAAATGTCTCACTGAGAAGCTGGCAACGTTAATGAAATAGAGCCAATATTTAGGCACTTCATACTGAGACATCTGGATTTCAAAGGATAGAAGAAAAAATATCTTTCAAATATCCAGGTAGTGAAAAAAAAAAACCCAGACTTTTTGTGAAGAAAAAAACATGAAGTTGATCTAGGATGTCTCTATTGCTGGATGGCAATGCCAGAAGCAGTATTTAAAGTGGTAAGGGAGACAATGACAATATTATGACTAAAGATCCTACATGCACACATATTGCCTTTCTTGTGCAGTGGCAAAAAAAGATACAGTATAACATGCACGACTCCTGAGATGTAGTACGCAAGTGCCATCCAGATGATATTAGTCAGAGACTGCTAACAAAGAGATGAATCATAATGAAGAACCAGTGAGAATGGTAAAGTATAAGAGTACTGGCAGTGAGTAGTAAAATCAGTTAAATGAGTAAGCAAGTAATTATAAATGATTACAAACATCAAAATTTAAATTTCAAAACAAATTTTTGAAGATTAATCATAAATTATTAAAATGTAATCATAAAAACCTGAGTATAAAATTCTAGATCGAGCACTCAGGAAGTTGGTAGCACTAGAAGCATTAACATTAGAAGGGTATTTTCATATGCATTTTTTAAAAATCAAGTGTACTTTTTTTTCCAACTTTCTAATTTTATTCTTAAAACATAAAGTATTCCATAAATAATATGGAAGAAGAACAGAAAATAAGCAACATCCAAAGACAAATCATGAGGGGGGAAGGAGAGTAAATTCCTGGAGGGGGAGCAGGTAGGTGAGGTTTTTGGGGAGCTGAGGGGGAGGGCACTTGCCGGGGCAGAGGAGACTTTGGGGAAGGTGGTTTTGGAAACTGGCCTGGGGCTCTTGCAAGAGCCAGCACAGCACAGGGCTGGAGCAGTCAGTGCAGGCTGTCCCTGCATGGCTGCTGAATCCTTATCTGGCCCTTGGTGTCCTGCAAGAGCCGGTGCAACGTTTCCCTCTGGTGGAGGTAAATGCACATCAGTGTCTGGGGCTGCTGCCAGAGTAGCTGCAGAATCTCCCTGCAGGGCTGATGTGTCCTTATGTGGACATGGGCCTCCTGCAGGAGCAGCTGCAGGTTCTCCCTGTAGGGGTGGTGAGTCCTCATGTGGACCTGGGCCTCCTGCAGGAGCAGCTGCAGGTTCTCCCTGCTCAGGTTGTGTCTTGGCCTCTGGCTCTGGATCTGCTGCTGGAGCTTTAGGCTGGGCCTCAATGGAGGCTAGGCCATCCAGTGGCTTCAGGCACATGTGGACTCTGTCCTCCATGGCAGAGCTGGATGTGCTGAGCTCCCCCTGAGCCTGGGAGTGGACCATGGGGAGTGGCCTGGGTGGAGTTTCATCTGGAGGCCTTCTGCCTTCCTCGCTCAGCTTCTGGCTGGTCTCAGGCAGGGGCTCTTTGGGCTCCTGTGGGCAAAGGCCCAAAGGCATCTGCCCAGAGTTATGATCCATTTTCTGCTGGTTTCACAGATACTGTCTCTGCTATGGCCTCCAAAGAATGGGACATAGGAGAGCAAGGCTATCCCTCTACTCTTCTCTCCTGGAGAAGTGGGTGCCTAAGTTCTATTGGACTCTACTGCCGGGGAAGCGAGGTCATTTCCTGAGGTCTGCTTAGCCAGCTTCTTCCTTCCACAAAGCTCCCCAAGGGTATCTCTGGGCTGCTACAGCTCACCCCCCAACCTCATGTTCTAGTTCTGTGAAAAATGTTCTTGGTAATTTAATAGGTATTGCAATGAATCTGTAGATTGCCTTGGGTAGTATAGTCATTTTGGTAATACTGACTCTTCCAATCCAAGAGCATGGTATATCTTTCAATCTGTTTGTGTCCTCTTTGATTTTTTTCATCAGTGTCTTATAGTTTTCAGAGTACAGGTCTTTTGTCTCATTAGGTAGGTTTATTGCTAAGTATTTTATTCTTTTTGATGCAATAGTAAATAAGATTGTTTCCCTAATTTCTCTTTCTGATCTTTCATTGTTAGTATATAGAAATGCAAGTGATTTCTGTGTGGTAATTTTGTATCCTATGACATTGCCAAATTCATTGATGAACTCTAACAGTTTTCTGGTGGAGTCTTTAGGATTCTCTAGGTATAGTATCATGTCATCTGCAAATAGTGATAGTTTTACTTCTTCCTTTCCAATTTGGATTCCTTTTATTTCTTTTACTTCTCTGATTGCTGTGGCTAGAACTTCCAGAACTACATTGAATAGTAGTGGTGATCTCAGTGGGAATTCTTTCAGCTTTTCACCATTGAGAAGGATGTTAGCTCTGGGCTTGTCATATATGGTCTTTATTATGTTGAGGTAGGTTCCCTTATGTTGAGAAAGGTGTCCACGTTCTGAAGGGTTTTTATCAGAAATGGGTGTTGGATTTTCTCAAAGGCTTTTTTCTGCATCGACTGAGAGGATCATATGGTTTTTATTCTTTAGTTTGTTGATGTGGTATATTACACTGATTGATTTGCAGATATTGAAGAATGCTTGCATCCCTGGGATAAATCCTACTTGATCATGATGTACAATCCTTTTAATGTATTGTTGGATTCAGTTTGCCAGTATTTTGTTGAGGATTTTTACATCTATGTTCATCAGTGAAATTGGTCAGTAATTTTATTTTTTTGTGGCATCTTTGTCCGGTTTTGGTATCAGGATGATGTTGGCCTCATAGAATGAGCTTGGGAGTGTTCCTTCTGCTGCAATTTTTTGGAATAGTTTTAGAAGGATAGGTGTGAGTTCTTTAAAATTTCGATAGAATTCTCCTGTGAAGCTGTCTGGTCCTGGACTTTTGTTTGTTGGATGTTTTTTAATCACAGTTTCAATTTCAGTACTTTTGATTGGTCCATTCATCTTTTCTATTTCATCTTGGTTTAGTCTTGGAAGATTGTACTTTTCTAAGAATTTGTCTATTTCTTCTAAGTTTTCCATTTTATGGGCATATAGTTACATGGAGTAGTCTCTTACGATCCTTTGTATTTCTGTGATGTCTTTTGTAACTTCTCCCTTTTCATTTCTAATTTTATTGATTTGAGTCTCTCACTTTTTTTTGGATAAATCTGGCTAAGGGTTTATCAATTTTGTTGATCTTTTCAAAGAGCCACTTTTTCGTTTCATTGATCTTTTCTATGTTTTCATTGTTTCTATTTCATTTATTTCTGCTCTGATCTTTATGATTTATTACCTTCTGCTAACTTTAGGTCTTGTCTCTTCTCTCTCCAGCTGCTTTAGATATAAATTTAGGTTGTTTATTTGAGCTTTAGCTGTTTCCTGAGGAAGGCTTTTATTACTATAAACTTTCCTCTTAGAACAGCTTTTGCTGCCTCCCATAGGTTTTGGAGTGTCGTAACTTTGTGTTCAATTGCTTCTAGGTATTTTTTAATTTCCTCTTTGATTTCTTCAGTGATTCACTGGTTGTTTAGTAGCATGTTGTTTAGTCTCCACGTGTTTGTGTTTTTTTTGCAGCTTTTTTTTCTTGTTGATTTCTAGATATATAGCATCGTGGTCAGAAAAGATGCTTGATATGATTTCAATTTTCTTAAAGTTACTGAGGCTTGATTTGTGGCCCAGAATGTCGTGAATCTTAGAGAATATTCCATGTGCACTTGAGAAGAATGTGTATTCTGCTGCTTTTGGATGAAATGTCCTATAAATATCTATTAAGTCCCTCTGGTCTAATGCTTCATTCAGGGCCTGTGTTTCCTTAATTGATTTTCTGTCTGGATGATGCATCCATTGCTGTTAAGTGGGGTGTTAAAGTCCCCTACTATTACTGTGTTTTTGTCAATTTCTCCTTTTAAGGTTGTTAGCAGTTGCCTTATATATTGTGGTGATCCTATGTTGAGTGCATATGTATTTAAAATTGTTGTATCTTTTTGTCAGATTGATACTTTGATCATTATGTAATGTCCTTCCTTGTCTCTTAAAATATTCTTTATTTTAAATAACAAGTGCTGGAGGGGCTGTGGAGAAAAGGGAACCCTCCTGCACTGCTGGTGGGAATGTAAACTGGTACAGCTACTATGGAGAACAGTTTGGAGATACCTTAGAAATCTATACATAGAACTTCCATATGACCCCACAATCCCACTCTTGGGCATATATCTGGACAAAACTCTACTTAAAAGAGACACATGCCCCCTCATGTTCATTGCAGCACTATTCACAATAGCCAGAATGTGGAAACAACCCAAATGTCCATCAACAGGTGATTGGATTCAGAAGAGTGGTATATATACACAATGGAATACTACTCAGCCATAAAAAGAACAACATAATGCCATTTGCAGCAATGTGGATGGAACTAGAGACTCTCATACTAGGTGAAATGGCCAGAAAGACAAAGACAAATACCATATGATATCACTTATAACTGGAATCTAATATCCAGCACAAATGAACATCTCAGAAAAGAAAATTATGGACTTGGAGAAGAGACTTGTGGCTGCCTTATGGGAGGGGGAGGGAATGGGAGAGATGGGGAGCTTGGGCTTATCAGACACAACTTAGAATAGATTTACAAGGAGATCCTGCTGAGTAGCATTGAGAACTATGTCTAGATACTCATGTTTCAACAGAACAAAGGTGGGGGAAAAAATGTAATTGTAATGTATACATGGAAGGATAACTTGATCCCCTTGCTGTACAGTGGGAAAATTAAAAAAAATGTACTTATAAAAAAAAAGAAAAAAGAAAAGTCTTATAAATTGTAAAAAAAAAATTCTTTATTTTAAGGTCTATTTTGTCTGATGAGTATTGCTACTCCAGCTTTCCTTCGATTCCCATTTGCATGGAAAACTTTTTTCCATCCTCTCACTTTCAAGTTGTATGTGTCCCTAGAAGTGAAGTGGGTCTCTTGAAGACAGAATATATATGGATCTTGTATTTGTATCTATGAAGCTGGTCTATGTCTTTTTCATTGGGACATTTAGTCCATTTACATTTAAGGTAATTGATATGTATGTTATTATTGCCATTTTATTAATTGTTCTGGATTTGTTTTTTTTGTTCTTTTTTCTTCCCTTCTTCTCTTGTTCTTTCCTCTCATGGTTTGACGACTGTTTTTAGTGTTGTTTTTGGGTTGATTTTTCTTATTTTTGTGTGTATCAATTGTAGATTTTTGGTGTGCAGTTGCCCTAAAGTTTTGAAATAGGAGCCTATATGTACATGAGATTGTTTTAAGTTGTCTCTTAATTGCAAGTACATGTCCAGTGTCCTGCATTTGTACCCTCCTCTTACCACGATTTCTGATTTTGGTGGCATACTTGTGCATGGATGATTTCCTATCTTTACTGTATATATGCCTTTACTGGTGAGCCTTGTCATTTGTGGTATTTAGTTTCTGGTTCTGACCTTGTCTTTTCTGCCTAGAGAAGCTCCTTTAGTATTTGTTGTAAAGCTGGTTTAGTGGTGCTAAATTTTCTTAGGTTTGATTGTAAAGCCTTTGATTTCTCCTTCTATTCTGAATGAGAGCCTTGCTGGGTAAAGTAATCTTGGTGGGAGGTTTTTTCCTTTCATCACATTAAGTATATTGTGCCACTCCCTTCTGACCTGCAGAGTTTCTGCTGAAAAACCTTCCAGTAACCTCATTGGGGTTACCTTGTATGTGATTTGGTTCTTTTCCCTAGGTACTTTCAATATTGTTTCTTTGTCTTTAATTTTGGTCAGTTCGATTAATGTGTCTCAGGGTGTTCCTCCTTGGATTTATTTTATATGGTACTCATTGCACTTCCTGGATTTGAATGAATGGTTCCTTTCCCATGTTAGAGAAGTTTTCAGCTATTATCTCTCTGAATATTTTTTTTTCTGTCCCTTTCTTTCTCTCTTTTCCTTCTGGCACCCCTATAATGTGGATGTTGGTGCATTTAACACTGTCCCAGAGTTCCCTGGGACTCTCTTCCTTCCCTTTCAATCTTTTTTCTCTTTTCTGTTCCACATCAGTAATTTCCACTAGTCTGTCCTCTACGTTGCTTATTTGTTCTTCTGTATCCTGTATTCTACTGTTGGTTGCTTCTAATGAATTTTTTATTTGTTATTGTATTTTGCATCTCTGCTTGCTTAAATTTTAAATCTTGTATTTCTTTGCTCAGTGTTTGTTGTAAATTATCAAACTTTGCCTCGTTTATTTCCAATGTCTTGCATCATCTTCACTATAGTCAGCCTAGTCTTTTTCCTGGAGGCTGATAATCTCCAGATCACTTAGTTGTCTTTATGGGTTTTTTTCTTTCTCCCTTTTCTGAGTTATAGTTCTCTGCCTTTTCATTTTTATAGGTTTTTGGTGTGGTGACCTTTTTGCAGACAGTAGAATTGTAGCCTCTGCTACTTCTGATGTCTGGCCTCCTTGTGGCTGAAATTGGTATCGGGGCTTGCTGTAAGCTTCCTGATGGGAGGGACTGGTGCCTTCCCACTGGTAGGTGGGGCTGATTCCTATCCCTCTTCTGGGTGAGGTTAGAGGCAGCTTTGTGCCTGGGGGGGTCTTTAGGCATCCTATTTACTGATGGGTGTGGCTGTGATCCCACCTGGATTATTGTTTGGCCTGGGGCTTCTCAGTGCTGATAGTTGGGGCCAGATTTTCCCAGAGAAACATACTTGCTGATGAGTACTCCTGGGTCCCTTGCCTCCAACATCCTTGCCCACAACAAGCTATGGTCATCTCCTCTTTTCCCAGGAGATCTTCCAAGAACTCCAGTTGGGTCCAACCCAGATTCCTATGAAGCTTCTGCTTTGCCCTGGGATCCACTGCACAAGAAAGTCTGTGTGTGCCTTTTAATAATGGGGTCTCTGTATCCCCCAGTTGCATGGAACTCCTATGCAGAAGCCCCACTGGCCTTCAGTGCCAGATGCTCTGGGGGTTCTTTCTCCCAATACCAGATCTCCATGCGTGGGGATTTGACATGGGGCTCAGAACTGTCCCTCCTGTAGGTGAGTCTGTGATACAGTTACTTTCCAGTCTGTGGGCTTCCCACCTGGCAGGTATGGGTTGCTTATATCATGTGATTGCCCCTCCTACCTCTTGATGTGGCCTCCTCTCTGTCTCCTCGAATAGGATATCTTTTTGAATGTTTACAGTCCATTTGGTTGAAGGGTGTTTAGAATTTGGTTGTAATTTTGTTGTTTTTATGAAAGAAGTTGAGCTCCAGTCCTTCTATTCCGCCATCTTAATCCCATCTCCCTTTCATATGCATTTTTAATCTAAACACCTAGGTGATTATCTTAGAAAGTACATTTACTTGTGTTTTTACATACACAATCATATCATGTATAATTGTTCATGAGTTCATGATATCTATTCCTGTCCAATAGTTTTGTTTCTAATTTATGCTCTTTGTCTCTACATGAATTTTGTGTCAGCAAACAAAAAAACCTGCTGTTGCCCGACTAGAAGTGAACAGCAAGGCCTGCATAGCAGAACTCCCAGTTTTCAAGACTGGCTTATTCTTTCCCTTGTTATTTCTTGGCTCAGTCAGAATAATTATCACTGGCAAGGCTGTTTCTGGTATGGAGGATTCAGAGCAGATTCCTAATGCTTGATTTCCTAGGACTGCCAAGGTATTCAGACAAAGTCAGTTTTAGATTGCTGTGTGTGGCAAAAATATTCCCTTTGATTGTTAATTAGTCCTTTGATCTGTATTAACAATGTCAGTCTAGCAAGTGTCAGTGCCACCTTGGGGATGCAAGTCTTCTTTCACATACGTACTTGTTGGTAATTTTAGAAGCATATAATGGTCACTGTTATCCTGGTCTGTGATTGACACATGGTCCTAATTAGGAAGCAGACTGTGCATTTGAAACAGCAGGATTCACGCTGGTCCACAAGACAGTTTTGCAGTGGTAGCAAGTTGCCTTCCTAGTTCCAGCCTGAACTCTCTGACTAGAGGGTCTCACAGCCTCTGCCCACTGGATTCACATTGTGCTTCCTCTCCATCTGCACTATTCCATTTGGGCTTCTCCTCTCCATTTATGGCTTTTAGCTTTCCTCTGAGTCCAGACTTAAGGTCCCTAAGCTTTCCTCCTTCATCGTTTTTATGATTCTTCTATCTTCCCTCACCATTTAGATCCTCATGATTGGTACTACCTAGCTTCCAACTGCAGTGAGGTCCTGCCCATAATTCCTAGAAATAAATCTGATTAGAGAGAAGTAATGAAATAGTTCTGCCTTCAAAAGGGTCCAGATTGCTCTTAGTCTGATCTTAACATAAGCCCACGTTTTCTTAATTAGGGTCCTATTTTCATGACTAGGGTTCTGTTTAGATATGCTATATTCCTCAGGTCCTGAAATGCTACCATAGTCTCCCAAGGCTTTTCTCAGAACTAGAACCCTGTTCTAAAACTCGTTCTGGTGGCTGAACCCCAACTTTTCTGACACTTACTTATTCCAGCCCTCCTAGAAATCTGTTTCTCTGCTTTGCCAACGTACTGAGTTACTCTGCTGATTTACTTTGAAGCTTTTCTGCTTAATACACATGTGGATTGGGGCCTGGTAGCATCATATCCTTTTGCTCTTGAGTATTTTCTCCTTTGTCCCTTAGCATGGTTCTTATGTGAGCTTTTTGGAGTTTCAACTGAAAAACAGCAATGCTTAGCAAGGTCTTTGCATTTGGCCAGAACTCATACTCCATGTCTGAATAATATCTGGCATTTCAGTTCAGTTTTTTACCTCAGAGCCACTCCTTTCTGTTAGGCCTTACAGAATTTTTTGCAGCCAAGCCTCTTCAAAGGACCCATGGGGATACCCATAACTACTTCTTTATGTTGATTCCAACTTTCTGGTATCCTACTCAGCAAATCCTAGCCACTTCAGCATCCTGCTCTCCATTCTCTTCTTCCTCAGCTCAGCAAGACCATTGCTTGGGCCTCCTCTCCAAGCTTCATGTTGGAAAAATGCTCTTTGATATAAAGCCAGGGAAGAAGTGCGATCACCTCTGTGTCCTTTCCTTCTCTCTAGAATTACAGACCTGTTGGTAGTCTAATGTCTGAAAACAATTATGTCATGTATTTTGTACTGTTGCATGGTAATTTTTTTCGGGCAGTTTAGGTCTGGAAACTGTTACTCTGGCATGGCCAGAAGCACAGAATTTTGTGTTTGTATTTCTGTTGATAATACAGAAAAGTTTGTTATTTTCACAACTTGTTAATAGTATGTCATGTACTTTTTTTGGTAGCTGTCAAATATGGGAAATCCTATATCATGTTTCCTTCCTATGAGTTAATGCAACCACTCAGTATCCCCTTAACAAAGTGGTCACAGCAACTCCAACATTACCAGATAGGATGCAACAGAGAGGAGAAACAGGGTCTTAACTGACTACTCTTAAATTGTCTAACTTTGAAAATTTTATAAAAATAGAGGAGCGTGTGAATACAATGCTGAGGCCTTGCCTAGACTTTGGAATGGAACTTTGTTTGTTTGTTTTTTAAAGGTAGGAGTCCTTAAATTGCATTTCTTCATAGCACATCCATTTCTTTTGCCATCTTTTGACCAAGAATTTTTGCCTTGTCTCTTGCAATTTTTGTGGAGTCAACCCTCTGACCCTGAATCTTGAACTTTCCTGACTCAAAAAATCAATTATTTCCCCAAGATTTTTGACATACCATGCTTAGCAATTTCTTTTCCCCAAAAGACCATATCCAGCTTCTAATGTCTCTTTATAATGCTGACTTGGGCAGATATTAAACTGTCACCCATAGATGGCCTAGCTCTGCCTGATGAATTTATCCTCCAATTTGACTCCTCCAAGCATATCTCTGAGAGTCCAGATATCACGCATCAGAATGCCATGCACAATTGATGGGAACTCACAGATCTTAAAAGTGAGAAAAATTGTGTTGAAGACCACAGAGTATTTTAATTAAAATATGATTTAGGATGTATTATAAAAACAGAGAATATATATCCTGGCAAATACTCTTTTGCAAATGTTAAATTGGTTGGCATATTTTCGACCCTTATTTGTGAAACTAGAGTTAGATACTCAAATGTGTTTGTTTTGAGAAATTGAACGTAATCTCTGGGATTAACACTTAAAGATAGTCAATGTTGAAATTCAAAAGTAGCTGTTTACTCATCATTTAGATAGTAATATGAAGCTATTTTTAAGGTTGAGAAGGCACTATATACACTCACAGATAAGAATTTTCTTTTATATACTATAAACTTGATGTGGTATATGTCTGACAGATTTTCATTTCCTTGGATTAACTAATGCAGGCCTTCCTGGATTAAGATGAAATATAATTTGTGTTGTATAACATAGAATTAGGAATTCTACTTTTAAGTGGGAAGACCTTGAAAAATACTGTTGTGTAACATAAAATTAGGAATTCTACTTTTAAGTGGGAAGACCTTAAAAAATACTGTTGTGTAGATAAGCCATTTCTTATATAAAAAGATAGGTCAGAGGAATTTGTATATAGTTTTATTTCCCTGATAAAAAATTCACATTTATGGTGACTATTTTTAAATATGTAAGTAAACCTTTCATGTATCACACTAGTTTGTAAATCAGAAAAAGCCTTTGGGGAGGCACATGAAAAGTTAATTTGATCAGTGGGAAATTACTCTCCATTTCTGTAAAGCTACCTAAAATAATTTTTAAAAAGGAAAATTAAAATTGGACATTCCCAAAAGAATGTACCTAGATAAGGCATCTTAGAGCAATAGCTTAGTCTGGTGAAATGATAGTTTTTATACTCCAGCTTTTACCTCTACATGAAAGTCTTTTACCTCTATGAACGTCTTTAGAAAGGTGTTAGTCTTTGATGTGGCTTTGACCCTTTTTGGCTGCAATGGTCCTCTCTTATTTATGGCATAATAACAGTTTTCCACATTTCTAGGAATGTCTTTGGCAGTGACCCCATTTTTCATTTTTATCATGTGATTTGGTTGGGATTAGGCCTACCACTGGCCCATTTTGGGTTAGGTCTTCAGTCATTTGTAACCAAAAGACTACTAACAGTTATAAGACTTAATTTTTTTCCTTTTGTAATAAATGATAATAGATTGACCATCCCCACAGAACTTATATTTGGATAAAGAGAAAATGTCAGAAAATACAGTGTCAACAAGCTTCTAAAAGGAATAGGTTGGTAGGAAAATCATGTCTTTCTATAAGAGAGTGAAGTTTCTTATAATATTCACAGTATATCCCTGGCTCAGTGAACCATCTATTTTACTCAATCCTACCATTTTGCCATGCACTTAATAAAAGCTCAGATGCATAAAAGTTAGTTGTTAAATGTAAGTTTAATTAAAACAGATCTACCTTCATCTTTCTTCAAATTCTCACAGCTCTTAGCATTTCCTATCATTCATGCTAATCCTGTTTTATAATTTAAAATTGCTTATGTCTCTATTTAAGCATCTTGAGAACAAAGATTTAAGCTTAGCACTTACTGTGCGCCTCAGTGACTCCAAACAACTTCTAGTTAATTATATGTGTGTAACAGTACGTCCTGTTACTGAGATAAGAGGTACATATACTCTTCTCACATTAAGATTTAACTACCCCATGCTAATAATAGTCTCAGTAGATAACCAATCCTGTCTTTTAATTACTGTCAGAAAAATGTCTTAAAAACAACTGTTTTAAAGCCAAAAGCCTCATTTTTTTTTTTTTTTTTTTGGACAAACACTTCTTTGCAATTATTTGGCTAACAGTCAACAATTCTTTGTTGCCAGATAAAATTATTCTGTTACTTGCAAGTACATTTTGCAGCTCATGTATCTTGAAGGGGATCATCAGAAAATTTCATTGCTAAAATTAGACATTCTTTGTTTAATAAATTGATTGAGGACGTGAATAAAAGAAGCAAGTCAATGAACGGCCCTTACACTGCCAACCTTCTCCAGAGTACTCTAAGCTCTGCGTCAGAAGCTCTTTATTTATCAGCCACACTCCAATCCGGTTTCTGCCTCTAACATTTCCCCCAAAACACTTTTGCTAAGATCTCTGACATATTTCTGTGGCCAAATCTAATATATGCCTTCTGTCCTCCTTTGACTTGTGCCCTCAGCATATCTAATATTGAGGGTCCTTCTCTCTTCTTGGGTAACATCTCTCTTTCCTAGTTTTCTTCCTCTCCTTTTGTTCGTCTCAGCCTCTATTGTTGATTATCTTCTCTAAGCTCATCTCTAAGTGTTTTGAGTTTTTCAGTGTTTGGTAATAGGCCTTTCTTTGTTCTCCCTTAAAGTTTTATTCAGTAGTAGATCTCCTACATTGCCACAGATTTAAATGCCATCTATTCTCGTGACTTAGAATTTATATCTCAGGGTCCAAACTTAGACCTCCAGTCTTATACAACCTACTGGTCATTTGACATCTGTGTTTGGATGTTGTATATACACCCCATATTTAACATCAGTCTATGAATCCTGTTCCAGCTATAGTCTTTCTCATGTCAGTAAATGGTGCAACATTTCTCTCCATCTGCTTAATCCAGAAACTTGGGGAAAAGTCTTTGTTATTTCTTCTTCCAATCCCTTGACTCCCTGTCTTTTAATAAGTACTGCACGTTTTACTCATAAATCACATCTCATATCTCACCACTATCCAAATCCATTATCAGCACTCCAATTTAAGCTGTCTCTTTCAGTAGGACTTGGAACTGCTTCAAAAGTCTTTTGAGTTTCCCTACTCCCTTTACTTATGCTCTCTTCACAATCTATTCTGCTTATAGCATCCAGAATGATCTTTTAAAGGTAGATTTTGCTATTTGTCCTCTTTAATATATTTCAATGGATTTCCATTGCACTTTGAATCAAATCCAAACTTCAAATATTGAGCTAAAAGGCCTGAAATGAAATGACCCTACTCATCTCTAGAATCGCCTATCTTTCACTGTACCCTGGTCGAACTATCTTTTATTTTTCCTCCCAAGATTTCGTCTAGTTTGTTCTATCCTTTCTTCATGGAATGTTCGTTCTCTGGAATTAGGTGAAATCTACCTAATCATCACCTTTTAAGGGTGCTATGAGGATCAATTATTATTTCTAAATAGGTTCCTTCCCCACCTTAATCATAGTACTCCATTAGATTTTTTAAAATCATTTTATATTTAGTAATTTTTATTTTGTCAGTGAGGTTATTATTTTTATCACCCTACTACATCATTAAACACCATTAACTTTTGCCTAGTGCTTAGCACATAGTAAATATTTAAAATATTCTAAAATATATACTTAATAAACAGATGAATAGGTGGCATTTTGATTTTTCATCTGGAACATCTCTATTCAGTGTAAGCATCTAATGTCTGTACATAGCCGTACATAACTCTCAAGTAATCTTCACCAATGTATACAGCTGATTGTTGGAACAGATATTTGACAAGCACTGTTTGATGTATGAACAGTGATGTGAAGTTTCCTCTCTCTGTATAATCAGCCAAAATGACCAAAATGATGAGACTGGACAAATGCATTGGCTAATAATTAGATATTGGAAACTTGTTTAAAAAAATACTAACGTATGAAGTGTGAGAACTGCATTCCTGATCTTGATTTCTCTACTATTAAATAAATAATTAATATTTCAGCCACATAGCTGCTCTATATTTAGAGTTAACAATCCCTGTCTTTACTTACCTTCAAGGCTACTTGTAAAAATAACTGAAGTATATGATAGCTCTTTAAGGAAAGGAACTGTGTAACTCTACGCACCTCCCATTATAATAGCAAGTAGATAAAAGTTTACCGTCTGTCTGTTCTAATTTAAATGATGTCTACCTTAATGGTTTTTAAAAATTTAATTCACTAAACACATGGTGAGCACCTGCTGTGTAGAAGGCAACATTTCAGGACTCAATAAACATGGTATAGTTGTACCTTAAGGTTTTTGCAGTATAGGGAATAATGAGTAGAAAAATACAAAATGAAAGTGCTACTAAACATACTAGAATGTACTGTAGGAACCCAGAAGAATTTGTTCAGCCATATAATTTCCCCCTTTCTAATAAAGACAGTAAAGACATTAGTCATATTTTCCTGAACCTAGAATAGCTTGTAACATGGCAAAGTCTTAATAAGTGTGTGCGGAAGGAATATGTGATAAAAGAATAAATTGGAGTTTCTACCAGACCAAGGAAAATCTTGTTTCCTGGAGAAGCCTCACACTTTATTGCATACTACACTCTTTGAGTCTTATTTCCTGATTTAGCCTTTTCTTTTCTTTTCTTTTCTTTTTTTGGTTTATAATCCCAGTTGAAGATCTATGAAAATCTTGCCTATGATGAGACAAAAATCAATGTTGAAAAAATAATATTTCTCACTTTGAGTATCTGAACCAAAGCTTAAAATGAAAACATATTCCTACATTTTTTTTCCCCTCTGGACTTTAGCTCTTATGTTCTTTTTTCTTTCCCTACCGTTTGATTTACTTTGCCAGTCCTCTCCAATTTCATCTATGATCTTCAGTATGGTAGATCACTTAAAGATCCAAATGAATTTCTTTTGGTTTCTATTAACCCCTCTTTCACATTGTGGATGGATTTAAATCAGTTATGTGTGCACTAAAATTATATTTTGTCTGGAATGCCAAAAGAAATTAAAAAGAGAAAAGTGACAGACTAGACATACTCTATAAAATCTCCATTAAATTGTACCAATAGTTTTTGCAGTTGAGCACCTCATGCCCTCTGATTTCCCAAGAAAACTTTTAGATAGAAAGACAATCTGTAAAACAGAACCATTCTAGTGGAGAGCAGTGGGAGAGATGGGATCCCCAAGTCCTTGACCTCCTTCCTCTGTGGCAGTAGATAGTGATATACCTCCACAGACCCCTACAGTTTCTCTCAGAAGTTAGGAAACCATTGGATTCTTTCCATTAACCAGATATTCTAAAGCTCTATGGGCTTATCAGTGGGAATTCAATCTACTACAGAGCTGGAAAAGAGCAAAAAACTTCCAGAAAAAAAAAAAAAACACTCCAGACGAGCCTCAGAAATGGTTTAATTATATCTACTATTGACCCTTTTCTATTTTCTATAAAATAGAATTTGAAATTTAGATCAAAACACAAGATATTTATTAATTTTTCTCTATAGATTATTAATATTGTAGAACTTGGAAAATTATCTAACAGTAATATTTAATAGCTTTTGTTATTGCCTATAAACATTGATGTATTAATATTTTTATATTTAGAGGTTGCCACAATATATTTCTATTTCTTGCTAGCTGGTTATAATTCATATTCAGCTGATACATAAAATACAATTGCAAGATAAACAAATTTAAAGTTCATAATTAAATGTTGAAAATGTTCAAAGTGGCAATGACATAAATAGCCTTAAGACATAGGTCTTTCTCAAGAGCAAAGATCATATTTTGCGTGTAGTAATGGAAAGCTGTTGACTGTAGCTGAGATAAATGAATATTTACCTCCATCCTGGCATAGATACTTTAACTCCAATTTTTTTCAACTCAGTAATTTATTTTGAAAGAAGACATTATGATGATCTTATTTTCTAAGAGTGCTTCCAGAAAAATATAACCTAGGAATTTATAATAATAAACGTTTGCAAAGTACTTATTGTCTCAAATCTATTTATGTAGTGACATTAGATTAATTAAAAATAATTATTTTTTATCAACTTTGTGCTGAATGTTACTCATCACTTTTTCAAGGTGACTTTTATTTTTAAAAATCAATATTTCACTCAGTGAAAATGTTATGGAATGAGACATGATAATTAGCATAAATAGATTACTTCTGTAATGCAATCCAAAGTACACAAACTCTCCCCATAATCATCAATCTTTCATTTTACTGAAAATGGTTGTTTGATTTAACTAACTATAAGGCATAAGGCCACCCCTTTCCCAAGATATGAAGACATCAATTAATATTTGAGCATCATCTGGGTAAAGGACCCACACTGAGACCCAGCCAAGACAGTCTCTGTTCCCAAGGGACTTATATTCTAGAGGACAGATCAGGAACAATTTGTGAGAATTTACTTTGTCTTGATGACAATAGCGAGATGCTCAACTAATTACTGGGCATCTGTGCTCTTTAGCCCAACCAGGCAGGCACAGTTGGGGCAGGTACTTAGGAGTTTAGGCATTTCCAAAAAGTATGCTCCAGCTTCCAGATAGGTGGCATTAATCCAAAGCCCAACCTTGACAGCTATTCTTTTTTTTTTTTTTTTTTTTTTTTTCTTTGTCTTAATAGGCCATGGCATATGGAGGTTCCCAGGCCAGGGGTCGAATTGTAGCTGTAGGCACTGGCCTATGCTACAACGACAGCGGATGCAGGATCCAAGGCACGTCTGCGACTTACACCACAGTTCACGGCAACACCGGACCCTTAACCCACTGAGCTTGGCCAGGGATGGAACCTGCGTCCTCATGGATATTAGTCAGATTCATTTCTGCTGAGCCATGTGGGAACTCCTTGACAATTACTCTTGAAACTCATACTTGGGTCCTTGCATTCAGCAGCCACCAGAAGACAGAAGTCCATGTTCTGGCTAATGGACACTGACAGAAAGTGGGTGGCACAACTCAGTTTCTGAATGTCTCTGAAGCACCCACAGAGTAGAGAGACTCAAATCACTCCAGGCAGTTCACACATGGTCTTACTGGGCAATGTCTCTTGCTATTGCTGTCTGCAAGGAGATGATGCTGTCTTTTCTGCATAAAGTTGAATCATTGTTGGAAAAATCAAACAAAATGAGAGAAGTTGTACTTAGCTATTCCTGAAGAAACACTTTAAAAGAAAAATAATATTGCACAGATGTCTTTCCTGTAACATTATTTATAATAGTAGAAAATGTAAAAGAAAAAAGTCTGCACAGTGTTTAAATGCATTATGATTTATCACTGCAGGGTCCTATTGGGCTGCCAATACAGTGATAATTATGGAAACTGCCTAGTAACAAGAGAAAGTGTCCTTGAATTACATGAAATGAATAAAGTGGGGAAATACACAGGTCATGTTTTTTGTTTAAACTGTATTGAAAAATTTGAATGTCAATAGAGGCAGTTAAAAAAGAACATAAACAAGCAAGAACTGAACTTGGAGTCAGATAATCTAGATTCATAATCTGGATTTGTCATTTATGATCTGCACTTGGGAAAATTAATCAGTGAACCTCAACAGTGTAAAATGGGCACAATGATATTAACCTCATACAGAGGCTGTGAATATCAACTAGAATTAATGCTTATCATCAGTACAGTATAGTTAAGAGGGTGGCTCATGACCAGGCAGCTTGCTCAAACCCTGATTCTGCCACGTATTATGTATGGAACTGCAGACAGGTCAATTAACTTGTGATACCTTAGTTTCCTTCTTGGTAAATGGGGTGTTTTGTTCAGGGGTTAAGAGCATGGATGTTGGAGCCAAAAGCTTGGGTTTGAATAGATAATTTACTGACTTTGGCAGGTTCCTTAAATTCTCTGGGCCTCAAACCTTTTCATGTGTAAAAGGAGGATAAAACAGTACCTACTTCATGAGCTGTTGTTTAGATAATATGATTTAATTTTTGTTTAAGTGTTTTGGGGGCAGTGCTTGGCACACAGTAAACACTTAATAAATCTTATTATTCAGAAAAAATGGAAAACATTTGAGTTGAAGCTGCTTCTGAATTTGAGTAGGAGCTGAAAGGGAACCCTGATAAATCAGTATGTTATTACAGTAGGACCATAAGGGGGGATTTAGTCCTTGTTTTAGTTTTCTTTATTGCTGTTGCAAACTTTGTGCAATAAATCATAATTTAAGATGAGGAAAGATGGACACATCTGCCCTATGTAGCATTCCCTGAGGCAATGACTTCTCAGTGACTGATAAGCTAATTCATGTTGTAGAATTCATGGCCAGTAGTGGATTAATATGTTACCCCTCCACAGTAATATATTTGCATTTTAAATAGGCACCTAATGCTGAGAGACTTCCTGATGTGGGATTATCAGAGCCATGGTACAGACTGGTGTGAGGAAGTGTTTGATTCAGAGAACACTCTGGGCTTTGCTGCAGTCACCATGTCTTGGTATTTGAGAATTATACAAAGGAGAGCTTAATTCTGGAGGGCTCTGAGGCTGCCTAGAGCCATTCTATGTCTAATCAACGAGGCTGCACAGAGTCAGGGGAGAACAACATTCTTCCACATGTAAAGGTAGAACCACTACCCAGACCCACTGGATTTGCCACTGAGAAGTCATATGCACCCTTTGCTCTAATTCCCCCTCTCTTTTCTATCCCCTCCCAAAGAGAAAAGATTTCAAAGAACACAAATCTAATGGATCTATTTCCAGAACAAATACAATCCACTACTCTGTTGGTAAATTTATGTCACAAATATTTTAATGATCAAAGGATGCTAGTCAAGAACTCAGCTTCCTTAAAGCATCCTGAATCTATTCCACAATGAGCCCCCACCAAGCACCCAGCAGGGGCACTGAGGATAGAACAGATCCATACTCTTTCCCACACAGTTTTCTTTCTGATGTGAGTTGTTCTGAGAGTTTTGGAAGGTGGACTTCTCTGTGCCTGTAATGGGTCAGCTGCAGTCACCTTCAGCCAGCAAACGTGCTATCTTCTCCTCTGGATCCCACTGCCTTACAGCGGTCACCCACTAAATCACTTGGCTCAGAGAACTCAAGATGTTGCCTATTGCCTCCCCTGAGAACCTCAATGTCCTTGCTAAGGACACCAACTTCAGTTGTTCCTAAAATATCCAGTCTTTGGGGGACCAGAGCTGTTCCGAGTTCCATGCAAATTGAGGAAGGTGGAAGATCTATTTGCTTCTTGACTATGGCCTATCTATCATCAGTGCCCTCAGAACTGCTCTCCTTATTTCCAACAGTCTCATTTGAGTGGATGAGCAAAAATTCAGCCACCCCTCATAACTAAAACCTCATGAAGACACGTCTGGTCTGTGACAGCTGGTCCTTAATTCTTCTAATAATAGATTTTAAACACAGGCCTGGGAGCCAGAAGGGGACTTGCTTCTTCCCTTGTCATTCTCCTCTCAGTGCTTCTCCCTGGAGCAAATTCCTCCATTCCTCCAGTTTCAAAGATTGTTTTTTTTTTTTTTTTTTTTTTTCATCTTAAATAGGAACAGCACACTGAATTCTGTTACAACACCTCAAATGTTCTGTTATATCCTTAAGAAAAATAAAGGACGAGAGGTGAGCAAACTGGGGTTAGTTCAAATAGCATCTCAGCTCTGGGTACAGTTGCAGGACTTTGGCCTCTGTTCACTGGTGACAAATAGAAATGTGGAGACAGAGTTTGGGGTGAAGGAGGAAAAAAAAAAAGGCTTTATTGCTTTGCCAGGTAAAGAACAGTTGCAGCAGGCTAATTCGTCAAAGACTGTGCCCTGCTTAGAAGAGATTGTGAGGTAGTTTTACAGTTTTGGGAGTGAAAAATAGGGCTGCAGATAAAGATCAGGGTAGAGGCAAGATTGTATTGTTTTCAAATCTGGTGTTCAGTGGCCTGGTGGTCTTCTTTCTGGAATAAAGACTGCTTGATTAACATATTCCATTTGTTGGGGGGTTTAGTTGTGCAGAAGAATTCAAAAGATATTGTTATTTTGGTTATTTATATTTCTTGAGGAGGGACCAGGACTCTTCCCCAAAGCTGCACTACTGTTCCTTGACTGCTCCTCCAGTCTCTGCATCCCCTCCCTTCCCTGATTAGCAACTGCCCTTTGGAACTCAGGGAAGGTCATAGCAGCTGAAGTTTATTCCCTAAAAACAAGAAATGGGGGCACCGAAAGGCTTGTGTGCCCAGTAGCCCACAGGGCCCTGCCGTGCTAAGGCTAAACTAAGTCTTGAAGTAGAATCAAGAACTACCTCTTTATTTCTCTGGAACATATCTTCTTCACATTCCATGCAGGCTGGAATTTACTGACCAGGTAAATTTCCGGTGGGCAGAGCCCAATGTAGTAGAAAGGAACTAAGGTCTTCTGATTTCATGAGACATCAGATAGCTGAGAGAGGAATCCCCTCCCTTGAGTGTCCTATCAGATCTAATGTCCCGGTCACATGCATGAGTATACTTGGAACTTACGTCTTTTTCATGGCGAAGGAACTAGAAACTTTATTGTGTCCTCTGATTTTTTTTTTTTTTCCTGTTTTCTGGAAATCAGTTCATGAGAAGGGAAGGAGATAATGAAGTGTGAATTGATCACGTAGCAGATAAACTCTCATCTCTGAGATGACTAAATGCCACAGAAGGAAGCTTATCATGTGATTCTTATTTCTCAGCCCACATAAGCCTGGGAGTGAAATTATGCATAATAATTTTAAGATAAAAATAGTACTTCTCTGGATCTTTCTGTAATGATAGCAACTTCAGCCCCATTCCAAGTCTCTCTTCAAGTTCTTGTAAAGGCAGTGGTGTCACCGAGCATGCAAACATGTTATATGTTGTATGCTGTATCCTTGTCTCCTTTTCTCTCTACAGATTCCTGAAATGGTGACCTGCTGGTGAGGATGTTAAGTCCTCATGTTGACTGAGCCTATCAATGTAACTGAAGCATCTATAAGTTTGCTGTCAAACAAAATCTTTAGTACGTTCTTGTAGACACTTTTATTTTTCAGTGTTTTAGAGAATATAGTGATGCTAGGTCTTCTGTTTTGGCTCTTTCACCCAAACTTATGTTTTGGACTATCAAGGCAGGGTCAGAAAACAATCTCAGGGGCAGACACTGTTCTGGCCTTAGAGTCTTCTCCCCTCTTCATCCAATCTCTATCATTGACTTGTCACTTCCGGCTCCAACCTGTGTGCCATTGTAGACCTCTCTATCTGGAGGATAAAACTTTATGAGGAACACTCCGTAGTCCTCGTAGTCTAATTTCTTGACACTAATCTCAGCAATTCTTAAGAAACACAGTGTGTTCTATACTGGGACTTCTGGAGTAATGTTGAAATAATCACATTAGTTTAAACTCTAACTCCATAAACACTCATGCAGCTTGCTTTCCATGCTCTCTCTCCCCTCAATGCCTGCAACTAATTCTGTTTGAAGGGATGTCATGGATTTCCCTGAAGGAAATCTCAGCTAGTTACATCTTAAGAAGCATGAGTAGGACTTGTTATATCTATTCATTTCAAGTAGATCTAACCAGATTTCAAAACCTTTGTATATGCCATTCTAGCAGGTGGGATTCTCTTGGCTAATTAAAATATTTGACAGAACATCGTGAATCAACTATAATAGAGAAATAAAAATCTTAAAAAAAACAAAAGAAAAATAATATTTAAGATATTTTTTGATGGGTTTGTTCACTTTTTTTTTTTCTTTTTAGGGCTGCACCTGCAGCACATATGGAGGGTCCCAGGCTAGGGGTCAAATCAGAGCTACAGGTGCTGGCCTATACCGCAGCCACAGCAACAGGATCTGAGCTATGTCTGCAACCAACACCACAGCTCACAGCAATGCCAGATCCTTAACCCACTGAGCAAGGCCAGGGATTGAACCCGCAACCTCATGGTTCCTAGTTGGATTCGTTTCCACTGTGCCACAATGGGAACTCCCACCTTTTTTTCTAAATATTTTATCTCAACTATAGTGAGTAGAGAGATAATCTTTGAGTCCTAGGGAGTTGCATAAACATTTCTAGTTCTAAGTTGAGAGGTAGTTTTATCCATTCTAAGGAAAATGATTCCCATTAGCACAATTGCCTAGGAATTTCATCTGAGGAATATGCTCAACCTTTGCTGCCTTGTCATTCCCTCAACGTTTTTTTTTTATGTGATGTACTGGTACTATCTTTTATGCTAGTATCTTTCTCTGTAATTTATATTATTTATTTCTGCATGACCTAAATAAATGTAGGATGTGCAAATTTTAAAGATTCTTCATTTACATAAAGGTAGGTACAACGACAGTCCATCCACCACGGCAAAAAAATATTCAATGCTGTTCTTTGCCAGTTATTCTGCATTTAAACAATGCATTCTTTAGGTGGACTGCTTTGTTTCTATGGCATTTGTGAATTCTGGAATTTTCCTGTGTGATTTACCTTCCTACTGCTCTAATTGGTAGAGAATATTAAAAGAAATTCTTTGAGATAGAAAAACAAAAGAAATCAACAACAATAGCCAATTATTATGCTGTTTCCAACCAAGAAGCAGCCTGAAGTCTTTAGAAGCAAAATCGTATTCTTTTAAGGAATATTATTAAATGCTTTTGCTTTCATCTCCAAAAGTATCCATCTACAAGTTCTTCAGTTCCTATGACCCCGTTCATTTCTGGTTTGCATTTAAGCCTTTGTTCATAGCTGTGGGGAATCAAAGCCTCTCAGGAGAGGAAAGGAAAGATGAATGTGTAATATGTGCAGGGTAGCCGTACCAAGCAACTTGGCAGTGCCGCTAATGAGCCCCACTCTTACAGCTCCCTGTCTTTCTACTGTGCTGCTTCCTCTCATGACATGTTCTTGCTGTCATTTCCTAGACACTACCTATTCCTCTTTCAGGACTCGGCTCAGACATGGGTTCACCAGGCAGCTTTCCCTGGCCTCCCTAGCTTAGCTAGGTGTTCCGCCTTTGTGCTCCCCAGTACCCTGTGCTTCCTCCATCACACCAGACTTTTGCGCTGTGGTTGTTTCTTATTTCTCTGACTTCTCCATTAGGGAGGTAACACTGCCATGGTCTGACTGTGCTTCGTCTCTGAGATGCCAGGCCTAGATCAGTGCCTGTCGTGTGATTTGAGGGAATTAAATGAAAGTGGGTCAATGAAAGGAGGAAGGCACACCCTGCAGATTGAGGATTACCTGCCTTACTTCTGGAACATTTTTCTGTTGCAGTGATTGATCATAACAGAACGCCCTTTAGCTATTATTTAGAATCTTTCTGTAATGTTTATTATGTGGGTGCCAGGAGATAGAGGTATTCTGATTTCCTCTTTTCATGCTAAGGGTCAGACATCAGGGACATGTTTTACTCAGAAAGGTGAGAGTAACATAGGAGTAAAAGCACAGAGCTGTCAGGTGGGAGCTGGGGAGACCTCTGGGATTGCTGTGTTACACTAATCCCAAACGGGGGGCTGATGGGACTGTCACAGGGCTTGTGTGACACTGGGGGGGCGGGGAGGGACACTGTAGTAAAGGCTAGCTTGGACTGCAGGGCTGGTTGGGTGGATTCAGGTGCAGTGAGGCTGAGCCTTTCAGTAATTAATATCAGCCCTGACCAAGTTGAAATAGCAGCTGAAAATGCCAGAAGGTAGGCCCCTCTCAGAATATGAGAGCCAGTGCAAGCCTAGGGACAGGCATGAGGTCAGGGGTTGCATTTGTCACCTTTGCCCATCCTTGGCAGCCTTGTCATATCCCCTGCATATTTGATATCACCTGGGAAAGAGAAACTGGGAAATGGAAACTCCTTGAGAAAATGAAATACATTTTACTTAGAAAATAGGGACCATTTGTAATATTGGCTCAGGCTAAAGTTGGATAGGAATAAAAGTTACCATCATTATTATTTTCATTCTTCAGATTGAGGCTTTAGATAACCAAGAAATTAGTTTAAAAAATCACACATCTCTCCACATCCACGTTGAAGTATGAGTTAGTTTTGCAAACTTAATATACATTTATCTGTAATTTAATTGAGAGCTGGAATGACCTCTTTTGCCATCCAAAGTCTAATGTGGGGCCTTACAGGTAATCTCTGTTCCATGAACATCATTTTGGCTTTGATATTTAACATAAGGTAACAGAGACTTCACACGTAACAAGACAATCTAGAGCTGCATTACTTTATTAGGATTTTGTTAATTTGCTTGTAAATGAAGTGGTGAATTCCATGTGAGCTTGGTACAGATACAGTTAAGGGTATCCTCCTTGTGCACCTGAGAAAGTGAAGGCAAAATAAATATAACAGCATCTTTAAAGACCACAAAACATTTGCTTACATGCACAAAGTAAAAGGGGGAATGGTGTCAATTATCTCAGTTATTCAGGAAAGTTGTTATTTTGGTCAATTTATATACAATTTCCTTTAAAAAAAAATGCATGTTTGTATAAATGGGCAACAGCTGTCTTCTTCCCACCTGTGTCCCATTGAAAATTTCATTGATTAATTATGCCAGTGTAATTTCCCCCGACAATGCATATTCTGATTTTTTTTTTAACACTGAAATTCTCCAAAAGTAAAATGGAGAGTAAATGAGGGAAGGGAGAATAAACGTGTTTTTAGAAGACCTGAATTAAATTATTCTGATCATCATTTCTGTCCTCATTTATAAAAGCAACATGAAATAGAAAATTGAAGGGATTATCCAAATAATCCAGGCTCTCCGTCTTGGACCCTCATTTCCCTGCAAAAGGGAATCACTGAATGCTCTTTATTTAGGATCCTTTAGGCCTCTTGGAATTCTGCAAGCTCTGTCAGAAAAACAGGTTTGGCTTTTGCTGATGTAAAGCATCTGGTTGAGAAGTACAGTGTGTTGCTTGAAATTCTGGATGAGATGGGGTAAAGAAGTCAAGGTTTTAACATCCCACATGATTCTGAACCAGTGATCAGGAATAAGCTTTCCAGACCTGTTAAGGGACTCCCACATCCTAGGTTTGTCCAGAGCTGTGCTTGTGCTGATACTCTTCAATTCAGGAACACATCGAGCCATCAGTACTAAATGGTGCCCTTGGTAATGACCATTCCAAATACTGTTGTCATTTACATTATGCTTTGGAATTTATAAAATGCTTTATCCTGTTACCCAAATTCTATCTTTGTAGCTCTCTGTATGAGTCGGTCTCTCCTGCTAACTGCCCAGGAGTTATGTCTTCTGCATTTTTAGAAGTGTTTGAAATTAGGGTGTATCTTTTCTCTTTGTACCTTCATGCTTTCGCATATCCTGTCTCCACATTATTATGTGCCTTGTGAATGATTCCTGATCTTTCGACTCATTTCAGGGACTGTCTTTATCATGATGTTTTCCTGACATCATCTTCCTGTCCTGCCCACTTTGGAGAAAGGTGATACATTTCTTCCTTTTCACCCTGCTCCTGTTCAATAACTTCTGTGGCATAAACCTGTCACATTATATATAAATGTGGTTACTTTCCTATACATCCATCTAGACTCTAAATTTTTTTTGATTTGTATTCTATTTTTTACTTTATTTTTTTATTACTCAAATGAGTTTATCACATCTGTAGTTGTATAATGATCATAACAATCTGATTTCACAGGATTTCCATCCCACAGCCAAAGCACATCCCCCACCCCCCAAACTCTCTCCTCCAGAGACCATAAGTTTTTCAATGTCCGCAAGTCAGCATCTGTTCTGCAAAGTTCAGTCTGTCCTTTCTTCGGACTCCACATGTCAGTGAAAGCATTGATGTTGGTGTCTCATTGTATGGCTGACTTCACTTAGCACGATAACTTCTAGGTCCATTCATGTTGCTAAGAATGCTGCTATTTTGTTCTTTTTAATGGCTGAGTAAATAGTCCACTGTGTATATGTACCACATCTTCTTGATCCACTCATCTGTCGATGGACATTTAGGTTGTTTCCATGTCTTGGTTATGGTAAATAGTGCTCCACTGAACATTGGAGTACATGTGTCTTTGCGAGTCATGGTTTTCTCTGGATAGATGCCCAGGAGTGGGACTGCTGGATCAAATGTGTAGTTCTATTTTTAGTTTTCTGAGGCATCTCCATCCTGTTTTCCCCAGTGGTTGCACCAGTTTACAATCCCACCAACAGTGTAATAGGGTTCCCCTTTCTCCACACCCTCTCCACACCTTACTGTTTGCAGACTTTTGGATGATGGCCATTCTGGCTGGTGTACGGTGGTACCTCAGAGTGGTTTGATGTGCATGTCTCTAATAATGAGTGGTGCTGAACATCTTTTCATGTGTTTCTCGGCCATCTGTATGTCTTCTTTGGAGAACTTTCTGTCTAGATCTTCTGCCCATTTTTTGATGGGGTTGTTTTTTGTTTTGGTATGAGCTGCAGAAGGTGTTTATAAATTTCGGAGATGAATCCCTTGTCAGTTGAATCACATGCAAAGATTTTCTCCCACTCTGTGGGTTGTCTTTTCTTTTTGTTTAGGGTTTCCTTTTCTGTGCAGAAACTTTGAAGTTTGATTAGGTCCCATTTGTTTATTTTTCTTTTTATTGTCAATATTCTAAGAGGTGGATCTGAGAAGATGTTGCTGTCATTTATGTCAGAGAGTGTTTGGCCTCTGTTTCCCTCTAAGAGTTTTATAGTTTCTGATCTTATATCTAGGTCTTGAATCCATTTGGAGTTGATTTTTGTGTATGGTGTTAGGGAGTGTTCTACTTTCATTCTTTTCCATGTAGCTGTCCAGTTTTCCCAGCACCACTCATTGAACAAGCTGTCCTTTCTCCATTGCATATTCTTACCTCCTTTGTCAAAGATTAGTTGGCTGGAGGTGCGTGGGTTTAATTCTGGGCTTTCTATCCTGTTCCACTGATCTATATTTCTGTCTTTGTGCCAGTACCATATGGTTTTGATCATTGTTCCTTTGTAGTATAGTCTGAAGTCCGGGAGCATGAATCCTCCAGCTTCATTTTTCTTCTTCAGGATGTCTTTGGCTATTCTGGGTCTGTTGTGCTTCTAAACAAACTTTAAAATATTTTGTTCGAGTTCTGTGAGAAATGTCCTTGGTAATTTGATAGGGATTGCATTGAAACTCTATATTGCCTTGGCTAGTATAGTCATTTTGATAATATTAACTCTTCCAATCCACGAGCATGGTATATCTTTCCATCTATTTGTGTCATCTTTGATTTCTTTCATCAGTGTCTTGTAGTTTTCAGAGTACAGGTCTTTTGTCTCTTTAGGTAGGTCTACTCCTAGGTATTTTATTCTTTTGGATGTGATAGTAAACGGGATTGCTTCCCTAATTTCTCTTTCTGATCTTTCATTGTTAGTGTATGGAAATGCCGTCAGTTTCTGTGTATTAATTTTGTATCCTCTGACTGCCAAATTCATGGATGAGCTCTAACAGTTTTCTCGTAGAGTCTTTACAATTCTATAGGTATAGTATCATGTCATCTGCAAATAGTGATAGTTTTGCTTCTTCCTTTCCAAATTGGATTTCTTTTACTTCTCTGATTGCTGTGGCTAGGACTTCCAGAACTATGTTGAAGACTAGTGGCAAGAACAGACATCCTTGTCTTGTTCCTGATCTCAGTGGGAATTCTTTCAGCTTTTCACCATTGAGAAGGATGTTTGCTGTGGGTTTATCATATATGGCCTTTATCATGTTGAGGTAGGTTCCTGTTATGCCCACTTTCTGAAGGGTTTTTATCAGAAATGGGTGTTGGATTTTCTCAAAGGCTTTTTATGCATCTATTGAGAGGATCCTATGGTTTTTATTCTTCACTTTGTTAATGTGGTGCATCACATTGATGGATTTGCAGATATTGAAGAACCCTTGCATTTCTGGGATAAATCCCCCTTGATCATGTTGTACAATCCATTTAATGTACTGTTGGATGTGGTTTGCTAGTATTTTTTGAGGATTTTTGAGTCAATGTTCATCAGTGAAATTGGCCTGTAGTTTTCTTTTTTTGTGGCATCTTTGTCTGGTTTTGGTATCAGGGTGATGGTGGCCTCATATAATGAGTTTGGAAGTATCCCTTGCTCTGCAATTTTTTGAAATAGTTTCAGAAGGAGAGGTGTTAGCTCTTCTCTAAATGTCTGACAGAATTTGCCTATGAAGCCATCTGGTCCTAGACTTTTTTTTTGTTAGATGGTTTTTAATCACCATTTCAATTTCAGTTCTTGTGATTGGTCCATTCATCTTTTCTATTTCATCTTGGTTTAGTCTTGGAAGATTGTACTTTTCTAAGAATTTGTCCATTTCTTCTAGATTTTCCATTTTATTGGCATATAGTTGCGTATAGTACTCTCTTAACGATCCTTTGCATTTCTGTGATGTCTGTTGTTACTTCTCCTTTTTCATTTCAATTTTATTGATTTGAGTCTGCTGTCTTTTTTGCTTGATAAGTCTGGCTAGGGGTTTATCAATTTTGTTGATCTTTTCAAAGACCTAGCTTTTCGTTTCATTGATCTTTTCTGGTTTTTTTTTTTTGTTTGTTTGTATTTCATTTATTTCTGCTCTGATCTTTATGATTTCTTTTCTTCTACTAACTTTAGGTCTTGTCTGGTCTTCTCTCTTGAGCTGCTTTAGATGTAAAGTTAGCTTGTTTATTCGAGCTTTTTCTTGTTTCCTGAGGTGGGCTTGTATTGCTATAAACTTTCCTCTTAGAACAGCTTTTGCTGCATCCCATAGGTTTTGGAGTGTTGTATCTTTGTTGTCATTTGCTGCCAGGTATTTTTTAATTTCCTCTTTGATTTCTTTGGTGATCCATTGGTTGTTTAGTAGCATGTTGTTTAGTCTCCACGTGTTTGTGTTTTTTTGCAGTTTTTTTCTTGTTGATTTCTTGTTGTATAGCATTGTGGTCGGAAAAGATGCTTGATATAATTTCAATTTTCTTAAAGTTACCAAGGTTGGATTTGTAGCTCAGGATATGATCCATCTTAGAGAATGTTCCATGTGCACTTGAGAAGAATGTGTATTCTGTTTCTTTTGGATGGAATGTCCTATAAATATCTATTAAGTCCATCTGGTTTAATGTATCATTCAGGGCCTGTGTTTCCTTATTGATTTTCTGTCTGGTTGATCTGTCCATTGCTGTAAGTGGGATGTTAAAGTCCTCCACTATGATTGTGTTATTGTTGATTTGTCCTTTTAAGGTTGTTAGCAGTTGCCTTATATATTGTGGTGAACCTGTGTTGGGTGCGTAGATATTTAAAATTGCTTTATCATCTTCTTGGATTGATCCTTTGATCACTATGTATTGTCCTTCTTTGTCCCTTAAAATATTCTTCATTTTAAAGTCTATTTTGTCTGATATGAGCTTTCTTTTGATCCCCGTTTGCATGAAATATTTTCTTCCATCCTCTCACTTTCAATTTGTATGTGTCCCTAGCAGTGAAGTGGGTCTCTTGAAGACAGCATATATATGGGTCTTGGTTTTGTATCCATTCAGCCAGTCTATGTCTTTTGGTTGGGGCGTTTAGTCCATTAACATTTAAGGTAATTATTGATATGTATGTTCTTATTGCCATTTTATTAATTACTTTGGATTTGTTTTTGCTGCTCTTTTTTCTTTCCTTCTTCTCTTGTTCTTTTCTGCCTAGCAAAGTTCCTTTAGTATTTTTTGTAAGGCTGGTTTAGTGTTGCTGAATTCTCTCAGCTTTTGCTTACCTGTTAAGCTTTTGATTTCTCCTTCAAATCTGAATGAGAGCCTTGCTGGGTAGAGTAATCTTGGTTGGAGGTTTTTTCCTTTCATCATGTTAAGTATATCATACCACTCCCTTCTGGCCTGCAGAGTTTCTGCTGAAAAATCTGCTGATAACCTTATTGGGGTTCCCTTGTATATTAGTTGTTTCTTTTCCCTAGCTGCTTTCAATATTTTCTCTTTGTCTTTAATTTTGGTCAGTTTGATTAATATGTGTCCTGGTGTGTTCCTCCTTGGGTTTATTTTATATGGTACTCCTTGTGCTTCCTGGATTTGAGTGAGTGATTCCTTCCCCATGTGAGGGAAGTTTTTGGTGATTACCTCTTGGAATATTTTTTCTGTCTCCTTCTCTCTCTCTTCTCCTTCTGGCACCCCTACAGTATGGATGTTGGTGCGTTTAACATTGTCCCAGAGTTCTCTGAGACTCTCTTCATTTTTTTTCAGTCTTTTTTCTCTTTTCTGTTCTGCATCCATAATTTCCACTAATCTCCTCTACCTCACTTATTTGTTCTTCTGCCTCCTGTATTCTGCTGTTAGCTGCTTGTAGTGAATTTTTTATTTCCATTATTGTATTTTGCATTTCTTCTTAAGTTTTATATCTTGTTTCTCTTTTCTCAGTGTTTCCTGTTAAGTTATCCATCTTTGCCTCCAGTTTATTTCCAATGTCTTTCATCATCTTCAGCATCAACAGTCTAAAGTTTTTTTCCTGGAGGCTGAGAATCTCATCGCTTAGCTGATTTTCTGTGGTTTTTCCTTTCTCCCTCATCTGAGTTATAGTTCTCTGTCTTTTCATTTTTATAGGTTTTTGGTGTCGTGACCTTTTTACAGATAATAGGGTTGTAGCCTCTCTTACTTCTGATGTCTCCCCCCCTGTGGCTGAAGTCAGAATGGGGCGCTTGCTCTAGGCTTCCTGATGGGAGGGGCTGATGCCTGCCCACAGGTAGGTGGAGCTGATTCTAATCCCTCTGGTGGGTGGGGCTTAGTCTCTGGATGGGATTAGAGGCAGCTGTGTGCCTGAGGGGTCTTTAGGTAGCCTGTTTACCTAGGGGCAGGGCTGTGATCCCACCTTGGTGGTTGTTTGCCCTGGGGCTTCTCAGTAGCTGACTGATGGGTAGGGCCAGATTTTCCCAAAATGGCCCCCTCCAGAGAAAGGCGTGGCTGCTGAGGCTGCTGAATATTCCTAATTGCTTTGCTTTCAATGTCTTTCCCTCACAACAAGCCATGTTCACCCCTGTTTTCCCAGGATGTCCTCCAAGAACTGCAGTCAGGTTTGACCCAGATTCCCATGGAGACTTTGCTTTGCCCTGGGACCCAGTGTACCTTTTAAGAATTGGGTCTCCATTTCCCCTAGTCCCATGGAGCTCCTGCACACAAGCCCCACTGGCCTTCAATGCCAGAGGCTCCAGGGGCTCTTTCTCCCAGTGCCGGATCCCCACACGTGAGGGTTTGATGTGGGGCTCAGATCTCTCACTCCTGTAGGTGAGTCTCTGTGAACCAGTTAGTTTCCAGTCTGGGGCTTCCCATCCAGGAGGTATGGGGTTGTTTATATCGCAGAATCGCCCCTCCTACCTCTTGATGTGTCCTCCTGTTTTTCTTCTGGAGTAGTATACCATTTTTAAGGTTTCCAGTCCATTTGGGTATAGAATTCTCAGTCTTTAGTTGTGAATTTTGTTGTTTTTCGAAGAGAAGTTGAGCTCCAGTCCTTCTATTCTGCCGTCTTAATCCCGTCTCTAGACTCTTAATTTTTTAAGGGAAAAAATTTCACCCCATTCATCTTCGCATGCCCAGATCTAGCCACAGTGCCTGGCACACATGAAGTTTTGCTAATGAATGAGATAGACTGGTTATAACGTTCATATTTTCACACTTAGAATTGGAGACTTGGGAATTTAAAAGATGTACTCAAGTGTATAAAGCTGACAAAGGGAGAAGTGATTTAAGTCATTTGACTCCAAGAGAATGGTTTTTCCATCTTGGGTATCTGCCCATTGGAGGAAGTGATGCCTGGTTTTACCTCTGAAATTAAAAAAGCCACATGTTTTCACTGATCTGTGCCAAGTGGATATTACAAATTGGAAAGAGCATATGTTGAGGTTAAGAACATTGATTCTGGAGCTTAGCTGCCTATCCTAAATTTCAACTAGTACCTGCTGTCAGTTACCAAACTTGCCTCTGCCTTGTATGGAGAATGAAGGTAACAACACTCATCCCCTTATGGTGTCAAAAAAGTTAATTATGTAAATTACCATAACAGCACCCAGAGCATTAAGCACTTTAAGCATTTGCTGTTATTATGTGTGTTTGTTGTTAAAAAAAAAAGGGGGGGGGGAGTAAAGAAATCCTTGATAAATGTGGAGTTTGGCAGATGAAATATTTCATTCAAGAAGCAAAATAATAAAGGTATGCTTAGTGGTGAAAAGGTTGAGAATTATTGGATGTGCTCTTTGTCGTTCTGACTCAACTTTAAAAATCACCAAGTAAAATCAAATACTTCATGCAGTACACAAACATAAAATGTCTCCTTTCCAGGGAGGATACTGATGGAGAGATTTTCTAGTTGCTGGGAGCAATTTGGCCAAAAAAATAATATAAGCAGACATTATTTCTGGTCAATACTCCCTTTACAATAGTCACTGAAAAACTATTAAACATGCCTCCAGATCAAAATTTAAAACTGAACACACCAATAAGATTCACAGCTTTTTGGTTTGGAAGGGACTTCTTGTGGTCGCACAGGGAATGTTTAGAGAACTTGTACTTTGCAGTGCTATATCTTATTTAAGTGCTACTTCTCATGCTAAAGATTGTCTTGAAATGCAATGGAAATAAAACATAAGGGTGATGCAATAAAATCCAAATAAACTACAGTAATATGCCAGTTTGGGGACTCACCAGAACATCTTGCAGTCACACTGGTAAAATAACATGTCTGGATATGGTAATTAAGTCAGGGTCCTCATTAGAGAATGTGGAAATACATAAGGGCAGTGCTAGCATTGAATGACAGTAAATGGGGCGTTGCTAAGTCCTGCTGTGTGCTCATGGGAGCCCTGAGTGAAAAAGTAATAATAATAAAGCAATATCCCTGGGATCGTGAAAGAAATTGAGAATGTCTTTTTGACAGTTAAAAGGTAGCATGGAAGAGGAAAAACAGCATCTTATTAAAGTCAGAAAATCTGATTCTTGTCTCAGTTCTCTTTGTTCTCAGCAACATGATTTCAAGAAGTTAGGAGATCTCTGAATTCTCCTCTATAAATTGGGGGTTATAACACCTGTCTACTTTGTAGGCTTGGGGTAAGAATCAAATGACACACTGGATGTGAAGGCACTTTTGAAACTTGAATGTGTTGAAAAAATTCAGGTTGTGCTCAAAGATAATATTTAGAGCAAATTCCAAAACCACACATTTCCCATACACAGAGCCTACATTTCTATTTCAAGGAAGATTGAAAATTGGCTGCTTATTTGCATAACAGGGATAAAGTAAGAAAAGTAATGGAGGTAGGAGCAAAGTGGCTAGTGCTTAACAAGTGAGCAAAAACAATTGTGTTTTGTTTTTCCTTAAGATGTTTCCTGGGAGGCTATATAATTGAAAATTTCTGACTCTCAAATGAGCACAGACCATAATTTGTGAAGAGACTTTGCTTAGCGTGAGTCCTTGGGATTGCCCTCTTCAGACCTTAAGGGAAAATTGAATGGAGGGCTTAAGTTTCCATTAGGAAGCAATTTTCTTCTGGCTGAGTAACTCAGGATAATACCTGCTGTGACAGGAGAAACCTTGCCAGCCACCCTGGTGGCACTGTGAGAAGATAGCCGGAGTTGTTTCTCAGACACTGTGCCCCTGACTCAATTGGGAACCTGGGCCAGCAAACCCACAGTCTGTGTTAGACAGTAGTAATTTTTCATTCTGAAGCAGAAGCTAATATCCCTAACTCAGAAGGTATGTCTGACAGACTGCTCATTTGGGGGTGGAGTGGGATAAGAGATGAACGTTAGGTCCTAAATGTACATACAGATTTTCCTAATTCACAATTTGCCAGTGCAGAAGGTAAAAATAACCCTAGGGGTTTACCCCACTTTCATAACCTGGAAACTTTGGGGAAAGACAGGGTTAGGGTAAATAAGCATATTTGAAAATTCTCATACATAAACTAAATGAAATGACCAATGGAAACTAGAGATATGGCCAATTCCAAACATTTTAGACTATTTGTCAGAGGTAATATAGTTTATAACACTTTGAATGATGACACCAGGAAGCAGAACACAACTTACTTTTTTTTTTTTTTTTCTTTTTGCCTTTTCTACGGCTGCTCCAGTGGCATGTGGAGGTTCCCAGGCTAGGGGTCTCATCAGAGCTGTTGCTGCCAGCCTACACCAGGGCCACAGCAATGCGGGATCCGAGCCATGTCTGCAGCCTACACCACAGCTTACGGCAATGCTGGATCCTTAACCCGCTGAGCAAGGGCAGGGATCGAACCTGCAACCTCATGGTTCCTAGTCAGATTCGTTAACCACTTTGCTACATGGGAACTCCCACAACTTACTTTTTGAATGGATACTGTTGGTGCATTGCCCTTCAGTGAACAGGTGCAAACTTTTGGTTGCTGTGAGTGTTGGCTGCTAATGACTACAGCATCCCTGTTCATCCACATCTTCCCAGACCCCTCTGGGAGAGCTAGTGGCCAATGAGTAGTTGGCATGGGCACAAAAGTCTAGGCCCCTTACCTAAAATGGAATCAATTTTGTGACAGAGATTCCTAAGGCACCAGATTTAATTTAAACTCCAGCTAAAAGATCATATCCTGCTTAGCTTTCCTCCTTTGCTCTCTTCTGCTGTACTACCTTCCTCCTGAGAGTACTCAAAAAACACCCTCACAATCCTCTTCTAAGTGTCTGCTTTTAGGAAACCAAATATTTCAAACTCGTTAGATGAGTTCGTTGTAGAATGCAGGTAGAAAATATTCTGGAAAATTTTACCAGTATCTCCTAATTGGGAGGGTCTTGGTATTATAGGTATAAATAGGCTATGTGAATGACTTTGCAGTCCTTTCTCCTGACAGAGTTCTCTTCTATTCCAATACAGTAGTGGCTCGGTCAAAACTACATGTTTTTCTCTGGAGTGGTTTTCCACTAGCAACATTCCGAAGGAAATCCACCTTTGTATTTATCTGTTACTGCAAAACAAATTACCACAAATGTAGTGACTTAAAAACAAGGTGTATTTCACAGGCCAAGCATCCAAGCATGACACAGCTGGGGTTTCAGCCTGGTTCTCTCACAAGCATCAATCAAGATTTTGTCTAAGGACCTGGGGTGTTATCTGAGCCTCATCCTGGGAAGGATCCATTTCCAGGCACATGTGGTTATTGGTGGTATCCAGTTCTTTGTGGGTTTTCAGGTTTAGGGCTTCAACCTCCTTGCTGATTATAGGCTGGAGGCCACCTGCAGCTCCTTGCCACATGAATTTCTCCAAATGGCAGTGTACTTCAACAAAGGTTGTGAGGGAGAGCCTCAATAGAGAGGGTGTGCTAGCAAGAGAAAAGTTGCAACCTAATGTAACATGATCTCATGGGTCACATCCTTCCTTCTTGCTGTAGTCTATGAGAAGCAAGTCATAGATCCTGTCTACAGTCAAGGGGAGGGGATTAGACTTGGGAAAAAAATACCAGGTGGCAGAGACTGTTGGGGACACTGTTAGAGTCTGTTTGCTGCTGTTATCATTGCCTTAGGTCAAGAAGCCCTGAAAATGAGGATGAGTCATCAGGAGGATGGGGGAGTTTATCAGTGAGTCTTTTAACAATTTTAATCACTAGTAGCAGAAGTATTTTTTTAATTTTATTTTTTCCACTGTACAGCATGGGGACCAAGTCACACATACATGTATACCTAATTTTTCCTCCCATTGTCATGTTGCGATGTAGTTATCTAGACATAGTTCTCAGTACTACACAGTAGGATCTCATTATAAATCCATTCCAAGAGCAACAGTAGCAAAAGTACTAATGAAGGATAAAACATGTAGTTTTGTCATATAGAAAGAAATCTGATGGTGCCTTTTTTTTTTCCTCTCCCTGACAGAAGTTATTGATTATGTGGCCAGGTGGTAAGAACCAAGCATTCCTCATGTTGGGAAGAAATTTCTTCCAAACCTAGTTGGGTTGGTTTCCATGCAGTGGATTTCAACAAATCTAGAGAAAATACTTTCAGGGGAAAGATAGCTTGGCTGCACCTACCTATAGTGTTGACTTCTTTCCCACATTCTTGAAATCACTGCATGACTGAGGTGACATCAAGCTCTTCATCAAACTCCAGCTTACTTTCCAGGAACATACTTTTCAAGACATCATGTAAAAAGTCCAGAATGCTAAGAGTCAATAGAAAAAAGCCCAGAATTAAACCCACGCACCTCCAGCCAACTAATCTTTGACAAAGGAGGTAAGAATATGCAATGGAGAAAGGACAGCTTGTTCAATGAGTGGTGCTGGGAAAACTGGACAGCTACATGGAAAAGAATGAAAGTAGAACACTCCCTAACACCATACACAAAAATCAACTCCAAATGGATTCAAGACCTAGATATAAGATCAGAAACTATAAAACTCTTAGAGGGAAACAGAGGCCAAACACTCTCTGACATAAATGACAGCAACATCTTCTCAGATCCACCTCTTAGAATATTGACAATAAAAAGAAAAATAAACAAATGGGACCTAATCAAACTTCAAAGTTTCTGCACAGAAAAGGAAACCCTAAACAAAAAGAAAAGACAACCCACAGAGTGGGAGAAAATCTTTGCATGTGATTCAACTGACAAGGGATTCATCTCCGAAATTTATAAACACCTTCTGCAGCTCATACCAAAACAAAAAACAACCCCATCAAAAAATGGGCAGAAGATCTAGACAGAAAGTTCTCCAAAGAAGACATACAGATGGCCGAGAAACACATGAAAAGATGTTCAGCACCACTCATTATTAGAGACATGCACATCAAACCACTCTGAGGTACCACCGTACACCAGCCAGAATGGCCATCATCCAAAAGTCTGCAAACAGTAAGGTGTGGAGAGGGTGTGGAGAAAGGGGAACCCTATTACACTGTTGGTGGGATTGTAAACTGGTGCAACCACTGGGGAAAACAGGATGGAGATGCCTCAGAAAACTAAAAATAGAACTACACATTTGATCCAGCAGTCCCACTCCTGGGCATCTATCCAGAGAAAACCATGACTCGCAAAGACACATGTACTCCAATGTTCAGTGGAGCACTATTTACCATAACCAAGACATGGAAACAACCTAAATGTCCATCGACAGATGAGTGGATCAAGAAGATGTGGTACATATACACAATGGACTATTTACTCAGCCATTAAAAAGAACAAAATAGCAGCATTCTTAGCAACATGAATGGACCTAGAAGTTATCGTGCTAAGTGAAGTCAGCCATACAATGAGACACCAACATCAAACGCTTTCACTGACATGTGGAGTCCGAAGAAAGGACAGACTGAACTTTGCAGAACAGATGCTGACTTGCGGACATTGAAAAACTTATGGTCTCTGGAGGAGAGAGTTTGGGGGGTGGGGGATGTGCTTTGGCTGTGGGATGGAAATCCTGTGAAATCAGATTGTTATGATCATTATACAACTACAGATGTGATAAACTCATTTGAGTAAAAAAAAATGTAAAAAAAAAAAAGAGTCAATAGAAAGTCTCCTGTTTTCAATTCATTATCCTAAACTCACCACCCTCATACTTTGGTAACCAATTAGATTAACACATTCTACAACAAGAGTGTGAAAAATTTCATTAAAGTGCGTATATTTGAAGAAGATTTACCCAGGGAATCAAAATCAGCTTATTGTTTTGGACTGATATTAAGGGAAACATGGTGTCTGAAATGAACATAACTATTATTTTTAACAATGAGCCCTAAGAATTTTTATTAAGAAACTGAAAATGCTTAAGAAAAATAATAATGTTATTAAAACATTCCAAGCAGTAAAGCATAAAATAGTCACTGCAAAAGAAATGGATCATTAAGACATAGTTGAGAGAATTACCTAGAACACCAAAGAAAAGCTATAGGATTTTAATAAAAGTTGTAATAAAAAAGATTAGAGAAATGAACAAGATAATGATGATTCAATAAACCTATAATTTCTGCTCTTAGGGAAAATAATAGTGTAGAGCAGAAGAAATGAAAAAACAGAACAGAGTAGAAATTAGATATAAAACATCGAATTGAAGGTAAATCTTAATCTGCCTATCTGCTGGGTCCTCCATGTGTCAGGCCAATTTAATGGAAAACAGTCAACCCTGAATCTCTTCTGATGAGTTTACTGTATTTTAAAAATTAAAAAGGACTATACAAGCCTATATAGGGGCAGAAACACATTCTTTAAAAGGAGAAATAAACTTAAGAATTGTTCTGTCATGAAAGATTTTAGAGAAGTAGTAGAACAATATTTTGAAGGAAAATAAAAATTTCTACCTGAGAAAGAGTTATTCTTGAATGAAAAAGAAAAAAAAAATTACCACATTTGCACCTCTAAACTGTGGAAAAAATTTTTTAAAAAAACACTTTTGTAGATACTATAATAAATCAGGAGCATATCAAAATAACAAATTTATCAAGTAAGGGAGTTGATCTATAAAAGGACTAACTAGTAATTAGCCTTGAATCCACTCCACCCAAAAAATTTATCTAAAATGTGTGGCCTTACCAATATCTTTGATGAATATAGGTGCAAAAATTCTCAACAAAATTTTAGCCTACTGAATCCAACAACATATAAAAAAGATCATACAACATGACCAGGTGGGATTCATCCAAGGTTCACAAGGATGGTTCAACATATGCAAATCAATCGACATCATACACCACATTAACAAAATAAAAGTCAAAAACCACATGATCATCTCAATAGATGCTGAAAAAGCATTTGACAATGTCCAACATCCATTCATGATCAAAACTCTTACCAAAGTGGGTATAGAGGGAACATTTCTTAATATAATCAAAGCCATTTATGACAAACCCACAGCAAATATAATACTTAATGGAGAAAAGTTGAAAGCCTTCCCACTAAAATCTGGAACAACACAAGGATGCCCACTCTCACCAGTGTTATTCAACATAGTACAGGAAGTCCTAGCCACAGCAATCAGACAAACAAAAGAAAATGTATCCAAATAGGAAGAGAAGAGGTAAAAATGTTACTGTATGCAGATGACATGATACTATATATAGAAACCCTAAGGACTCAACACAAAAACTGCTTGAACTGATCAACAAATTCAGCAAAGTAACAGGATATAAGATTAACATTCTGAAATCAGTTGCATTTCTGTATACTAACAATGAAACTTTAGAAAAGGAATACAGAAATAGCTTTTAAAATTGCACCTCAAAAAATAAAATACCTGGGAATAAAGCTGACCAAGGAAGTAAAGGACTTATATGCCAGAACTATAAAACATTAATCAAGGAAACTAAAGAAAATGTAAAGAAATGGAAAGATATTCCATGCTCCTAGGTTGGAAAAATTAATATTGTAAAAACGGCCATACTACCCAAAGCAATCTATAGATTCAGTGCAATCCCTATCAAATTACCCATGACATTTTTCACAGAACTACAACAAACAATTCAAACATTTATATAGAACCACAAAAGACCCAGAATCGCCAAAGCAATCCTGAGGAACAAAAACCAAGCAGGAGGCATAACTCTCCCAGACTTCAGGCAATATTACAAAGCCACAGTCATCAAGACAGTGTGGTACTGGTATCAAAACAGACAGACAGACCAATGGAACAGAATAGAGAACCCAGAAATAAACCCTGACACCTATGGTCAATTAATCTTTGATAAGGGAGGCAAGAACATAAAGTGGGAAAAAGACAGTCTTTCAGCAAGAATTGCTGGGAAACCTGGACAGCTACATGCAAATCAATGAAATTAGAACACACTCTCACACCATGCACCAAAATAAACTCAAAATGGCTGAAAGACTTAAATATAAGACAAGACACCATCAAACTCCTAGAAGAGAAAAACATAGGTAAAATGTTCTCTGACATCAACCTTACACATGTTTTCTCAGGTCAGTCTCCCAATGAAACAGAAATAAAAGCAAAAATAAACTAATGGGACCTAACCAAACTGATAAGCTTTTGCACAGCAAAGGAAACCCAAAAGAAAATAAAAAGACAACTTAGAGAATGGGAGAAAATAGTTTCAAATGATGCAACTGACAAGGGCTTAATCTCTAAAATATACAAGCAATGTATACAACTCAACAGCAAAAAAGCCAACAACCCAATTGAAAAATGGGCCAAAGACCTGAACAGACTTTTCTCCAAGGAGAATATACTGATGGCCAACAAGGACATTTAAAAATGCTCAACATCCCTGATTATTAGAGAAATGCAAATCAAAACTATCAGGAGATACCACCTCACACCAGTCAGAATGGCCCTCAAATAACAAATAACAAATGCTGGAGGGTGTGTGGAGAAAAGGGAACCCTCTTGTACTGTTGATGGGAATGTAAGCTGGCACAACCACTATGGAGAATAGTATGGAGGTAATTTAGAAAACTATACATAGAACTACCATATGACCCAACAATCCCACTCTTGGGCATATATCTGGACAAAACTCTTGGGCATATATCTGGACAAAACTTTCCTTAAAAAAGATACATGCACCCACCTGTTCATTGCAGTACTATTCGGAATAGCCAAAACATGGAAACAATCCAAATGTCCATAGACAGTTGATTGGGTTAGGAAGATGTGGTATATATACACAATGGAATACTACTCAGCCATAAAAATGAGCAAAATAATGCCATCTGCAGCCACATGAATGGAACTAAAAACTCTCATCCTGAATGAAGTAAGTCAGAAAGAGACAAATACCATATCATATCACTTATATCTGGAATCTAATATATGGCAAAAATGAATCTTTCCACAGAAAAGAAAATCATGGACTTGGAGAATAGACTTGTGGTTGCCAAGGGGGAGGGGGAGGGATTGGGATGGATGGGGTGCTTGGGGTTAATAGACGCAGACTCGTGCCTTGGGGAATGGATTAGCAATGAGATCCTGCTGTGTGGCACTGGGAAGTATGTCTGTTCACTTACGATGGAGCATGATAATTTGAGAAAAAAGAATGTATACATGTATGTGTTCTTGGGTCATCATGCTGTACAGTAGGAAAAAATTGTATTGGGGAAATAACAATTTAAAAAATAAAATAATAAAAATAAATAAATAAAATGTGTGGCCTTTGTGATGTGTTCTAAGTGTGCCAGTAAGTTTATATATGCTATTATAAATCATAACCTCCTTGGCGCTTATATATTTACCACTGTGTCATTATTTGGATCTACCTATATGTATTTTAAGATCACTTGTACACCATTGTATTTTCTTCTTTTTTTTCTTTCATTTTTTTTTTTTTTTTTTTTGCTTATTTGTTTTTTGCTTTTTTGGGCCACACCCATGGCATATGGAAGTTCCCAGGCTAGGGTCAAATTGGAGCTGTAGCTGCCAGCCACAGCCACAGCAACCCGGACCCAAGCTTCATCTGCGACCTACACTACAGCTCATGGCAATGCTGACTGAGGCCAGGTATTGAACCTACATCTTCATGGATACTAGTTGGATTCATTTCCACTGCGCCACTACGGAAATTCCTTCTCTTTTTTTCATCTTTATTTTGCTGTCTCTATTTTGACTCATTGGCAGTTTCGTTATAATCTATTCCTCAGATGTGGCACCTCATATAATGATAGTTTATTTTCTGTATTTTTGCATTTATGTTGATGAATGTTATCTTACAAGCTATGAAATTCTTATATTACAGACTTTTTAAAAAAAAAGTCTGTTGACATATGCCATGCGTGTGGCCCAAAAAGCAAAAAAAAAAGAAGAGAATACAGTGGTGTACAAGTGGTATTAAAAATACATATAGGTAAATCCAAATGTAGTCCATGAAATTCTAGCTTCTAGTGTTTTAGACGATACATCCAATCTTTTTTCTCTTTGTTACCAAATTTCTCCTTGCTGCTGGAAGAGGGTAAAGGTTTATCTTTGGGGACAGTTCCCCCCCCTCCTCCACTGGGCTGCCTGTGCCTGGGTGCATGATTTTTATAGTCAGTACTGGAATTCAGTGATCTTTTTCAATTTGAAACCTCAAAAATTTCTTATACTCAGGGAATTCAAATTTCGTCTGTTTGTTATTTTTTCCTTTTATATGCTAGGTCTTTTGGATTGATCATCTGTATTAGTTTCCATATGTAACATATTATCTAGTGTAACAAATTACCACCAACTGTGTGTCTTAATACAAACATTTACTCTGGAGACTAGACGTCCAAAGTCAAGTTATCAACAGGGCCAACCTCCCTCTTTAGTCTTTGGAGAATAATCTTTCCTTGCTTCTTCCAGATTCTGGGGGTTGCCAGCCATCCTTGATGATTTTTTGGCTTATGGCAGCACAACTCCAATTTGTCTGCCTATTTGCATGGCTTTCTTCATTGTGTCTCCTCTGTGTCTTCAAATTTATCATTCCCTACCAGGACAAGAGCCATTAGATTTACAGCCTGCTGTAATCTGGTATGACCTCACTTTACCTTGATTATATCTATAAAGACTTTATTTCTAAATAAGGTCACACTTATAGGTATGGGGTTTGGACCTCAACGTATCTTTTTAGAAAAATGTATTGGGGTTTAGTTGTTTACAATGTTGTATTACCTCCAGGCTTAAGGAAAGTGAATCAGTTATATATATATATATATATCTGTTCTTTTTTTCACCATATAAGTTTTTACAGAACATTGGGTAGACCTCCCTGTACTATATAGAAGGTCCTTGTTATCTATTTTATATGTAATAATGTATATATGTTAATCCCATTCTCCCAGTTTATCCCTCCCCTGCCACAATTTATCTTCTAGTAACTCTACATTGGATTTAGAAATCTGTGAGTGTGTTTCTATTTTATAAATGAGTTCTTTTGTGTCATTTTTATTAGATTCCACATATAGTTGATATCATGATATTTGTCTCTCTCTCTGACTTATTTCACTTAGTATGGTAATCTCTAGTTGCATACATGTTGCTGCAAATGGCATTTTTTCCTTTTCCTGAGTAATATATAATATATAAGACAGAATACCACATCGTCTTTATTCATTCCTCGATGAATATTTAGGTTGGACATTTAGGTTGTTTCCATGTCTTGGCTATTGTAAATAGTTTTCCAGTGAGCATTGGGGGTGCACGTATTATTTTGAATTATGATTTTCTGCAGATATATGCCCAGGAATGGGATTGTTAGGTCGTATGGTAGTTCTATATTTAGTTTTTAAAGGATCACCCATACTGTTTTCCATGGTGGTTGTACCATTTTACATTTCCATCAACAGTGTAAGAGGGTTCCCTTTTCTCCACATCGTCTCCAGCATTTGTTATTTATAGACTTTTCAATGATGGCCATTCTGACCAGGGTGAGGTTGTACCTCATTTTAGTTTTAATTTTCATTTCTCTAATAATTAGTGACATTGAGCATCTTTTCATTCAACATGTCTTTCTGGGGGACGTAATCCAACCACAACATCATTCAAGTCTCTAACCTCATGATATCTATCTCTTTGTGAGACATTTCTTATATTTTTTTGTTCAAGGACACAGATTTTAACAGCTAACATAACCTCTAATTGATGTATAAAATTAATGTATTTAACATTAAAATATTTTTAGCTTATAAAAATACTTTTTTTTTGCTTTGTAATCAAATTTCTTCAAGTATTTTTAATGCTTTTTTCCCTTTTTTTTCTTTTTTCTAGAAGCTGCCTGTTACAGGTGTTCTGCTTGACATACCTCTCTCTGGATGGCTGAAACTTTTGGGCCTTTTCCCTCCTTCTGCCTATGTATCATCTTTTGGGCATGGAGTTGCTGTCTGTCTTATGTGGGCTCTAACTTACATGGAGGTGGGAATTGCAGCAATCTCATTCCCTGATGGACAATGATGTAATAAGTGATAATTGTCAATCTCCCATTTGGGTCCCAAAGGGAAAGCTTCTCTGCTGCTCTTGTCTTCAGTTGCAGTGCCAAGGGCAGGGATCTTCAATCTGTCTGCCTTAGGAGTAGTTCCCAATTAGACATTGGTATGCCTAGTCCCCATCCCAGGTTTATTTGGTCTGAATTTCTAGTTCTTGGGCTAAATGAAATACATTTTGTACTTTAATATAAATATAAATCCCTGGGCATCTTGGTAAAATGCAGGTTTGGGTTCAGGAAGTCTGCAGTAAGACCCAATTTGCTATTTCTAACATTTTCTCAGGTGCTGCTGTTTCCTAAAGTAGTAAGAACATTGGTTCTTATACTTGGCTATGCATTGGGATTACTTGACAAACCTTGAAAATACTTATATTTCTATCTCACTCCCAGAGCTTCTGATGCAATTGGTATAGGGTGTGGTGGCCTGGGCAATGGGAGTTTTAAAGACTCCCCATGTGGTTGTAATTTGGAGAACCACCATACTAGGAGCTTTTCCAGTATCATGGCCAAGGTGAACTCAGCTGCTTTGTTTAGTTTTCCTGCAATTCTTTAAGATTTTCCCTTTCTCTTGGGGATCCTTGGATGACAGAGGGCCAACATTCCTCCTGGTTGCCAAGTGTTAGATTACATGTTCCTGGGATTTCTGAAGCAAGCTTTCACTCATCTCTATCTTTAGGGGAAGAGGTTGTAGGTCTCCTCTCTCCATCTGGACCTCAGAAGAGACCAAGGCTTTATTTATGACATCCAGGCTCGCTTGACCGCCTCTGTACCCAAGAGGCTGATGGTTGGATTGGACCTGGGAGGGCATGGCAATAGGGACATTTAAGTGATTCTCTTCTCCAAATCCAAATTTAATTTTCAACAGTTCTCTCTTATTCTCTGATTTATTTTTGCTCTTAAAATTTAACGTTTTGTTTTAGAGAAGTGATATATTCTTAAATATCATTGAAGACTTTGACTCAAAGGTCTTTGTCATTTGCTTATTTTTCTTACCTTTATTGCTTGTTTCAATTTTTTCATATTTCTCTTACATGCTGCAGTCTTTCCTCAAATGTCTCATTTGCTCGTGTTTAGAATTGGTTGATATTAAGTCTGTCTACCTGATCTATGCTGCTAGTCAAGGTTTATTGATGCCAAGCTTTCTTTAGGGTAAGTGACAGAAATTGGTTATTAGGGTAAGACACACCTATGTAATGAAATGAAGAATTGTTTCTCCTGTGGCCCTCACACCTAACCTTGGCTGCCTTAGTTCTTTCTAGATGATTGTTTTTTCATATGAAGCTCAGGCCACGAGAGGCAGGAAAAGGAGGGGACCAATTATTTCACAAATTTCTGTATATAGACCTTCATCTTCCATTCATTTTTAGCTCTTCTTTTACTATTCTTACCTCTTGTCATGCTTTCTTTTTACTTGTACTTGCTGAATGGAATGTAATCTTCCTTTAATTATGTTTATACCATATGAGTTCCAAACTATGTCTCTCTTTGATATGCTGCATCTACCAGTGTTCTACTTACCTCTCATTGTTCATTGCTGGTTATTCTCTCTCTCTCTCTCTCTTTTTTTTTTTACTTTTGCCTTTTCTAGGGCTGCTCCCGTGGCACATGGAGGTTCCCAGGCAAGGGGTCTAATTGGAGCTATAGCCTCCAGCCTATGCCAGAGCCACAGCAATGCAGGATCCGAGCCAGGTCTTCAGCCTACACCACAGCTCACAGCAACACCTGATCCTTAACTCACTGAGCAAGGCCAGGCATTGAACCCACACCTCATGGTTCCTAGTTGGATTTATTAACCATTGAGCCATGATGGGAACTCTGGTTATTCTCTAAATTGTTGTAGGTTTATACCTCTTAAAACATCCTCTCAACTATCATAAAAGAATCCGAAGAAGGTGAATAAGATCTACTTGTATCAGAAATGGTTTTTTAAATTTTTTTTTTTTTTTTTTTTTTTGGTCATGCCCCTGGCATGCAGAACTTTCGGGGCCAGGGATGGAACCTGTGCCACAGCAGTGACGACACTGGATCTTTAACCTGCTAGGCTACAAGGGAACTCATCTTTTAATTATTTTTTTTAGAAAAATTTTTAATGGATGCACAATTTGCTATTTTGCTGGTGAACTGTATTTTATTGGTTTATTCAGTGTTCTGTACTTTAAGTTGAATTTTCTCAAATTTGCATTACTATAAACAATTGCACAGTGACCAACCTTAGAGTAAAACCTTGGTACACTTTGTAGATAATATCCTACAAATACAATTGTATTTAAATTGTATTTATATTAAAATAATGTGCTAAGTTATGCCCATATCCTCTCAATATAGATTACTTCACTTTATGGTGTCTACTCTCCAGTCTTCTTTTCAACGCTGGATAAACTATTTATTTCTTTAATCTTTCTTAGTTGCATAAATTAAATATTTTACCTCATTTTCATATTATTTCTTTGAAGAATCTACTGTATGTAAATAGCATTCCCCTGTGCAGAGCACTTACTCCCTGTGATTTTATTTTATATCATTTTTGTAACACTCAACTAATCTGGATTTATTAGTCCCTTCCACTCCCTTTTAAGCTCCATTTGATCAGGGCATTGTCTTTTCTAGCGAACCTCCTGAATTTAGGAAACTCTTCCCTGAATCTTTATATGGTCTTTCCAATGTATATTTGTATGTCTGTCCTAATTTCTTCTTTATAAAAACACCAGTCATATTGGATTAGGTCCAATCCTAATGAACTCAATTTAATACTGTAAAGACCCTATCCCCTAAATTGCTATGCACTGTAAGTATTTTCTTAATAAAAAATATGAGTGGAAGCATATTCTTTCTTTCCCCTTCTTTTTAGGGCTGTACCTGTGGCATATGAAAGTTCCTGGGGTAGGGGTCAAATCAGAGCTGCAGCTGCTTCATGTCCACAGCCATGCTATATCCGAGCCAAGTCTGTGACCTATTCTGCACTTTGCAGCAATGCCAGATCCTTAACCCACTGAATGAAGCCAGGGATCGACCCTACTTCCTCAGACACTATGTTGGGTTCTTAATCTGCTGAGCCACAATGGGAACTCCAGAAAGCATATTCTTGAAAGCATTTTTTAGTAGATATTTTAGTCTATTATAAATGACTCATTTTTTAAGTATTTAGCTTTTGCTCTAGTTTTCAGAGAATCTACTCTGCAACCTGACCTTACATACATATGTAGTGATAAATATAACCCAAGCATCCGAGGGCTTATAAAGTAAAGCACTCTCCTTTTGTATCTATGAAAGTATAGGGAACCTTCTGGTAATTATCGCATGCATCCCAAATTTTATTCTCATAGCACTGATTTCATTGCAAGAATATTTATGCTTGACTGCCTTTGGTCTTTATTTTAAGCTCTTTAACCCCATACTGATCCTAGGACTTCATTTCTTGTGATTTTAATGGTAGGAAATAGAACTACCAATTCCATACATATGTTGGGGAACCAGCCTTGTAGACAGCTGGAAGAAACAGGTGTACAGAAATCCAGGGACTATTAACATATCTAATTGAATAAGTGTTGGTAGTTACAAAAGTAATTAAAAATAAAAGAAAGCCTATGAAGTGCCTAACATAAACATTGCTGGTAATCACTGCCAACTTAAAACTCATTTTGTGATGCTTTCTGAAAAAAATGGGAGCATTTTATATTGAATATTACCTTTTGTCTTGTAATTTACATAGGTATCTTTAATGAACAGCTCGTTTATAGTTCCATTGAGTCTGCGTGTGTTTGCAGGCATCTTTGAAACAGCAGTATCAGCAATTTAAAGTCGGCAGGCTTCCTCCTGAATATTTATAGAATGATTTTAAAAGTATACTTACCAATTTTCTTTAAGTTTTCTTTTTAAAATTACCATGTTTTTTCCTATACTAGAAAGACACTTCTTTGAGGATCAGAAAATGACATGTTTTCCACATGGCTTTTTTTGTTGCCAGGATTTTCAGATTGAATCCCATGAATGGTTCTATATAACATTTTATGAGTATTTCTATAATTATCACAGAAGCACATGAGTACTGTTAAAAAAATGCAAAGGAAATTATTTAGATAGAAAATAAATCACTCATGATATAGCCACATGGAGAGTATGAGTTACATATATAAATTGTGAAATCTATAGGTTTATTGGTTTTCTGGAGCTTCCAAAATATATTACCACACACTAGGTGGCTTAACAGATAAAAATTCATTTTCTCACAGTGCTGGAGGCTAGACGTCTGAGATCAAGATGGTGGTGGTGTTAAGACCTCTCTCTTCAGCTCCTAAATGGCTGTCTTTTCCCTGTCTTTTTAACATGGTCTTTCTTCTGTATATATGCTTGTCTCTGTTATATAATCTCCTCTTCTTATGAAGACCCTCTCTTAGTGGATTAGGCTCCATCCTAACGAACTCATAGTTTAATTACCTCTCAAAAGACCCTTTCTCCACATATAGTCATGTTCTTTGGTACTAAGGGTTAATACTTCAAATATATGAAATTTGGGGAGACAGATACTAGGCTTTTAAAAAATGTGTATTTTACATGTGTGGCTTTAATAACTTTACTGAGGTATAATTAACATAGGGTGACTGCACAAGTAAATAATATGTATAATGTTCCATGTTTTGATGTATGTATTATATATGGTCATGAAATTTTGCCACCATAATCAAGATAATAAACTTACTCATCAGTATTTTATAAAATAGGATCATGTAATATACACTTCTTATCTACCTTTGTTCACCTATCATAATTGAGAGGCATTCGTGTTTTGCTGGGTATCACAGTATCTAGAATAGTACCTGGAACATGGCAGGTACTCCAGTTATCAATTAAATGAATAAATAAAATATAGATCAGTGAACATTTTAGAAAATTAAGGAGATGAGATATTATAAACAATTAAATGACATTGATAAGTTTGGTGTTCTCTCTGAAGCATCTTGAATGTTTAAGGTCTGTTAAGGGTTGGTATAGTAGGCAGAATTTCTCAAATGGCCTTCCAAGATTCCTTCCCTAATCACTGGAACCTCTGAATACAATGAGATATCATCCTTGTGATTTTGTTATATTGCAAATTTGACCTTAGATAGGACTGTTATCTGAGCGTGCCTGATCTAATCACATAGGTCCTTAAAAGCAGAGAGGGTGAAGTGAGAAAGGTGAAGAGAGGGTGGCCCTAAGGAGCTGAAAGAGAAGTTCCCAACTGAGCTAGAAAGGAAAATAATGGCCTCAGTCTTCTAACTACAAGGGATTGGATATTGCCAACAACCTGAATAAGGCTGGATAAGTTTGATCCAGAGCTCTGCTGGTTAACATTTTGACTTCGATTTGCGAGGTGTGAGGCAGAGGACAGAGCTGGGCCCACCCAGACTTTTGACCTACAGAACTGTGAAATAATAAACGGGCATTGTTTGAGTTGCTTAAGTTTGTGGTAATTGGCCCTGTGTATTTTAGCATATTTTCCACACCTATCCTTTCTCAGTCTTGTGGTCAGTGATTAAGTAAAAAAATGCATTAGGTCTATGAACAATGGTATGATAGATTTTTATTTTTGGCCAAGGTATTTACTGACTGCCCCTGTGAGAAGGTTATTTATTTATTTATTTATTGCCCCATTAATATAAGACAAGCCTTTGTAATTGCTTTGGACAACAGAATATAAACAGAAGTGGCATATACCTTTTTTCATTAGAAACTTTAAGAGCCATTCCATGTTCTGCCAATCTTTATTTTCCTTTCACCACAGAACTGGATGTGTAGATTGGGCTTCCCCTTCAGCCTGGGTCCTGGCGTGAAGGTGCTGTGAAGCAGAGCTAATGCTAGCCTGGGAAAGCCATGAAAGATGAACAAGAACTCCGGGTTCAGTTTTGTAAGCCAATGAGATTTTTGCATCAGTGTTCCCACTACATGGCTTGCCTGAATTGATTAAGGCAATTCTTAGAACACTAAGTGGAGACCTGCTATGGAAAAAAACAAAACAAACAAAACACGTGGCATTAGCTTTAAGGTAAGCAATACTTGGTAAAGAATGTATTATTAGAAGATAGAAATATGGAGCCCAAGTTACACAGTGGTGAAGTATTTGATATAAAGTTTTCTATATTAACAATGAAAGGCAGATAAAATACCAGATCACCTCATGGCTTAAGACAGAGATGGAAGAAAGAGAAAATCACTAGTGCTTCCTGGTTATTATGGCTGAATTTAACAGATCATTAATGGAGATTTTTAAACTGGGTTGTAAAATAGAATCAACTATGAATAAAAATGGCTGATTAAAACTCAATCTTTTGATAAGGACTTAAGCATGCATATGGCTTTCCTAGCCATATCTGTTTTTATTTTATATCATACCTTTTTTTTTTTTGGCTGGGAACAGTTAAGATCTATCTACTCTTAGCAAATTTTAAGTATGTTATACTTTATTAGTAATATAGTCACCATTCTGTACATTAACTCTCCAGACATATTCATCCTGGATGTCTGGTGTTTTTTACCCTTTGACCAATATTTCCCTATTTCCTCCACTTATTAGTCACTGGTAACCACTTTTGTACTTTCTGCTTCTAATAGTTCAACATTTTTGGATTCCACACATAAGTGAGATTAAGAAGTATTAGTCTTTCTGTCTGGCTTTCTATCTCATTTAGCATAAAGTCCTATAGATTCATCTTTGTTGTTGCAAATGACAAGATTTCCTTTTTTTGGTAAGGCTGAATATTATTCCATTGTATGCTGTTACCATATTTTCCTTATCCAGTTATTCAAGTCCTCACCAACACTTGTTATTTCCTGTCTTTTTTTGGCCACACCTATGGTATACAAAAGTTTTCAGGCCAGGGATCAAACTTGCACCACAGCAGTGACCCAAACCAGTTCCTTAACTGCTAGGCCACCAGAGAGCTCCCATTTCTTGTGTGTTTGATAATCACCATTCCAACAAATGTGAGGAGAAATCTCATTGTGGTTCTGATTTGCATTTACCCAACAATTAGTGATGTTGAGCATTTTTCATATACCTGCTTGCCATCTGTATATCCACTTTTCTTAAGTGTTTACTCAGGTACCTTGCTTATTTTATTTATTTATTTATTCATTTATTTTGTCTTTCTGCCTTTTCTAAGGCTGCTCCCGCAGTATATGGAGATTCCCATACTAGGGGTCCAGTTGGAGATGTAGCCGCTGGCCTACGCCAGAGCCACAGCAACGCAGGATCCTAGCCGCATCTGCAACCTACACCACAGCTCACTGCAACACCGGATCCTTAACCCACTGAGCAAGGCCAGGGATTGAACCCACAACCTCATGGTTCCTAGTCGGATTCGTTAACCACTGAGCCACAATGGGAACTCCACCTTGCTTATTTTAAAATTGAGTTGATTGTTTTCTTGCTATCGAGTTGTTTGAATTCATTATATATTTTTATATTAATCCCTTATCCGATATATGGTTACAGTATCTTCTCTAAAATACAGGTTGTCTCTTCACTCTGTTGATTGTTTCCTTTGTTACAAGAAGCTTTTAAGTTTGATGCAACCGTATTTGTCCATTTTTATTTTTGTTCCCTGTGCTTCTGGTGTCATAATAAAAAACTCATTGCCCAGATTAATGTCAAGAAGCTTTTATCCTATGTTTTCTTCTAGTAGTTTTACAATTTCATGTCTTATGTTTAAATCTGTATCTTTTTTGAGTTTATTTTTGTATATGGTGTCAAATAAGGGTACAATTTCATTTTTCTGCTAAGCAATAGGAAGCTTTTTCACTTAAAGTCAATTTTCCACTTTTTTTAGAGCTGATTAAATTGACCTTAGTCATATCTCCTAGTAAAGAATATTTAATGAATGAAATAATCTCTGGGGTATCTAGAACATATGTCGGAAGAGATAAATTACTATTTCAGAAGGTCAGGAAGAGGAGAAAATTAAGAATGAATCAGCAGCTAGGAAGTGGAGTGCCTGATTTTATTACTATATAGTACTTTTCATATATTTCTGTGTGAAATAGATTACTGACCCATGACAATTAGGACCTAGGATGGCACTTACCTAAAACTATGGTTCTATTCCTAATGCTTAAAGAGAATAATCTCAAAAGTCTGGGTGAAATACTATAAAACACAAAGAAATTTCATCTTTTAAAAAGATAAAAAAGAAATAAAAAATTTTAGTTTTCTCTCATATAAGAAGTTTGCCCTCATATCAGTGCAGTGATTGTGGAGTTTGCATAAAATAAGGTAAGTTGACCCCCAGGCATAGAGCAGCAATTTGAACAGGCACAAAATAATTTTGTTTTTGAGGAAGCTCAATATGTATGAATGTGTGTGTGTATACACACACACACATTCATACATACATATATACATACCCTTAGGTTAGCTAACCTTTTAGGATAACTCACAGAATTCACTGAAGTCTCTTATATCCAAGGTTAAGATTTAATACAGGAAAGGATATAGATAAAACTCAGCAAAGGAAAATGGTACCTATGTGAGGTGATGGATGTGTTAACTAACCTTACTGTGCTTAGTAACACACAATATATTTACAATATATATGTCACCAGATGATCACATTATATCTTTTAAATTTATACAAGGTTATATGCCAGTTATGTCTTAATAAAGCTGAGAAGAAATTCAGCTAAAGGAAGAGACTCATAGGGCAGAGTCTGAAAGAATTTCAACTGAAGCTTCCTTTGTCCTCTCTGTGGAGTTAGAGAATGTTACCCTCTTGCCCTTGATGTGTGACAATACACAGAAAATATTGCCAACCAGGGAATCTCACTTGAGCTTTATTCCAGGGTTATTATTTGGGTATTATGTAGGTATGAGAGATTAATTGTTCACATGGTGGAACTCAAACTCCATGTCTATTGAAACTAAATGGCCCAAAGTCCCCAACCTTAAATCATGAGTTGGGTCTTTTTAGCAGAGCCAGCCTCCAATTTTTAGGGTTTGGGTGGTCACATCCTAAAATCCAGTATGGCCAGTTTCCACTTAAATAAAGATATTCCTATCACATATGAGATCAATTACCTCCCAGAAGCCAGGAGAAAGAAATAGATCTCTCTTTGGGCATACTTGACCATACAAAAATATACTGTCATACTTCAGGAAGCTAGAAAATAACTTGTGTTCCCTAAGTTCTTATGAGGAGGCAATAAGAAAGGGATGTTGAGGACAAGTCAGCTTTGGCCAAGTTCCATGACTTGAAATCAGTAAACGGCAGCCTGTGCCATATGGCCTGCAATCAATGGAAAGACACATTGGGATCCTTTGCCCCACTGTTTTCTTTGCATATACTGACACTTCTTCAACCACAACTAGATACCTCAACCTCATTTTTCCCATTTATGACCCAAATGGGCTCTTTTTGGATCTGGAATCTGTCATCCAATGTATCTTCTATTCTTCGAAGCTCTCTGTCTTACATTTATGAATGTGCTTTCTAATTCATTTATAGATAAAACTTTGGAGAGAATAAACCTACTTGTAGTATTGTGTGAAAATTTATTTATATGCAAACTTTGAGAATATTTGTTCAACCAGCTCTCATTCCATCTTCTATGTAGTAAACAAAATAGAGGTAGTAAAAATTTTTGTGTTCCTAGGGACTGTTTCAGGTCTGCCTGAGCCTATTACCAAAGATTCATAGCCATGGGTATAGGACCCTGAAATTTTTCATAATTTTGTTCTTTATGAAATGACTCTGGGACTATACTCTTATGTTCCCTTCAGATTTTAGTGGCAGCCAAGGGCATAAATAAGATTTCTGTATGTTATAACTCTACCTTGGTTTCATTTATTGTTTGTATTAGTGGAACAATAAAAATTGCTTTAAATAGGTTTATTAAACCTGCTCTAAAAATTGCCTTAATTTGCACTATTTAAAAACCTTCTAGCTCCTTATCAGTGGTCACAAAAGTGGAAAGAGAGTGAATGTGTTTGATTTTGCCTAATTTGCTATCAAAGCAATGAGGAATGTTGACAAAAGGAAATTCCCTATATACCCAAAACAAATCCCTTTAGAATGTTTTCAACTCATTGCATATTCATTGAATAGCTTTGTCCTAGAAAAGAATAATCTCTATTTATCACAAGACTACATTAATACATCTTTTAATCCAAGTAGTGTTTAGCTTGAGATCTCTTGTCTAGATGTTTATATCTGAGGATATTCACAATGCTTCTATCACATAGAAGTTTGCAGGGCTATCACAGCAATGTGAATTAAAACAGCTTGACTATATTGTTATATAATCATTACACTAACAAATTAATAATTGTGATGGAATTTAATGTTGATAGGACTTTAGGCAATATATTTCTTTCTGGCAACACTGTTAGAGGATTTAGTATTTCCACAAAATAATTTAAATATTATCCAGAAGAGTTAAAAATTGTTCATGAGCTTTGGCCAAAAATTTACTAAAAAGAAAAAGATTCAATTTTACATTGAATTCTACATTCACTGAAATGTAAGTGTTTGTTTGTTTGTTTGTTTAACATTGAAAAGTTGGAAGTAAACCAAATCTCACTTACGGAGAAGAGTTAGTTAAATTATAAAACATACACTTTATGGGTACATTGGCAATTGAGGGTATTCGAGGTAACTTGTATTGCTTCCTAAATCTGATTGCACATCGTAACCACCGATGGGGTTTTTAACTTCTTTGTCTGATATACCTTCTCCATTGATGGTGTATTTATCTGGAATTCTTGGCATAGAGGTGGCAAATGGGAAGGAAGATAAGAATGGTGCCATTGGCAATATTTTCCCTTATGCTTTTTGTGTGAAACTGCCCAGAAATGATAATCATTTCATTTATAAAGCTGCTCACCACACTTGAGTACACAATTATTCTTACATGAATGGCTGACCCTGCTGTACTACATCAGAATGAAGGGAATCATTTGGTTAAGATTCACGACATGGCAAAGAGTGGACAGTAGGCTCCTCTACAGAGGCACAGGGTTGGACATCCTGCCTGTCCATCTACCAGCCTGTTTTCCCCAGTCCAAACTAGTTAATAGAACTCAGCCTAGAAATGTGAACATTAATCACTTTCTAGGGTTTAAATAACAATGAGCTATTAAAGAGCACATTTTTAAGTGTTTCCAAAACTGAGACCATACAAGTAGAGCATTTTCACAGGGAACTGTACATAATCACTTGTGATGGAACATGATGGAGGATAATGTGAGAAAAGAATGTATATGTGTATATGTATAACTGGGTCACTTTGCTGTACAACAAAAATTGACAGAACATTGTAAATCAACTATAATAAAAATTAAAAGAAGAACCAGACCATTGTATTTCAGATTCTCCATAAGAAGCCATAACTAAATGACAAAGTAATACATAGTTCTATAAGTATAGGTATAGTCCCTTTCCTCCTTCCCTTTTGTTTATTTCTGTGGCTAATTTTGGTGCTGTTGTTGATGATATGGCTTATCTGGTACTATCTGTCAAACTAGTTGGTCTTTAATCAGTGGACTTCCCAGTTGGAAGAAAAAAATCTATCTGACCCTTATCTGATGTACCCAGATATCTATTCAAGATATAGAACTAGAAAGTATCCAGGTAGGAGATGATTATCTCTGGGATAGTCCTTAGGCACTTGGTAAATACTAAATTATGTTGACCCTTTATTGTATGATTCTTTTTCCATCAGGCTTCTTTAGTTGCATTTGAATTACCTCCCAATGGAGGGCACTACTAGAATAGCTATGGGAAAAAATAGCCATGGACTAAAAGGGTAGCCATCCATGGCCACTGGGCAAGGGTTAGAGTGGGTGAAGGGGTGGGGTAGTGGGTACAGCATTGAAGGCCAGGGAGCTTGGCATTGAAAGCTTCGAGCACATTTTCCCCCATGCTTAATAAAGTTTGCAGTTCCCCTACAATTCACTGAACTCCAGTGGAGGTGAGATTGAGCTATATTGGCTTCAGAGATGCTGTCGTGTGTGCGTCGCAGCATCGTTTCACAGAGGAGTTCTTGAAATTCTCGACTGTGAGAATAACAGCTCCAATTTATCTTTCAGGTGATGCTGGAGGCTGGGATGGTGCATGAACAGAATTCTGAATTAGGCTGGGGTCTCAGAAGCTTGCCACATGATGAGAGCAGGCTGAGAGGTCTGTGACAAGAAGAACTGCTGTGAGAGCCAGGTAGGGTGTCCTCCTTACAGTACAAAAATAGTTCCCAGGGGTGGGTAAAGTATAAGAACTTGAATCAAAGTGAAGGGTCTGCAAAAGTGATCAGGCAAAACGGTCTGGTGAGAGACTGAAGAGCAGCCTTGAAGCTAGAGTTTGAAGAATAGAGCTGTTTTACTGTAATGACTTATAATTAAACTTAAATTCTTGGTGAGAAGAAGGCAAATGAAAAAGTTTTTTTTAAGTTAAAAAGAAAGAAAACTACATGTATATTTTCAAGCTTTAAGCACTGTCTGTTTTGTTAGGAGTGGGGACTTGAACATACCCTTGGTACAAATTATGCCTTTGTTTTGGAGGACCCAAAGTAAAATTTTTGTTATGCATAAGTAAAATGGAGACGTACTACAAATTTGAAGATTTTGTGAGACACTGTCATTTGAATGGAGCAAAATAGTTTAGAGATGGTTTATATGATAGAGAAGGTTACATACCTGTAGCTCTATTCTTGAGGGAATTAAGTCTATTTTAAATAAGAATCAAGAATGAACTATGTCTAAAACTTGCTGCTTCATCATATGAACAGATGCTTTAGGAGGATGTATAGCAAGCCTCATCTTTACCTTGAATTATAGAAGAAATGAGGCTTGGTTTGGATAAGCTCAAACTAAAGTGGCATATTAATCTCAAACACTGGATGAGTTCAGTATTTATTGAAATCACATTGTTGGGTTTTAGTGTAGCCCAGGATCACAGGGGTGTATCACACCCATGTGGGTAAGAAGACCTTGAGAGCTAACTTTTCCTTCAAAGGTAGTTCATTTGTAGTATCAATCATCTTTGGAAGAGACTGATTAGGGGGTAGAAAATAAGAAGTGGGAGAAAGGGTGGGATTGATCAGAGGTAATTTGGCCTCTCTGTATCGTGGAGACTGTGTGACCTGGTCTTGGACCATGTAGGACTGTCCAAAGCCAAGGATGGATCTAGATCTATGAGTTCTAATATGAGATATATCTACCAGTGGTTATAATTACTCTCTGGGTTCTGCTTTCATTTCTCTCAAACTCTCAGTAAAGGCCACTAAAGTTGCTGCCTGTTTTAGCCATGCCGTTGGTGATTGGGGCAATGCAGTCTAAGGAAGAGTGGTAGACACTGAAGGGAGATGGTAATCCCAGCCTTTCAGGCAATGATCTATTGCAGGGCAGGGGACTGAGGCAGCTAGTGAAAATGGGGCATATCCGTGGAATGTTTAATTGCCCTCTAGGGATTCTTGGCCATTTTTGTGCAACCTGTTAAGAGGGGACTTCTTGTAGTTAAGTGGGATGAAGCCTTTCTGTTGTTATAACCGAAATAATTAATCCCATAAATGGCTTGATACTAGTGTTAAAATAAAATTCAAACCTTAATCAAAGCCTACAAGGCCATCTCCATCTTCATCTCAGGTTACTCCTTTTTGTTGTTCCAGCCACCTTGACTTCTTTTCTTTTCTTAATGAGCCCAGTCTCTCTAGCTTTGGGGACTTGACCATCCTGTCACCTCTATAATAGGAGCTCTTCAACTAGCACTATTTTCTTTCTCTCATGCTTTAGATGATAGTTTAATTGGCAATCCCTTAAAATAATCCTGCCTGTCGCATTTAAGTGTATTCTCTCTTCTCTTTCCCTGCTTTTCTCTCTTACAGAAGCTTGTTCCTTTGACTCCCAGACTTCAAATTTGTAAATATATACTTGTTTATTAATTATCTATATACCCTATCAGACTACAAAATCCATGAAGACAGGGACTCAGACTATTTAAGTAAGCACCGCTTACTGAGGTTCTAACTGTAGTCCTTTGATCGGAATAGGCCTTTGATACAATGTTTTGACTGGATGAATAGCATGCTTAATGAAAATGTGACTTCATTTTAGTTGTCAAACTGGCGTAGTCAAAGGACGGTTAGGTTACATAAAGCTCAACTCTAGATTATTATTTTTATTTTTTGTCTTTTTTAGGGCAGCACCCAAGGCATATGGAGGTTCCCAGGCTACAGGTGAAATCGGAGCTATAGCTGCCAGCCTATGCCACAGCGACAGCAACACGGGATCCGAGCCATATCTGCAATCTACACCACAGCTCATGGCAACATCAGATCCTTAACCCACTGAGCAAGGCCAGGGATTGAACCTACAACCTCATGGTTAGTAGTGGGATTCATTTCTGCTGCACCACAATGGGAACTCCCTAGATTTTTTTTTTTTTTAAATCTGTCTTCTACTCCCATACACTTTTTCTGTTTGTAATGATGACATACTTTTAAGAGAGACATTTTCCGATTTGCCAAATGCCTATTGGCATATGTCTCATCTTTCCAGCATTTTCAAAGCAAATGCTTGAGATTCTGTTTACCTTGTTTCTGTTCTGTTATGGCTCCATTTTTGTTTCTTCCAGCTTCTAGTCTTGGACTTCATCAACCAACTTTGAAGCCATCTGTGTACTTACCTTTGGCGTTTGCTTTTGGTTTTCTCAACTTCAACTTTTAATACTCTCTAAGGCCTTTGCTTTGTACTCAGCCCCTGATTATTTCTATTTCTGGCTCTCTCAGTTTTATTACTTTGGCTTAGCCATGGGTCAGGACCTGAACTCCAGTACATCTTGTCTGAGCCCTGTTTGATCCCTAAACATATTGATTTCCCAGCTGAGGAAGGCCGGAGTATTTCTTGCTCAAGAGTTTTGGTGTCTTAGCAAGTGGGATATATCGTAATTATGTCCTGCATGTCTGTATTGCAATGATAAAACTATATTCTTCCTCATGTTGCTTATTTCTGTCCTGGTCATCATTTCACTTACATTAGATCATTCTTATATCTTTTAACTTGGTTGGAGAACCACACTAGGAGTAGCAGTTTTAGCTTCCTGAAATGTCTTGAGGACTGGATAATGGAAGATAGTTCTCTGTGGTATGAACAGTGTGAAATGTGAAGCAGGAAGGAATTAGGCAGAATTCCTCTCTTTTCTTCCTTCTGTTGACTGCTACAAGACTCACTTCCTCTTTCTTCCTTCTGGAGAAATCCTGGATGTTGAGTGCCAAAGTCTGTTGAATGATCTGCTGTGTCTTTTTGCAGGCTATTGTGAAGGGGAAAGCATGTGTGAAAACACATAGCATCATGCCACACCCTCCTCTTGCTTGCTTCACTTCCCTTTTTCTCTTAGCCATGCCATCCTGTGCCTTTACCTCCAAAATAAAGTATTGGCACCTTAATCCTTTCTTCATTCAAGTTTAAACTGGGTGGTGTGTCCAGAATGGCTTAGCAAGGCAGACATTCTAGTGAAGAGGAACTAGGACAAAAATATGAAGCTAAATGGAGGCTAGCAGATTCTGAAGTATGACTTCAAGGGAAATGGTCTAGATGAATTTTAAGCAAAGTCTTTTATGCACTTTTAGAATGTATGCCAGTGGGAATTGTGATTAAGAGTCTGTAATTCAGATATCAACTTTTTAGATAAAATGGAATATGCAAATAACATTGTGAGTAATCGAATCTTCCAAAAATCTGGATTAGTCAACAGTTTGAAGGTTTTTTTCCTAATGAAGGTAAACCTCTCTTTTTATTTTACAGGATATCATTTAAATAAAGCTGTTACACAAATGATGGCTATCAACTGTTCAGGTTTAAAGACAGCACTTTTTTTTTTTCTTTTTTGTAGAATAGAGTGGGATTCTCTGATCATCACCATGTGTGGCTTAAACTTTCAACTCCAGCTTACCAATGAAAATATCTAAGTCTTTGGGTTTTTCTGTACTAGGCAAATGGATGATAAATGATCATTTTGTGAAGGCCAAGTCATGTCATCCAAATAGGTCTTCCATGACTATTAGTAGATATAAGTCTATTTTTGGTGCAAGCAATGTTTGACCTCCATTATTCTACTCATTGTGCCTAAAACACCTTGTCTATAGAAGCATAATCAAAATAATTGCCTATGTCTCTAGAGTTCTGTGAAAATTAGATAATGCCAGCAAAAGTGCTTTTAGCTGCTATAGTGGTATTATGACCTTTATTCTCCACTTACAATTAGTCTTAAAATAGTTTAACGATAACCTCTCATTAACGTTTTTGAGTCTGTTTCAAGCCAGTGATATGGAAGGACAGTAGCTATAGACCATATTAAATTACTAATAGGTAGTGTTTGGGGACAGGAAACGAAAAAGGACCCTTCAGAAGAAAGTTGTTAAACTTTTGACATGAAAGTTGGCTAGGGCATAGTAAAAATTGCCTTTCAGAAATACTGGTCTTCCTTACTTCCTTCTTTGCCACATAATTTATTTGGTGGTTTAAATTCAGAATGAGAGGAAAGGGGAAGGGAGAGAATTAAAGATGCTTTGGGGAAGAGGCTGAGGGTTAGATTTTTTCCCCAGGGTAGTTTATGGGTATTAGAAACAATAAAGAAGATGAGAAGAGTGGAGAAAAAGAGCTAAGGAGGGGAAATCACAAAAAAAAATATTCACATATATCTATTTTAATGGGTAAAAAATTAAGAATCTGAGTTATCATAAAACTACTTTTTGGTTTAGAAACTGTGTTTCTTGGGTGATTGTAATTTTGTTTTAGGACCCTGTTTTTCTTAAAATGAGTTAGGTGCCAGGAAAACAAATTAAAAATGGCAGTAAGAAGGAGGAGCAGGCACATAAATAATGAGGAGTGTAAACTATTAAAGCTGCTACAGTAGAAATACATAAAGGGTATTTTGGAGGCAGAGGCACCCTTTCTGTAGGGAAAGTTACAATTAAGGGGGCCCTCAGAAGACAAGTTTTAGAAAATAAAATTCCCAAAAACATTTTTTTCCCCTCATTGTCAAGGAGAAAAATCATACGGACCCTTCAATGATCTTAATTCTTGTGATTAAAAAATACTTTATTCAACGTGCTTCTTCAGGAGTTCAGAAATTAATCCATATGAGCCTGAAGGGTTATTAAAAATAATTTTCTTTGAGAAAATTTAGTTTTTCCAATATCTCACAGCATTTGCATAGTGTGAAATGACTTTCCAAATGAATCACTTGATTCTGTTGCAGTCATCTGCTATTTAAATGCAAGGGAGGTGATAGCCTTCCGTTCATGGGTAGACCCTTTACTGTTTCTTGAGGTACGTGTTAATTATCAGCCAACACTGGAGGCTGATCTACAAGAAGTTGGAAATCCACTTGTAAGGATATTGTGGACAAAAATATCAGAGAGCAAGCTGAATTAGAGAAACACTCAGGTAAATTTCCAAGTCATATGTTTATGCTTTTATGGGTATATTTACACCAATGGTTACTGATTTTAAATTATAATTTTTTAAAAATATCTTTTTTCTCATTATGAAAATGCATTTGTTACACCATTTTTAAGAAGAAATATATCATTCATAATCCCTACACCAAGGAGAGCTCCATTCCTCCCTCCCTTTCTTTGCCACCATAACAAAGGAGCACAGTCATGTTGAGAGCAGAATGTTAGGGTTCAGATTCTTGTTCTGCCACTTATTAATCAAACAACCAGGGCAAGTTGCTTTAACTTCTCTGTGCCCAGGTTTTTTCATCTATAAAATACAGATGCAGTAGTGTCTACTTCATGGGTTTGTTATGAGGCTGAAGTAAGTCAATATTATGTAAGGCATTTAGAAGAATATCTGGCTCTGTCCATATATAAGCATTGGCTATTAGTAGTAGTAGTTCATAACACAGGGTCTTGAGCTAAACTCCCTGAATATAAACCCTTGCTCTACTTATGATTACATTTTGAGTAAGTTCAATATATCGGTGTCATGGCTTCCTAATTTTTGAAACAGGGGTTGGAACAAGAACCACTTCTTAGACTGTGATGAAGATTAAAATAAGTTAGTATAGATAAGTCACATTAGACAAGTAAGCATCTAATAGATACCAGCTATGTTATTCGTCCTAATATATTTTGAGTGCTTAACAATATACAAGAAGCCATGCTGCATACGAGGAAACAAGAAAGATTGAATCTATTTTCTCATAACTTAAGACCATTTAGTGTCATACTTTCAACAAGTAAATATTTAAATGTAGTGAGAAATGTGAATGAGAAGGATGAAGAGGTATCAGAGGAAACTGGTATAGTTATCAGGGAGTGTTTCTTTGAATACATGATGATTTGACCTAAGCTCTGTGTACGAGTAGTCATTCCTAAGGTGAGGGGAAGTGAGTGTGTATATGCGTGTATGGAAAGGGTAGTGGTGTTACAAAAGGAGACTGATCTGGGAAACTATTCCTAGCAACCTGAGTGGCAAGAATACGGGCATACCTAAAGCACAGAAAAATTTTGCAAAGCTTAGAGAGTAGTGGAGGAGACTAATGGGAGTGGAGGCTGGTGATGTAAGCAGAATATTTAAAAAGGAAGGCCTTGAGGGCTATGTTGAGAAGGTCAACATTTTCCTATATGTAATAGGAAGCTACTGAAATCTTTTAAGGAGAGGTGTGATGGGACCGATGATTGCATATTTGTATTAACTCTGGTTTTATTTGTTTATTTGAGTATAATTTATTTACATACAGTGTTGCATCAATTTTTGCTGTATAGCATGGTGACCCAATCATACACATACACACACACACATATTCTTTTCCTCATATTATCTTCCATCATGGTCTGTCCCAAAAGACTGGATATAGTTCCTTGTGCTATATAGTAGTACCTCATTGCTTATCCATTTTAAATGTAATCGTTGGCATCTACCAGCCCCAAATACCCCATCTATCTCTTTTCCTCCCTTCTCTCCCTTGTCAACCACAAGTCTGTTCTTTATATCTATGAATTTATTTCTGTTTTGCAGATAGGTTCATGTGTATCATATTTTAGATTCCACATATAAGTGATATCATTTACTATTTGTCTTTCTCTTTCTGACTTCCTTCACTTAGTATGAGAATCTCTAGTTGCCTCCATGTTGCTGCAAATGTCATTGTTTTGTTCTTTTTTATGGCTGAGTAGTTATTTGTGGATATATGTACATATTCATATAGGCATTTACAAAAAATAATGATCATTGTGCGGACTAATTTATAACCAGATTTTTTTTTTTTTTTGTCTTTTTGCTATTTCTTGGGCCGCTCCCACAGCATATGGAGGTTCCCAGGCTAGGGGTCCAACCAGAGCTGTAGCCACCGGCCTATGCCAGAGTAACAGCAACGCGGGATCCGAGCTGCGTCTGCAACCTACACCACAGCTCACGGCAACACCAGATCATTAACCCACTGAGCAAGGGCAGGGACCGAACCCGCAACCTCATGGTTCCTAGTCGGATTCGTTAACCACTGTGCCACGACAGGAACTCCTATAACCATATTTTTGATATAAAATATAATGTCAACGTTTCTTCATTTTGTTGATAATTTTTCTATAATTATTTTATGACTATATTGGATTATATTGTATGGATGAACCATAATTTATTTTTAAAATATTTTTTTGGTGGGCATTAGGCTTATTCTAATTTTTGGATACAAAGAATGCAGTGATGAACATATTCCTACTCAAATTCATGTGCTCCTTTAGGCATAACGTTTGATACTAAACATAGAATATGAATTTTAGATTTTCCTCCCTGAGAAACTTCTTGCTATTAGAATTATCCCTTTGAGTTAATCATAACTTGGAGAGCTGGCTGGTGTTATCTATTTAGTGTTAGCAGCTTCAGAGGAGAGAAGATGGATTTGGGCCTCGGGACAGCCCTGTCAGGACATGTCCCACATGCTTGTTTCTGTGCTTTACTTCAAGCCCATGCACCAGGACCTAATTCATTTTCAACTTCCCGTTGCTCAGTCTCCAGACCAGACAGTTTGTCCAGCCTCCTATTTTGCATTACCATCACCTCAGAGACAAGCAGGTTTTTTTTTTGTTTGTTTGTTTGTTTGGAAAAGCTGCTTCTATACCCTGTGGTCTTCTATCGCCCTTACCCTCAAATGCTGTTGATTCATGGAAAGAATAGGGTCCAGGGGCATTAGATGTCTCTCCAGAGGATGACATTGGTGGTTTTATGTTCATGATCTACAGGCAGCATTTCTTAAAAACTGGTAACATTTAGATGACAGTTTCCCTAATTGCTGTGATTAACTTCTTTTTTTTTTTTCCTCTCATTTTCCTCCATTTCTTAGTAAATTTAACTGGAAGTCTGAGAGATAATGCTGAACTCACATAGGTATCTTCTCCCAGGTCTCCCACCAATGTAAATAATACTTAAATGTTGCTTTTAAGTGGCAGTAATTAAAAAATCAAGTCCTTAGTTTTGATCTGAGGTTTTTACTTTACTATGTGATGACTTATTATTAGTTATTATTTTTATTGTTATTACTTATTAGTCAACAATTAATAGACTCATTGCTACATGCACAATTGCTATGTGACTTTTGGCAACGCTCCTGCCTTTTCTTTTACTCAAATGCCTTATCAGTTGAAAGTTTTAAGTTCACCAAAGTTGTAAAATGGTCTAATGTTACTGAGTATGTATTGTACTGTATAAAGCCACCATCTACCCCAGAGTTCTTTGTGTTAGAAAGAGCCTAGTTTTTCCTTTTGCTTTGAAAAGCTAGTATGTCTTTGATCCTCAACCCATTCATTTCACTGAGGTTAAATATTATGGAAACTCTTCAGTAAAGAAAGTAAGTCTGAGCTTAAGGGGCTCAGACTGAGGGGGAGAGGTATGCAGGTAACGCACCCATTATATTCAGCATAGAAAATGCCACAGCAGCTGAGGAGGAAATCATTGAGGGAGTTTGTGTTTTCTTGCCACATAAGCATGTGTAATACTGAGGAGGTAATTGTACCTTGAGATTCTCAGCTAAACATAGACTTTAGAGACAGACAGAAAGATATTTACATCACTGGCTTATCCTTAACTGATGTTGGCAGAGCCAGTTTCAAGCTCTAAGCCTCAGCTTCTTCTTTTTTTTTTTAAATTTTTCCTGAAAAAAATCAAAGTAGTTGATGTCTACTTAGCAGAGCTCTTGTAATGATGACACTTAGGTGAAAAGTGTCTGGCAGAGTAGCAGTAGATGTCCATAGAGAGGTTTTGGTTCTTGTTTATGTACTTATTCAATAAATATCGGAGTGCCCAGTAGGTGTTAGAAACAGGTCGGGGGATAAGATACACAATGTCATTCTCACACAGCTTAAATGATATACAGAGAGAGAATAAAGTAATATAAAATAAGCAAATAAATAATACAAATAATTACTGGCTGTGCTATGAGCCATGAAGAAAATTAAGAAGGTTATGTGAGAGAAAGTAAAAGGGTGGGAGGGATGGGGCAGGTAATGTTGGATAGGTTAGCCAGAGGACATGGAATGTAAAGTAAGCAAACACCTGAAAGAGAAGAAGAAATAATCCATCGTGGGGAAGAAAGAAGGTCATTCTAGCCAGAGAGCAAAAAGTTCCTATTCTTCCTCTTCTTTCTCCCTCTCCTTTCTCTTATTTTTCTTTTTCATCTTCTCTAGAGGGGAATCACCATTAATAGTTGAGGCCTTTTTGTTTTGGGGCTGTTTTGTTATAAATAATAGACTGAAATACCAGTTGTTTTCAGTTGTCAAAAGTAAAGTTAATTGAGTACACAGGGTGTTCTTTAGAAGTCTGCCATTGAGGTAAATTTTTAAAAAATGGCTTCTAGATTAATTCTGAGTAAAGATACATTTAGTCTATTGTGGGCTTTCCCAATGTTTTGATTATTTATTCTTTAAACTTCATGTTTTATTAGTATTTATTTATCCCCCAATTTGCATTTTAAGTGACATGAGCCTCTATTTCTTACTAATAAAAACCATCAATTCCAATAAGTTTATGGTTGAATTGGATCCTTAATTAAGGAAATTTCAATTGAAGGTAAGATTCTAATTTTTCTGTGTATTATTGAGCATAAGCACATAGTTTCATAAGTCTGTTATGTAAAAAACAGCTCAAAGTCATTTTTAGAGGTCAGGAGTCCTTGAGATAAGCCATGCTAATTCTGGCAAATTAGAGTTCTAGAGTTAGCCATCTGGAATTAAAATGCTCTTACTTTTGGCTTTTAATATTTTCTCATGATTATTTATGTGTATGATTTTGGCTAATTCTTTTAAAATACTCAGCTGATCAATTATTCATATAGACATTCAAGTTTGGATGTGAAGGAACCAGTTTGGCATTTGCCCTAAGGCAGGTCCTCTTCCACTCCTTTTCACCTACTGATTTAAATTTGTCTTCTTTTTCCACTAGGTTGTAAACCCTTGAGGGTACAGATCATTTTTATTTTTCTTATCGCTCTGTCCCAAACACACATAATAGGTAGTTTACATTTTTATGATTCAGAAAAGTTTATTATTTATCAGCTTCTAGTCTGGGTCCTTTGTGATAAACCTGAGTCTCTACTTGAGGTCTTTTTCCTGGGACACAACGATTTAAAATTTTATTTTCTGAACTACCCTTTCTTGCACCCTAATGCAAAACAGGTCAAATTGGGTGCACTCTGACTCCATTTATCTTGAAGTTTTTCATCACTTTCAGTTTAGAAGTTTAGCTTTACTTGACCTTCAATGGAACATGTACTATGAGAGCATTTTAATATTTAATATTTTATCTTTTGGTTTTTTTCATTCGTGTTATATTTTATTGGTGGTTTATGGGGAAATGAAAAGGTCAAAACAAAGGAACAAGCCTGGTTGATAGCAGGTGGCCTAAATAAGAGGCTTTTCCTCCTCATATCCATTGCTTAGAAAAATCCTTTTAACTTCTCAATGTAAACATTCAAGTCCAAAGGACCCGCTTGTTAAAATGCACTGCCCTGTGGGAAAGTCAGACAAATATCTCTGCCTCTAGATTTCTTAACTGATTTCCACTTAATCAAATTGCTAGATTAACCCATCTTACCCTTTCTATCTGCAAAAGGCACTGATGGATGCCCCAGGTATACAGTGTAGGCTGTGTGCTTCCTACTACACTTCCCACCATTGAGGTTGTTTGCTGATTGAGATACAGTTGTGCATGTTCACAAATCTATTTATTCCAGTCATTTTTTTATTGTAATTCTGTAATATAACTAAATATTGTATTAACTGATGGTATACATTTGCATAAGGAAAATTGCAAATTCTATTAAAATCCAGTTATTGTGGTAATGGTATCAGGAGTGTATACATATGTCCAAACTCATCAAAATGTATACATTAAATATGTACATTATTTATACACTAGATATATCTTCATAAAGCTTATAAATTTTTTTTTTTTTTTTTTTTGGCTTTTGTCCTTTTAGGACTGCACCTGCAGCATTTGGCTATTCCCAGCCTAGGGGTCTAATTGGAACTGTTGCTGCCCGCCTGTGCCAGAGCCACAGAAATGTCAGATCCAAGCAGCATCTGCGACCTACAGCACAGCTCACAGCAACACCAGATCCTTAACCCACAGAGCAAGGCCAGGGATCAAACCGGCAACCTCATGGTTCTCAGTCGGATTTGTTTCTGCTGTACCATGACGGGAACTCCAAGGCTTATAAATACTTAAAATATTTAAAAAATAAAATTTAAAGATTTGGAAAGATTCAGTAAATTCAGCTCCCGAAAAAAATTAGATGTGGACAACACAGCCATAAAATATGGGAAAAATCATACAAAACTAGAAAAATTTTTCTTAGATGGCTTCAAGAGTATTATTAAATTCTTCAATCTAAAGAATGTTAAAATTTTAGATGACACATTGTTGCAATTTAGTAAATGAATGGCTATGGAACTTCCTCATTGAACCAAACAGATAATACACAAAAGAAAACCTTGGTCCAGAAACTGTAAAACATAGGAAAAATTCTTCCTAACATTGATATTAGTAATAATTTTTTGTATGTGATACCAAAAGCACAATCAACAAAAACAAAAATTATTAAGTGGGACTACATCAAGCTAAAATGCCTCTCCATAGCAAAAGAAACAATAAAATGAAAGATAAACTATGGAATGGAAGAAAATGCTTGCAAATCATATGTCTGATAAGGAATTAATGTCCAAAAGATATAAAGAACTCAAACAACTCAATAGCAAAAAAACCCTAATCTGACTAGAAAGTGTGCAAAGAAATTGAATAGACAGTTTCCTAAAGAGGACATGCAAATAGCAAATAGGTACATGAAAAGCAGCTTAGGAGTTCCCCTTGTGGCACAGTGGTTAACGAACCTGACTAGGAACCATGAGGTTTTGGGTTTGATCCCTGGCCTCACTCAGTGCGTTAAGGATCTGGCATTGCCATGAGCTGAGGTGTAGGTCACAGATGTGGCTTGGATCCCGTGTTTCTGTGGCTCTGGTGTAGGCCAGCAGCTACAGCTCTGATTAGACCCCTAGCCTGGGAACCTCCATATGCTGTGTGTGCAGCCCTAAAAAAGGCAAAAAAAAAAAAAAAAGAAAAAAGAAAAGCCGCTTAACATGGCTGATTATGAAGGGAACACGAATCAAAACCATAATGAGCTATCACCTCACACCTGTTAGAATAACTATCATCAAAAAGACAAGAGATAACAAGTGCTGGAAAAGTGAGGAAATGGGAACACTTGTGCACTATTGGTAGGAATATAAACTTGTACAGCCATTATGAAAACAATATGGCATTTCTTCAAAAAATTAAGAAATAGTCATTCAATCCAGTAATTCCATTCCTGGGTATTTATCCTAAGAAAACAAAAACATTAATTTGAAATGATATATGAACCCCTATGTTTCTCAAAGCATTATTTACAATAGCCAAGATATGAAAGCAACTTAAGTGCCCATTAATAGATGAATGAGTAAAGAAGATGTGGGATATCATTTACCACAAAAAAAGAATGAAATCTTGCCAGTTGCAACAGCGTGGATGGACCTTGGATGTATTAGGCTAGGTGAAATAAGTCAAACAAAGAAAGACAAATACTGTATGACCTCACTTACTTGTGGAATCTAAAAAAGAAAACAACGGATTAATTTAGCAAAACAGAAACAGAGTTGTACAGAGAACAAACAGATGGTTACCAGAGGGGAAGGGGGGTAGAGGGAAGGAGAGAAATAGGTGAGGGAGATTAAGAGGTACCAACTTTCAGTTACAAAGTAAATGAGTCATGGATGTGAAATGTTCAGTGTGGGGAATATAATCAGTAATAATGTAATGGCTTTGTATGGTGACAGATGGTAACTAGGTTTTTCATAGTGATCATTTTGAAATATGTAGCAATATTCAATCACAATGTTGTGTACCAGGAACTAACATAGTGTTGTAGGTTCATTATACTTTAGAAACAAACTCATAGAAAAAGAGGGCAGATTTGTGGTTACTAGAGGTAGGAGTGGGAGGAGAGGGAATTGGATGAAGGCAGTCAAAACGTACAACTTCCAGTGATAAATAAATACTAGGGATAAAATGTACAACATGATAAATATAATTAATGGTGCTAAACATTGTATATGAAAATTGTCAAGACTAATCCTAAGAGTTCTCATGACAAGGGAAAAATCATTTTTTTCTGTTTCTTTATAATTTTGTATCCATATGAGATGATAGATGTTTACTAAACTTATGCTAATTATTTCATGATGTATCCAAGTTAAATCATTATACTACACACCTTAGACAGTTCTGTATGCCAGTTATACCTCACTAAACTGGAAAAATATTTTATAATTTGAAATAATATTGTTTAATACATATTCTTAAACCCACTCAGATCTAACTTGCCTGCTATCAGGTGTAAGTAAGGAAGGAAGAGTAAGTTCAAGTAGAGAGAATCACAGAATATAATTTCCCATAAACTTAACTAACATTTGGAATAGCAAAAGGCCAAATGTTGTGATGAGCCTGAATATTTTTGTGTATTTAAAGGACTATTTACTGTTTGGCAGTTCCCAGTTTGCTTTTTTTTTTTTTTTTAAACCCTGGACGCAAAATAGAGCTAACCTTTTCGGGACATTTATGAATAGCTTATGAATCAGTGGAGTCATACCCTTGTTGGATAATTAACCAGATGAACCCAAACCTACACGGGTAACCACTGAGTAAGATCTTAGAGCATCAAAAAGTCAGGATAGTTCTACCACATTCTGACCAGGCCAATAGCTAGTTTTCTACTAAGTTACTTTTTAAATATCAAGAAATAATTGAGTTCTTATTTTATCTCTAAAAAAAACTAAAGGAGGGAGTTCCCATAGTGGTGCAGAGGAACCATGAGGAACCATAGGAACCATGAGGTTGCGAATTCAATCTCTGGCCTCGCTCAGTGGGTTAAGGATCTGGCATTGCCATGAGCTGTGGTGTAGGTCACAGATGCGGCTCCAATCCCTCATTGCTGTGGCTCTGGTGTAGGCTGGCAGCAACAGCTCTGATTTGACCCCTAGCCTGGGACCCTCCATATGCAGTGTGTGCAGTCCTAAAAAGACAAAAAGTCAAAAAAAAAAAAAACAAAAAACTAAAATATATTTGAAATTTGAAGACACTGTCCCTAAGAAGCTATTTGTGACATATACATTTAATTTTGAAATGACAAATTTAAAGAAGTAAAGGTGGAGCTTAAGTATTTGAGTTGTAATACTGGTACCATGCTGTTTTGGTGCTATGCTAATAAAACTAGAACATATATGGGATGCCCTTTTTAAATGCAGAAGTAGTTTTATTCATCAGGCATTTGTGTCAAGTACCAAACCCCTAGATGATAAAAGCATAATATTTTTATAATGGAGCCAGTAATCCTTTCAAGATGAAAGAGGGCCTTCTTGCTGGATAAATATGAAAGATAAATACTCTCTACTCTTAACTGAAATTTTCAAAGCATTGCTAAGGAAATATAATTGACACTACAAGGTGGCTTGTTTCACAAAGTCTTATCTATTAGAAATCTCTTCCTATTTTGGACTTGTAACCATACATAATGTATATATTTATATTGCTTTGATTTTTATACCTAGAGTCAGGATATGGATTTATATAAATAGGTTCTGTCTCTGACCATTGGACATCATTGACAGTTCAAATCAGTAAGATACATTGTAGCTTTTCAGCCTCAAATCAGTCTAGGGGCAGTATATTGTCTAATCAATGAGCCTTGTTAAAGTTTGAAGTCAAGATAAAAATTTCACTCTCCAAGCCACCATACAGAGGATGAATTTATGGATCCAGAGGCATGGCCCATTCTAAGAAGGAGATTGAGTCTAAATTTTATGTATATATTTATATATATATTTATATATGTATATGTATGTGTAGATCACTATGGCTGCTTTAAAGCACACAGTGGCTTCCTTGCCTAATTTCTTACCTATGTATCTATGGTAGAGGCCTGCTTTCTTTACCCCTTAAGCCCAGGTAGCTCTCCAGGAGAAGGTCTCTACTCCTGAGTCTAAAATCTATCAACCATAGACCGAGAGAGGGGAGTTCCCATCTTACTGTGAGTCTAAGTCCTTATTTTCTGATCTTGGATGGGAGTATCCCCTGCTGATAGGGCTTCATTGTGACTTGTGGCCTCTCAATAGAACTATCTCAACACAAAACAATAATATAACTATTCAAACATTATCCAAAGTTTTAGTTATTAGATTAAAATATATTACATGTTTTTAAATGGTTCTTTCTCATGGAGTGGTAGGGGCAAGACCTGGGAGTTTTTCCTGCAGTAATCCAGTTCTGTATTCCAAAACATCTATGGAAAATGTATATTTCCTTAAGAAAATTCAACTGTATGCAGGCATAGCACAAAATTAAGACAAATATTTCTCCAAAGATAGGTCAGTACAGCCTGGCTTCCAAAGCCCAGGGTGCTGAGGCACCAGACTGGCTGCAGAAGAGTTCAGAAAAGCTTATTAAAACAAATTTCTGGTCTCATAGACCTCTGTCTATGTCTCTGCTTTGATGGGTTTTCTTAGAGGCTCAGAAATATGCATATTTTTAAAAAGTGCCACAAGTGGCTCTAAAGGCAGACAAGTTTGGGAAGCAGTAAATTGATGGCCTTTCATATTGTCATATAAAGCCAGTTCCACAAATTTACCAATTCAGATGACATTTCTTGGGAGTTTTCTTGGTATAAATGATTGGAGTGGGATAAAATTGAATTCACATCTCTTTCTTCTGCAAAGTAGAGAAGTTCCTAGTTTGAACCTGGAATTTATCTGGGGGAATAGATGCTTTTATAGTTCTTAAAAATTATTTTTTTCCCCAAGATCTTTGCTCTAAATTGACGGTATCTCTCTTCTCCAAAAGAGAGATACAGTCCAAACATTTCAGAATCACATGGACTAAGAAAGATAGCTCAATTCTGAGTGGATAATATTATTGAAAGTATCTCATTTAGACATCAGTGTAACGTTTATTTTAATTACTTTTCCTATCATGGCTTTTTAAAAAATCTGTCAAGCCTCAAGATTTTATCCCAGTTTTAGTTAATTAAAATTAATAAAATATAAAGGGTGGGAAGTGTGCATTTAACAATAAATGGGAAAAATTATCAAAATCGAATTGTGGAAATGGGCAAAAGACTTGAAAAGACATTTCTCAAAAGGAGACATAGACCTCACACCATGAACAAAAATAAACTCAAAATTGCGTAAAGACTTAAACATAAGACAAGACAGCATAAAACTCCTAGAAGAGAACATAGGCAAAACATTCTCTGACATAAACCTCATAAATGTTTTCTTAGGTCAGTCTCCCAAGGTAATTGAAATAAAAAAAAGTAAACCAACTGGACCTAATCAAACTTAAAATCTTTTGCACAGCAAAGGAAACCATAAAAAAAAAAAAAAAAAAAAACCAAAAAAAACCCGAAAAAGACAGCCTAAGGAATGGGAGACAATAGTTGCAAATGATGCAACTGACAAAGGCTTAATCTCCAAAGTATACAAACAACCCATACAACTCAACAACAACAAAACATCCCAATCAAAAAATGGACAAAAGACCTAAATAGACATTTCTCCAAAGAAGATATAAGGATGGCAAGCAAGCACATGAAAAAAATGCTCAATATCCCTAATTATTAGAGAAATGCAAATCAAAACTACAATAAGGTACCACCTTATACCAGTCAGAATGTGTATCATTAATAAGCCTACAAATAACAAATATTGGAGAGGGTGTGGAGAAAAGGGAACCCTCCTTCATTGTTGGTGGGAATGTAAATTGGTACAACCACTATGGAAAATAGTATGGAGCTTCCTCAAAAAACTAAATATATAACTGCCATATGATCCAGCAATCCTTCTCCTGGGCATATATCCAGATAGAACTACAATTCAAAAAGATACATGCATCTGTTATGATCATAGCAGCACTATTTATAATAGACAAGATGTGGAAATAACCTAAATGTCCATTGACAGAGGAATGGATTAGAAGATGTGGTACATATACGCAATGGAAACTACTTAGTCATAAAAAGGAACAGAGTAATACCATTTGCAGCAACATGGATGCAACTAGAGATCCTCATACTAAGTTAAGTAAGTCAGAAGGAGAAAGACAAATACCATATGATATCACTTATATGTGGAATCTAAAATATGGCACAAGTGAATCTATCTACAGAACAGAAACAGACTCACAGACTTGGAGACCAGACTTGTGGTTGCCAAGGGGGAGGGGGAAGGAGTAGCATGGACTGTGAGTTTGGGGTTAGTAGATGCAAACTATTACATTTAGAATTGATAACCAGTAAGAGCCTACTGTATAGCATAGGAAACTGTATCTAGTCTCTTGGGATGGAACATGATGGAAGATAATATGAGACAAAGATTGTGTGTATATGTATTACTGGGTTACTTTGTCATGCAGCAGAAATTGGCACAACATTGTAAATCAACTATAATTTTAAAAAAAGGCATAGAAATGGCAATGGGTATATGAAAAGATGCTCAATACTGTTAATTTTCAAGGAAATGAAAGCCAAAACTGCAATGAGATATCATCTCATATGTTAGAATAGTTATATAGAGAAAAGAGAACTTATATGCATTGTTAGTAATATCGTAAAATGGTACAGCTATTATGGAAAACACTATGGAAGTTCCTCAAAAAATAGAATTACTGTAGGCCTTCAAGGCCTCTCCAAGGAGAAAAAATTTGAAAAGCCTCCAGGGGAGGTAAGGATTACCAGACCTTTATAATCCTTCCTGTCTCATAGTAATTGTTACAATGTTCCTGAGGACCTCCACACCCCAGCAACCTTGCCTACTCCTTCCTGCTCTGTACTAGGAAAGGAGTGTGGCCCACTCCTCACCTCCCCCACCTTGAACAAACTGGCCTGCCCCCTACTTGGAGGTATGTGGCCAACTCCTTACCCCATCTGTATAGGGGCAATATATGTCCCCAACCCACCAAAAGGTGTATCAGAAGATCCCATCCTTCCCCCAACCTATCAACAGGTCAGCAGGTGTGTGGTAAGATCTCTCCTCTCTCTCCTTTGTCTCTGGGCTATAAAAACAGACCTGACCATGTGCCTGGGGTTGGCGCTCCCTAATTATGAGGAAGCTGGCCTGCTGTGTTATGGTGTCTCTTGTCTCAATAAACTTGTCTTTTCTTCAACTTGCTTTGAATCTGGAAAATTATTTTTCCACCCATGTGCTCAGGCCACGACAATTACCATATGGTTTAATAATCCCACTTATGGATATATATCCAAAAGAATTGAAATCAGGATCGAGAATAAATATCTCCACTTCTATGTTCATTACAGCATCATTTGTAGTAGCCGCGACATGGAAGCCACCTAAGGGTTCATCAGGAGATGAATGGATGAAGAAAATGTAGTATATACATACAATGAAATATGATTCAACATTAAAAAAAGGGAACCCTGCCATGACAACCCAGATGAACCTGGAAAACATTCTGCTAAGTGAAATAGATCAGACACAGGACAAATGCTACATAATAACACTCATATGAGGAATCTAAGATAGTCAAACTCATAGAAGCAGAGAGGAGAATGGTCATTGCCAGGGTCTAGGGGCAGGAGAAAATAGAAAAGTAATAGTCAAATGGTACAAAGTTTCAGTTATACAGGAATGTCTTAGCTAATGTACAGTATAGCACCTATAGTTAACAGTACTCTCTTGTGTAGTTAGACATTTGCTAATAAGGTAGATCTAATGTTGCGTTCTTAAAATAAAACCAACCAACCAGCAAACCAAATAAATAAGCAAATCATGACCAAGGAGCAGGAGGAAAGTTTTGGAGGTGATGTTACCTTGACTATAGTAATGGTTTCACAAGTATATGTGTATCTCCAAACTTATCAAGTTGTATACGTTAAATACATCCAATTTTTTACATAGATTATTCTTCAATAAAATTATACTTCAATAAAGATGTTTAAAAATTGAATTAAGTACATTCTGTATGTTTATTTTTTACTAGGTTGAGAAATAGACTGCCTTATTTTTGAAGCTGTTTGTAGTTTGTTTTGATTTTTTTTTTTTTTTTTTTGTCTTTTTGCCTTTTCTAGGGCCACTTCTGCAGCATATGGAGGTTCCCAGGCTAGAGGTCGAATCGAAGCTGTAGCCACTGGCCTACGCCAGGGCCACAGCAACTCGGGATCCGAGCTGCTTCTGCAGCCTATGCCACAGCTCATGGCAATGCTGGATCCTTAACCCACTGAGCAAGACCAGGGATCGAACCCGCAACCTCATGGTTCCTAGTGGGATTCGTTAACCACTGAGCCACGACGGGAACTCCGAGGTGGTTTGTAGTTTTAAGCAGTGATATTATGACTTCCACCTGAATGCAAATATTTAAATACACAAGTATTTTCTTTAGATTATTTTAATAAATGAACATAATCCATTCATTTGTATAAATGGAATTAATTTTAGTTTGAGAAAATCTATATTCTAGTCGTTGTTCTACAGACTTGTTTTATGATCTTGGGAAAGTCATGATTTCCTAACATCATTCATTCATAGAACACATTTTTAACTGATTGCAATGCATGTAAGATCCTCTCCTAGGCACACAGACATCTATTTTTTTCATGTGTAAAATGTGGAGACATAATTAGATTGTATTCAAGGTCTCTTTCAGTTTTAAAATGATGAATCTGGCATAAAAGTCATACTTTGTCTTCCTAAGGATTAAAGAGGCTGCTTGGATTTTCTCTGGAGAGCTGAATTGCAATCAGATAGTTGAGAAAAGATGTGAAAGAAAGTAATAACTCCCTTAGAATTGCTAAAGGTCCTCTGATGATTGTAATGGAAATGAGTCAAATGGTATTTGGAGCTTGAGGGAGAAGTTTAGTGGGGAAGGTGTACCCTAGGGCTCACTCTCATATAGAACAATAACAAATTGCTAAGGGTTGTCACAGCAACAAGAGTAGTGGTAGCTGCAGCAGCAGCGCTGAATATTCTGAACACACAGTACCTGAAGAAGTGGAGCCAAAATGAGTAAAGACCTCCCTACCCACCTCCACACACACATACAAACAGGAATAGTAGAGCTGACAAGCCAGCCCTGTGTGACCCTTCTCTACAGATGATGCCCAAGGCCTTCAGAGGCAACCCCTCCCCAATTATGGCGGACCTATTTGTTAGCATTAACCCCCAGGTACACTTTCCAGGACTTAAGTGACTGTTCCTCCAGAGTGGACAGCTATTTAGGAACATGATGTGGTCAAAGAACCTTCTGCTCCTCATTTGACTGTGAGCCCAGAACTTTCCTCATTCTTGGAATCTGTGACATTCTGGAAGGGACAGGGCCCTGTATTTTTAGGAGCACCCTTTTAGGTACTATTCAGTTTGATAGAGGCTGATTCTTTGCTCTTTTTTGTCCCTGACCAGCAACTGTTGTGCTGACTGCAGGCGCAGGCTTTACAAAGATGGGGAGAGATCAGTGGGAAGATCTGGTGCCTGATCTTAGTGGGCGCTGCCTTGGTGCAGGGTATTAAGTATGCACGTTCTTGGATGACTACCCACCTCAAACTCAAACCCGCAATAGGAGAATTATGATAAGGGGGACCTTACATATGAGATACTTCAAAACATCTGAATTTAACATTTAACTTGAGACCTGAAAAGGCAAAAGAGGTAGTTAGAATGAAAGAAGATTACCCCAAGCAGAGGGAACAGCAAGGGTAAAGGCCCTGAGATAGGTACAAACTTAGATGATCAATGAACAGAAAGCTGGCTAGTGTGGGTGGAGTTAGTGGGCATGGAAAAACTGGCACAAGGTAAGCATATGGGAGCCTGGGATGAGTCTCTTAGCAATGGAGTAAAGTGACATATTTATAATATGGAGTGAAAAATGATGGATTGATTATAAGGTTGAGGAAAGTAGAGAAACAAAGGCTAGTACCTAGATTACTGGCTTTACCAATTAGGGAGATGGTAGTATCATTTAATGAAATGAAAAAAGTGAAAAGATAAGCCAGTTAAGAGGTTAGGAAGCAAGAATTCTGTTTCAGACTATAATTAAAAATAATTAAATCAGTAGAAGGGAATAAAGTCTTGAAATAATTATAGATATGAATAGGAATTTAAGAAATAATAGGTATACATTTCAGTATTGTAGGAAGAGGATGACTTAGATGATAGAAAATGCTGATATAATTAATTATCCATCAGTAAAAAAATTAGAGTCCTGCCTCATGTCACATAAAATTAATTCCAGATGAATTCACATTTTGAAAAATAGATCTGGGACAGCTAGATTTATCTTTACAGAAAAATGAACTTCACCTATTACCTCATGCCATACACAACAATTAACTCAAAATGGATGAGAGATCTAACCATAAGATTTTAAACTATTAAGTATGTAGACAAAAACATAATAAAATGTTTGTGGCACTGGACCAAAGATTTCTTAAACATGACACAAAAAAGAAATTTTTTTAAATTTATAGAATATCTTAATTGAAATCAAAATCTTCTTTGAAAGATAGTTAAGAAAATGAAGAGACTAGCTATAGATTGCAGGAAAATACTTGCAAAATATATTTCTGACAGAAGAATTGCATTGAGAATATATAAAGAGCACGTACAACTTAATAAGAAACCCAGTTTTTTTTAAAGGGGAAAAGATTTAATCAGATACTTCACAGATGTTCAACATCACCAGTTAGCATGTAAATTCAAATTAAAACCACATAAGACCTTTGGAATGGATTAGCAATGGGATCCTGCTGTGTAGCACTGGGAACTATGTCTAGTCACCTATGATGGAGCGTGATAATGCGAGAAAAAATAATGTATACATGTATGTGTAACTGAGTCACCATGTTGTAAGTAGAAAAAAAATAATGTATTAGGGAAATAAAAATCGTACACACACACACACACACACACACACAAAACCACATAAGAGACCACTGGGCACCATCTGAATGGCTAAAATGAAAAAGTTTGACAATACCAAGTCCTGGACAATGTAGAACTAGAAACTATACATTTCTGTTGAAAATGCAAAATGGCACATTTTTTTTGTTTTATTTTTAAAATTTTATTGGGGTATAGTTGACTTGCAATATTGTATTAGTTTCAAGTGTACAGTAAAGTGAATCAGTTATACATATGCATATATCCATTACTTTTTCTCATATAGGTTATTAAATAATATTGAGTAGATTTTCCTGCACTGTACTTTTCAATGGTGTACTTGGTCCTAGTTAGTTTGCTATTTTACATTCAGTAGTTTGTATATATTAATCCCATCCTCCTAATTTATCCTTCCCCTCAATGATTTTCCCCATAACTATAAGTTTGATTTAGAAATCTGTGAGCTTGTTTGTTTTTTAAATAAGATATTTTGCATCTTCTTTTTTTTTTCTTTTTAGGGTTGCACCTGGAGCACATGGAAGTTCCCAGGCTAGGGGTTGAATCAGAGCTGCAATTGCCAGCCTACACCACAGCCATAGCAACTTGGGATCTGAGCTCTGTCTGTGACCTACACCATAGGTCACAGCAATGCTGGATCCTTAACCCACTCAGAGAGGGCAGGGATTGAACCCGTGTCCTCACAGATACTAGTTAGGTCTGTTACTGCTAAGCCATGGCAGGAACTCCTATTTTCTATCATTTTAAAATTAGATTCCACATATAAGTGATATCATTTAATATTTATATTTCTCTGTCAGACTTACTTCACTTAATATGCTAATCTCTAGGTCCATCTGTGTTGCTATCAATGAAATTATTTTGTTCATTTTTATGGATGAGTGGTATTCCATTGTATATATTTACTTCACCTTCTTTATCCATTCTTCTTTCGATGGACATTTAGGTTGCTTCCATGTCTTGGCTACTGTAAATAGTGGTGCAACAGCCACTTTCATGGCTAGTATGGCAATGTTTTATGAAGTTAAACATGAACATATCGTATAAACCAGCAATCTTTTTTTTTTTTTTTTTTTTTTTGCCTTTTGCCTTTTGCCTTTTCTAGGGCTGCTTCCACTGGCATATGGAGGTTCCCAGGCTAGGGGTCTAATCAGAGCTGTAGCCGCTGGCCTACACCAGAGCCACAGCAATGCAGGATCCCAGCCGCATGTGCAACCTACACCACAGCTCACGGCAATGCCAGATCCTTAACCCACTGAGCAATGCCAGGGATTGAACCCTCAACCTCATGGTTCCTAGTTGGATTCATTAATCACTGCTCCAAGACAGGAACTCCTAAACCAGCAATCTTAAGACGAGATATTTATTCAAGAGAAATGAAATATATATTTCTTCATAAAGTCTTTACTCAGACTTTACATTTTAGTAAATAATATTTTAATATTATAATAATGTTATAACATTATGCATAACTGTTAAATACAAAATGGAGAGCAAACTTGAGAATTCTGTGAGCAGACAAAATCATTAAAGCCATGTAAACAAAACTAAATCTAGCTTATTTTACGAACAAAAGCAAAAGTTAAGGTTACTTCTTGTAAATGCCTCTGACAATCATCATCCTAAAAATGGTATGAGATAATCACTTTTAACCCATCCCTTGTCATTGGAAACCCCCATTGTAATAACCAATCACAGTAAAGGTTAACAACTTCACTTTATATGTCATCCTGCAACTTCATGCCCCTGAGTTTCATATCAGTCTTTGAATTTTGACACTTCGAATTTTTGAAATTTTTTTATTTATGATTTTTATTTTTTTCCATTATAACTGGTTTACTGTGTTCTGTCAATCTTCTGCTGTACAGCATGGTGACCCAGTTACACATACATGTATACATTCTTTTTTCTTACATTATCATGGTCCCTCATAAGTGACCAGACATAGTTTCCAGTGCTACACAGCAGGATCTCATTGCTAATCCATTCCCCAAGGCAATAGTCTGCATCCATTAACCCCAAGCACCCCATCCATCCTAATCCCTCCCCCTCCCCCTTGGCAACCACAAGTCTATTCTCCAAGTCCATGATTTTCTTTTCTGTGGAAAGGTTCATTTTTGCCATATATTAGATTCCAGATATAAGTGATATGGTATTTGCCTTTCTCTTTCTGACTTACTTCACTAACTATGAGTCTCTAGTTCCATCCATGTTGTTTATATACACATAAACTCATAGTAATGTTTACTGATTCACTGATTTTGATTTTTCTATTTTGGAATTTTTTACCTAAGTCCAAACTGGAAGTAACTTCAAATATCTATTACCTGGTAGATAAATAATCAAGTTGTGGATTAAGCATGCTATGAAATATTGGCCAGCAATAAAAGTGGATTAAATATTAATATATGTGAAAATGTGGATTCAACTCCACCATGAAAGAGAAGCAAACATGAAAGACTATGTACTATGTGTCCATTAATATAAAATTCTAGAAAATGTAAAGCTGTAGTTAGAGGAAGCAGAGTGTGGTCAAGGTTTGAGAGGGCATCAATTGTGAGGTGCTGTGAGAAAACATTTTAGGATGATGGATTTTTTTCAACAGCTTCATTTTGGTGGAGGTTACATGACTATATACTGTTACCAAAATTCATCAACCTGTGTGCCTAAAATGAGTGAATTTTTATTTTATACTTCAGTAAAGCAAAAAAGTAAATGAAAATAACACACTAAAAAATTAGAAGAAAATCTACAAAACTATTATCTCACTAAAAGGGGATAACTTCCTAAACAAAGGAATAAAGATAGATATATTTGCCCACATAAAAATTTTTTAAGTACATTATAGGATGAGGCTGGCAGAAAATGATAACCTGCAAAAGAATATTTGTAACATATGACTGAAAAAGAGTAAATATCTCTAATGAGTAATAAGAGCTTACAAATGGTTTACATGAAAAAGATAACACAGCAGAAAAGTAGCCAGAATGTACAAAGGGTAGAGAGAGAAGATGATACCCAAATGGCCAAGGCCTGTGTGAAAAATGCCTAATCTTAGTAGTATTGAGGAAAATGAGAATTAGAGTATGAGACCATTTTCATCCATTAGACTGGAAAAAAATTGAAATGAGCAGTTACAAGAATGCTGGTGAGATTGTAAGGAAAATGGCCATCCCTTAATGCCGATGACGGCCGTGTAAAACTCTGAAAACGCTGGGGTGAAATTTATCAAATATATTTTCAAATTATTATGCAACATATTATTTAACCAGAAATCCCTCTTGTGGGGGTCTAATTTGTAGAAATAAAGGCACTGATACATGAGGATATGGGTGCAATAATTTATATTGATGTTGCGTGGATGTTGATACAAAGAAAAACTGGTAACTACTTGAGTGGGGGAAATTATTGAATAAATTCTGACACATCTATGCTATGGATTACCATATAAATAGTTTAAAATAAGTTAGAGATTTATTAATTAATTATAAGTTATACCCATGATGTATTTTAAATAAGAAAATCGTATAAGGTTATATGATTTTTTTTTTGGCAAAAATTACCACAACCGAAAAGTTTGCATAGGTATGCCTGAGCTCTCTTCGTCAAGTGAAAGAATGATTATCAGCACATTGCTAATGTTGATAACCTCAGTAGGGAGAATGAGTTTAGAAATTAACTTTTTACTTTGTACACTTTTGCATGTCTTTGCGGTTTCACCACCAGATGCAATGAGCAGGTATGACTTTTGAAACCATAATTTAAAAGGTAATAGAGAAAATTCTAAAAAGATATAAGCATATCTTTCAATTTTCAAATAGTAGATATTGTGAGATGGCTACCAATCTGGGTAAAATGTTTGGAGAAAAATACAACACTATCATAGTAAATGTGCATATCATCTGTAAAGGGAATACCAATTTCAGAAACATTACAAAAGGCTAATACAAAACTCTGCTTAATGTGACAGGAAAACATTTTTTAGAAAATCTTTTTGGTTGTATTCCCCTCGCCCTACTTCCTATCCCCTTTCTGAACAGGGTGCCTCTGTTAAAGACCACATATTTCCCAAATGCTTGCATATGTAATGGTGCCTGTGCATGCGCACACACACACACACACACACAAAACTAATATTTGTCCTCAGTTTATTGGTCTCTTGCATACTTGAAAACAACTTTGCATGATGGGTGTGGTGATGCAAATTTGAAGGATCAGACACAAATATATTTCTCTGGCTAAAAAGGAAAAAGTAATGAAAGAAAAGTGCAATCAGAGAGGTTGAAGTAGGGCTGTGTAGGAGGAGGGGTTGGAAATAAAAGATCTGGAAGCCAGTGGGGAAGAAAACAGATTTGGGAAGAGATGGCCAGTGAAGGTTACTTACATTAAAGAAAAATGCTGTGTTTTTCCACATATACATAAATGCCCATGCCTTCTTTGTAACCTCTAGTAAAGCCTGTTAGCTCTCTAATGTCTTGAGAAATGATTTGCTTTTCAGAAATAAGTCTTGCTTCAAGAGGGATGTAAGGTGAAATCAGAGGTTGGTCATGAGAGTCTGTGCTCAACTGGATTATGAGAATTTGGGAGATACAGGCCTTACTGCTACTACATTATTTTGTGTGCATGTGGGAAATGGGAACTTTCAGACAAATCACAGTCCTTAGTTTACAAAGTTATGCATATTTAATGCACAAATAATTATCACATGAAGAATTATATGCAGAACTTAAATTGTAGATTAAGGGAAGAGGTGGGAGGAAGGAATTATAAACACTTAAACACAGTAATCAATCTTGACTTCCAAATTGAATTGCAAAGAACAAAACTGTAATTGAGTAAGGAGTATTTATTCCCACTGATGCCTCTCATTTCATGAGACAACATCATAGTTACTAAACAAAACAAATCTAAAGTCTGTGAGGTCACATTTCTTAAGACTCTGATAAACATTGGTCAAATTAATGGTGAGCTTGACTATTCCCATTTGTATTTTCAGTGACCTAAATTGATCATTAAACTATGACTTTCAGTTTTGTTTTTAAATAACTTTTTTCAATTGTTTATTCATCTAATCTTAAAAAGGAAATGAGGAAAAAAGTAAAGCATACCTGAATGCAACAAAGAAGAATGTATTTGTGTTCTATTTTATTCTAGCCATTTTTTCTAGGCACCTGAAAGCAAAACATTTGTTTTCATTTAAAGTTATAATGAAAATATGATTTTTATTAAATAAAAACATTTTACAAATATTTATGAAGTGCTTGCTATGGTACCAGAAGAAAGTTTTAGAGGAGGAGAAACAAAGACTACAGTAGTCAGTATAGGTTGCCCCAACCATAGGATAAAATTATTTATGCCTATTCATTCTCTAGGGACTATTTAATACATATTCTTATGTTTTGGACACCTAATTTTTTCTGGGTGCATTTGATATTTTCTTAGAGTGTAAGAAAGCATAAAAAAAATTTTCTCTCCAAATCCTTGCTTTAATGTCAGATACTACTTCAACCCACACCCACAGCCCACAGGATACATACTATAAAGAAAGGGATCTGAGGGCACCTGAGTCAGGCATGGTGTGGTGCGTACAAACCTCAGCCCAAAGCGAAGTTGTGAGCCTGGAAGAAGGATGATGCCTTTTTTTTCCCTCCCCAATTCTCTTTCCTAATGGGTTTCAACTAAAGTCTATGGAAGACAAAGAGCTTTCAATCAGTGAAGAGTTTAATATTTAGAGATGCTGTCCCTTTCAGTTGATGTTACTCTATTCAACTTTGTGTTACCACTTTTTAAATTGGGCCTACTCTTATTCGGTAAAACAATCAAACCAAATGGCAAGTATTCTATCATGTTTTTGTTTGTTTGTTTGTTTTTGTCTTTTTTATGGCTGCACCTGCGACATATGGAGATTCCCAGGCTAGGGGTCTAATCAGATCTGCAGCTGCCGGCCTACAGCACAGCCACAGCAACATGGGATCTGAGCTGCATCTGCGACCTACACCACAGCCCACAGCAACACCGGCTCCTTAACCACTGAGCAAGGCCAGGGATCGAACCCACAACCTCATGGTTCCTAGTCAGATTCGTTAACCACTGAACCACAACGGGAACTCTTCTATCATGTTTTTTTAAGCTTGCAAGACTTTAACATATTTTTATTGTAAAAATATAGATTGACTAAATATAAGGAGGCAAACACATGTGTAATCACCTCTCTGATCAAGAAAGTGTTTCCTACCAGGCAATCAGAACTCCTCCCCATTTGTTTCCCATCCTATCCAAACCCCTCCTCCATGGGTAATTCTATGTTAACTTTTAAGACGCTCTTTTCTTTCCACCTTTGCACCTATATTGACCACTTTTATATCTGTTCTTAAACAAAATATCTGCTTTAGAACCTTATGTTAATAGAACAATATAGTAGTTATTATTTTGTTGTAAGTTTAGCTTAATATATTCTCCTAGATTCATACATGTTTTAGTGTGTGGCTATAATATATATCTACTATATATTATTATATATAATATATATATTCTGCTACATGTAATTCCATTGTATTCATATACTCCAATTTATTTAACTTTTCTATTATGAATGGACACTTGAGTTATTTCTAATTAGACATCCTTTGTTTTTGTCCAAGCCAAGGTATGTATCTGTGAATAGTCTTATGAGCATGGCTTCTGACATAAGCATATAAGCATTTCTCTAATACTTTTGAGTGGAATTTCTGGGTCAAAATGAATGAATAGTTCAATTTTATTAGAAAGTGCGATCCTGCTTTCCAAAGTTGTTATGGTTATTTATATTCCCACCAGCAGTAGATCAAATTTTTTGTTACCATCTTACCAACATTTAGCTTTATCAGATGTTCTAATTTTTACTCAATCCGTGTGGTCATAACGAATTGTTAAATTCTTGTATTTGCCAGTTGAAACTAATAACTTTTCATAGGTTTGTCACTTGAGTTATCTTCTCGTTCGGTGCCTATTCAAGCCTTTGAGTGATTTTCTTTTTTTTCTTTTTTTTTTTTTTTGTCTTTTTTTGGTTGTTGTTGTTGTTGTTGTTGTTATTGTTGCTATTTCTTGGGCCGCTCCCGCGGCATATGGAGGTTCCCAGGCTAGGGGTCGAATCGGAGCTGTAGCCACCGGCCTACGCCAGAGCCACAGCAACGTGGGATCCGAGCCGCGTCTGCAACCTACACCACAGCTCACGGCAACGCCAGATCGTTAACCCACTGAGCAAGGGCAGGGACCGAACCTGCAACCTCATGGTTCCTAGTCGGATTCGTTAACCACTGCTCCACGACGGGAACTCCTGAGTGATTTTCTGAATGCATTGTCTGTACTTTTCTTAATGATTTTTATAATTTTTAATTTTAAAATTATTGAACCTTCACATGCAGTTGTAAGAAATAGTATGAAGTTCTCATTGTGGCTCAGCAGGTTAAGAGCCCAATAGAGTGTTAGTGAGGATGTGGGTTCAATTGCTGGCCTCGCTCAATGGGTTAATGATCCAGCATTGCAAGCTGCAGCTGAGGCTGCAGGTGTGGCTTGGATCTGGCATTGCTGTGACTCTGGCATAGGTTGGCAGTTGCAGCTCCGATTCTACCCTTAGCCTGGGAATTTCCATATGCTGCAAGTGCAACTATAAAAAAAAAAAAAAGGAAAAAAAAAAAGAAATGTATGGAGAAATCCCATTTGTCCATTACCCATTTTCTCCGATGACAACATCTTGCTTAACTATTGTATAACACAATCAGTAAATTGACATTGATAGAATTCACTGACATTATTCAGATTTCTCATTTTATATGTGTCCACAACATATATTTTGCTTTTGCAATTTTGTCACATGTGTAAGTTTGTGTTTCTACCACCACAGTCAAGACACTGAACATTTCTATCCACCTGTTGCCCTTTTATAACCACACCCACTCCCCCGTCCCCCACCTTCTCTGAAAATCACTACAGCTGACCCTTGAACAGCATGAATTGGAAGTATACATATCCACTTATACATGGATTTTTTTTAATAGTAAATACTGCACTACTGCATGATCGATGGTTGGTTGAATCCATGAATGGGGAACTGCAGGTACAGAGGAACCTCGTATGTGGAGCAACTGTGGATACTGGGAACCTAGAACAAGGGGCCTACTATAAATTACATGGTGGATTTTTCAGTTGTGGGTAGGGTCAGCACCCCTAACCTCTGCATTTTCAAGAGCCAACTGTAATCTGTACTGCATCCCTATAATTTTGCCAGCTCAAGAATATTATATAAATGGAAGCAGGATATAAACTTCTGTGGTTGGTTTTTTTTTTTTTTTTTCTTTTTTTAAAAAAAACTCAGCCTAATTCCCTGGAGATTCATCCAAGTTGTTTTCTAACCACTTTTTTTTTTTTTTAATGCAAATGTACTCACAGGTCTGTGGCATTCCCTTCTGAGTTTTCTCCTTTGTGATTCACTGTTATATTTTTTTCTAATATCATCACTAGGAACCATTGCCAGGGTATGTGCACCTTCTTCTTTGTCCTTGGGGTACAGTGAATACAGTTTTACCCTCTTGCCTAAGTCACAGCCCTTTGAGATACTGCTACATGGGTATGTATATCACTTTTTGTTAGTGCTCCAGAAGATGGAGAATTGATTTAGTGAATGTCCTTGAAGGAAAGGTCATTTAAGTATACTTTTGGAATGAAAATTTGGAAAGAGGATTTTTTAAAAAATCTCTCAAAATGGGATAAGGTTACCTCATTAATAACTATTCTAAATTAAGTTTTTCTATTCTCAAAGATTTCATTAAACTATAGTTTTCAGTCAGCTGTCTTGCTTTGAATTCAATGACTTTTATTTGCATTTTTTTCCTTCAATTGCTATCTTTTTTCTATAAAATACCTATGAGTAAAACAGTACTAAAGACAAACATTTATTTATTAAAATAAAATTGTCTAGTTCCTGAGGTCTTCATGAATGTAGAAATATTATTTTTCATTAAGTCGATTTCTTAGCTCATTAAGATATCTCTAATTTGTTTCCCAGTTTCTGGAGTTAGCACAATGCCTGACATTATATTACTGTGTGTTGAAAGAGTGAATTAAATTCCCAGATTTTTTATTTATTGCTTTACCATAAGTTGGAGTTGGAAAAATAAAATGTACTTTGATTGACATAAATACTGCTTCTTGCTATTGACAGGTTAACAGGCATCCTCAGACCGTCAAAATCAAAGATTAGAAATGGAAATGGAACATAAAGGAGATGACAGAAAATCTTCTAAAGCAAGCACAGGCACTAACGTTTAAAACTCTAAGAGAACAAAGTCACAGAACTCCTTATTAGCCTCCTGATTTATAAGTCTAATTTCCCTTTTTATCATATCTACACACTTACATATAAACACACCATTAGTCACAGGGTACTCGAAGGTGCTTTAGAAAGCCAGGTAGGGACTTGGGGACAGAATTCCTTCAGTACGTTCTAATGAACTAACAGCTGTGACACATAGATCATCAGCCGCAGGAGCCTGAAGGCACCCTAGGGATCATCTTCTCAACCCCCTTAATTATAAAGATCAGAATAAATGAGATCGAAGAAAAGTTGTTGACTTATCCAAGGTTACCCTGCTTGGTAGTGGCAGAACCAAGTTCAGATCTCAGGTGGATGAAGCCATGCCAGTGTTGATCTATTTGACACAAAGCAGGGAATGTTAACCTGGAAAATGCTTTGCCTACTCAGTCAGCAAATATGACTTGGTCACCTACTCTGCATAGGTCGGTGTGCTGGGCATTGTGTGTACAGAAGTGGATACTAGGAGGTCTCACTGTGAAGCTTGCTAGTTTCTGAGGAGTTAGACATGTAACAAGATGCATTACTGTAGACTGTTTTAAGTGCTACATCAGGGACATGGAGAAAATGCTGAGAAGTTGCCGAGGAGGGACTCACCAGTTTATTGCAATGCATTTGTCATGTCTCTCCAAGTCACTGAACAATTTCTTTCCAGGGACTTGTGGTGAGGGGATATGTCACATAACCTACTTTGGACTTGACAGAAATGACCTGACTGTCCAAGGTGTTTCCAGTCCCATTACAGTGCATAAACCTGTGGTTTGTGATTGCTTTTGATTTGATTAAGAAGCACTGAAAGAATAATTCCTAAATATAGGCTCTGATATGTATACAGAGATGAAGAACTATTTAGATATTTTTCAAAGAAAAAAAATTAGGGAAAATATATTTCATTTTTATAGGATGTCAAGTGGAGGATTCCCACATGCCATCTGGGAGTAGTTTTTCAATTTGCCTTTCCAAGATGCAATGTCCTATATATCTTTAGTTTGCCCATGAATTTCTTTTTTTCCAGAGTACAGCTCACATAAAAGAACTATAGCCCTGCCCTTTGAGCCTCCTTTCTCCTGGTCTCCTTGTCCTCCCCAATAACAAATGCAGGCATATTGAACCAGATATATTTCTCCTCAGTTTTCCTTATCTGTTGCAAGATGATATTACAAAACATTCATCCCTACACTTCCACTTCCCCTCCTTTTTATTCTCCAGTTGTGGACATTTTTGGAACCCTCTTTCAGAATTCTTCAGCCCACTTCTGATTTCAGCTACAGTTACGGTGAACAGTTCTAAGCACCTTGATAGCATCCCATCTCAAACATCCTCTGTGCCTCCCTCCAAGGCCTTGGGAGTCTCGTCCAACTCAAATGCAGGTATCATGGAAATATACGGAAGTTATTGCCTCCAGGAAACTCCTTAACCAGTTTGAAAGTGTAATATTTTATCTTCTTATCTTTTGGCATTAAAATTCCAAGGAGCATTCTATACAGTACCTTAGATATTTCCCAGAGAGGTTGAACTCCAGTTGCTCATGGCAATACTCATTTCGATAATGATCCTGCTATTGTTCATTATATACCCCCAACCTCTCACTCTCGCTCTTGCTCCCTTGTTGCAGGTGATCCCTCTGATCACCTCCCAAATAAACTAGCTACATCCCAATCCTTGTCTCAGGAGTTGCTGTGGATCAAAGCTAAGGCATTTCAAAATCTGAACTCTTTTTCTAAACATCATCTCTAGCCTTGATCAACACGTTATCATTACTGCTTTGACATTAGGATAACCTTTGTTCTTGAACTAAGTCATTGGTTGCTACTCTATATAAAACCACTTAAAATGGTTGCATGTCCAAAATTTTCTAACCAGTACATTAAAAATAATGGCGCTAAATCTGTTCAATGGTGTAGTAAATGGAAAAAGCTAGCAGGGCAAGTGGACCAAGAAACTATATAAGCTGAGATGAAACACTGCTTTTCTGCACTAAATTTTACTTCTCCAGAGGCCTTATTGGAGAGAGAGAAAACATGTGACATGTTTGCAGTAGGTCTACTTGTATTACTGCTCAAAGAGTTTATTGGTCCCAGCTGTTTGCTTAGAAACTGTCAATTTTAGGTGAAAGGCTTACTTTATTATTTTCTTCTTCTTTTCCCTTAGAAAAATAACAAGTGTTCATTGGAAAATGTAGAATATTTAGAAAAATATAAAGAAGGAAATAATCATGCATAATGCCATATCCCATTAGTGTTTACTAAATTAGTGTTTTACTAATGTCCTTTTAGTTTTGAGAATCTGTATGGAAGACAATAGTGGAAGTAAAGCTAAGGAGAGAGAGGGAAGAGGTTATATTTTTGTGTTCTATTTTTCTCCTTATCATTTTATAATGTCATTAAGAAAATCTTTTTACTATCATTTTAAGATGCCACAAATTATTCTACTCTTAAGTTTTTCAATTTTCCATTATTACAATAACAATGGGATAATATCATCTGACAATATTTTATATATAAAACTGATATTTCTTTTATATAGGACCTTGTAAATGGGATAAATGGGTAAAAGAGCATGTGCATGTACTGTGATTTTGATGCTTATTGCCAAATTTCTCTATATGTTTTATGATATGTATTTCCTTGTAGGGCTGGCTTCATGAGTGTGTGAGCTATGCAGTTTTAAAGGGATCCATGGTTAGAAGGATCCCATGTGTGGCTTAATTCTCTTTGCAGAAATTCACTTTTTAATTTTTTAAAAATTGAAGTATAGTTGATTTACAGTGTTTCATGTGTACAGCAAAGCAATTCAGTTATATATATGTATATATGTATATACATATGTATGCATATACATATATACATGTACGTATGTATGCATATACATATATACATGTACGTACGTATATACATATGTATGCATATACATATATACATGTACGTATGTATGCATATACATATATACATGTACGTACGTATATACATATGTATGCATATACATATATACATATGTACGTATATACATATGTATGCATATACATTTATACATATGTACATATATACATATGTATGCATATACATATATATATGTACGTATATACATATATATTCTTTTTTAGGTTCTTTTCCATTAAAGATTTTTACAAGATATTGAATATAGTTCCTTGTGCTATATAGTAGGTCCTTGTCATTTATCTATTTTTATATAGAGTGTGTATCTGATAACCCCAAATTTCCATTTTTATTTACCCCCCTCTTTCCCCTTTGGTAAGTGTAAGTTTGTCTTCCATATTTATAGTCTATTTCTGTTTTGTAAATAAGTTTGTGTCATTTTTTAATATTCCAAATATGTGATATCATATGAGGTTTGTCTCACTTCTCTTAATATGATAATTTCTAGGTCCATCCATGTTGCTGCAAATGGCATTATTTTATTCTTTTTTCATGCCTGGATAATATTCTACCGTGTGTGTGTGTGTGTATCACATCTTCTTTATCCACTCATCTGTTGATGGACATTTAGATTGCTTCCATGTTTTGACTATTGTAAATAGTGCAGTTATGCTCAAATTCTTTATGATTTTTAAATAAGAGACCTCCATTTTCATTTTGCACAAATTATGTAGCTGGTCCTGCATCCACGAGAAAATAAGAAGAAAACAAACATCATGTGAAAAGTATTTCGTAATGGGAGAGAGGGAGAATTATGTGACAGCAAAGATTCAAATGGAAATCTTTTTTCCTAATTTCTTTCTCTTTAGTCTCTCTCTGTTTATCATTGGGTATTATCTATATAGATCCAGTCAGGTTTGTCGTTGTCTTTATTGTTTGTGTGGTTTGTTTTTGTCTCAAACCCACGGACAAGATTAAACTGTTTTAGTGAGGCTGACTCAAGAGCTTCAGATAGTATGAGTCTGATGAGAAAAGATGAAACCATTTCTTCCTTTGGCTGTTTTTGTACTTACATGGGACTATGACACATTTCAAAGATCTGAGTAGGAAATTGCTCCTGGGCTAATGGTTAATTTTAGTTTTGTGAGATGGAAAATAATACCCACATCTATAAGTATAACTTTGTCTTAAAGATAGTGCTGGGGCTGGAGTTTTATAACAAAAAACCCCAATAATATGGTCTAAAGACAGGGCCCCAAAACAACTTGAGACATATCTATGCACCTATTTCCCTGTGTATCTATATCTTTCTCTTGTTAATATTTTTTAACATGTTAATAATTTTAGATTAGAGTAGTAAGTTTCTTCAGCTTTAAGCATGTTTTTTTTTCTGTTTTATGAAAGATATTTTAAACTATTTTCCTAATTTTACTTTAGCCAGTTGTATATACCCTGATTTTGGTATGCTTTTGACTTTTAATAGTTTATGTGAAAGTACAAATGAATTATATTTTTTATTCAGCCATTCAGCTTGATTGATTATCTTCAATGATTGTATATGTTTTTTTTAAATAAGCTTTATTTGAGTACAATTGACTTAGGAAGTTGTTAGTTTCAGGTGTATAGCAAAGTAAATCAGTTATGCATATACATATATCTGATTTTAGATTCTTTTAGCATTCTATGACCTACATCATGGCTACATGACAGATCTTTTCCCACTGGCGTTTTATAATTCCTTTTCTTTTACATATACTGAAGTATTTGTTGGGACTTTCAATTTTAAGCTCTGGAACTCAATTATAAGCATGAGCTAAAAATTAGTAGCGCTGCGGCTCCTTGAAGAATTTATACTCAGCCCTATGTGTTTATGTCCATTTTTGCGAGAATTATGGTGTGTTCATGTTTTGAAAACCCCACCAAAGAAGGGATACTGGCAGATAAAACAGAATTTCTACCTCACTGTGCAAGCTAGGTCCAGTATCATTTCCTTTCTGGAGTCATATTGAGATTATATATGCTTTTTACTGTGGATTCAAGTCTTACAACATGAAAAAGTATCAAATAGTGATGTTGCCCACTCTTCAAGTGGCAATGATTGTTTCATGTAAAATTGCTTAAAAGCAAAATAAATACAAAATAAAAAATGCTTTAAAATATATGGAGTTCCCATCGTGGCGCAGTGGTTAACGAATCCGACTAGGAACCATGAGGTCGCGGGTTCGGTCCCTGCCCTTGCTCAGTGGGTTAACGATCCGGCGTTGCCGTGAGCTGTGGTGTAGGTTGCAGACACGGCTCGGATCCCGCGTTGCTGTGGCTCTGGCGTAGGCCGGTGGCTACAGCTCCGATTCAACCCCTAGCCTGGGAACCTCCATATGCCGTAGGAGCGGCCCAAGAACCAAGAGATAGCAAAAATAACAACAACAACAACAAAAAATATATAGTCCCATAAGTTGGCTTTGTTTGAAAATTAACTTAAAATTCATGAAACGAAAATAACTTTGAAAAAGGCCCATATTTATCAACTTGACAACATCACATTAAGACAAATAAAATTTAAAAAGTACTGCTCTATACTGAAAAAAATTTTAGAATAATTGACATAGAACTGTAGGCAGATTGGCCAGTTCATTGGAGAACTGCTAATCAAACAAATACATAACTTGCTAAAATACATTTAAAATTATTTAGAAATTCAAAAGGGTATGGAAACTCCCAAATTCTGAAAAATGGGAAAAGCTTTCTCATCTTACTTTAGCATTACAATTATACAAAGACTAGTGATGGGGAAAATTTATTTTTAACTGACTTAACATTTTGACCATTTTTATTTTAACCACCCCATTTGCAGTCACTGAACATGAGCACGAGGCTTAAAATTGGAGAACGGTAGTGATAATGCATATTACCATTTTCTAGAATATTAAAACTTGGCATTCATCTAGTTTAGTTTTTTTGCTATTGCTGTTTGGGATGATGGGATGATGTAATTCTCTATTTCAATCATTTTCTGTCACCTCTTTGAAGCTGTTGTAGCTGTGGTTGGCTTGTCTATCCTCCTTTCCTATTTGTTTTTGCAGTTCTTCATTGAGTATTTATGTAGTACATTATTTAGAGCATGTCATTTGGAGGGTAGTATATGGGTTATTTTCCAAATATAGTCATTTCATAGGTGGAAATGTTGAGCCCAGTTTGTACCATTTTGTCCTCATTTGGTATATTTTTCACTATACCCAACAGCCTTGCTGTAGTTTTCAGAAAAATTTAAAAATAATATGTCACATGGAGTTCCTGTCATGGCACAGCGGAAACAAATCCGACTAGGAATCATGAGGTTGCGGGTTCAATCCCTGACCTTGCTCAGTGGGTTAAGAATCTGGCATTGAAGTGAGCTGTGGTGTAGGTCACAGATGTGGCTCAGATCTGGCGTGGCTGTGGTGTAGGCCAGCGGCTACAACTCTAATTAGACCCCTAGCCTGGGAACCTCCATATGCCATGGGTGCAGCCCTAAAAAGACCAAAAAAAAAAAAAAAAAAAAAAGTACATCAAAATAAAGTTACCTTCCCCTATAATTCCAATATTACATTTTATTTCCTTAAAAATCTTAAAGTTTTCTTTTTGAAATAATATTTTCAGAACTCAGGCTGTGCTTCTGGGAAAATGATGTAGACATGCTTTTCTCTAGTCATCCCACTAAGTACAAGGAAAAACTCTAGACATTATATATAAAACAAACATTAAAAGACCCTTATAGATTGAGAGAAGAAGGCAGACTGCCTAGTGATATCAGAGCGTGAGAAACAAAACTGTTGGTGTGTTCTCTTGACTTTCTTTTGCTTCATCTATCCCAGACTTGGAGCTAAAAAAGCTGGCAACCTAGAAATGCCCAAGGGTGCAGATGAAAGAAAAAAAAAAGCCCCAACAAAGCCTGCTGTTTCTAGCTAGAAAACCAGGAAAGTGGTAGCCTAGCAAGACAGAAAACTTCATAAAATAACCACAAGACTCTGGCAAAACAAATCAACAGTTGAAAAAACTTAAAACATAAAACTGGGCCCTATCTTAGTCATGTTATAAAGGCTGAGTGGGAAGCCTAGACTTCCACACTTCTGAAGTTATAAAAAGTTTCCCCAGCACCTCGCCAGTAAAGAAATGGCAAGTCTCAGTGAAGAAATATAATGAAGAACCAAATGGAAATTTGAGAATTGAAAAGAGACCAAGACTTAAAGTTCAGTGGGTAGGGCCCACCAACAGAATGAAAGGGGCAGAGGGAAGAAATTAGTGCCTTAGAAGACAGAACAACAGAAATGATCCAATCTGAAAAATTAGAACTAGACTGAAGAAATTAACAGAGCCTCAGATATGTGGGACCATAGCAAATGATCTCATGTTGTTATCATCAGGGTTCCATAAGGGGAGAAGAAAGGGGTCAAGATGTAAAAGTACTCCAAAAAATAATGGCTGAAAACTTTTCAAATTTGTTAAGACATAAACCTACAGGATCAAGAAGCTACTCCAAGCAGTTGACAAATAGGATAACTCTAAAGACATCCTTGCCAAAACACAACATAATTAACTCCTAGAAACTAAAACAAAGAAAAAAAAAACATTAAAAGCAACCAGACAAAAACCGTATCTTAGGTATAGAGGAAAAACAGAGAGACAGCAGAAATTTTCATAATCTAGACTCAAATTGTTGAAGGTCTGGCTTAAAGCAGGCTAGGATTCTTTTCATGGATGTCCAGATATTTATATTTCTGTGAAGATTTAAAATTTGGGAGGTTGTTTACAATCCTAGACAAGATATAAATGAGAGGATGTAGGATTTTAGAAGTCAGAGTGGAAGGAGTGATTCAGTTGGATGATTACAATACTTTTTTCTCTCTCTTTTTTAACCTTTTTCCGTGTTTTAGTTGTGTGAATGCTTTACCTCAGTGAACTACTGAAATCAGTGGGCAGGGATAAAGTAGCTAAACTCTTTGTAATAACAAATTACTTGTATCCTTATTAGCTAGTCCTTCTGAGGTGGCTTTATCTCTTTTACGTGCAGAGAATGAAACCCTGTTCTTAGAACCGTCCCTCGGAGATGATAGACAATAATGCGACATATTTGCTCGTCTTTTTCTCATAGTAGCACTGACATTTGTGTTCTCATCTCTACTGATTCATTTGGTTGCTATAGTTTCACTAGATTACGAGTGCCTTAAGAACAGTGACTTAACCTTGAAATCCTTAGTGTAGTAGACAGTATGTAGGACATAGTATTCAATCAGTGTTTGCAGAAAACATGCATGCATAAATAAATATTGGAATAGGGAGTTCCTGTCGTGTGTCAGTGATGATGAACTCAACTAGTTTCCATGGGGACACAGGCTTGATCCTTGCCCTTGCTCAGTGGGTTAAGGATCCGGTGTTGTTGGTGTTGCTGTGAGCTGCCCTGAAAATTGTAGATGCAGCTCAGATCTGGTGTTTCTAGGGCTGTGGTTTAGGCCAGCAGCTACGGCTCTGATTCAACCCCTAAGCTGGAAACTTCCATGTGCTGCAGGTGCGGCCCTAAAAAGACCAAAAACAAAAAAATTGGAATAAATAAATGGGCTATTTGTATAACTTGTGACATGTTTGTCCACAAAACAAAACAAAATCTGCATAAAATAAGCCTTTTTTGTACTTTATAAAACATATGAAATAGTGCACATGTTTTTATTGTTTTACTTTTCTAGGCAATTTTGTTTTTCTAGACAATTCCTGGCGATATAATCAGTGATTACAAATTAATTTAAATAGCTTTGAGAAGCTATTGAAGCAGGTAAAAATGAAAGATGCATTTTATTATTTGTCATGAAGTGAGGATTAGCACCTTGTTAAATTTTCAGATAGAAAAGATACTGTTCATAATTATATAATTAAACACTAGCTTAACTATGATATCTAAAGTATGTAACCTAGCTAACCTTAATCAAACTATTTAACCTTTTTTCTATTATTACTGTTTTGTGTCTTTTAGGGTGGCACCCAGGGCATATAGAAGTTCTCAGGCTAGGGGTTGAATTGGAGCCGCAGCCTCCAGCCTACACCACAGCCACAGCAATATGGGATCTGAGCCGTGTCTGTGACCTACACAACAGCTCACGGCAACTTTGGATCATTTACTCCAATGAGTGAGGCCGAGAATTGATACCGCATACTCATGGATACTCATCAGGTTTGTTACTGCTGAGCCACAGCTGAGCACACTCATGGATACTCATCAGGTTTGTTACTGCTGAGCCACATTATTTCATTATGTGAATTATAGAATTTATTTGTCAGTTTAACTAGTTAACCACATAAAGTGATTTTAAGAGTTTTGAAATTCTTCAAAACTTTTAAAGTATCAGAATCTAAATTAAAAAGTTTTTAAAAATTCATTGGTATATGTTAGTATGTATGGTTGTATTTTAATGTAACAGCTTTATAGAGATATAATTAATATAAAATTCACCCATTTAACATGTACAATTCAACAGTTTTTTAGTATATGTAGGATTGTGCAATCATCTCAATAGTTTAATTCTAGTATTTTTTTTTTACCCCAAAAGAAATCCCTTCCCATTAGTGGTTGATCCCTATTCCCCCTTCTTTTGAACCTTCATCAACCATTACTTTACTATTTGTATGAATCGATTTGCCTATTCTGGACATTTCTATAAATGTGGTCATATACTATGTGGCCCTTTTAAACTGGCTTGTGTCATTCAGCATAATGTTTTCAAGGTTTACCTTTGTTATAGCATGTGCCATGATTTAATTTTGATCTAAATCCTAAAGGATGATATATTTTAGTCTAGTTAAGCCAATTAGAGGATGAAAATTTCCAAAAATAGTTACTTTCAGCTGGAATCACCATACTTTTATGTTTCTGTTCATAAAATTATCTATATGCAGCTTCTAACATGTAGTTTAAAGAAAATTTTGCCTCAAAAATGCTGAATGAATGAGTAAATGAAAAAGTCAATTCTGTAGTTGCCCAGTTTCATTTGCTATTAGATTTCATAACATTAGACAGAGACAAGACAAATGAGTTTCTTGAAATATGCAATCAATGGTAAAGTATACTGAGTCAAAAACGTAATCAGCAACAATTAGGGAAGTAAAGTTTTAACTAGGGAATTTATAAATCAAAGGTAACTAAGACATGACTCTTCAATTTCTAAAACCATGTGTGCTTAAAACTGACAGAACTTGCCAATCAAGGAAGAGTCAAAATAGATGAGAATAGACTGAAAATTACCCAAACACACTAGCAACTGTACTAATACCTACTTTCAAGAACGACATGCCAGAAAACCAATTTGTCTTGATGTATACTGTGAGAACAACCAGAATTTTCACAGTGAGGCTTCTGTATCTGAATGACCGTTATATTTTTCCATTTCCACATTCTAAGGGAACATGGAGGGCAGAGCCAGCTGTGTAAAATAGCAGAACCCCTGAGAGGGTCGGTGAAACTCAATTCAGATAAAGTGAAAAACCTTCCAAACGGTGCCAAGGATCTTCTTAAGCAGACGTCTCATACAACAATGAAGCTTTCAAAGGAGAATAAGGGCTGATGTATGTTTTTAAGGGAATCAGAACGCACTATAAAATGAAAGTCTTGAAAGAAAGCCCTGCTAGTTCCAAATTTTCTGCAATTTTGCACAGATGTATTTTTGGTTTTCTAAGCAGTGGTTGTAGTGAAATGTCAGATGGGCTGGGGAATGTTTCATGTTAGCTCGTGAATGATTGGGCTGCCTTTTGTTATTTGCCTGGGGAGCACAGACTGAGGGGTACAGTTAAGCTTAAAGGCAACACTAATTTGCATGTATAGTTGGTGATCTTTTTCAAAAGTGCTTTTCAAATCCAATTTACAAACCAAAAATATGAAGAAGCAGAGAAAGAAAATTACTTTGCATCACTATTCCAGCCCTGGTAGAATGGTTATTAGTTGGAAACTATTAAATGTAATTTTCAGAATAATCTAGATTTGAATAATGCTACTTTTAGACTAGTCACTTGAGACTTATCTAAAGTTTAGAGAATGTGAATAGAGCCACAGAATTAGCATGATTATTTTTTAAAGTAGTCGATATGAATAGATTCAAAGTATCTAAGTATTTATTGCACCATTTTAAAATTTATAAATGGCTGACTGTAGATGTAGGAGTCTAATTATAAAGTATAGGTTGTAACTGGGTAAACTTTACTGAAAAATCTTTTACCGGAGAGTATTTTTATTGTTATCATTGTAAAATGGTATAATATATGCAGAGATTTACCTTTTATACCTCCCATCAAGGAATTATGTCTTTTTAAGTAATCTTAAACAGGATGTTAATTTTCTGTTTTTTGTGTAACTCACTAAATAAAATCATTGGTTGACTCTCATGTTCTAGATTCTGTGATAAATGTGTTGCACTCAAAATGATTAAGACGGTGCATATGTCCAACAGGCTTCTAGTCTAGTAGGGAAGATAGACACTTTAATAAATGATTCTACCATGTGATAATTGCAATGTAAATAGATGCAAGGAATACATATTTTCTTGAGGCTGCAACAATTTATAATGCAAAGATACTGGGCAAGGAAATTTTTCTGAAGGAAATTATATCTAACTGAGGTTTTCAAATAGTCACAACCAATTTGCCAGACAGGAAAGTTGGGAGGATAGAAGATACTCCAGCAGGTGGTACTTCCATGTATCAAGGCAAGAAACATGAAGCATTGTGATATGTTCTGGGATATGGGGTATTATAGTCAATGCTATCTGAGATGTATCTTTCTAAATAAGAAAGTGTCATATGATAAAATCATTGATTTGACACTTTTCCAAAACAATGTGGGCTAGAATAGCCTGTTTTTTGTTTGTTTTTGTTTTTGTATGCCAGTAGGATTACATCTTACAAAAATTCACAGATTATCTTGAATGGATTTGTTGTTTTTTGGACATATGAACAAATACATATTTTTACTGTGATGAAAACCAGAGTTATGATCTACCTGGCAAGTGTCAGTTCCCTTTCCCCCCTCCATTTTTTTTCTGCTAGTTCATTTAAAATCCCTATAGAGTAGAAATATATTCTTGAGCAATGTATTTTACTATCAAAAAAATCACACAATAGCACAAAAGATTTTAATGGACCATTGAATTCATTTACATGAGATTTAAGAAATATGATTTCCCTTTGGTCTCCAAAAAATGAGTTTAAATAAAGTCTTTTTAAGATTTCAGAAATTAATTTTCTTTATGCCAAAATTTTGATGAGCTGCTAGAGTGATTTTCTAGAAAATATCAGTGACTTCTCTGTTATTCTCTCTGAGTACTTGACTGCTACTGAGAGACACCCACAGATGCTGGGAAAGCTAAGTCTTGTGCCTGCCAGATTCTCTGGGGGAGAAAAAGAGCTTTGCTACGTGAGATGCATTTAATATGAAATGGTTATGAAAGAGTAAGAAAAGAATGTGTTGCTTCACTGACAGTTCGACTTTTCAGATTTTAAGTTTCTGTAGTAACTAAAAAGGAAAAAAATGTGCAAGCTCAGAAACCTATGTGAGTCAGCCATCTTTATATTGCTTCTAAATTAAAATAGAGTTGTACACATATGATGAAATATACCTTAGCCCTTACTGGTGTGTGAGGAACTGCTGTATTTCTCATTTGACTCAGATGTGCAGTCACACATTCAATAAGGGAGCTGCCATTTTTTTTTGTTACTTGTGAGAATGCAATATAATGTGAGTTATAACCGAGAATGACTTCTTCTCTTTGTTCTACCAGGGTTCATCAACTCCACGGTTTAGCTCTAACTAAGATCAAGGTTTCAACATAAAAATATATTTTAACATGCTATTAAGGGAATTTTTTCCTCAAATAATGGGTTAGAAATCTCAGGAACACAAGGAGAATTATAAGGTTACTTTGGATGACAATTTTATGTAGCTTTGATCATGTCTGGTAGTGAATTTTGGAGAGGTTAATTGATTAACCCAGCCTTATACCCCTTACATTGCCCTCTCTATAAAAACCCTTAGCCAATAATAGCAGATTTTATATTGTGAGGCAGAGTGAAGCTGTGGGTAGTCAAATTTAGTTCTATATAAACATACCTACAAGTTAAATTAGAAGTAGTTATAGCTTTTCTGTTTAATATAAGCATAGGAAATAGAAGACAAGGAAGAACTCTTATGGAACCCTTAGCGTGGAAAATTGAAAATTATTTGAAAACTAACTTGTCTAAAGAAAGTATGCCAATACAATTTTCTCCAAGACTTCAAAGTATGTTCAGTGGCATGTGGAGATGTTGTAGGATTAGCTTTCCACTTTGGGTAGTTTGTAGCACTCTGGGACTGACCTGGGCATGAATGGTGGGATCAGTAGTAGGTCCAGTCCATCCAATGGTCATTGCGATAGTTATAAAAGTTTCCTTAGGTCTTGAACTGAAATCCAATGTGATAAGTTCCAAAAAAGATGCTTTATTTCTTAGAAAAAAATCATTAAATCAAAAGTGACAAGTCACCAGAGGTCAAAAACTCTTTTTCAGAACATTTGCTGAATGATTTTCCCTCTGATGGTCACTTGTACAAGATTTGAGCATAAAGTTCATTGATGAAATAAGAATGTATTGAGCATTCACCATATATTTATCTAGGTTCTTTGCTAGTACCAAAGCTGAACGTGTTGTTTTGGCTAATGTTGTGGTTGTCAAAAGATAATTGCTGAGAAACTTGATATTTTCTTAAGAATGGTAGAGGACTGGAGTTCACTTCATGGCTCAGTGGAAATGAATCTGACTAGCATCCATGAGGACTCAGCTTTGAACTCTGACCTAGCTCAGTGGGTTAAGGATCTGGCATTGCTGCGAGTTGCAATGTAGGTCACAGATGTGGCTCAGACCCAGCATTGCTGTGGTTGTGGTGTAGGCTGGCAGCTGCAGCTCCAATTTGACCCCTAGCCTGGGAACCTCCATATGCCACTGGTGCAGTCCTAAAAAGACAAATAATAATAATAATAATAATGATAGAGGACAAAAATATACAACATTTATTGACTTTTCACAATGTGCCAGGCACATTAAACCTACAATTTGAATTATTTCTCAGGGAGAAAAACAATAGTATGAGTTAGCATAAATTAGAGTTTTCTTAGTACATCTCATTTATTGCTTACTACAAATCCAAGGAGGTAAATATATTTCAAATTAACAAGTAAAGGAATACTCTTAAGTATTAAGATGTGTACTCATGGTTGCACAATTAATCATGGAGAGAGGCTTCTAATTCTAGGGCCATTTTCTTAAAACTGTCCTATCCTTTTTGGTTAGGGATAGCCTTAGAATTAACAGATGGCAGAGGTGTTTATAATTTTCTCAAAATTGATTCTTGGATTTCCACTTAGTTTTTCTGACAGTGCAAAAAATTTTACATGTCTTCCCCACACTAGTGCTGTCCTTTTTGGCACCCATTCCTCTCCAAAGGAGAAACATATGATAATGTATCTAGTTAGAGCTTGAGTCATTGATTGGACAACAAAACTATCAGTTTGAAGAAGATATGACATCATACATAGCAAGTCCTAAAGATGCCATCAGAAAACTATTAGAGCTCACCAATGAACTCAGTTAAGTTGTAGGATACAAAATTAATACACATAAATTTCTTGCATATCTAAGTACTAACAATAAAAGATCAGAGAAATTAAGAAAACCATCCTATTTACCATAATATTAAAAAGAACAAAATACCTAGGAGTAAACCTACCCAAAGTGGCAAAATGCTATACTCTGAAAAATATAAGATGCTGATGAAAGAAACTGAAGATGACACAAAAGGATGGAAAGATATACCACATTCTTGGACTGGAAGAATCAGTATTGTTAAAATTATTTACCAAGGCAGTCTATAGATTCAAAGCAATCCCTATCAAATTACCAATGGCATTTTTTAAGAACTGTAACAAAAGAAAATTAAATTTATATGGAACTGCAAAAGACCCTGAATAGCAAATCAATTTTGAGAAAGAAAATTGGAGCTGGAGGAATCAGGCTCCTTGACTTAAGACTATTCCACAAAGCAACAGTCATTAAAACAGTATGGTACTGGCACAAAACCAGATAGAGATAAATCAACAGAATAGAAAATCCAGAAATAAACCCCTGCACCTATGATCAGTTAATCTACATCAAACGAGGCAACAATATCCAATGGGAAAAAGAAAATCTCTTCAATAAGTGGTGCTGGGAAAACTGCACTGCTACATGTGAAAGAATGAAATTAGAACAATTCTCTATCACTATACACAAAATAAACTCAAAATGGATTAAAGACTTAAATGTCAGACTGAATACTATAAAACTCTTAGAGGAAAACAGGCAGAACTCTCTTTGACATAAATCACAGCAATATCTTTTGGATCTACCTCCTAGAGTAATGAAAAGAAAAACAAAAATAAAATTTAAAAAATGTGGCCTAATTAAACCTAAAAGCCCTTGCACAGCAAAGGAAAAAAAAAAAAAACATGAAAAGGCAACACACAGAATGGGAGAAAACATTTGCAAACAAAGTGACTGACAAGGGATTAATCTCCAAATATATGAACAGCTCATATAGCTTTATAAAAACAAACAAACAAACAAAAAAGAAACCCAACCTAATAAAAAAGGTCAGAAGATATAAATAGACATTTTTCCAAAGAAGACAGATGGCCAAAAAACACATAAAAAGATGTGCCATATTGCTAGTTATCCAAGAAATGCAAATCAAAACTACAATTAGGTATCACCTCACACCAGTCAAAATGACCATTATCAAAATGTCTACAAATAACAAATGTGGGAGAGGTAGGCAGAAAAGGGAATCATCCTACACTGTTGGTGGGAATGTAAATTGATACAACCACTATGAAGAACAGTATGGAGGTTTCTTAGTTCCTAAAACTAAAAATAGAGCTACCATATGATCCAGCAATCCCACCCTTGGGCATATATCCAGAGAAAATCCATAATTCAAAAAGATATGTGCACCTCAATATTTATTGCAGAACTTTTACAGTAGCCAAGACATGGAAGCAGCCTAAATGTCCATAAACAGAGGAATGGATAAAGAAGATGTGGTACATATATACAGTGGAATCTTAGCCATAAAAAAGAAAGAAATTATGCCATTTGCAGCAACATAGATGCAACAATAGATTATCATACTAAGTGAAGTAAGACAGAAAAAAACAAATATCGTATGTTTTCACTTATATGTAGAATCTTAAAAAATGATAAAAAAGAACTTATTTATGAAACAGAAATAGACTCCCAGACTTAGAAAACAAATGTATTGTTACCTAAGGAGAAATGTTGGGGGAGGGATAAATTAGGAGTTTGGGATTAAGATATACATACTACCATATATAAAATAGATAATCAACAAACAAGGAACTTCTATATAGTACAGGGAAATCTACTCAATATTTTATAATAACCTATATGGGAAAAGAATATGAAAAAGAATGGATATATGTATATGTATAACTGAATCATTTTGCTATACATCTGAAACTAATACAACATTGTAAATCAACAATACTCTGATATAAAATAAAAGTTAAAAATATAATTAATTATAGACAAGATTATTGTATCTTAAAATCATAGATATCCCTGCTCCCTTTTCTCTGTTAACTTCTAGTTCTAGGCATCAAGGCCAAGGCGGCCCATTTCTTGCCATTCCTGCTGGTTTCTCTGTGGCAAAATAGATAAACCAAGTTAAGGACACTAATAAGGCCTGGTCACTTTGCTTGCTCTGTGTAGGTCTTCTCAAGAATGTTCTTTCATAATTTATTCAGGAATGGGGAACATTGAGAGGTGAGAATTAGAGGATTGAATGAGATTAATGCTGTGTTCTGAATCAACTTTTAATGGAATATTAGTTGTTTGCATAGATGTTAGCTGTTTGGAAATGGTGGTTTGATTCAAGTTGTATTGGTTTCTTATGTAAGACTCCTTAGGAAAACTTATATGGAGGTAGGGGTGCTTGGATTAGCATTTGCTTTGGGTATCTCTGGATATTCAGCAATGCCTTCAAGGTAAATCACAACCTCATCTAAAATGATACTGACCCTATGATATATATTGAAACATATTTTCAGAATCTGCATTTTTAAACTTTAGAGCATTTTCTGTTATGGAGAAACTTTATTTGGGGTGGTAGTAAAATTTGTTAGTTTTTTCCTACATTATTTCTGACTTTGGTAATACACTAAGAAAGGCCTTTCCCACAATGAAATCTAAAAATATATGCTATGTTATTATTATTTAGCTTTTTATATATTTCTTAAAATTTTAAATTATTGGTCTGTCTGGAATTTATTTTTATATTGTGTGTGGTTAGTTAAATCTTAGGTCCACCCAATGTTTATTTCTTTTCTTTTCTTTTTCTTTTTAGGACTGCACCCATGGCATATTATGGAGGTTCCCAGGCTAGGGGTCTAATCAGAGCTACACCTGCCAGCCTACACCACAGGCACAGCAACACGGGATCTGAGCTGCGTCTGTGACCTACACCGTAGCTCACGGCAATGCCAGATCCTTAACCCACTAGGTGAGGCCAGGGATCGAACCTGCAACCTCATGCTTCCTAGTTGAATTCGTTTCCACTGCACCATGACGGGAACTCCCACCCAATGTTTAGACATTATTACTTTTCCACATAACCAATTAATTTTACTAGTTTTGAAATTCCAACTGTAATAAACTTACCACTTGCCTTTTAAATGCTTGTTTACAACCTAATACACTCTAACATAAAGCATTTGTTTGCTTTAAACAGACATATTTCTTTATACACATGTGTAAAATATGCAGGTGATTTTTTGGAACCATGATAAATACTAATGTTTGATGTATAATTGTGCATGTTTCTCTCTTCTCTGTTGATTATGAAATGCGATTTTTTTTGTTGTTGTTGTCACACTGACCACTGTAGCTGTCCTTAATTAGAAATATTCTGGGAGATGGGTTAATGACTAGCTTGTGAATTCAGGGAAGTGACATCCCAATGCTACCCTCACATAGTACAGATAATCCCAAGTTATAATTTCTTTTGCAAAAGATTATGACCTCTGTCCTATAAAATTTTAGTGAGAAAAATGTCACTGATTCATGTAATGTCAGTTCTGCTTAGGCCATTATTATGGGGCTAAATCAACTCAACATTTGATAGATGAGCAAACTGTGGCTGAGTGAGGCAAAAATGCAAACCTATGTCTGAAATTTAGATAAACCATAAGAACTATAGTAATGGTATCAGCAATGATTTGGGAATGTTGACTGTTGTAGGCTATATGTGAGGAATCCCTTAAATTCTTAAAATATCCACTTATTATTTTCATTTTTAAAGTGAGAAAATAGGCTCAGAGAAACCAAGTAACTGACTCATTTCATACAGTCAATGGTGCTGCGGGGAGCTGGGATTTACATCCCAACTGGTCCAGTTTAAACTCTGGGCTAGTTTTTCAGTCTGCTAATTCATCCCCTCTTTCTTTTTTCACCCATGCCCAGTAACCAAGGGTAGCAAACTGAATGTGGTAATTGTAGAAATGAAATCGACTGATAATACTTTTGTTAAATGACCGCCAAGCCAATTACTTGAGCTTTGTCTTCCTACTACATTACATTGCAGGAAAGTCATAAAAGATATTTACTGAGCTACTATTTATATTTAACAAAGATGTAGTTATGGATGCAAGTTTTTTACAGCCATTTTAAAGGCATTTTCATACACATATTTATATTTACCTATAATCAGAACAGTCTTAATGATTTTGCCATATGTTTGCAATTTTTAAACTCTCTGATAGAACAGGTTCACATTCTGTAATGTCAACACCACCCTTTAAAATTTAATAAAATAGAAATATTTTATAGTAACAACTTCACTTATCGGAACAGTTTGAAATGTTATGGATATACCTTCTGGGCTCACTTAATTTACAGACAGTCTGTTTCAGTTTTTGCTAGCTTGCACCCTCTTGGTTCAACTAAATTAAGGTTTAAAAATTGAAGAAGGAGAGGGGACCATTTATGGGGTCCCTACGTGCCCTCACCCTAATGCCCCACTTCAAGTCCCAAAAGTAAATGACGTGGTTGGAGATGAGGTGATGTTACTGCCTCTCTTGGACCTAGGCTAGTTTTTGACCCCCATCTTCAGTTGCTTGGTTTGATGTTATTGAGGAAGTGAAAGACATTCCGTTGGGTCAAAAATCATCTGGACACGAAAGCTTTTCACTATAGCCACTTCTCCTTTCTTTAATCATCCTTGTTCTTCCTGCAGATGATGTCTATTAAAGTAGGCTATGTCTTTACCACCATCCAGGATGTGTCAAGAGTGCCTTAGAGATAGGGTATGCCACAGTGGCCTGGTGAGCCCCCAGCAGGAGGAGGAAGGCCCAGTTCTTGCCCAGGGCCATCATATCAGAAGTGGTTGATAAGAGGGAGTGGCTTGATACTTTGTCTCGCCTGTGGATTTAATATTTTGCAATTTCAGAAATTAAAACATGCCTTTGGATAGACTGTAATAACCAATAAAAATTACATCCAATATATTAATCACATAAAATCTAAACGTAACTACTATTTAAGCCCTGAACAAAATGGCTTACTTTGTAGTTCTACTTTTCTTACTTTGTATTTCTACTTTTTAAAGAGATATAACATTATTTGAATGTTATTAAAATAATAATATGTTGGAGTGCCCATCATTGCTTAGCAGAAATGAATCTGACTAGTATCCGTGAGGACGCAGGTTTAATTCCTGGCCTCGCTCAGTGGGTTAAGGATCCAATGTTGCCAAGAGCTGTGGTATATAGTTTGCAGATGCGGCCTGGATCTGGCATTGCTATGGTTGTGGCTGTCCTCTAGCCTGGGAACCTCCCTATGATGCGGGTGTAGCCCTAAAAAGACAACAATAATAATAATAAGTTGAAAATACTATTTATGCTAACTTACATTAAATATTCACAATTCTGAACTTTAAGAAATAACCTCTGCGAAATGAAAGACATTTTTATGCAAGAGGAATTTATGGATTTTATTGGGAGAGGATGAACCTTTACAAAAAACCAAACAAATCCAATGGACTCCTCGGATATTCAACAAAGAGGTAAGGCAAAAATGGTATCCTATACTAGATGAAAAATTGAGATGAAAAATATAAGTATCATTTTTTGCAGACTGTTCTCAATATTTGGCTTTTCAGAAAAAGGAAAAATGCAGCCCAGAGCCAACACATTTCATCATTTGAGTTTCAGTATAAAAATGACAAAAACTTACTGGCTTGGAAATATTAAAGACAACATGATGGGATGTAGGATCCTGTTAATAGTTGTCAAATCTAGAGAAATTTCAAGCAAGGCAAGAGGAAAAGTACCAAATAGGAAGTTTCTGATGCTCTTCAAAAATAAAGTCTTTATGAAACTGTTTCCCAGTGGCTCTCTCTGGGATAACAAGGCTATTTTACCTTTGGAATATATTCCCACTCATTTTATGAGGCCCAGAAATTATATTTTATACAAGCCTTGCTACACTAACAATGACAGAGAAGGATTAGTAAAGAAGAATTAGGACTCAAACAACAATGATTATAAATCATTGTTTCACAAAAGGATACAATACTGAAACATCATTAAAGCAAGAGCATGCATGGCAGCCAAAGTTAACTGGCAGCAAAGGGGGTCCAGAGAGGCCAGATGTGACTTCCAGTTGCTTTCCCTTTATAATGGCCATATGGGAAATGCTTTTTCTCTTGGATCAGGAAGCACTGACATGTACACAGAATACCTTGGAACCAGGGAGTCCCATGTGGAGTCTGAGCTACAATTTCTTATAGCCTGTTGGTCAGGTAGGCATATTTTTATTATGTAACCAGTCTTGACAGCAATGCACCACTCTTCTCACCCCTACTTTTCAGCCTCAAGGGTCTAGCCAATATCAGTTGTAAATCACCAATCTCATTATTATCAATAAACAAAGGTGATAGGATAGCATGAATGACTGAAACTCCTCAAACTCATGGTTACAAAGCAATATTATTAATCAATATCTTTCATGCTTTGGCCAGGGACTGTGCCCTGTAGGTACTTTTGCAAAACAATTCAGGTCAGTTCTAGACTTGATACATTTAACTCTTGCAAATAGCTCTAAGGCTACTTGCTCACAAGAACATTTCAGGAAATCACAATAAATTGTGATAATGATTTCTTGCTAGATAATTGGAATGTTATTATATGTACTTATGGGTCAGGATTTCCAATATGCTAATTATATAAAATATACACTTTTTTTTAAAGGTTGCGATTTGGAAGAAGCATCATTTTTGTACTTAACATCAAAGATAAGCTAAATTCCTTTAGGTAATACATGAAGGAATCTTGATGACCTAAGTGAAGGTGAATGTATTACTAGTTTTTTCCTTCGAGTATTGGTTTATTAAATTGTGCATATTATAAATTTAATGCCTCTTAGCTTCAAATCTGTTTGTGATACTGGAACATTTCTTCTTCACCAGCTAGCATAATGCTAGTCTTTGTTAGTAAGGGCACTGAAGGAGGACGGGGCTTCTCACCTTAGATCTGGTGAACTTTGCTTCTTCCTGTTTGTGAAGGACTAGGCTGGCATGTAGGACCTCTGGTAGAGGTCACTGCATCTCCTTGATGAGCTCAGCAGGTGGTTTTGTAGGTTTCATAGACACTACAGCTAGCCTCATAGAAGCAAGGCCACTGGCACCTTAGCTTCTACATGAACTCCGTGGGTAACACAGCTACCTTCTACAGAGCAAGTTCCAGGGGCACCCCAGCTGACTTCTTGGAGTCTTCCCAGTAATGGCCTTTCAGTGAGTTCCTTGTGGGAAATTTCCTAGTAGCTTTCTGGTTAAGCCAGCTGGTACTCCAACTGGCTTCTTGATTTAGCATGCAGCTTCTTAGAAAGTTTTGTTGGTAACCTGGAAGATGGTTTTCTTTCTACCCTTGGCTTATTGACTTTGAGCAAACTTTAGACCAAGGCAATGAGGAAATATTCTCTGTCATGCAGTGGGCTGCAACCTTACTTTCTTCAATGAGGTTGGAATCTCTACTCTAGGAAGAAATTCCACTCCTTCCACTTCCAAGTTTGTTCCTTTCTTGGTCCTTTATATTTCCTCAGCCCTAAAGTACTTTGAGGAGTTTCCTTTTATTTCCTCTTAATTAATGGCTTGTAAGAAGTTAATCTTTATATTAAGCTCTCCTTCTTTAAATTGGTATCTGCTTTCTCGCACAGGTATCTATAATCAATATAGAAATAGGGAGACAAAAAAACAATATAATGGTAGTATCTTGGGAAATGTTATTGTTCTTATAAGAAGCCCCATTAAAAACTACAATGAGATACTTCAGTTGAATTCAAAAAGCTACATTTGGACCCAAGATTATGTAATTAATAAGAAAAAAAAATCATCTCTTTAAAATGTCTCAAAATCTTCCAATTTCATCTCCTCTTCACAATGTAAAATTTCACATACATTAATAGGAAGTAGAAATAGGATATTTACTAGTGACTTAAGAGGAATCAGTTAAAAAATATTCTTGAATAACCAAGGATGTATGTATGTATGTGTGTATGTGTATGTAGATAGATAGAGAGGGAGGGAGAGATCCTGGATATTTTACCTCCAGCATCACTACATCGGCTGAGTACCAAAATCATGAAATTATGGAGATCTTTAATATCACCTAGAGGAAAGGTGAAATGCTTTATAAGAAAATACAGGACACCAGATCATCACTGGGTAATCCTGTGTGAAAAGGAAAGATTGCTGGCTATAACACTGTTTAGTACAAAATAGTAGAGATTAAAAACCTTTCCCTAAATAGCTATAGGAAATAAAAATTTTAGGTCCGTTTAACAGTTTTGATCCAAGGGATAAGTCTGCCTTCAAAGCCTTTGTACCATAATAAAATGCAATTATGAGGAAAGAAGAAATGGATGGAAGTGCTTTATCATTGTCCCAAAAGCTGAGATCAAAACAATAGCCTAAAACTGTAAGCCTGACATACTTAAATGGCTTCTCTCGTGAGAGGAGCCTATATGATACTTCCATCAGGGTGACTCTGCCTTCTGCAAGGAAAACATATATTCTTCCCTTAGAATCCTTCTTTGCCATTTACACTACTTAGAATTTATTAGGCTGCTGCTTCTGATAGCCAGAGAGGCAGAGTTCTCAGGCCAAAACTATGCAGAAATAATTACTTCTAATTATGGGAACATTAAAGTGCATTTCTGATTCAGTCTTAGTTTCCCAAGAGCCTCATTTTGCTCATTTTTTATCCTCTGGAGAAAGAGCAATCAGGGAGTCAGTCATCAGCAATCCATTAAGAACACATAGTCCCCAAAGAAATGTTACTTAGATTGGAGCAGGAAAAAACAAATTCTTATTCTATACTCCTCACAAAATTAAGCATCTATTGTCAGGATATTTTACTTAATCAGGAGAGTAAAACCATCTAAAATATAATTTTCCACCCCAACCACTTTGTCTTTTATTCTTTTTATCTTCTCATCAGATTGAGATGAAATGTCACCTTTCTGTTCTCAGAGGAACGCCCACTGGCCTGCAACTTGGATTTCACTATTCACCGTCAAATATAGCTATTTGATGGTCATGCTTCTCTATGCTGCTTTTGTTATTTTCATATTGCCTAGTCTTCATTTGTTTGTCTATTCTTACATATGTCTTCATCATGAAGAAAACAGGTTTTCTAACTCTGCACTTTCCTAACTTGTCTTTCATTAATAGAATTTGCCAGTGACCATGTTGCTCGACCCTGTTGCCACCAACATGGTAGGAGAGTCTAATCATTGCCTACCTTTGATGGATGGGGATAGGAGGTCAGCTCCCCACTCATACCACCAACACTTCCCTGGCAGAGGAATCAGAGAGTTGCCGCCATTCACCAAGCCAAGAATGGGTAAGCTCCGTCCTTAGCTCTGTACTCAGGTTGTCAGCAACATCCAGGGAGAGGACTGGAGCACAGACAGGTTCTTCCAGGCAGGGGCTGGAAAATTAGCTCTCTACTCAGACACTGGGCTGGGGAATCAGGGCAGGTTTTCTGCTTCTGTGAGGAAGGAGGCTGGAGTGGAAGCTCAGTTCCCTGGTCATACCAATGGAACAGCATGATTTTTTTTCCACTGAGTTGGCTGGATCTGGGCAGGAATTTCCAAGATGGTTTTCTGTTGTTAGGTCATCCTCTCTAGGTCCTTTGGCTAAGGAAACCAGTTTTCTTGAAATTTGTTTTGTTTAATTTTTTTTTTTTAATTGTACCACTTGGTTGGAGGTTTCTGAAACACTGTCAGGGATATATAGGAAATAAGGAAACAAGAGGCTCACTACCATGCCATTTCCTCAAACCCTAGGTTCAATAGGCCATTTGTCTTTCTACCTTTCAGAGACTTCCTATGTTTCTTTGTTCTGTGTTATCTATGGGTATTTCATTTTAAGAGTGAAGACCTGGGAGAAGAGGAACTACTCTATCTTTGCTATAAGCAGAAGTATCCATCCACTTTATTTCTACTAAAGTTAGAACTGCTATATGTCCAGTTTTTTGGGGGACACACTGCTTTATTTCAGTTTTCCTGGCATGTTTTTTAGAGCCTCAATTTACTTTCATAAGCATCCTTCTTTGAAAACAAATTATACTATCCCTCTTTTATACTGCTCATCTCTCTCCACATTTTCTGCCAGGAAAGTAAATATAATCTTCACTTCAAATATCACTTCAAATATATCCATTATAAATGACTTTTAACAAAACCGCAGTGCCATACTTTATATCTTCCATGTAGTGGTTTCCAGTCACTATTGTTCTATCACATTTAAACTTTTCCCCTAATATGTCTTCCTTTTTGACCTCCCTGTTTCTGTGTAGGCTGTGCTAGTCTCTCTGTTAAACTTTGGAATCATCTTCAACTCCTCCCTCTCCACCACCTCTAATTATAATCAGCCTGCTTGTACAACTGATTCATTCCTGGATATAGCTTAAGCATCATTATTGATTTCTTTCTCTTCAATCATTTCTATACACAGTTATTAAAATGGTCCTTTGGGAGTTCCTGTTGTGGCATAGCTGAAATGAACCCATCTAGTATCCATGAGGATACAGTTTCAATCCCTGGCCTCACTCAGAGGTTTAAGGATCTGGTGTTTCGTGAGTTGTGGTATAAGTTACAGATGAAGTTCAGATCCTGTGTTGCTGTGGCTGTGGTGTAGGCCAGCAGCTATAGCTCCGATCTGATCCCTAGCCTGGGAACTTCCAAATGCCAAGAGTGCAGCCCTAAAAAGCAAGGTCCTTTAATTCTGTTAAATTTTCAGTGGATCCAAGCTCTTTCAGGGTAATTTCTTAACATCTCTGTTTGCTGTCTGCCTTTCTAAGATTAAGTCCCTCTTTTCTCTAACAAAAACCTGTTTCAGCCAGACCCATTGCCTTCAATTCCTTAGACAAACATTATAGTAAGTTGATAAGAACCTTTCAGCAGTAAAAAGCAGAATTCCAATTAAAATTTTATATAGGGGAAAACAAGGAAATAGAGTAGATCATGTGATGAAAAATTCAAGGGTAGATTTTCAGGCATAGATGGATCTAAGTCTTCAAGTGATGTAAAAATTCTTCTATTCTTTGTTTTGACTCTGCTTTTTTCTTTGTAGGCTTTATTTATAGGCCATTTGCTTCTTCACCTAGGAAAATTAGCCACCAGACATTTATATCCTTACAGCTTAGCAATTCTTAGAGAAGGAGAGTTCTTTCTTTTTAATGGTTTTAACATCAATCCCATGATCTCTATATTATGGGATGACTTGGTCATGGTTATCCTAGGAATTAGTGGTGAAGAGATTTAAAACCACCTTGAATCATATGATCTGGAATCAGCAGAAAATGGATCCCCCCCCCAAAAAAAAAACAAAACTGAGGTTCTATACTCAGGAAAGGCAGAAAGTAAAATAATAGATTTTCACTACCCATAGATTATAGGTTCCTGTAGGGCAGAACTTTGTCTTAATAATTCCTATTTTTTCATTTTGTAATGGAAAAGTCTTATTACATGACTTTTACATGACTTATTACAGTGCCTGCCATGTAATAAGTTCTCAATAGATGTTTGATAACAATTTTTTCCATATCCAGGCTTTTGTTATTATTGTGCTACCCTCTTGAAATGCTTCTCCACTTGTCTATATTTTAAATTCACATTTGTCTTGCCTTCCTTATATTACATTTTCTAACCTTTGTAACTATCATCAAACTCTTAAGATATTTTCCTGTTTTAACACTCCTGTAATTTTATCATATCTTTGACTCTGATGCATTTATCTGACACCTTTTTAGGAACACATCTCTTTGTTGAATCACCATACTCTTTCATATCTGTTATCTATCATGACATCATTTTTTGGAATTGTATTCTGAATGCAAAATACTTACTGTTTTTCTATACCCTGAGCACTATGTCCTCTGTCATTTATTGTATATCTTTTTTTTTCTTGTTCATCTTTCCCCCAAAAATAAAAATATGGTTATTCATGCAAACACATGAACTATATAGATTATATCCCTTCCAATGAATAAAATAAGAAGAAACCCACAATAAAGCATTAGTAAATATATTTTTATAATGAAAATTCTTAAACTATAGCTTGAAAAACATACGTAGGAGTAGCACAATACAAAACATTAACATTATGTATTTTCCCTTTAAATCTTGGAATTGCTGTTTTTGTACATGAATATGTTATTATAAACACTTTTATTGTACGTTGAAATATTTGAAAGTTCATATTTACACATAATGTTCCTGTACTCTACTTCCTTATTTCATCATGTAGGCTAATCATGAATTTTAGAATTGGCTAAATTGTTGAAACAAGTAGTATTTTCTACTGGTAGTAGAAAAGTGTGCAGTTGAAAAGAACCATAAAAGGAAACTCTAGGGCTCATTGTGTTCCTCAAACAGTATATGGTATGTTTCACATACTTCTTACATACTGAATACATGCTCCTTAAGTACAAATATTCATGTGATTTTTGTGAGAAGAGCAGTCATTTTAATGAGCAGAGTATTCAAATATATGTTCATCTCAGAATTTATCTTCAAATCTTAAATCTTGGTTCTATAAAAGAGTGCTAAATTGGGCTTATTATTTTTTATGATGAAACTTATTTACCTTTTAATTAGCTGTGCTTCAGTTCATGACAAGTACTTATGTCCACAGGGAATTAACAATATCTAGAATAATGTTTTGTTCTTCTAGTTTTCCAGTTCTAATTAGAATGTACTCATCCTTCAAGGAATTTTTTTTCAATTTTCTTAGTGAAGGCAGTATATAAACTTAAAGCTACAGACTATTAATAAATTACTGTTTTGCTGTTATTCTCACACTCCATATGCATCACATTAGAAGTAAATCAGGAGCTTTACTGAACTTAGATTTTTCTTTATTAGTTTTCTCTTCACTCTATTGGTCTGTTTTAAAACTGCAAGTTGACTCAGGCCTCTCTCCATTGCTCAGACGTTGCTTTTAGTTCTTTAAGTTTTATGGAGTAGCCTTGACCATGTATCTGCGAGCTCAGATGGCTCTATAGAGTTTCTGGCTTCGTTCTGATATATGTTCTCCAGAGACTGCTTTAAAAGTGCTTTCTTAAAGCAAGATTTCAAAGACCCACCCAAAGCACCCCTGGGGCAATTAAAAAAAAAATCAGTGTCTAGAGAACAGATAAAGAAAATACTCAAATTTTATCGTTGTCATGGCTTAAACTGCTGCACTAGATAGTCAGCTACTAGTTTCACCAAAAATAAGTCAGCCATAGGCTCTATTTTTAGGGTTTTAAATTTTAATAGGGAAATCAGAGCAAAATAACAGTGTGCAGGCTCAGAATCTTGTCAGGATTATTCATAAGTTTTTCTAAATGGCAAACCATCAGATTTGTTTTGGGATTTGTGATGACAAATTGGTTCTAGCTTGTCTCTCATCCGTATGATTATCCTTAAATTTCAATTGATAGAAGGTCAGTTTTTATCTTTTTAATTGACGTACACTAATCAATTTAAGAAAAAGTGTGTTGTATAAATTGGGAATGCATTACAAGAGTATAGTATTATGAAAAGATATTTTATTTCTTTAGAACAACTTATATTGGCCTCTTTTGTGGGACAGTTTGCTTTTTACTAACAGTTATCTCGTTCAATGATTTTCAAAGGTTAAACATCTATTATACATCTATTATGTTATGCAAGGAACAATACAAATGCTGGCATTAAAGTTCTCAAAAAATAATAACCTTGAAATGTTTATTTTCCAGCCAGTGTGAAATCTTCAGTTATAATACATGATGTTTAATAAAAGCAGGCTAAGGGTTATACTATCTAACTTATTTTCAAAGTCAGTAGTTTACCATTGCTAGGTAAAGTTACTTAGTGAAATGCTTTTCATTAATACCTAAGAACTAAGAAAAATAAATACAAAGTAGTAAGCTTAAACTATATATTCAGATTCAACTTGAAGCACTTTCGTTTATTTTATGAGATTATCCTTTTTTGTTTTACATATCCTCTATTACGACATAATTGTGGTAGCATAGTAACTTTTATTTTCATGCCTTTATTTTATATTATAAAAAGTTGGTGATCTTATGCTATTTTTCTAAATTATCTTAAACAGCTTTATTGAGATATAATTGACAAGAGCAGAAGTTTTTAGTTTTGATGAATTCAAATTTATCTAATTTTTATTTTATGAATTGTGTTTTTGGTATCATATCTATGAAACCTTTGTTGAACCCATGCTCACATAGATTTTTCTTGTATATTTTCTTCTAGAACTTTCATAGGTTTAGTCTTTCATTTAGCTCTATGCTCTATTTTGTGTTAATTTAGGTGTATGGTGTGAGGCATAGTTCAAAGTTGATGTGTTTGCATTTGGATATCCAATTGTTCCAGCAATTTTTTGAAAAAGTGTATCCTTTCTCTGCTGAATTGCCTTTGCACCCTTGCTGAAAATCAGTTGTCTATACAAGTGTGTGTATTTCTTGCATTTGTATTTCATTGATAGTTTTTTTTTTCTGTTTTTGCTAATACCACACTGTCCTGTGTAGTGTAGTTTTATAAGATTTGAAGTCAGATAATGTTACTTTTCCAACCTTGTTCTTTACAAAATTGTTTAGAGTACTCTGTATTTACATTTCTATATGCATTTTAGAATCAGCTAGTATTTTTTAAAGGGAGACAGATTTCGATTTGGAATTATTGATGTTATAGATCAGTTTGGGGAAAACTGACATCTCTGTAGTTTTAAATCTTCTGATTCATGAACACAGTATATCTCTCTCTTATATTTAAGGGTTTCTTAGTTTTCCTCAATATTGTTCTGTATCCAGTGTACAAATAATTCACATATTTTGACAGATTTTTCCTTAGTATTTCATATGCTGTTGTAAACAGTATTGTTAATTATCATTTTCCAATTCTAAATTTCTATTATATAGAAATACAATTTATTTTTGCATATTTTATATCCCACAACCTTGCTAAATATTAATTAGTTCTAGTTATATTTTTATGTATTTATTATATTTTAGATGAAAATGATCATGTTTTTGGTTATTAGCAGCAATTGCAATCTGGGTGGCTTTAATTTCATTTACCTGCTCTATTGCATTGGCTAGAATCTCCAGTGTAATTTGAGTAAAAGTGTTTAGAACAAATATTCCTACTTGTTCTTGATATTAAAATGTCAGCAGTGGTTACATTTAAATCAATGAATCTGTTCTGTGTTTCTATCTTTTTCATCTGATTTTTGGTTTTCTCTTTCTTTCTCCTTTTGTACTGAGTATTTTTCATGATTCAATTTTAACTGTGCATTAGGCTTTTTTACTTATTTTCTGCTATATCAGTAGTTTTATATTGTATAATATAGACTATCTTTAAGTGATATTATACAATTTCACAAATAAAATAAAGAGTCTTACATATTATGCATTTAAATGTCTAGGTCTGGTTGGAAGATAAAAACTATACAGTAAGTTTAGCAGAGGAAGTTTGTTTATAACCTTTTAAATGCAGTTGATGTATAATATTATGTTAGTTTCAGGTGTACTACATAGTGATTCAACATTAAAAACTTTATGAATCGATCACCACAATAAGTCTAATACTTACCTGTCCTCAAAGTTATTAGAATATTATTGACAGTTTCCTTATACTGTATATTACATATCCATGACAGGATAAGTGAAAGTTTGTACCTCTTAATTGCCTTTCCTTATTTCTCCCAAGCCTCCACATCCCTCACCTCTGACAACCTCCCAGTTGTTCACTATATCTATGAATCTGTTTTCATTTATTTTATTAGACTCCACACAAAAGTGAGATCATACAGTATTGGTCTGTTGCTGTCTGACTTCTTTCACTTAGCCTAATATTCTCTGGATCTCTCCATGTTACCACAAATGACAAAATATATATGATTTTTCAAGGATGAGTAATACATATATACCACGTTTTCCTTATCCATTCATCTCTCAATGGACATTTAGGTTTCTTCCATATATTGACCACTAAAAATGATGTTGCAGTGAATATACCAGTGTAAATGGCTGTTAGCATAACTGACACCATCTTGGGCCCTTAAAGTTTCTTCTATCCTTTTGCTGATTCTATCCAGGACAATATTGTATAGTAAATCACTTGTTTGTCATCAGGGGCATTGTAGTTAATACCTATTGTTTAATAACCATTAGGAATAGCTATACTCTCTTACTCCCAAACAATGATGAAGACCTTCCTTGATATATTCCTGAATCCCATGGGACCAGTTACCCATTTATAAATCTTGACTTAGGAATGCACATCCTAAGCATGTTTCCAAGTATTTCCCCAGTACCTTAGGCTAGTGATACAATTATCCCAATGGTCCCTGAGTGGTACACAGTGAATGCTTCCAGATCATTGTCCACCCCATCCCAATCCCACCCTGTGAGTAGTTACTGTATAATAAACTGATCTGTTGATTATAGGGAACTGTCTGCCTTGTTTTTCAGTCTCGAGTTGTCTTCTAAGTTTGGTGGGAACATTTCATTCCCACTGTCCTCCCACAGAGTGTATATATCTCTTTGAATTGGTGTTTTTGCTTTCTTCTGAAAAATACCCAGAAGTGGAATTGCTTCATCATATGACAGTTCTGTTTATATTTTTTGAGGAACTGCCATACTCTTTTCTATAGTGGATGCAACAATTTACAATACTACCAACAATGTATGAGGGTTCTCTTTTCTCCATATCCTCAACAACAATTGTTATTTGTTATGTTTTTGATGATAACCTTTTGACAGTTGTGAGGTAATATCTCTTTGTGGTTTCCATTTGCATGCCCCTGATGATTAGTGATGTCAAGCTTGTTTCATGTGTCTGCTGGTCATCTGTATGTATGTCCTCTTGGGAAAAATGAATATTCAGACTTTCTACCAATTTTTAATTGGATTTTTTAAATTGAGATGCACATGCTGTTTATATATTTAGAATATTAACCCTTTATTGGTCACATCATTTGCAATTATTAACTGTGATAAAAGAGTAACTATGAAATATAAGGAAACTCTATAAAGTATACCAGGGCTGAGTGAGAGTACCCAAGGGAGTACAAACTTGGAAGGGGCTCAGACCTTGCTGGAGAAGGTGTGGTTAACCTCATTCAGTTAACAGAGAATTTGGTTGGTTTGGCCAGGCTGAAACTAGTCTGGAGTTGCTAGGCAGGCAATAATCCAGAATGCAAGAGGGGTAGCAGGTGATCAGAAATTGATGTTATGAATATTCAGTGGAAATCTAGATGGTAATTGGGGCAAAGAGGTCTTCACAGCCTATGGACCATTTGGGAGTGTCTGGTGCCAGCTGGGCCAAGAGGCCCTGAGATTTTGCTCACTTAACGAGAGCTCTGATTTCTGTGTTTTCTCAGGGCTGAGACTACAAGTCTACAGAGGGACTAAATTTTGTGTCTATTGTTGGGAGATTTTTCCAGTGGATATTCTCACAGCCACAAAATGGAACCCAAGCCCACACTGGAAAATGTAAGAGTAATTTGCTCCTCAAGTGCCCTCCACATGAGCTTAACGTCATGCTCACTCTAAAGCAGAAATGCTTTAAGGAATCCATTGCTTATCACAGATCACATAATGAAGAGTGCATTCAGGGTAGAGAAGCAATAAAATTAATACCTGACCAGCTGCTGCCACATGATCATGCAATGTTGATTAAGATAGGACTTTGGATGAGACTTGGTTGAAGAAAAACCTGAAGAATCTTAAGTCATCTCTATGAATTGATACACTTTTTACTACTAAGGGGGAAAAGACAAAGCAAATAAAAAAACACCAAAATAAAGAGAAATTTCTTATTAGGACATTTTTTAAATTCTAGAGAGCCAGGCTAATTCTTGAAGCTCAGATGTTTTTAAAGATCTCTTGTTTTTTTCTCTTTTAAAAATAACTTTCTAAATTATGGTACAACAATTTCTTACTCTGGAAGAAAAATATAGGTTTTCCTATACTAAATTTCTTTTTTTTAAAGGGCATGAATCTGATTAGATTTTAATCATGACAGACCTATTTTCTCGCTGGATGAATTTTGTACTTCTTTCTACTCCCACGTCATAAATCTAGGGTTACTTTTTAATCTTTAGGTCATATCCTATATTAAGATGTGAAAGTAAAAATAATACTTTGAAACTGCTAAGGGATTTTCTTATTTAGATGTTATCATTTAGGATATGAAAATTAGAATTTAGAACATTTCTGAGAAAGGTAGTAGTTTCAGGCTTATTAAACAAGTCACCTGAAGAGAGGGACCTGGCTTTAAAATCAGACTTCAAATCTAAGCAAAGGCTTTGCTATTTTTAGGGTTCTTCCTTCCACTTAAGTGACAGGAATGGAAGCTGATGGAGGCCCTGAAGGAAGATCAGGGGCTGCTTCATATAAAAGCGAGTTCCCAGAAGGTTGAGCCAACTTGAACAATTTTGTTATAAATGTAAGGACATGTTTGGGAACATGCTAGAGAGCTATTTATTTCAACTTGAGGCATAGATCCTAAATCTTGAAGAATGCATTCTTTTTTTCTGGTATATGTTATGAATGATTTCCAAATGTTAGGCATGGCATAATGTTGTTAATAAAGTAGAGCGTATTCTTAGGCTATGGTTAACATTTCTGTGTTCTCTGGATATTATTCCGACAGAAATGTAGGCAGTTTTTTTTGCCTTGCCAGAAATATTGTGGCTGATCCACAAAGCTGAAGGTTTATGCCTCTGTGAACCCTAGAACTCAAATTGGATTAAGTATGGATGCTATCATCTACATATATGCAGTTAAAAATAATATAGGAAAAACTCATATATGGAACAGGAGGTTTTTTTAATGACTCATTTATGTTTCAGTCCCAACAGCATGCAAATTCAAGAGTGTAGGAACAGCACACTGGTACATAGTCAACACACCTCACTCCTGATTTTGTGGTCTGGCATTTTTATTCTTGAGTGCACATTTGTAAATCCTCATTTTTAAAAATGAAGCTAAACAGTGGTTTTGTGAGAAAAGTGTCTTCCTAGATTCTTGCTTAAATATTATTGCCCCTGATCTTGTGCCTTTTGACTTACTGACACTCTGCCCACAGTTTACTTCATTATCATGGTCATACTGAAGGTGCATGCTTCTTTCCTGTTCAGTAACACACCCAGGCATCTCAGCAGATAACCCAGTATCTTACATGCCCTCAACTAGCAGCAGCAGCTCTATTTTGGTCTTAGACTCAAGGGAATGAGTAGAAAATAAATGGAATTTTTCCCACTGGTCCATTTCAGGGCATAAGCTGCCCTTTCCCATTATTTAAAACCTTGGGAGAAAAAAAAAAAAACTTTCCTTTTCAAAAGAAAAAAGGAATAGGTAGATAATAGAAAGTGCAGATAAAAAAGAATTCCTAACCTCAGGCTCCTGAGAGTTGACCTCCTCTTCAGCTGTTGCTTCAATAGCTGGTTGCATTGTTAGAGCTATCTCTCCTTGAATACGAATCCCCTGTTCAAGGACATGTTGCTCTATATCTAGCAAGGACCAAGAACAGGAAAGACACTGTACCAATTCTAAAATATACTGATGCTAACATTCATTAAAATAAATATAATGGCTTCTAAAGTTTTGTTTTCAATTCCACAGTAACAAGAGTTGCAAAGAGGTATGGTAAGTATGATGGGTCAGTCCCCAAGAGCTAGGCAAATTATATTGCCGCAAAGGTCAAGCTAGATATCATACATCTTCACATCATATTTTGGGGAAAAGTTTTGATTTCTGCTACCAAGCCTTTCCTGCTATTCCTGAAGGTGAAAAACTTTAGAGTTCTCTTAAGAGAAGGGTACTCATGTAGATTGACAAATGTGAGTCTCCTTGGTAAATATTTGAATGAAATTCTATATGAGAAACAACCCATTTTCTTTTCAACATACTCTTTTGATATATATTCACAAAATTTCTACCTGTCCATCAGAATTTAAATACGGATTTGAAAATATTGCAGGCTTAGCATTTTCCTATCAAGTATAGTAGAATGACAAAATGACTTTTTAAAGAATCTGCAAATTCATTAAACCAAAAATTGATACAAGAAAAGAGTAAAAAAAATATATAATAAGTATTGGTGGTTAGCAACTTCAATTTCATTCTTTGGCTTTTTAATTATATACATACATTCAAACATATACATATATATAATTACATACACACATGCTTACATATGATGCGTTTAGTTTTGTTTATATCTTAGCTTTACAAAAAGATTGTATCATGCAGTCTTCTGAGACTTGCTTATGTGCCTAAGATTCATCTACAATGTTGCATGTGGCTAGTTGTTTCATTTTGCTGAATAAGTTATACATCTATTCTTCTGTCAATAGGCATGTGAGTTGTTTCTCTTTGTTTTCTCCATATATTTTTCTGTGACATAGATAACATCAAAAATATTAGCATAGTTGACTAATTTGTTCATTTCCACCCTTTATAGCTTTTGAGTTCTCTGTCTTGCTTAGAAAGAATTATCTAAAGATTTGTGGCAATGCAGTTTGCTAATAGCAGTATAAAATAAACACACCTTCCATAATGTTCTTTAAAGTAAATAAAATGATCATAAACATGTCACCATATTGAATTCAGTTTAGAATAGCTCTATTATAATGATATATGGACACTAACTTGAAGGATTGATTAGCACAACAAGAAGCAGAAGGCTTTACCTGAATCAAACTTTCAAAGAGATGTCGTTATCCCCTGGGACTTATTTAAACCAGACTCGCGTGTTTGCCTTGAATCTTTCTCCCTGTGTTTAGCTGATGTGTAGCCAGGAGGAAAACCTTTTGTCCGTCTTTCTCATTTATTTAATGTAGGCATATCCTTGTCTTCAATTCTCTGAGCGCTTCTGTGTCTTTGTAGAGAAATCTATTCAAAGGTCTATGTTCCCCTCCTCCTCTGCCCTAACTTCACACTAGCTCTGGGTATTCTTTAAAAAAAAAATGATTTTTTGTTTTATTTAAAATTTTTTTTTTTGTCTTTTTAGGGCTGCACCGCGGCATATGGAGGTTACCAGGCTAGGGGTAGAATCAGAATTGTAGCTGCTGGCCTACACCATAGCCATGGCAATGCAGGATCTGAGCTGCGTTTATGACCTACACCAGAGTCCACGGAAATGCCAGATCCTTAACCCACTGAGCAAGGCTAGGGATCGAACCTGTGTCCTCATGGATACAAGTTGGGTTCATTAACCGCTGAGCCACAATGGGAGTTCCTATTTTTTAATTTTTATAACTGCACCTGTGGCATATGGAAGTTCCTGGCTAGGCGTAGAATCTGAGGTTTAGCTGAGGCCTACATCACATCTGTCGCAACACTGGATCCGAGCTACATCTGTGACCTACCTCGCAGCTTGTGGCAAAGCCAGATCCTTAACCTGCTGAGTGAGGCCAGGGTTTGAACCCACATCCTAACCGACCCTGTCAGGTTCTTAACCTGCTGAGCCACAATGAGAACTCAGTAGCTCTATAACTTTGGATATTCTTGGTTGCACTTCTGCTGAAATCTGACTCTTCCCCAAGCTGCCTCTGCTTCAGTTTAGCAGTTGCAGCTTTTTGTTTGTGCCACTGTTGAGTTTATACCCTGGGCTAGAGTCAGTCTTTCTGCCTCAATGCTGTAGCTGCTGTAGGTTGTGGTTGTTGCTGGAAGCTCAAGGCTTTGGGTTCCTTTAATTCATTCTGATTGAGAGCCCTCTATCTGAGGGAGCACAAAAAAGTGAATGAGAGGCCAGCTTAAGTTTAATGACAAGTATGGTGACACATAGTTATCTCTCCTTCTGTTAAGAAAATAGGCTGGTTCTCAGGAGTCTGAAATGGAGACACATTCAAAGGGAGGTGACATTTCCTTTTCCTGGCTTTGGCTCAGTGAACATATTCATGGACCATCCTCTTCCTGAAACCTCTCTCCCTTGTCTTAAATGCAAGATTACTTGTTTTCTCTTCCAAGTGGTCTCAATGAGGCCAGCATTCGAGAGCCCTCACTGTATGATGGCTGGAGTCAAATCAACCTGGGACCCATTCTCAGCTTTGCTGCTTATTGAAGTCATGTTGTTTAACCTATTTCGATCCCTGTGAGATATTAACATAGATTGTGTGTTGCAGGATTGTCATCAGAATTACTGGTAATGTATGAAAGTCATGCAAAAGAGTACTTGACTGACTGTCGATTGCTTAGTAAAATGGTAAATTTAATGTACTGTATTTCATTATCTTTTTAGGGCCGTACCTGCAGCATATGGAAGTTCTCAGGCTAGGGGTTGAATCGGAGCTGTAGCTGCTGGCCTACACCACAGCCACTGCAATGCTAAATCTGAGCCACATCTGAGACCACCACCACTACTCATGGACAGCAACGCCAGGTCCTTAACCCACTGAGCAAGGCCAGGGATCAAAGCTTTATCCTCATGGATGCTAGTCAGATTTGTTTCTGCTGAGCCATGCGGGGAACTCCCATAATGTACTATATTTCTTTAGAGTATCTTAATACATGTATAGGGATCTGACTCTACTTTTTAGTACTTTTTCTCAAGGGCTTTGCTTAGTGAAAAAAGACCTCAAGGGAGTATTGGCACCACCTCAGGACTCCCAGAGAGGAAACATATAGAAAAATTTTCAGTGTTCCAGGACTACATCAACTTGTATTTTGGATCTCATATTCTTCTCATTGGCCTGTGACGCTAAAGATAGATATGCTTTACATTTATGAAGATAAGCAAATTTTCTTATTCCACTATAAAACTTGCATATTTGCCTGAATGTAGAAATATTATAAATGAGTATACCAGAATTTTAAAGGCTATCTTGTCACTTCAATCATGTGTTTATGGGTGAGGTTTTAGACTGTGCAGAAGTAATCAGTTGAACTTCAAATTAAAAATTTAGCCCTCAATTCTCAGGCTTGAAATTCCTAGTCAATATTTTTTTGGGGGGGTTGGGGGGTGGAGTGCTGCACCCATGGCACATGGAAGTCCACACCCAGGCCAGCGGTCAAATCAGAGCTACAGCTGCTGGCCTACACCACAGCCATAGCAACACGGGATCCAAGCCACATCTGTGATCTACACCACAGCTCATGGCAACTCTGGATCCTTAACCCACTGAGCAAGGCCAGAGATCAAATCCATATCCTCTTGGATACTAGTCAGGTTCATTACCACTGAGTCATGACTGGAACTACAAATTTTAATATAGAATATTTTACTCAAACTAGTATTAGATCAAATGTGAAGAGATAAAATATGTTATCAAAAGATAACATATTAAAACATAGTTGATATACATCATTTCCTTGTAAGTTGCTTATGTCCCTTTGTCCAAGATCAATTCCCAAATGTTCCATCAAAGAAAGCTCAAAAATTAAATGAACAATATTCTATTCACCACTTCTCTGACCCTCAACAGAAGCATGCCTAGATGCTCTCTCTTTTCTTCCCAGGAAACTCTCTCAAATGGTACAGCAAAGATTCTTTGCTAGTTTCCTGTTATCCTTACACTCTGGCCTCTCCAAGTCTGATCATTTTATTTTAATTGCTTGATCCTTAACTGTAATTAGTACTACCAGCTGTGCCCTCTCCTGGGCTTTCTTGACATAGTTAAGCCCATATGAACACTAATTAGAGATACTGGGATGGGTCACATTATCTCTTCTACACAGTTTCTGCCATTGACACGACCAGTTGCTGCATATAAATGTCCCATTTTACACAAGAGGTAGAGGGAGAGGACCGATGATTATGGCTTGCTCCACTGTTTGTTGTTTGTTGTTACAGGAGGCAAATTTCTGGGTCATATTCTCTGACGAGTCTAACAGGCTCGATGAAGGGTATGACTTGGGACCAATCAATCTCATTTTATCTTTCTTAGCATTTATGCATAGTAGATTCCATTATTTTCACCCAGTGTTGTATGAATGTTATATACCTCACTAAATTTTTAATTACTTAGAGATTAGACTACAATTTTTTTCTTTGGTTTCCCAATCTCCAAGGTGGGGGGCTTAATGCTTTAATGTTGAAAGTTTCAAATAGATTTATAGTGAAATATACCAATATTTTTTCATGATTCTAAATTGTTTTCTGCTTTTATTTTGTCATTCTCATTTCTAAGATTATCTTCTATTTCCAAAGGTTTATTTTGTTCTAACTTTTAAATTATATTTAACTGGTATTATTTCCTACCTATAAGTGATGTATTTTTTTATTAAAGTATAGTTGTTTTACAGTGTTGTGTTAATTTCTGCTGTTCAGCACAGTAACTGGGTCTCTCTCTCTCTCTCTCTCACACACACACACACACACACACACACACACACACACACTTTCCTTTTCTTCTGTCATGGTCTATCTCAAGAGACTGGATATAGTTCCCTGTCCAAATGTAATAGCTTGCATCTACTAATCCTAAATTCCCAGTCCATCCTACTTTCTCCTTGCTCCACCTTGGCAACCCCAAGTGTGTTCATTAAGTCTGTGAGTCTGTTTCTCTTTTGTAGATAGGTTCATTTGTACCATATTTTAGATTCCACATACAAATGATATCATATGGTATTTTTCTTTCGTTTTCTGACTTACTTCACTTAGTATAAGAATATCTAGTTGCATCCATGTTGCTGCAGTTGGCATTATTTCATTCTTGTTCATGGCTGAGTAGTGTTCCATTGTGTATATATATCACATCTTAATCCATTCATATGTTGATGGACATTTAGGCCACATCTCGGCTATTGTAAGTAATGTATTTAAGGCACATTACTTCTCATCTGAGTACATATATTAAAGAGCTTTTAGTTCTAGCACTTTCTCATTGTTGTCAGAAGATATGTTCCCTGTTTTTGTTCATTTGGAGTTTGCTCAGATTCTTGTGGCTTAATATATAACAATTTTTATAAATGTCCCATGGGTAATAGAAAAAACATTATTTTCTGGAAATTTTCAGTATAGATTTTTATTATTTATATAAATGTTACAACTACTTTTCTCTGTTTAATCTATTAAATATTAAAAATTCTATAATTATGCCTCTTTTTCTTTTTGTATGGTACACTTCACTTTATAACTTTCAAATGTTTTTCTTTTTTCTATATCCTTCAGTGAGTATTTTCTAAGAAAAAGAAATTTTCTTACGTAAAATTATCAAAATCAAGAATTGTAACAGTGACCTAACACTATTATCTAATCAGAAGTTCATGTTAAAATTTCATCAATTGTAATGTCCTTTATAACTATCCGTTTCCTGGTTCAATGTGTACTTTAGGATCACATCTTGTATTTGTTTACTGTGCCTCTAGTCTTCTTTAGTCTGAAACAGTTTCTCAGTCTTTTTATGTCTTTCTCCAACTTAACGTTTTGAAGAATACAGGCCAGTGTGTGCATGTATGTGTGTGTGTGTTTGTGTTTATGTTTTCTCATGGTTAAAATCAGGTTCTGAATTTTGGGTAGGGATACAAAAAAACAATATTGTATCTTTCTCTGTTCATCATATTCAGGAGCCACACCATATTGAGTTTTCCTGAAAATGGTTAGCTAGCTTTGTTCACCTTGTTAAGATGGTAACTGCCAGATTTTTCCATTGTAACTTTTGTATATTTCTCTTTGTAGCGAATAAATAACTTGTGGAGCAATTCTTCAAGACTATGCAAATATCCTCTTTCTCATCAAACTTTTTTCTGCTGGTTTTTCTTAACACTGATAATTTTTCCCCTCCACTATTTCTTCTTTCTTCTGTGGGCGAGTTTGGTTGTGTATTTTTTTAATTGAAGTGTAATTAATTTACAATGTGGTGCTACCTTCAGGTGTACAATTGCAAAGTAAATCACATATACATACATACATGCATATATTCTTTTTCAGACTTTTTCCATTATAATTATTATAAAATGCTGGTATAATTCCCTGTGCTATACAGTAGGCCCTGTTGTTTATCTATTTTATATATAATAGTATGTATGTGTTAACACCTAATTCTTAATTTATCCCCCCTCCCTTCCCACTTTCTCCTCTGGTAACTTTAAGTTTGTTTTCTATGTCTGTTAGTCTATTTCTGTTTTGTAAATAAGTTCATTTGTATCATTTTATTGAGATTCCACATATAAATGATATCAAATGATATTTTTCTGACTTGCTTCATTTAATATGATCATCTATAGGCCCATTCATATTGCTACAAGTGGCATTATTTTATTCTTTTTTATGGCTTAGCAATATTCTATTGTATATATGTATTGTCTTTACCCATTCCTCTGTCAATGGGCATTTAGTTTGCATCCATATATGGGCTATTGTAAATAGGTGTTGCTATGAACATAGGGGATGTATGTATCTTTTCAAATTATAATTTTTGTCTTTTTCTGGATAAATGCCCAGGAGTAGGATTTCTGGATCATACAGTAACTGTATTTTTTGTTTTTTGTTTTTTTAAGGAAACTCCATATTATTCTCCATAGTGGATGCACCAGTTTACATTCCCACCAACATTGTAGGAGGGTTCTCTTCTCCACACCTTCTCCAGCATTTATTATGTATAGACTCTTTGAGGATGGCCATTCTGATGGGTTTGAGCTGATACCTCACTGCAATTTAGGTTTGCATTTATCTAATAAGTAGTGATGTTGAGCGTCTTTTCTTGTGCCTATTGACCACCTATATCTCTTCTTTGGAGAAATGTCTATTTATTTATTCTGCCCAATTTTTGAATGGCTTTTTTGGTTTTTTGATACTGAGCTGTATGAGCTATTTGTATATTTTGTAAATTAAATGCTTGATGGTTTCATCCTTAGCAAGTATTTTCTCACATTCTGTAGGTTTTCCTTTCATTTTGTTTATGATTTCCTTTGATGTGCACCACTATTTTTTCTATATTTTTATTACCTGGCATTTTACTGTAAGGAAGAGCTTTATCTTTCTCTACTAATTAATATTATTGTGGACTGAAAAGTTATGATTTTATTCAATTGTCTTTAATCATCTGCTGTCATTATTTGTTTTCATATTCAAAATATTTAGATAGTGGGAGCTCCTTTAAAGCCCATCTCTCATCCTTTTGATATGTTCCCATCATTCTTTGGAAAATGGAGTTGTTTTTATAGTTACCAATAATAGAACTCTCCTCCTTGAAGTTCTGGCTTTTTTGAATTTTAGAGTAGTATTAATAAGACAAGCTTTAGTCAAGGTAGGAATCTTAGGAAACGCTAATGCCTTGTGACAGAAACTGATTCTAGTCAGTACAGAAGATAATGTAGTGAAGGAAACTTTCTTATGTTTTAAAACTAAAACTTTTTCATAACCCTGAAAAATTATCTAATAAAAGAAAATAACAACCACATTAGCTGATACAGTCAGTAATTTGGTCAATACAATTTATTCAGAGAGACCACAGGTAAAGTAGTAAAGAATATAGATGTTAAAATGTTATGAATTTTGAGAGTTCCTGTTGTGGCTCAGTGGAAATGAATCCAACTAGTATCCACGAGAATGTAGATTTGATCCCTGGCCTCACACAGTGGGTTAAAGATTTGGAATTGCCATGAGCTGTGGTATAGGTTGCAGAGGTGCAGCTTGGATCCTGTGCTGCTGTGTCTGTGGTGTAGGCCAGCAGCTACAGCTCTTATTCAACTCCTAGCCTAGGAACATCCATATGCCATGGGTGTGGCCCTCCAAAAAGCAAAAAAAAAAAAAAAAAAAAAAAAAAAAAACAAAAAAAACCAAACATATATATATATATATAATGAATTTGATTCCCACCTTTGCCACTTATTAGTTGATAACCTTTGATACTTTATTTCATATCTCTAAGCATAGGCTGCTTCATTTGTAAAAATGAGTGTAATAGTACTAATCTCATAGGTTTGTTGTGAAGATTAAATAAAATGATGTATATAAAATGGTTAAAACAATGCTTAACACATGGCAAGTATTCGAACAATATTAACTCACAATCACTTCTATTTTAATGGTTATTTTATCAATACTAAATTTAAAATTTCAATCATAGATTCGTTTGTGTAGTTTAGCTTCCATTCATTCATATAGTAATCCAATGTGTTTTGAGCTCCTCCTTTGTTCCAGGCTATGTGCTCAGGACTGCAGATAGCATCAATGAGCAAAACAGTCATGATTGCTGCTCTCACAGAATTCACAAAGTGTTAGTGAGGAAAGGCAGTCGTGTGAAGTGTTCTTCCTTTCTTGAGTATTAACGACTTTTTGAGAAATTAAAACACTGAGAAAAGTGCATGAAGCATGACCATACAATAATTATTGAAACAATTCTCATGTAAATGCTTTCCAAGTTACGATATAGGGTATTGCTAGCACCCAGGAGCTCTGTATGTACACTCTTGATCTACCTTATCTCTTTCCTATCTGGATATAGCCACTATTCTGAATTTCATGAATAAAAATGTATTTGATTTCTTGTTTGTTTGCTTTATAACTTACATATTTCTCCATAAATAGTACAGTTTAGTTTTCTTTATCTTTGAATTTTAACAATTAATGTCATACTATATGTATTCTTCTTTGTCTTGCTGTATGTGTGTGCCTCTGTAATCTTTCCCCCCTGCCAAACTGTATATGTTTGTAACAGTCATCCTTGTTGTAACATCTTTCTCTGGTCACTCTGGTTGATGGACATTTGGAATGTTTCTCAATTTTGGTGACTATGCACTATGATGCTCTGAACATTCTAATACATGCCTCTTGGACACACGTGCATGCATTCCCATGCATATACCTAAAAATTGAATTGTTGGACCATATATTAAATATATCTTCTGACTTAGAGGATAATGGAAAGTACTTTTTGAAGTAATTATAGTATCATACTTCATTAGTGGTTTATGATGTTTTTATGAAAAAAATAAATAAAAGAACAGAGTTGAAACCTACCAAAACAAACCAGTTAGGGAATCAAATGGAAATTTTTAATGGATTATGTGAGTGCTTGCTTCCCTGATCACTGCTTTTGTCAAAAATTTAAACATATCATCTCAGTACCTTGTGTATTTGCAGAGGCTCTTCTCTTTCCTAGATTGCTTGTGAGAAAGGAAAAGATGCATTCTGTGCCTTGCTTCCTGATGTGCTGCTTCTTTGATTCCTCTATTATTTGAATAAAATATACACAAAGGATGTTAGAGAGGAAAAGGGTAAAGAAGAGACATGAGGACAAAATTATTTTCAGTTTCAAAGCTTTTCCTACTAAGCACAACTAGGTAATAAGACATAAACCTGTGCAAAGTTTTTCAAAGTTATGGAGCAAAGACTATGGTGTCTTACTTTTTCCACTGTAGAGAGTTGGAGTCCCATTTGACTTTTAACTTCCTCATTTATTGCAGAGGTTAAAGCCACGCTGTAATGAACAAACCTTCACATTTTAGTTGTCTCACTTAGGCAGCTTGCATTTCTGAGAACCTGCAACTGGGTGATATCCATGTTACTAGGTGTTTACCCCAGTTGAAGATGGTCCCCAATTTTAATTTCTCAGTTTTCTCCAATATTTTGAGGTCTCTTTTGTATTTAGATCCACTTTTAGAAAATTCAGAAAATTCTAAATTGAGACCTAACCTTTCAGATTGCTAAGGTTGTCCATACTCTTGATTGTAATGTGCCCTCTGTATACTGAGCAGTTGATTCCTGCATTGGTTGAAACAGAATTGTCCAACTTCTTTGCATGTATCACCAAGTTTGAGTCACTTGGTATACAGAGGGTAAACGATAATGAATAGAATTGACACCCTCTATTGGCTGAAATCTCCCACCCCAAACTATAGCAGTAGAGCAGTTTTATTTGCCTCCCCCTACACAGGAAAGTATACAGAAATTCAGGCAATAAAAGGTTAAACAGTACCGAAGCCTTACATTATTATAAATAGAACCATAGTGTCATCATATTCCTAATGTGACCGTGAAAACTAAATACACATAAATGTCAAAGACAGGATTGATTTTACCATTATAATATCATTTATTTATCAGAGGCTGATCTTTATTTTCCAGTAATACTCAAGATGTCCTTCACTCAGCAGGACATCAGCAGATTTGTAGTTTTGATTTAGGATACTTAAGATTCATGGAAGCAAAATGCTTTTGTATGTGTGTGTAAATGCTTAGGCACAGCATAAGTATGAATGGGTACACACAGTGAGAGTTCACCTCAAAAATTCTTTTAGATGTTGATTCAGGCAGTAATAAGGACAGAAATCATCTTAAAAGTGGCCTCTTTTACAGTGGGACTGTGAACACAATTTTCATATCTCAGAACTGTTATTGGAATTAGAGTTCAGCAACTGAGACATGGAAAATGAATTTTCAGTCTCAAAAAATGGCCCCAAACAATATATTGGTTATTATCGGTTTTCATGAAATGGTAAAAGGGGAGGAACATTTGCTGTTATAGTTAAATTTTATACTATAGCTGTGTAATGCCAACTATGATTGAAAGGCTTCTCGACTGTAGTTTTCATTGGATGCCAGTAGATGGCAGATTTATTTACGTTATCGTTAGGCCAGCTGTATCCTGTTTCTTTTCTAGAGAAAGGGAATTTAAAAATCTTGGATTTATCATCTTTTGAAGGCTTTGTTGACAAATTGTAGCCATATTCAGTTTATAAAATTCACTCACAGTAGTTTTCACAAACAGCTGGAATATGACTTCTGCTGGGGAAATTGAGAGATCAGGTTTGTGCTGATAAGATACCTTTTGAAGGGGTGTTCTTGGGTTGAGGTTCGGCTGGAAGGGATTCCTCAATCAAATAGTAATTAACAGTAACAGTAATTAATAGTAATCAAATAGCAAAATCCATATACACTGTGTCAGTTCTCTACTGCTATTGTAACAAATTACTATACATGGCATTGCTTAAAACAACACAAATTTGTTACCTTAAGTTCTAGAGGTCAGAACCTCACTGTGTCAGCAAGGCTGTGATCCTTTCTAGAGAATCTAGGGGTGAGTCCATTTTCTTTCTTTTTTTTTTTTTTTCTTTTCAGTTTTTAGAAGCTTCTGAAATTCCTTGGATCATAGTCCCTTCCATTGTCAAAGCCAGCTGAAATCTTTCTCAAAGGTGAGCACTTTGACTTCCTGCCTTTCTCTTTCTCTTCAAGGACCCTTGTGATAACATTACACTCACCTAATAAAATAGGATCATCTCCCCATCTCCTGCCAGTTGGTCGGCAATCTTAATTATTTTGAGTCTATCTGAAACCTTCATTGCCCTTTGTATTTAACAAAACATATCTACAAATTCTGGGAATTAGGCTGTGGACATCTGTAGGGCCATTACTCTGCCCACCATAGACGCTGAGCATGTTTCTCACATTGGTGGTTGGGGTAGATAAAGTTAAACTAGTATTATGGACTGAATATATGTATCCCTCCAAAACTCTTCTATTGAAATTCTAACCTCCCAGTGTAATGGTCTTAGAAGGTGTGGCCTCTAGAAGATAATTAGGCCATGAGGGTAGAGCCCTCATAAGTAGGATTAATTCTCTTCTATAAGAGACTCCAGAGAGCTCCCTAGTCCTTTTCCTACCATGTGAGGACATAACTGGAAAACAGAAATCTAAAACCTGGAAGCGGACCTTCACCAGATCTCAACCATGCTGGTATCCTGATCTTAGACTTCCAAGCCTCCAAATAATTATCTGTTGTTTAAGCTACCCAGGCTATGGTGTTTCAATTAAGCAGCCCCAAAGGGCTAAGACAAATAGTCAAAGTAAACAAGGCTGGACAAATGAATATACAGTACTGTGATTACCTCTGGTTTATGTAACTTACAGTCTAATTCTTTGTACATTGAAAACAATGAAGGTGAGGAAGGACTGAGTTGGGATCCCTCTCTGAGTTGTTTAAATATCATGCACAAAGTTTGTGTCATTATCCTTTACTCTTTGAATATAAAGCATCTTTTCAACAGTTTTATAATATTTTGATATCCTGGCCGTTTCTGTTTCTCTTGAAGCTAAAGAGAGTAAGAATCACAGCTTTACTCAAAATTTATTTAAATATTAAAATTACGTGAGAGACTCTTTGTGCCATTTATGGTATTGACATTTAGAGCCTCAACCCCGATTTTGCTCAGGTAATCACTTAGATCACTGTGGCATTTGTAAAAGTTCTAATAGCAAAGAAATCTTATCAAGTAATATTCTTGCAAATTAATAGACAATCAAGAATTATCTCAAGGCTCATGGTTAGGCTGTATTTCTATTGGTTTTCAAACCTGCCTCTACGTTAGAATTATCTGGGAAATTCTAAGATATGCTATATATAGGAATTCACATCATGGCTCAACAGAAATGAATCTGACTAGTATCCATGAAGATGCAGGTTTGATCCCTGACTTCACTCAGTGGGTTAAGGATCCAGCATTGCCATGAGCAGTGTAGGCCATGAGGGTGGAGCCCTCATAATACAAAAATAAATAAATTAATAAATACAATAAATACTATATATGGAGTCCACAGCAACCCAATTAAGTTAAAATCCCTAGAGATGGGGGCCTAATTATTAGTATTATTTGAAAGCTTCCCAGGTATCCCGAATGTGCAGCCACAGTTAAGAACTATACCGTCTAGTTTTTTTCCCCTACTTTTTATTCCTTTCTTGTCTGACTTTCTTACCCTCTGCTTTGGGCTTGCCTGAAAGATTACTTTTCCATGTAATAGAGGAGTTAATTGGAAGCCTCTGTTTTTATTGAAGCTGCCAGGCTATATTTCCTGTAGAAAACCAAACTGGTTTGTTCCTGACAGCAACTGTTTTACCTGTTTCTCTAAATCAACAGATAAATAAAGGTGCAGACATATACAAAGGGATAACAACAGAGGTTTCTTCACAGGCACCAAGTGGTTTTAAGTTACTGGAGTGTTCTGTACTTATTGATGATAATGTTTTTAACAAAGAGATACTGAGTTATGATTACCATAAACTTCTGGCAAGTTTGTTATTTCAAACCAAAAGTATATGTTCAGTGTATGTTATTTGCATATATCTCTTTATCACTTGAAACCAGCCAGATTTAAACTACTTAGAACTGACTTCAAAATAGATTACTATTATATGCAATGTTTGGACATGAATAATGTTAAAGGCACCATAAGATGTCACAGAAATTAAGTGCCTCTTGCATTGTGGCATCTCTGAATCCTATTTTATTTGCAGAGCTTTGAGTTCCACAAATATCTCATGGATACCATACAGTGACAATACAGTGTTTTATTACAGACAATTCCGACCGGGCATAACATCATACTACAGGCTTAGAAGAAAAAGAAATTAATTTACTTACCTTGTATATGTGTAGCCATCAATGTAACTGTGCTTTTTCATACCAGTAGAATTCTGCCTGTCCTTCTTTGTGTGATAATGGATCTGGTCATTTAAATATATTTTGAATATATTATACAAAACTAAACATTATATACAAGGCTTCCAACTTTAAGGCTTATTGAATCTTCTGTTGAAAGAGAACTCTCTACTTTTATAGAGTGTTCCCAGAGTGAGAGCCAGGCTGCATTAATACAACAAATTTGTCCGTGTCTAGGCTTGTCCAGAATGCTCATGCATCAGCCCACTGAGAGTTGATTTACATGTCAAACTCCATAGTTTTACAAGAAACACACCTGCTGGGAGTCTGAAGTGCATTTAGACCTCCAAGACTAAGACATCAAACCTACACTGAAAGAAGGGTCTCCCCTTCATTGCAATGCCCTCAGAGGGGAAGAGACTCATCCTGAGGAAAGAGAGGGTTGAAGTGCATTATGGTTGATAGCAGAACTAAAGTTTGATACATCTTATTCTAAGACACTGAGGCTGTCTCCCAGCCTTGACATTGGTGTCAAAGCAAAAATTGCACTGATAAACAGGTAAGAAAGACTTTATTCAAGACTCTTACAGTAGGAAAGAGAGCCTACACTGAGACATAAGGTGGGAGCATTTTTGAGCACTGAGCTGAGCTAATAGAAAAGTACTAGCGGACATTAGGGAATAGCTTGATCAATAAAATGTGTTGAGCACATTGAGTTTTTTGAGTCTACAAATATTTTTTCTCTGCTGTTACTCCATCTGTGCTTGTTAATTGGCACCCATGAAAGTTAGGCTCCTCCTCTTCCACAGAGACTAGGAGACTGAGATGCTATCCCTCGGTGTTTACATTTCAAAGAGATGTTTCCCAAGTCCTTGAGAAAGACATTTCCTGGGTGGTAAAACTGGCAAGAGTCTGGGGGAAGAATTACATACATTTCAAAGGAGAGTAAAAAGAATTTACAATTTCACATTTTCTGAAGTAAATGCACTGAGAAAAGGAGGTCAGAGGCTTATAGTCAGGAAGAAACCTATGTAAAGTTTAGTCAGGCTGAGGGGAATGTTAGGCCATCTTTGCCACTGGATTTGTGCTAAAATCTCAAGGACAAGCGACCTCAACAAAGACTGATTCAAATAAAATGTGATGCTGTTGAAATTTCCTGTAATAAAACAGAAATGCAGGGCGGTGCTAAGAGAAGAAGGGCATTTCTCAGTGTCATGGCTGCACAGTAACAGTTGAGGCAGAAAGAAAAGTCTGTCTCAAGGCCAACAGAGAACAAGGGTCCATGAAAGATCAATACGAAGTGATGGCAGAGCTGACAAGAAGAAGCCTTCCCGTAGTAGCACCTCTTGGGAGTAGCTGGGAGGTTTAGTTCTCCATTTGGGTAGAATGACAACCATGATGACAAGCACAGAAAAATCACTGGAAGTAATGGAAGACGGCATCTAATTTTCATGGGCACTTACAAGCCTTCTATGAACAACTGTGGATCAAAGGGAAGTATTTGGAAATGGTTAAGGTTTTAGTGACATTGTTGAGAAGAGTGATGCTAGGAACTGACTTCTGATTCTTTCAAATTGACATAGTTTTTATAACAGTATACTATACTGAAAAATAATATACATATATCTATTATTCAAATAAACATGCCAATTTCAGTTTTAGCACTTTCCTTGTGACCTTCAGCAATTTACTTAAATTCCCTGTGCTTGAATTATAGTTTTCTTCTGTGAAATAAAAACAAAAATACTTACTGTGCATGATTAGTGTACTGGTTGAATGTATGAAAAGCACAAAGCCCAGTACCTGGTACCTGACAAGCCCCCTACAAATATAAGTCCCCTTCCTCTATTATATCCCAATGAATGTACAGAGATGATGAAGTATCAAACATTTGAAATTATCTCAATACTCAAGAATTTGATTAACATCAAAAACTTGACTATATTACTGGCTTCCCTTAAATGGTCTCCATGCACAGAAAGTTTAGACTTGAGAAAAACTTCAGATTAAGATACCTAAAACTCTTGGTCTCAGTTAGCTGGATAATTCAGGTGAAAAAGATAAAGTATTTTCTTAGAATAATAGAATCAATTCTCTGATATATTTTTGCATGTTGAAACATAGTCAGGAGAGCTGGAACAAAATGACTGCAGTTTGTAACTAGAATATAACTAAATTAACTCCAGTATTTTTGACAAGGGGAACTTGCATCATGCAATAAAGTACTGATATATTTGCAAGAAATCTCTTTAACTTACACTTTACTGAAAGAATAAAGATACCATATTGTATAGATTGAATACCACCATTAAATTTATGTCAAACTATGGAGCACATATGAAAATATATGACCCAAATGCATGATTTACAGAGATTTTATGCTATTAATTTCAATAAAAAGTAATATATATAAGTAGGTTAATTTGTATGCCTATCTGTGGGTGTATATGTACATATGGGGACTGTCGGCTATGAATCGGATCATTCTTATTGACTTTCTTGGATCTCTCTGTTAGGTATTTGAATTGTTTCCTCTATACCTGGCTTTGGATAGCATCTGTTGTGTAATTATTTTCATGAATTTCTCCAGGTAATTGGCTTCATGTGATTATTTTTCACTAACACACTTAGATACATCTTCAATACTGATATCTTGTATCTTTTATCACACAGATACAGGAAGTTTGATTATCAAAAAACAGCTACGTTGAACATTGTATACGTGTGCTGCTGTGCCTTGAGCATTTCTTCTTTCTAACCTCTGTCTCTGAAAACCTATTTGCCTCCTTTCTATCTACTGATACTCTATCTTGTGTTGTAGGCAGAATAATGGCTCCCCCAAAAGTCTATATCCTAATTTGGGAAAATTGTGATCATGTTACTTTATAAGGAGAAAGGAGCTTTGCAGATTTAATTAAGACTAGCCTGGATTATCCAGGTATACCAAATCTAGTCATACATGTTTTTAACAGTGGCAAGCATTTCTGGGCTGTTGTGGGGGTGGGCAGAGAGGGAGAGAGACTACCACTGAGGAATGATCAGAGAGATGTAACATTTCTGGCTTCGAAGACACAGGAAAGGGATGTTGAAGATGGAGCTAAAGAATGTAGGCAGTCTCTAGAAGTCAAAAAAGGCAAGGGAATAGGTTTTCCCCTAGAGCCACCAGAGGAAATGTAGATCTCCTGATATCTGGTTTTTAGCCCAATGAAACCATGCTGGACTCTTGACCTACAAAACTATAAAATAGTGAATTTACATTGTTTTAAGCCACTAAGTTTGTAGTAGTTTTGACAGCAATAGAAAACTAATCCACCTTACACATACAACCTTGGTGCAAGCTGGATGAGGTAGATGTAATAGGGTAGAGTGTATTCTGCTTTACAATTCAGGCTTAAGGGCTGACACTTTGCAGGAAGTCCACCGAAAACACTAACTTCAACAGCTCTCAAGACCCATTCTGGGCACATCTTCATTTCCCACAACTATTCTTTGTATACAACATGCTTTACATGGTGGGTCTGTGTATAAAATCTTTCCGAACAGAATCACTCTAATTGTATTGCTGTCTTTACACCCTGCTAAGAATCTACAGATCATGTGCTTAACACTAGCTACTTAACCTGCTCACTCAACCTGTGATTTCTCATCATTGAACTCTTCTTAATTTAGCTGAGGGAGAGGAGAGCCTAATTTGGTCCTTCTCTCTTTAGTCTTAGGGACTTTAGTGTTTCTCTTTTTATTGCCTCTTGGGGTTACTTCCTCCAAATTGGCCCACAGACCCCTTCGGGTATATACTAATACCACAAGGACCAAGAAAAAGCAGATGTCTGTTACTGGTTTACTATAGAAGTGCATGTTTCTTATTTTCTTTCATCGGTGATGTGGATTTGTTTCTTCCTGCCCACCCACTACCCCAGTTTACCTTCCTAGTTCCTGTTACATGAATCTTTGCCTTTAAATGTTTACAATATAGGAGTTCCCGTCGTGGCACAGTGGTTAACGAATCCGACTAGGAACCATGAGGTTGCGGGTTCGGTCCCTGCCTTTGCTCAGTGGGTTAATGATCCGGCGTTGCCCTGAGCTGTGGTGTAGGTCGCAGACACGGCTCGGATCCCGCGTTGCTGTGGCTCTGGCGTAGGCCAGTGGCTACAGCTCCGATTCAACCCCTAGCCTGGGAACCTCCATATGCCGCGGGAGCGGCCCAAGAAATAGCAACAACAACAACAACAACAAAAGACAAAAAAAAAAAAAAAAATTAACTAAATGTTTACAATATAGAACTAAAATGATTTAATGTTCATGTATGTATGCACATGTGTAATGGGTATCCACATGTATTTATTTAATAACAATTTAGATAGAAATTCAATTTCACACACATTCGCATATGTTGACCAGAAAAATAACAAAAAGGCTAACATTAGTTAATTTTACTTTTGATGAGTCTCTGCAGGCCTGTAATAGTTCTTGATGTCCTGATTGGAAAATGAATCTATAAACTGCTAACATTCTGAAGGTCTTTTGTTCATGAAGGTGATAGTTGTCACCTCCTACAGTAATTAAACCATGTATTCTGATTGCCAGTGTTTGTACTTGGATTATATTGAGAGTGATGACAAAAGTCCTTAATTTAACTGAAGTCTACTCTATTTTCTACCCATTAAATAATTCATTGAATAAATGTTTTATCTGAAAATTGTATGCCACATATCATTTAGAGAGAATGCAGACATAAATTTCTTACCCTAATCAAAAGTACAGTAAAAATAGTATAGTATGAAACTGAGTCGATGGTATGTTCATATCCAGTCCTTTGTTTACTGAACCTTTTTACTATCTAAAAAATACCTGAGCTTCCCCTGTCTCTACCATCTCCCACTCTGTTCCAACCTCTCCAGTCTTTCTCCTCTATTATTTTTCTAAATAATATTATTGAATAAATAAAATACTTATAATCTCAAATATTGGTTTAGAACAAATTAGTCTCTCACCACTCAGGGTACTGAGAGGTGGCTTGCAGCAGGTTGGTTGCAGACACACTCTTACATGAGTGTCTTACTTTGGGGACAAAACTTGGGCTGTAATGGGAAATTTGGAGCAAGAGAAGATAAATTAGAAGGAGCTGTTGCAGAGAGCAGATGGTAGTCCCAGGAGCTTTGTGACTTTTAACATAAATAATTTTATGAGGCAAGCATCCAAAGTAACCAAGCCCAATTTCTTTTGAATTGCACTCCAGGAACAGAAAAATATAGGAGTGATAATAGTCCATGTTGGAGACAATTCAGAAACAGCTATTCTTTCTCATTCTTAGTTGATTAAAATAGAAACATAGAATAGGAAAGGGTAAAACATGACCATTAAAATCTCTTTTTGTGGTATTTATGTTGTATTTTTTTGCATCATAATCCCATGACATCAGTGTATTTAACTGCTTGCTCTATATTCCAGTTAAATGAATTATGCTTTCTTGAGTGCTAACTACTTGTGGACATATTCTGATGACTCTAGGGTGAATTTACCCACTTCAATGAACACAGTAATAAGCCAGACTCTCTGTGCCATGTTCTAGTGGAATTAAGATACCAAATGCATGGCATTCCAAATCTTTGGAAGCAGCAAAATGCAGTCAACCAAATGCTAGCCTTTAATTGGAAGATAACTTAAAAGAGTGAGTTTTTTTTTTAATCATTTCACCCACAAGCACACAAAATAGCTGTATGTAAAATGTATTTTTAAACATATGTATGTTTGTAATGACACAAGGTATTATAGTTGTCTTTTCTTTTTTTAGATTAACTAAGAATTACAAGTGTAGAAATTAGGCTTTAGAATTATTCCTGTGTTGAGGTTTTGTTAGGTTTATGCAATAATCCATTTAAGGTTTATGAAGTATCTTTTAGATAATCAAGAAAAATGTCTAGATCAACAATGGACGATAACCCAAGATGGATGTGATATAATGGCAGAAAATGAGAAGAAAAATGCCTTAGAAATCTCAGTGAGGTCAAAGTAAGATCAAGAGTGGAAGCAATAGGGTAAACAAAGTACCGAAATACTCAATAGAATCAAAATTATTTTGGAAGTTCAGTAATCTAAAGAAGGAACCATTTTAGTTAATGACAAGAATTGATGGCCAAACTGAAGGAGCTAAAAATCATTAGAACTGGAGATAAACAGTGGTCAGGTCAGTGTATACTCATATGGTCTTCGAAACACAAATAATTATAACAATTGGGATGGATACATGGAATGAATCAAGACCTGCTAGTCTTCAAAAAATGTGGAATAAACATGAGATTTGCAAATAATTAGGGAAAGGAGGGACCAGTATTACTTGATGAACTTCCAAGAAACTGGGGGTAAATGAGGATAGAATAGTAATTATAGCAAAAGGGTTTGGGAGAAGAGGGGAATCCTATGTCATTTTCTGACTTGGAAGTCCACAGAGAGTGCAATAATAGTTCTTTCACTAGGGATATCTTCTGGAAAATCTCAGTGTTTTAGGAAGAGCCTAGACTTAGTTGAGGTCAACAAATGAATAGATAGACAAGGATTCCACAGTGTCCAGAATAAAGGAGGGCTAACATTGAGCAGTGTGGGCATGAGAATAGGGGAGAGTAGAGATGTAAAGAGGGGGTTGTGTTTTGGGAAGTTATAATAGAGATGTAAAGAATCAGGTTATTGATTGTATTGCTGTTTTAAACATGTCTTTGAAAAAAATGTTTCAATGTTTATGAAAACTGAGACCACAAGAATCATCAGAAGCCCAGTGAATCACTGCTGGCAGCTATCTCTGGATTGCAGGTGCATTAGGGCATGGATAGAACAGACCTTATGAAGCTAAAGCCTCTGTAGGTACTGAAGCTGTTATAGAAACAGTTATCAAGAAGCCAGAGAGGCACTAAGTACAGTATAGTAATAGCCCCAAGTGATGAGAGACCTTATATGTTTCACTATATGTACACATACTTCATAAAATACACAGGGCTCTATGTTTATTTATAAATTAGCTTTGAATTACCTTATTACTTCATTAAATGTACATTTATACAACTTCACTTTAGTTATCTAATTTTCACATTATAATGGTAGATTATGTCTCAGAGGTTGTATCTAGTGGTTGACAAAAAATGAAAAAGTGAATATACCACAGGTGGTTAAATCCAAATCAGATACAAAGACTGATTTGCATGAACTGTTTTTCTGTTGGAAGGAGTAATCTGGGTGTTTTTTTTTTTTTTTGTAATTTTACTTTTTATATACAACCAAAGAACTTCTAAAACAGAATTAATACTGCATAAGGAGTTTTACTGCCTCTTTCAAATAGGGAACTGACCTGCCCTGACTTTCTAAATAGGATGTAGTGATAATTGGTAGAATGGTGTGGTGGCAGGTTTACCCAGCTGGTCACCTGCACGGAGAACAGCTTTCCTATTAAAGTGAATCCACCCATGAAGGACCTTTGAATTTGCTGCTTCTGCAGAGTGGGTGCTCTGCTGATGCATTCTGCTCAAACCCCAAATGAAGAAACGCTTGGATTATTTTTGATTCAAAGGAAGCAAGGGAGTGATAAGCAACTGCCTGTTCAATTGGAGCATATGCTTGCCGCGTTCTAATTCTCTTTTGCTTTGGGACCAGATGCTGCATCCTGGTAATTCCCAAACCTGGCTGATCTTCAGAATCATCCAAGGAGGTTTTAAAAATGCCAGTATCCAGACTTTCCACTCAGAAATTTTGATTTATTATATCTTGGCTAGGGTATAGACATCTGTATTTGAAGTAAGCTCCAGATAAATATTTCAGGTTTGGGACTCACTGCTCTATATCAGTGGTTTATACCCTTGGTCTGGGATTGGTAAGGAGAGGAAATTCTGTATATAATTCGTGAACATCCCTCACTCCCAAGCCCTCTATCCCGAAATGAAAATCATTGCTCTGTACTACTTATTAGACAAATATTTATATACCTAATGAGAACATACTTTGAGACAGAATTGCCTACAAAAAATATAAAAGATTAAATGGTAAATTTCTTGATTCTTCGACAGGATGCAGAACTGAGGCTACTGTCTCCTTGGCCAAACACATTCTCCTTAAAATAATGGTAGAATATAACTTTCTGAGCTACTTGTTCTCAAGTCACATGTACTGGGCTTAAAGTTTAAGTCTCTTCATCAGGAAATAATTCTAAACACTTTTAGCTGGTACCAGTACCTCATCTTACCTTCAAAATAGAATGTGTATAAAAATCAGAGACTGGTCATTTATCAATAGGGCTGTTTGTAAGGGCAGTATTGAGGTATAAGTGGCCTGGGACTGTGTTTAGAAGGTTCTTTAATGAGTGTTTAGTTCAAGAGCATATCAGGCCAGGAGAGAGAGAGAGGCCAATAGAGGGAACATACGTTGGGGTATGGAGTGTGATCAAGGTTGTGGACCAAAGACAAAGAGTGGAGTGTCTGGATTTCATTCCAGTCATTGGTAGCAGATGCACACTAACAGGATGACCAGAAGTGAACCTGGATACTATAGAGTGAGGACATTTCAAGAACTAATTCTGCTTGCATATATAGCAGAATTATTTTTACACACTGCTCAGTAGATTTTTTGGATGAAGTTGGGGGACTTGTGAATGACTGGACAGTGCATTATGGTGATGAACTGGTGAAAAACCCTGTCATGGACCCCAACTATGTATTTTACAACTCATTTCCTTCCCCATAAAATGATCACATGGAAATATCAGGTACCCTCTACAGTGGATATCTGTTGTTTTTGTCTGCTCAGGATTGATCATTCCTTAGTAACAGCATTCTGATTTTCTTTGGGAAATTACTCTGTCCCTGGATATATTTGTACTCTAATGATTACAACGACGGGCATGTTACCAGTTAGATCTATAAGACTCAATTCTGGGCCAATTGTTGGAGTACTTAAGAGGGACACTCATGCTTTCCCCTGGAGCTTCTGGGTGGATTGGATAAAAGCCTGGGAAATCTGGCAGCCATCTTGCTGTAAGACAACAAGCTTATATAAACTCAGGCTTATATAACCTGAACTTTTCAGAGATGAGGCAATAACTCCTCTCTGTGTGTCTCTGTGTTTCTCTGTGTCTCTCCCTCCCTGCCCCCCTCCTCTCCCTCTCTTAATCTCTCTTTCTCTAAGTCAAGTCAGTTTGAATTGGGTTATCTAATGCATTCAAACAAAAATAGTCATGACTAATATTTACTTGTTGAAAACTACATTTTCTTATGGTTTGAATTTGGTGTATAAGAAAATAAGCCTTTAGAAAAATTGCTGATAATGACCATTTGTTGAAAGAGTGAATTCAAGTAAAGCTATTTATAATAGTTGTGAGGGTAGTGTCAAAATATGCTTGAAATTTCTTAAGTAGTAAGAGAATAGAGGATAATAGTGAGAGGAGGAAGGAAGAGGAAAAGGGAAAGAGAGAATATGAGTCTTGGAATTAACTGATAGGAAAAAGCTGAAAACAAAGATGATTTGAAACCATGGGATGGAAGAGATGACTTATTCTTCTATAGTTTAATGGCCATTTCTTTGAGTTCTTCCTCTCATATTTAGAAACAGAGTCAGGGACACATACAGTAGTCTCTAAGTAGTAAATGACTATTAGCTAAAATAGACAAGTAGATGATAAAAAGTGAAAATGTCTTTGGGGATACTGGTAGGTAGCAGATTGTCAAAAATTATTATTGAAGTAGCATGAAAACTTTTATGCATTTTATTAATAGTTCAATCCTGTAATAGTTGTTTTCATTCTTTTTTAGATACTGAAGTAAGCTCCATGGGATTACTAAGTGAGAAAATTCCTGGGGTAGTGTGACCTTGGAAAGGTGTTTGCGCAAGCCAGATAACACAGTGGGAAGGAGAGACTGACTGGTGGATGATAAGGTATGTGCCTCTGTTAAACTCCTTTAATCCATTTTTCATCCTACTTGAGCTGTAGCTAAGTTAATAACTTGTAGTAGGGGTCTCGGTTTGAAGCCATGCTGTTGTCATTTGGGGGCTTCAGACATACCTATACATGTCTGGAGAATTAGTAAGAAGCCTATAAGATACTTACTAGTATGAGAGATTGGTAACCCACTTGGGAGAGAATTCATCTTAATGTTTGAATTAACTTGGTGGTTTGAGGGAGAAAGACTCTGAGTCAACTCTGGCGAGGTTTATATTCTTCACTCTGTGACTGTATATTGGAAGAATATAAGGATGCATGTATAGGCTAGAAGACCCATTATACAAGATACTCAATAAAAGATTAGGCTGCAGACAACACTACTTCAGTATTATTTTTCTCAAGAAGTATAACACAAGCAGAAGAGAGACATTTACACCCACTATTTTCCACCTTATATAGACAGTTTCAGTGGTCTAAGAAGTATATTGCTTCTGTGGCACTGATGCCTTGCAGGGGAAAACAATGTCATCGCTGATATGACACATGGTGGAGACATCTTGACATGTCTCAGAGTATGGCACTCAGCAGTAGTATTTGTGTTTAGCAGGATTAGAGTAACTTACTGATAGTGATATCTGTGCCCAGAGTAGTGGTGGTATCTAGTGGGCATGGCTGAACCTAACAGGAGACAGAGCAGCATCCACCACAGGCACTCAAGCTGAAAGAGGACAGGACATGGAGGACATGGAGGTATTTCCAGGGGATGGACTGGAACCCACCTGGAACAACAGTGATGCTCACATTGTCAGAGTGGGCAGGGAAGAATGGAGACCAGTGATTTTGGTGTAGCCATGAGAGGAATCAGTGATGCTCAGGGATTGCTAAATGGTAGGTAATTAGAACTGCCTCGGACTTCCTGACTGTTCAGTCCTTTCTCAGTGTTGAGGTCATGTATTACAAGGTAGGAACAAGAGCCAGTAAAATACTGTTTATGGCCAAAAAGAGAAAAAATACACATACTCATACACACACACTAATATTTATTGCTTCTAACATTCACTCCTGTCACAAAGTAAATTTTAGTTCCAATGAGTAGTGAAAGGCAAAGTCCCTCCACCCTATAAAAATTGAGAGCTGGTTTTAAAACCATGTAGACAAGCACTTGTCAGCAATATGAGTGTTAGGCTCCAGCAACAATGAAAAAAGCTGTTGCTTTCATTCCCTATTTTCCTAGAGCAGTGAATTCACATTATGCCATTTTGACATTTTAGAGACAAGTCTATTAAAATATGAATTTATGGTTACTTTGTGTCTTATCTTGGTCCATTTAGCATAATAGTTGCAATTGACCTAAATAGCAGAAAGTACATTTTATTCTAAGTGTTTGAAATTAAAATAGATTGAATGATTTTCTCGTATATATCATTGTTGAAGTTTTTGTTACGCTGTGAATTAATACAAATAGCAGTAATAACACAACTGGATGCACCTGGCATGTATTATTGGATTTGTCCTGAGCTGCTTTTCATAATTGGCCATTGCTATCCTTGTTACTGAAATCCGGTAATGTTTTTAGTGTTTTAAACTCAGAATGTTTTAAAAACCAAACTTGCAGAAATGTAATTAATAAAAGAAGCAAGGTGAGAGGTTATGGCAGCCTGTGAATTAGAATTTACCAGCTTTTTGAAGTGTATTTTGGTAAAGTATAATAAAATCTGTAAAATGTACATACCCTTTGATCCAAGATTCCTCTTTTGAGATTTATTCTAAAGATATAATTAAATATGTACATAAAGATTTAGCCAACTTCTGTTCATAGTAAAAAAGTGGAAATAAATATCTAATAATAACTACTCAGAATTGTCAAATAGTATATATCAAACAATAAAAAATTAAATAAATTCTGAATTTTTGTTTTTTTTTAATTTGAAGTAAAATACAAGTATAGAATACCACACTAAATACAAATATAAATATATTTTTTATTTTAGAAATTTTTTAGGAATTATAGTTTTTGTATATGGCTCATTCAGTTGTTTTAAGTTACTTCGAACAGTAACCCCAGGGATTCCCTATGTGGCCCATCTCAATCACAGTCCATTTCCGTAAGTAATACTGTCCTGACATTTATTGTATCTTTATTGGTTTTGTCACCAATACGTTCATTTTAAATTTATGGTGTTCATTTTTCAGACACTGTAGTTCAATCTTGTCCATTAAAACAAACAAACAAAAAATACAAAGCAGTTTTAATGCCTTTTAAATCTCTTATAATCAATGGTTTTTTTCTGGTGTCATTATTTTTTCCTTTTCCTTACAATCTATATGTTGAAGACCCCCGAGGATATTTTGACCTGTAGAGTTTTCTGGTGTGGGTTTTGTAGGTTGCATATTCTTGGATACTTCAACTTGTTCTTCAGTTCTCTGTATTTTCTGAAAACTGCCAGCTCATCCAGAGACTTGATAAGATTTATGTCAATTCCTTTTGTCAAGTCTGTCAGAAGTAGTTGTGCTCTTTAGTTAAATGTATATAGTGTCAGTTTCACATTTTATGCTGCTTGCAATTATAGATGATCACATTTAGATCTATTAAGTAAGTTAGGCATATTCTAAGTCTACCAATTACTTTTGTATTTATTAATTGGAAAAACTATTATAAAGACATGATTTACCTTATCTACTCTTTGATAACTGAGCAAAACTATTCCTAGAATCCTAATCACAGGCAGGATTATTTCTCTGTAATTGCTAGTTTTCAAGATCACTATATTGTTACCATACTTTCCTTTATCCTTTTTTTAGTCCTGCTTCTGTAAAGAACTATCAGTTTTTATGTCAATGTCTCTCTAGTCATTTTGATTATTTGAGGCTCTTTTTTCTAGTAGATTCCTCAGGAAGATCTCATAGGAAAAATAATTTACGAGTATTTTCATATTGATAACAGTTTGTGTCCTTGACAGAAAGTTTGTTTTGCTGGATATAAATCCTTGGTTCATGTTTTCTTTCTTTGAGTTTCTTAAATATGCTTTTACATTCACTTATGACATAAAACATTGTATTAAAAAGTCAGATGGTGGAGTTCCCATCATGGCTCAGTGGTTAACAAATCTGCCTAGGAACCATGAGGTTGTGGGTCCGATCCCTGGCCTTGCTCAATGGGTTGAGGATCCAGCATCGCCGTGAGCTGTGGTGTAGGTCACAGATGCGGCTTGGATCTGGCATTGCTGTGGCTTTGGCATAGGCCAGTGGCTACAGCTCCGAATAGACCCCTAGCTTGGGAACCTCCACATGCTTGGGTGCAGCCCTAGAAAAGACAAAAAAACAAAACAAAAAATTCAGATGGTCATTTGATTTTCTGTCCTAGTATGTCATATACTGTGTTTTCCTAGACACCCAAGAAATGTATTAATGCTTTTTTTTTTTTTTTTTTTTTTTTACTTTTAGGGCTGCACCTGCTGTATAGGGAAATTCCCAGGGTAGGAGTCAACTGGAGCTGCAGCTGCCAGCCTATTCCACAGCCACAGCAATGGTGATCTGAGCCACATCTGTGACCTTTGCAGCAGCTTGTGGCAACACCAGATCCTTAACCTCCTGAGTGAGGCCAGGGATCGAACCTGCATCCTCATGGATACTAGTCTGGTTCTTTACCTACTGAGCCACAATGGGAACTCCTACTTCTTTTTTTTTTTAAACCTAGGGATTTTATAGAATTTTTTAGAATATACTATTCATTATTTTTTTCTTGATTTATTGTAATACGCCGAAACTGGCTCAGCAGGATGGGGCTGAAGAAAGGGTGCTGTGGAACTTAAGGGAAAAAAGTTAACATAAAACAAGACACAGAGACATTTATCTTAAGTAAAGGTGGAAACCGGGGGACTCAAGGTCTCAGGGACCAAGAGCCCTGCCTCAAGAAACCACACTGCTTTTATTGTGCTCTTGAGGATTAGGTCAAGTGAAAAGAGGGTTGTAGGTGCAGGATATAGGGTTTTTTTTTTTTTTATTATTTCATAAGTTCTTTTATTATTTTAAAGTCGCTTAGCTAGTAGATGGTTAAACTTTTACTCTAAACTTTAGGCATTTAAGAATCATTAGCATTTGAGTTAGCTATCTATGCACAGCATTTCAGAGAATCCTCACTGTGCTTCCACAAATGGCATGCCTATTGGTGGCAACCCTGTGTGCCTAGGTTTGCACCTTGGTTCTCTTTTCTAATGCATATTCTGTTAATGACCACTCATAAACCACTTGGTCATGAGGTTCCTCTTTCTCTTATTCTTTAGAGGACACATCATGCTTGTGCAAATGGCATGCCAATATGCACAGGTCCTGCATGCCTAGACCAATGTATTATGTCCTCATTCAGCTGACCCTGCGAATAACCCATGCCCTTAGGTCTTTGTTCTTAAGCTTAAGTCATTTACCATCGCTGTGACTGTTTCTCAAGCAGGAAGACAAAGTAAGGAAGGACAAGATGGAGTTTTCAGCAAAGTGGCTAAGAAAATATTATAAAAACATGTCTGGCAACAATATTGTCATTCTGTTACCATATTGAAACACACGATATGCTCGTCAAATCTTTTTTTTTTTTTAATTTTAGAAAATTTTCAGGAATTATAGTTTTTAGTTATTTGCTGTTTCTTTGCATTAAATTGGTATTCTTCATGGACTTCTATCTTAAACGTTTGTTACTTTTTCTCAGAACATTTCTCTCTCTCCATCTTTTTAAATTTAAAAGATCTCACCCTGTTTACCTTAATTTTTTCCCTTAAATCACAAGGGTATTTATTCAGTCCTGTGTTTCTTTTGATTTAAAGTCATTTTCTGAAAAAAAATTACTATTTTTATCTTGAATTCTTAACAATTCTGAGATTTACCAATTCTCTCTCTCTCTTTTCTTTTTTTTTTTTTCTTTTTAGGGGCCAACCTGCTGCACAAGGAAGTTCCCAGGCTAGGGGTCAAATCAGAGCCGCAGCTGCCAGCGTGTGCCACAGCCACAGCAATGTGAGATCTGAGCCACATCTGTGATCTACATTGCAGCTCACAGCAACGCCAGTTCTTTAACCCACTGAGCAGGGCCAGGGATAGAACCCTGTGTCCTCAGGGATACCAGTCAGGTTTGTTGCCACTGGGCCACAATGGGAACGCCCAAGATTTTCCAATTCTGATTTCTGTTCTTTCATCTTTTCTTTTCTTTTTTTTTCTTTTTTTTTTTTTTTTGGCTTTTTGCCATTTCTTGGACCGCTTCCTGCGGCATATGGAGGTTCCCAGGCTAGGGGTCTAATCGGAGCTGTAGCCAGCGGCCTATACCAGAGCCACAGCAACGCAGGATCCAAGCCGAGTCTGCAACCTACACCACAGCTCACGGCAACGCCGGATCCTTAACCTGCTGAGCAAGGCCAGGGACCAAACCCGCAACCTCATGGTTCCTAGTCGGATTCGTTAACCACTGTGCCACGACGGGAACTCCCATCTTTTATTTTCTTAAAGGTTTTGATCTACTTTGTAGTTGTGTCATGTATGGTTTGTAGGGAATGTTTATTCTGCTAATTTTCTTTGTCCTTACATTAATTTTTCCTAGGATTGGACTTGATTCCATTTCTTCATTTTTATATGAATTTAGTTTTCCTGAATATTACCCTGAGAAAACTTCACAGATCTTCCTCTTCTGAATTTTTTACATATCATTCCCAGCTATAGATATTTTGTCATTTTTCTGCTCAATGCTAATTCTACACTCAGCAGTTTCTCCTCACTGTGAGCTTCTATCTTGGGAGGGAACCTTGGAAGGTTGGACACCAGAAGATTACAGGTGCTATCTTTGGGTTGTAGGATTAAAGTGCCTCATGTTTCAGTTTCTCACCCTTTCTCTCTCTGTCTTAATGTGTCACTATGAATTCACATTTTTTTTTTCAATGTGTTATAATCTATCAACAATATTATGTTTTTTAATGTACAGATTACCCCTAACTTGACCTATAGGAGCTCCTTAAACTAGCTTCTGTAAGCTTTGACTGAACTTATTAATCTTTGAGCATATTTTTGTTTTCTGACAGATTTATCAGGGCTTATCTTCTACCTCACTAATGGTTGATCTATAATCAACCATTTCTCTAAGGATCTCTGGCTTTTTTTATACTGAGAAATGGTATATAGAGTACAAGATATAAGATGTGGGTTAACTTATTGCTAAAATGTCATTGGTTTCAGGCTTTTTTATAGACGGAGCTAGAAAAAATATAAGACTGTAAATATATGATAAAATAGATGTCATACATATGTATATACATATATTTAATAGTACACTTATAATACTATATATTTTTTGAAAATCATGAATTAATACTATTTCCCAATCAAATCAAAACTACATGGTTCTTCCCTACCTTTTGCCATTTCATTTTTATACCTTCCTTGTTCAAGAGTGGAAACTTAATTCACATTTACTCTGTTTTGAATAATAACATATTGCAGAATGCACATCATCCTGAAATGAGTTTAGTGCTTCTCTTGTATATATTTTTTAAAAGATCAGAGGAAGAAAATCTTCTAATGATATATATATTTTTAAAAAGATCAGAGGAAGAAAATCTTCTAATGATATATAAATTCTTATGGCTTAGGATACATTATATGTTGCAGGAGCAAAATACATGACTTTACAAATATCTCAAACTACTTAGAAATGAAAATATTGTGTCCTGGTTAAGTAATGTGCTCTGGTTATGAGAAAGAAATTGATGTTATAGATAGATGTGAAAAGTCCACATCAACATATTTCATGAAGGAGTTCCCATTGTGGCTCAGCAGGTTAAGAACCCATCATAGTGACCATGAGATGTGGGTTTAATCCTTGGCCTTGCTCAGTGGGTTGAGGATCCAGCATTGCTGCAAGCTGCGGTATAGGTCACAGACACACCTCAGATCGGGTGTTGCTGTGGCTGTGGCTTAGGCCTCAGTTGCAGCTCCTATTTGATCTCTAGCCTGGGAACTTTCGTATACTGCATTTATGGCTGTAAAAAGAAAAAAATTCATGAAAATATATTTAAGAATCTGTATTTCTAGATGAACATATTTGTGTATTTTATATACTATGAATTAAAATATATGCCATGAGATTACAAAAATATATTTACATACATGTGTATTTCGTTAATAATGTATTATGTAGGTATATGACCTATCATCCATAATCCTTCAAGTTTATATTTTTAAGTTAATGAAAATAAATGTTATTTGACTTTTGTCATTGGTGAAATAAGGATGTGAGTAGTCACAAATGTGATTTACCACTTTTACTGCATATTTATTTATTTTTCATTACTTTCTATAAGGATTAGAAATTTATATGGCAGTGATCATGTCTTAATCATCCTCATCATCCTCCTAATACCTGGACACATAATAAAGTAATTCAGTAAAACTAGTTGATATGAATTACACATTGGAGTCTATGTGAAAGTTGTCTTTTTTATTGTGTGGTCTGACTAGAAAGCTTGAGGATTTTTTCACATATGAGATCATTAGGTCACTGTGGATTTGATTTTTCTATTTTTTTCCACAGTCCCTTCAGGCACATATTACTTGGTACCCTTTGATGGCTTTTTCTTCATTTCAGACTCTTCTGAAATAGCCTCCCTCACTGTTATCTTCACTTTTCAGGTTCTGTTGATATTTCTTATTTAAATTTGAGTTTAATTCCTTAAAGTTATTTGGGGAATAGTTTTCCAGGAAGCAGATTATCTAAAGAACATTGTTTCATTGTTCTATAAGGGAGGTTTATGTTTTTACACTGGTCTTAAACTACAGTATTACACCCCATTTTTAATTGCTCTTTTTAATAGCCCTACGTACTGTTTGTCTGGAATCTAGGAGATTAATTTTCTTGGCTTAATTTATTCTGTAATATGCTGGGTAAATTCTTATGCTCTAAAGTATATTCCCCAGAGTTTTAATTTTTCTTCAAAATAAAACATAAAACAATACTTTTTGTGTAAATAATTAGATGTATAGCTTATCTGAGGAATTATAAAACAGTGGAATGAAACAAAGATGATTTTTTTAAAGCTAATATAAGGCCATGAATTTTCCATTATGGAGAAAGTTGTTTTTCACAGATGAAAAGATACAGACCAGCAACTATTGTAAATCACTTTACCTACCTTACGTCTTGACTTAAAAATTGATGAAAGGTGAAAACAAACTTGGGTGTGAAAGATGCGCTACTGGTTTATAGCTTAAGAAATGAGAGATGGTTTTACAAACCAAATAATATTTAACCTGCAGAAATATGCAGTATGCTAGAGTCAATTAGGAGTCAAGTGGAAAGAAATAATGAGAGAGCAATGAATAGCTAGGTGTTTAGAATTAATCTTTAGTTATATTTATACTATGGAGATCACAGAGTAAAAACAAGTGGCTGTTAATTTTCCATGTAATGTGTTAAAAGATGTTTCTGCAATCTCTATATATCCAAAAATGATTTCCTTTGTTGCATTTGCCTAACAAATGTAAATTTCTGACCTCGAGCACCCATTTTCTGGCTAACACTGAAATCAAGGATTATATTCTGCAGCTTTACTTTAAATATATTTTTCCCTTGCCAAACTTGATCTCACAGAATGTACTCTTCTATATTTTCCATCACGTCTGAATGAGAACCTTGCTTGGAAGAGCATTCTTTGTTTTAGTTTCCTCCCCTTCATCACCTTAAGTATATCTTGCCACTCCTCCAACATAGGACTGTCTACTTCTGAGAATGAGTAATGGAACATTTGCCTTATACCTTGTCCTTAGGACAAGTTTAAATGCTGGTAACATCAAGTTTTCTCTTTTCTTAGTGAATCGAGTTTTCTCTTTTGTCAGTTACTTTCTTAGTGTCTCTCATTAGGACTTCATTACCAAGACCCTATTGATTACCTTTTTCTAGGTATATGCAGAAAATCTAAAATGAAAATCTAAATCTGAAATAAAAGAATCTAAAAAATTAAACGGAAAGAAAATATCCTCCAACATAAAAAATGGGATTTAGTTCACCAAAGGAGGCTACATGGGAGGCAGTTTAGCACATGAGAGATTTCATTATCATCATCCTTTAGAGAAATGAAAATTAAAACTCTGCCATGATAAACACAACTATACATCTATTAGAATGGCTAAAATAAAAAATCCTGAAAATGCAACTGCTTACAAGTTTGTAGAGCAAATGGAAGTCTCATACATTGTTGGTGAGTATGCAAAATGGTATATCCACTTTGGAAACATTTTGGCATTTTCTTAGAAATAGGTACATTAATAAACTGTGGCACATGTATATAATACCACTCAACAGTAAATAAATGAAATATGATATACGAAAATTTGAAAGAATCTCAAAGACATTAAGCTATGTGAAAGAAACTGGTCTCAAAAAGTTACATTCTTTTGGTATAATAGCCTGCAGAAGGCAAAATTACAGAGAACAGATCAGTGGGTACCAGGGTTGGGAAGTTGTTGTGACTATAAATGGATGGTATGAAAGCTTGGGGTTTTTGTAATTATTCCGTATCCTGATTGTAGTGGTAGCTACATGAATCTATACACATATTAAAATTCATAGAACTGTACGTAAAACACAATTTAAGTATCTGATTTTCTAAAAACATAAAGGATAATACATGAACCCTTAGACCTTAGGTATGTGAATCAACTCTTTGCTGTGAATAGGTGTAAACCTTGCTAAAAGTGTTTTGTAGCAATTTGCCAGGGTGACTTTATCCCTTCTAGGAATTATTGGATCTCAATTCTTAATACAGTATTATTACTAGAGATCCGGAAGTCCTCTCTGGCTCACCAGTCATAGCAACTAGGACTTTATGGAAGTCAGAGGATGGATGAATTTGGGTCTAATTGTGTCTCACAGGGTTGTGTGGGATTGAGGAGCATACTCTGCTTATTTCCCCATTTAAACATATGTACTTATAAGCAAAGAATTCATACATTGATTTCTGACCGATGGAGCAAGGGTTCTTTTCTCTGCTATGCCATTATCTTCACTGATCATGTTGTAACTAGGCCAGCCTCCTCGAGCCCTTCAGTTTCATTTTTCATCTCCTCAGCCATGTTAGCTTGAAGTTCTAATGCTTTACTTTCTCTTTTGTCTCTATGCCGTATTGCTCACTGGTATATGACTTTATGGAAATTACTGATAAGAGAAGATCAGACTCACTACCCCAATGTATTCCCTTTTCCTCTTTCTGGATCTTGGATCATCGGGTTCTGAAGGTCATGGTTGCTTTCTCATGCAATGCCTTGTTGTTGGTAGTGGTGGTACTTTCTAATTTTAAGAAACATAATTCTTATAACTTTCCCTGGAAGGTTGGTTGAAGAATTTTTTTTTTTTTTTTTTTTTTTTTTTTTGTCTTTTTGCTATTTCTTGGGCCGCTCCCGTGGCATATGGAGGTTCCCAGGCTAGGGGTCGAATCGGAGCTGTAGCCACTGGCCTACGCCAGAGCCACAGCAACGCGGGATCCGAGCCGCGTCTGCAACCTACACCACAGCTCACGGCAACGCCGGATCGTTAACCCACTGAGCAAGGGCAGGACCGAACCCGCAACCTCATGGTTCCTAGTCGGATTCTTAACCACTGCGCCACGACGGGAACTCCTGAAGAATTTTAGAATGGCAATAAATTGGCTTTTTGTGACAAAAGAAACAGTGCACCAGTTATCATCTATTGATTAGCATAAGTTGCTGAATGGTTATCATGTGGATGCCCTAAATCCACTGAGCACTGGCTGGGTTGCCTCCTCACACTGTGACAGCCATCTCACTGGCTCTATAGGCTCCTCTGGCTCTTGCCAAAATTTGCCTGAAGGCTGTCTGTTTTGAGTGGGGTCAGAGCAAGAAAATCCTTATAGCAGGTCCAGGCTGTGCTACAAGCTGCCCTGACACCTGGGTCCTTCTGAGTCAGGACACCCAAGTATATTGGAAAGGTCTGTGATGAACAGAGATGCTGTATGGAGCCTCTGGCAATCACTAATAATATCCCTAGGGTTTTGGAATACATCATATCTTCTGTAGACAACATATTCTCTATCTGAAAGCAACTTCTTTGGACCCAGAGTGCATTTATTATTAGAGGGGATTCTTACTAATATGATGTTTTTAGATGGCATCTTTCTCCCCCACTTCTCCCAAGCCTTCTGATGTTTGCTCACTGAGTCTACATACAAAGTGGTGATAACCTCAGAGATTCAGGCTGCAAGTGCTCTGCCAATATGCCTTGGGCCCGACCTCTTCAGTGTGCTTGAAACCACCAACATCTGCGTCTGTGCCTAAACGTTTTTTTCTGGCCCTTCCCTTCATGCATGCATCAGACCAAAATTTCCTGGGAATTAATACTACCAAGAGTAGATTTTAAAAAGTGACTAATGAGAGTTGTATAAATACCTCAGCTCTCTGCTATTAAGATGGATCCATTCTAAGATGTGTGTTTTCTGAGTTTCCCCTTGAATTAAGCTCCATTTGCCTATTGCAGTAGCTGGATTAATAACTCAGACCTTACTGCTCATTTTCCCTCCTGCATCTGTTTTTGTTTGTTCGTTTTTTACCATTCCACTGCTTGTTTTTTCTCTACCTCCTAAACAAGCCACCTGTATTACCACCATTTTCTAGTATCTATTTCCAGTGGCACCAAAGCTGTCATGGCTCCTACGACTACTGAGGGCCTGATTTTCCACCAACAGAGGCCAAGGCTAAATCTACAGTGTGTTGCCATTTCTTGTGAGTCCCAGTGAGTTCCCTCATAAATGATGATTACATTAGACATTGTTTATCATGGAGGGGATAGTGATGTTACATAGAGTAAGAATCTGAAAGAGAATGGATGCGTGTACATGTAGAACTGAATCACTTTGTTGTACAGCAGAAATTATCACAACATTGTAAATCAGTTTTACTTCAATAAATCTTTAAAAATGAAAAAAATTGTATAAATCTATCACTGTTGGAGGATATTGACTGGGGAAGTTGGGGGAGTCTATGTACAGGTGAGGGTAGGAGGTATATTGGAAATCCATGTACCTTTTGCTTAATTTTGCTGTAAAACTGCCCTGAAAAATAAAGTTTATTGAAACACACACAAAACAAAATAAACAAAAGCAAACAGAAAAACATACTTCTAGTAAAGATTTGCCAACTAAACAAAGAACTCTTTTGCCAGCACCATATTTAGGTCTATACAGAATGTCTTAGCTATTGACATGGTGTCTCACAAAACGAAGTCTCTAAGGTAAAAGCATAGTCCAGAATTACTGGCAGTGGCTTACAACCATAGAACTTATTAGTCTTACTCTGTATTGAACTAATAAGAAATTAGATTCATATTAGAGTGAAATGGTTTGTTTAAGATGTAGTTATGGTATCAGCTGGGAGATAATATCATGAGAGAGACGTATGCTATCATAAGAGCCAGTAATGTCTTGGACTCAATTATCTCACGGAATATGAATGTTAGAAACCAAGGGATGAAAATATGTGTGACCACTCTAAATAGAGTACTTCATAACACACTTCAAGACTTTTGCTAGCTGGCTCAGTCCCTTTTGGCATTCATCAGTTTGAAGGTCCTTGTGTATAAGGGAGGAATTCCTATCAGTGGAAGTAGTGATGGCTCTCCTTAAGTAGAAGCTGAGAATGCCACCTCCCTTTTGGGGCTCCTCATTCTTCTGAACCAATGGTTAAAGAAGGAGTCATTGTTATTGACTCCAATTAATGAATAGGAATGTAATTTCTGGTATACAGTGGGGGCAAGGAAGACTATTTCTAGTTTTTAGATTCACTGAGACTTATTTTAGTAATCTCTCGTTGAGTTGTCCTGATTGTTGGAAAACTAGAGCAAGGTACTGGGAGAGATTGATGATTGCATGGAATGGGCAGTGGAAGTAGATGGTTGTGATTAACTTTGGCTTCATAATTAGCTGTAGAAGCAGTGACAAAAACGCATTTGTTTTATGCTCATTATTTTTTTCTTTTCTCTACATGCTTTTCCTGAATTACCTTTTATAAAGAGCATTGCTGGCAGCGGACATTTTGGGTTTCATATGGGAATCTGTTCAAACTGAAATAATATCACAATCACAGAGTAGCTGATGGTAATTTTGTGTCTCTTATTTTGAGAATACAAAATTTTATTTGGAAAAAGGACAATAAATCTTAGGGGCAAAAATAGTAATGACACACTGGATATTGTCTGTTGTTTTCCCTAAGCTACCCACACATTTGTAATTAACTTTTAAAAACTCTTTGCATATATCCAGTTTAAGTGTGCTTCTATTTCCTGCTTGGACCCTAATGGATACACTATTTTATATTATACTTTCAGAGGAGAAATATGTATATACTATGCAAAATGTTAAATTCTCATTGAAGTACTATAGGTTTGCCATACTGGTTCAATATTTTTCAAAAATTTATTTTTAAAATTATCACTGTATCTTTGAACCCTCTCTTTTCCATAGAAAATTGTTTCTGAGTTCTGTCACAACTGAGATTTTTTTTTTTTTGGTATAAGTTCCCTCTGTGTCTTTTATCTTCCTTTAGTTTACAGATATATTAAGGGCAGGTTTTACATCTCATATGGATGGTCATAAAAGCACACAAACCAGTTGGTAAGCATTAATAAACATTTATGGCATAAATGGCATTATCCTCAAAAACATAATGAGTAGAATGACGTATATTAGAAGGAATAAACTTTAGAATAATTATCTTAATAATTCCCTCCTTTCTATATAGAATGCTTTGGTTTTGAATGAAAGAATCCATCTTAGGAACATCTTTTTTTTTTTTTTTTTTTTTTGTCTTTTTGCCATTTCTAGGGCCACTCCCGTGGCATATGGAGGTTCTGAGGCTAGGGGTCCAATCAGAGCTGTAGCCGCCGGCCAACGCCAGAGCCACAGCTTGCAGGATCAGAGCCGTATCTGCAACCTACACCACAGCTCACGGCAATGCCAGATCCTTAACCCACTGAGCAAGGCCAGGGATCGAACCTGCAACCTCATGGTTCCTAGTCGGATTCCTTAACCACTGAGCCAAGATGGGAACTCTGGAAACATTATTGTTTATAAACAACATAGTATCTTTGACAGGAGATGTGATATTTTCAGACTTCTGTAGTCATGAAGTCTGAAAGAAGATGACTGTTTTTTATTCATAATACTTTTTTAAATATTCAGAGAATGAATAAAGTGTTTAGTATAGGAACAACTTTGCATGGTTTGATGAATTTCTTTATCTTCAGTCATTTCTCTTTCTTCCAGGCCCCAGAGTATGATAAATACGCCCAAGTTGGTTGAATTGTCCTAAACCCCTTCAGGCTTCTTTCTGTTTCATTTCGACATAAACTCACTAGTCTTTAAGCTCTTCCTTGCTTTCTGGAACAAAACTATATCCTAATCAGTATTATACTTTCCTTGTCCCACAGCTAGAATCAACTATACTTCAAGGACTTTGGTAGGAAGTAGTGCTACTTGGACATCAATTTTTATAGAGCTTTCAGTTAAAAAATACGTTTATTAATTCATACTGATATCTCTAAACCCCATTCAGTATCACAGATTCTCCTTCCTATTGTGTTTCTTAGTAACTCATTCTTCCTCAAGGAAAATCCAGGCTTCCAGCCATCTCAATACATTTACTTATTTGCTTCATCTTATAATACACATAAAATAACTTCGAATTCCTATACTAATACTACTCCCCACACAACCTATTACTTAAAATCTGAGAACTCTTTGAGTTACTTTTGTCTTTAGAACATATTTCAGTTAGGGTATATAGTCAGAATACATGTGTGTTACTGTGTTGTGCATTTATACCAATATGATGACTTACTATGTTGTGTAGTTGTCAGTTTGATAACAGGTAAGCTTATTTGTTTCTGTTTGTATCCTAAAAAAAACTTAGCGTTTATTCTTAATCATTTTGACTTAGTTTTTGGATTTGTGAAACACGAACATGTGTGGAACACATTATCTAAAAGAGTGTACCAGGAAAAGTATCACCTCTTTTCCTTACTGTCCCACCCTTTCTGCACTCACCCCCTGCAGGTGATCATTTCTCTAAGTTGCTAAGCCTTAATATGTTTTTTTAGTTAAAAGAAATAAACTGAGCATATATAATATTCTCCTTTTTTAAACAAATTGAGATATAATTGACATAAAATTTTCAGGTGAACAACATAATGATTCAATATTGATATAAAATTTATCATATTATTTATTACTTTAAAATTGGGCCACAATGGTATTACGTGACTGTTTAATTTTAATACTCTACACATACGTTTTCCTTTTCCAAAAATGACCTTGTGTTTTTGTTGATCCTATTTGTACTGTTATTTTTTTTTTCTTTCATTCTGCTTTTTATGAGGTGTTGTGCCTGGGCTTTTTGCATCTTTTGAGTTGAGAATATATAGTTGTTTATTTAGTCTTTCATTTTATTGAAAATATTCGCATATGCTGTAATGTGAAAATTTCTCTGGATTCTTGAAACAAATCTTTTTGGTCCTGAGTATTTTTTCAAAAACCATTTCTGATTTAGTATTATAACATTTAGAAATGAGATTCAACTATGTTTTGTGTGTGTATATATATATAAAATCTCATTTGGTTATGAAATCCAGGCAATAATAACCTCATAAAATAAGTTCTGACGTCTTTTTCTTTGTATTTCTGGACATTTGGAATGACGAACAGGTGATCTGTCCCTGGAGGTTTGGTAAGACATGTAAAATGGTGAGATAAACACTTTTGTTGTGGGAAGACTTTTTCTTTTTAAAATGCTGTAATCATTATAGGTTAAATCACATTTTCTGTTTCTTTTAGGCCATTACAATTCACATTAAATTGTCTATTTTATCTGATTGCAAACTTTTTGGATTACAGTTTTAAATACTATTATCATATAAACACTACTCAAATATATTTGTAGTTAGATCTTCTCTCTCTAATTGTGGCATCTCTATTTCTACTTAGTCTTGCTAGTTTTATCTATTTCATTTGAGTTTTAAAAATATTTCCTAAGATTTATTTGTTTTGTATCATTAGTTTCTACTATTTTCTTTATTGTTTTCTATTTTATTTTCCCTTGGGGGCTTACCTGTTGTTATTTTTTTGACTTTGTGAGTGAAATATTCATTTCTTTCTAATATTTGTTTCTAATATTGAACTCTTAGGCTATTGATTTCCCTTTCTCTTGCCATTTAACTTGCATTCTCAACTTATGGATTGGTTATATTGCTACTTGGTTCTAAACATTATTAAGTTTCCATCATGACTCTTTTTCTGACACTTTAATTACTTGGGGGCATTTAAGTGCTTATGTGTATATTTGCTTTTTCCCAAATGCAAGAGTTATTTTTTCCCATAATTTTTGTTATTGATTTGTCATTTTATTGCATTGTGATCAAAGAAAGTCAGCTGCCACTTTCTAATTCTGGCTTTTTGTTCATTTTTATTTGATGACTTTTATTTTAAGATTAGCTTTTTGCTAACAATTACATGATTTTTACAGAACTTCTATGTTGGGGAAATTGGTCCACTCATCATTATAACAACTTGTGTCTCAGTGATGTGACCATAATATCACCCTGTTATAGAGCTAAAGTTGGGAATGAGGAATTTTCTGATATTTTGATAGCCTGCTACATTTCAAGCACTATGTACTGCTGTTTTGCAATTACTCCACCTGGTCCCCTGATGCAATGGACTATTTTCTTTATTGATTACTAAACATTTAAAAACACAAAGAAATGCAAATATAACCTCAAAAGGCAAAAATAATGAGGTTGCTGTGTGGTTGGAAAACTCTTTTTTTACTAATGAGTAACTAAGCATAGTGAGTTCTCAATGAATAAAATTCAAACAAGAGAATAAAGGTGAGAAGTAAGCTTATATTGTAACAAGTTTTTAACATAACATTTTAAGATTAAATGCAGTGGGGTAAAATTTCAAAGCGAGTGTTTTAAAATTCTTGTGAAATAATTGTCTGCGTTGTACTTTTTATACTGTCTCTGGGAATGCAGTCAATAGAGGAGTATATTGAAATTAATTCCAGTTTTCACTATGATGTTGTGTTGTATTGATTTCACATTTTAAAAAGAGTAATTAGAACAATTTTTTAAATTGAAATATAGTTGATATACAATATTATTTTAATTTCAGGTGTACTACATAGTGATTTGACATGTACACACATTATGAAATGATCATAAGTCTAATAATCATCTATTCTCCTACAAAGTTATTACAATATTATTGACCATATTTCTTATGCTTGACATTATATCCCCGTGGCTTATTTATTTTGTGATTGAAATTTTGTATCTCTTAGTCCTTTCCCCTATTTTACCCAGCATCTCACCACCCTTTTCCCTGTGGCAACTACCCAATTATCTTCTGGATCTGTGAGTCAGTTTTCATGTTGTCTTACTTGCTTTGTTTTTTTAGGTTTTGCATATAAAAATCATATGGTATTTCTCTTTATTTGGCTAATTTTACTTGATGTAATACTGTCTAGAGCCATTCATGTTGTTTCTATATACCAATCTCCTTTATTCCTTTTCACTACTGTATCCTTATTTTCACTACTGTAAATAATGCTGCAATGAACGTATTCCACACAGCAACCTCATTATTTTTGCCTTTTGGTTAAACACTTAGGTTGCATCCTTATTTTCACTACTGTAAATAATGCTGCAATGAACATAGGAGTTCATATATCTTTTTGAATTAGTGTTTTTGGTTTTTTTTTGGGGGGAGGGGAATACCAAGAAGTGAAGTTACTGGATAATATGGTAATTATATTTTTAATGTTTGAGGAGCCTCATACTGTTTTCCACAGTGGCTACTCCAATTTACAGTCACACCAACAATGTACCAATGTGCATGGGTCCTGATGATATATCTACTCCGCATCCTAACCATGTGGCTCCTTCTTTATATATTTAGTTCTGGAAAATATTTTCTGCTAATCTTCAGGTTGTTTTCATAGATAGTTGCTCTGTAAGTGGTTCTAATTTTGGTGTATCTGTGGGAGGAGGTGAATTCAGAGCCTTCCTCTTCTGCCGTCTTTGGGGAGCTCCTAGAAAGATTTTTCTTTTTTTTTTTTTTTTGGCTTTTGTCATTCTAGGGCTGCACCCGTGACATATGGAGGTTCCCAGCCTAGGGGTCTAATCAAAGCTGTAGCTGCCGGCCTATGCCACAGGAACACCAGATCTGAGCTGCGTCTGCGACCTACACCACAGCTCACAGCAACGCCAGATCCTAAACCCACTGAGCAAGGCCAGGGATCGAACCTGCAACCTCATAGTTCGTAGTCTGATTTGTTTCTGCTGTGCCACAACAGGAACTCCAGATTTTTTTTAATGGAGCTAACACTTGACACAATGATAAACATGGGAAGCTGGTTTTATCATTCATTTGTTTCTTTAACCTAGTCTTCTCTGCTCTAAAGAGCAAACATATTCTTTCTCTTGGTTGTAGTGTCTATAATTTAAAGGAAGTTCTTACAAACTTAACACAGAGTGAGAGTTGTCTAATAAGCTTCAGACACTGAGAAAGACTATAATAGAAGAAAACTGATAGTTTGTTACTACATTTGTGATCATCTGTCTTTTTCCTAGTCAGAGATCCACGCATTGACCAACAATGTGTTTTCATTTCCATACCCAACCATTATCCAATAAGTGAAATGCTATTTGTACAGTCAGGCCACACAAGATGGGTGTTCTCTTGCTCTCTGTGCATCCCCTGCCTGATCAGTGCCTGCTTCATCTTTACCCTATGCCCATGACTGACCTTCCTAAGTATTTGCCCCAGGCCCTAGCAAGTGATTGTTCTTATCAAAGGGGTGGTAAGGTGCATGCTCCTCGCTAGTTTTCCTGGTACATAATGAGCCATTATGATGTAATTCCCCCTATAACTGGCAATCTCCCCTTGCCTCTGAGAGCAAAGACTGCTGCCATGTCCTGCCTGTCCCACGTGTTGGGGTGTTGCTCCAGGACCTTGCTTCAGACAAGCAAGCTCCCCCTATCTGTTAAACCATTGATGTCTCTGTTGCTGACACTGGGCTCTTTCTTTGGTCTTAAAGCTGGAAAGCTTCAGGGTGCAGCTTAATACTGCTCATGGCCAATATCTACATGTATAATAATGTTTTATTGTACTGTGATGCTGTCTGCAGGTTCTGTGAGGCAGTCATTAAGTAAAGCCTAAGCCATGCCAACTCATGTAATGTGAGCATCTGCACTGGCTACCCCCAAACCTGGTGCACCTAATCAAGCAGAGAATTGTGTAGGTACCCTTAGGGTCTCCTACCTGTGGCTCTATCTTGTTGGCTGTATTTGTAATTTTATTATATTCTGGTCCCTGCTTTTATTTTTTACCTTTTTATAATTTTTTTTCTGCTATACAGCATGGTGACCAGTTACACATAAATGTATACATTCTTTTTTCTCACATTATCATGCTCCATCATAAGTGACTAGACAGAGTTCCCAGTGCTACACAGCAGGATCCCATTGCTAATCCATCAAAAAGGCAACAGTCTGCATCTACTAACCCCAAGCTCCCAGTCAATCCTACTCCCTCCTCCTCCTCCTTGGCAACCTCGAGACTATTCACCAAGTCCATGATTTTCTTTTCTGTGGAAAGGTTCATTTTGCCATATATTTGATTCCAGAAATAAGTGATATCATATGGTATTTGTCTTTCTCTTTCTGACTGACTTTGCCCAGTATGAGAGTTTCTAGTTTCATCCTTGTGGCTACAAATGGCATTAGTTTGTTCTTTTTTAAGATTGAGTACTATTCCATTGTGTATATGTACCACAACTTCCTAACCCAATCATCTGTTGATGGACATTTGGGTTGACTCGAAGTCTTGGCTATTGTGAATAGTGCTACAATGAACATGCGGGGCTGTGTGTCTTTTTCAAGGAAAGTTTTGTCTGGATATATGCCTAAGAGTGGGATTGCTGGGTCATATGGTAGTTCTATGTATAGATTTCTAAGGTACCTCCATACTGTTCTCCATAGTGGTTGTACGAGCTTACATTCCCACCACCAGTACACGAAGGTTTCCTTATCTCCAGACCCTCTCCAGCATTTGTTATTTGTGGACTTATTAATGATGGCAATTCTGACTGGTATGAGGTGGTACCTCCTGGTAGTTTTGATTTGCATTTCTCTAATAATCAGAGATGTTGAGCCTTTTTAAATGTCCTTGTTGGCCATCTGAATATATTCCTTGGAGAACAGTCTATTCAGGTCTTGTGCCCATTTTTCCATTGGGTGGTTGGCTTTTTTTGCTGTTGCATTGTATAAGTTGCTTGTATATTTTAGAGATTAAGCCCTTGTCAGCTGCATCATTTGAAACTATTTTCTCCCATTCTGTAAGTTGTCTTTTTGTTTTCTTTTTGGTTTCCTTTGCCATGCAAAAGCTTGTCAGTTTGATTAGGTCACATTTGTTTATTTTTCCTCTTATTTCTGTTGTTTTGGGAGACTGACCTGAGAAAACATTTGTAAGGTTGATATCAGAAAATGTTTTGCCTATGTTCTCTTCCAGGAGTTTGATGGTGTCTTGTCTTATATTTAAGTCTTTCAGCCATTTTGAGTTTATTTTCATGCATGGTGTGAGGGTGTGTTCTAGTTTCATTGCTTTGCATGCAACTGTCCAGTTTTCCCAGCAATTCTTGCTGAAAGACTGTCTTTTTCCCATTTTATGTTCTTGCCTCCTTTGTCAAAGATTAATTGACCATAGGTGTCTGGGTTTATTTCTGGGTTCTCTATTCTGTTCCATTGGTCTGTCTGTCTGTTTTGGTACTAGTACCACACTCTCTTGATGACTGTGGCTTTGTAGTATTGCCTGAAGTCTGGGAGAATTATGCTTCCTGCTTGGTTTTTGTTCCTCAGGATTGCTTTGGCAATTCTGGGTCTTTTGTGGTTCCATATAAGTTTTTGGATTGTTTGTTGTAGTTCTGTGAAAAATGTCATGGGTAATTTGATAGGGATTGCATTGAGTCTGTAGATTGCTTTGGGTAGTATGGCCATTTTTACAATATTAATTTTTCCAACCCAGGAGTGGAATATCTTTCCATTTCTTTACATATCCTTTAATTTCCTTGATTAATGTTTTATAGTTCTAAGCATATTAGTCTTTCGTCGTCTTGGTCAGGTGTATACCCAGGTATTTGATTTTTTGGGGGTGCAATTTTAAAGGGTATTCTATTTCTGTATTCCTTTTCTAAGACTTCATTGTTAGTGTACAGAAATGTGACTGATTTCTGAATGTTAATCTTATATCCTGCTACTTTGCTGAATTTATGAATCAGTTCAAGTAGTTTTTGGGTTGAGCCCTTGAGGTTTTCTAAATATACTATCATGTAATCTGCATACAGTGACAGTTTTACATCTCCTCCTATTTGGATGCTCAATAAAACCAAGAGCTGGTTCATTGAAATGGTAAGCTAAATTGACAAACCTCTGGCTAGACTCACCAAGAAGTGGAGAGAAAAAAGCCAAATAAATAAGAAATGAAAAAGGAGAAGTCACAACAGATAATATAGAAATATAAAAACCCATGAATGAATACTATGAACAATTGTATGACAACAAATTTGACAACCTAGAAGAAATGGACAAAACTTTCTAGAGACCTACAGCCTGCCAAAACTCAATCAAGAAGAAATAATTCAACTGAACAGACCGATCACTAGAAATTAAATTGAATATGTCATAAAAACACTCCCTACAAATAAAAGTCCAGGATCAGATAGCTTCACAGGTGAATTCTACCAAAATTACAAAGAAGAACTTACACCCATACTTCTCAAACTTTTCCAAAAGGTTGAAGAAGTAGGAACACTCCCAAGGACATTCTATGATGCCACCATCACCATAATTCCAAAACCAGACAAAGATACCACCAAAAAAGAAAACTAGAGGCCAATATCTTTGATGAACCTAGACGCAAAATTACTCAAAAAAATTTTAGCAAACTGAATCCAACAACATATCAAAAAGATCGTATACCTCAATCAGGTGGGATTCATCCCAGGTTCACAAGGATGGTTCAACATACGCAAATCAATCAGCATCATACACCAGATTAACAAAAGAAAAGTCAGAAACCACATGATCATCTCAATAGATGCTGAAAAAGCATTTGACAAAGTCCAACATCCATTCATGATCAAAACTCTTACCAAAGTGGGTATAGAGGGAACATTCCTTAACATAATCAAAGCCGTTTATGACAAATCCACAGCAAATATAATACTCAATGGAGAAAAGCTGAAAGCCTTCCCACTAAAATCTGGAACAAGACAAGGATGTCCACTCTCACCACTGTTATTCAACATAGTATTGGAAGTCCTATCTACAGCCATCAGACAAACAAAAGAAATAAAAGGCATCCAAATAGGAAGAGAAGAGGTCAATCTTTTTTATTCTAATTTCCCGGAAATATCTGAAATAAAAGGAAATGGAACTAAATTCTAGAACAAAGGACAGGTTATACATTTTTTGTATCTTGCTACATGCTGGCTACCTGATCACATGCCATGTGAATTTGCCCATTTTTGAAATTGAGAAAAATTAAAATATTTTAAAGAAATTTTAAATTAGTAACAAAGTAAGTGCAGGATTTTTTAAAAAAAAAAATATATATATATATATAAAAAATCTCCCCTATGGAAGCCTGCTTTTATTTTAATGTACCGAGAAGGTCTTTCAAAGGATATGCTCATTGTAAATCTGTTGTAAGCAGACAATAAAATAAGTTGCCATCACATCTTATAAATGAAATTAAACTCTGAACAGTTAGTAAAATAAAAAATCTATAGGTAAGAATAGTCATACATTAATATTTTCAGATACCTGGAACATTGAAGAACAGTTGATTGGATGGCTTCCAGTAATGATTACTATTAAGGGTAATGAATATTGAGGCTCTTGACAGCTTTGTCTTTCTTTCTCTCCTCTCTATTTTTTCGAACTGAAGGAGGTGAACTTTAACTTTTTTTTCTCCCATATCATGGTCTCCAATGTTAGTATAGTCAACATGATAAAGCTTTCTTAACTGTGAAGAAATCCTCATCATATTACCCATCCTTGATTTATTTACATACTTAGGTATATGAAATTTGGGAAACTGTCTCCTTGATGTGCTCATGCGTGTGTGTGTGTGTGTCTGATGTCAGGAGCTGTTTATTATTTACTTTTCTGTCTTTTTGAATTTCTGTTTTGTGAACTTTCATTCCTTATTTCAAGAAAAATGGGTACCATCCTCAGATTAGAGAGAGGATTGTAAGCATCAAACTGATTAGGAGGCAAGCACATTGAGATTTAAAATAATGTTACAGTTTACAGCATTTTCTATGCTGCATATGGTATTGATACCTCACATTATTTTATATTCATGGTCTGAAGTCTTATTTAAGCAGGATTTTATGTTACCTTGAAGCAAAAAAAAAAAAAAAAAAAGCCATGTAATTGTAGCATTTCTCTCAAACTCTCAGACACTAAATAAAGCAAAGGCTTTCTTTTTAGTCTAACTTTAACTTAAATCTGAAGAAGTCGATTTAACTAATTTTGATATATGATCAAACTGTCTTGTCAGTATGAGCTTGGCAACTGTGAAAATTTAAATTCACCTCACTTTTTGTCAGGAAAAAGTCTATTCTGAAAATGAAATCAGCTCTTTCAATTGTCTCTTTATTCACTTTCATACCTCAACCCCTTGCCCTACATGGACCATTAACATCAACAAACTAGGGTTGGGGAAAAAAGACTCATGACCTGCAAGCAGACCAGGGAAGATACTCATTGAATGTAAAGAGATAGTCCTTTATATCTATTAGGTGGCACCCTTGGGTGAATATTACTTGCTTCACTCCTTTTGCACTCAACCATTTATATTGTGACCTTGGGTAAGACTGCAAATTTACCTTTACCTAAGTTGATTTATTTGTAAAATTTGAGGATTAATATAATAGTAATATTTTTGTAGTAAAGGATAAAAAGACTGTTTATAAAATCATTTTCTAATTTTGAAATATACTATATTATTATTATTGTTATAAAGATACATGAATAATGAATTGGACTTTAGGTTAAAATGATAAATGAATTGAGATTTTACTATACATTTAATTACAATCTTAACTTCCTAATATCCTTCCCTCACAAACATTTAACCCACCTTATTAACCAAAAAACAAATTTAAACTCATTATCTCCCCTCCAAAATTTAAAAGATTATGTAAAATACCCAGTGTATAGAAAGACATAAAGAGTAAACACGTAACAGCCACATGTTTTCTCTACTTAATGCTAATTATGTGTACTACACAGCAAAAAGCATTTCATATCCATTATCCTATTTAATCTTTGCAGAAACTTGTGGGATTAAACATACAATCACCAGTTTCTGACATGAAGTAAATTATGGCTACAATAAGTTAAATAATGACAAAGATAACTCAATTCATAAATGATAAAGCCAGTTATTGGTCCTAATTTTGTCTTATTTTAAAACCTGTGTGTGTCAGATGATAGTTTCCTCCTAATATCCATTTTCCTCTTTTTTCTTAGTAGTATAATCTCTGGTCTTAGCTGGGCACCTGGCTGCCCAATTAAAAGAGTACTTTTTCTAGCTGGTTAGATCTGGTGTGTGGGATATCCACAAAAGTCTCATATGAAACAACACTGTAGTGCACTTTAAGAGAAAGAATATCTCCTGCTCCTGCCCTTCTTTCTTCCTACTGGATAAAATATGGGCATTATGGCCATAGTTTAAATAATGATCAACCCATGATGTAAATATCACATTGAACATGGTAGGGCACCCGTGGCCATCACAGAAACGTATTACCATTCTTGGAGTAGTTACAGGACCTTGCATGAGGAAGAATAATTTTCTATCTTATTTAGGTTATTCCTATTTGGAATTTTCAACCATTTTATGTTTAACTTCATCCAAACTGATGGACAAGACTCATTTCATGACATCAAACTACTGATTTAAAGCACTGAATCCACTTGAAAATTCTTTATAGAAATTCTAGATATTAACTTTATCTCTGAATACTGAGAATGCAACATTTAGTACATACATAGTTATAGTCAAATTCCATTTCATATATATATATATATATATATACATATATATATATATATATATAAAACTTTGGAGACTTAATTACAATTCAGTCTCATCCTTTCTCTGCTCTTTTTTACTGTATTAATGACAGTTGTCATTGTTATTGATATGGGACATGCCAAGATTTTATGACTCAATCTATTTCAGGATGCTTAGCTGATTCTGCTCCTGCCATGATAGGATGCAAAGAATAGAATGACAGATGTATTAAGGACAATTATATAGGTTTCTGAAGTTTCGTGAGTTGGAATTGCCAGAACATAAGTAACAACCATGGGGCAAAACCCTGAACCATTCCTTTGAGGAAGTTCTCCCTTTAAAATGTAACCTGAAAAGTGCTATCAGACACTACCAGTATTTGAAAATTATTAGAAGCAAACTCTATTGGCTATACATCTTCATCAGAATTGTTTTTAATATATTACTAAAATTATATTACCAAGAATATAATTTAAGACTTCGATATGGTAGCAAGAATCAGGGCTGGATTTGAAAGTTAGTTTTCCTAATTAACACTGAGTCATTAGATATTTCCCTTAGTCTACTTAAAAAAGGTGATCGTAATACCCAAGGTTTACCTTGATACATAATATTTACAAGGATATAACATATAGTATGTATTAAAAAAATTAGTGGTCTAAATATGTGAGTTCTTTTATAGAATTTCCTAAATCCTAAGAGCATGCAAGGTAGTTGTCATGGTTTGAGTTGTCTTGAAATCAGAGCTTAGCATAATTTGGGGGCAACTTATTTGGGAGGTGATTCCCAAAAGTGAAAGTGAGAGAGTGAGACAAGAAATGGAGAAAAGCCAAATAAATGTGATATTGAGCAGACCGCTACTGGGATTGACAGTAGGACCCAGCACCTCTGAGGGTCCACTGGGAACTAGGATTAAATTTGCCTCCAGATTATTTCAAACAAAAATGTGGAGGCTGAGGAACTATCCACTGACTCATTTCTCATTGGTTGCTTCTTGCCTTTGGAGGAAATAACTGTCCTATATCATGGGCTGTAACTACGTAAAAAATAAGGTGGCTCTTTATGACTTTGGAGCAAGCTCCAAGGCAGTGAAACAGATGGATCCTGTGAGGTACTTCTGAAGTGAAGTGCTGGAAATGTGCCTGGGACTTTTTACTTCAGCTACACTGAAATGTGGTGAGTCCAGAGGATGTGTCCAGGGCACCTTAAGGAACTGTAGAAGAGTATGTGTGTGTGTATGTGACATTGCATGAAAAACAAACAAACAAAAAAAACGCAGTATAGCAAAAATATCTGTTTTTTCTGCATTTGTCTGCACTTATAGCATCTCAGTGTATTAACACTTTTTTAAATGTGATTGTAAGAGTATTGCCTATACATTTAAAAATGAAATAGAAATAAAAGCCAATATAATTCTATTTTTCAAAAAAAGTAGTAACAAATAAAAGTAGGCTTAAGTTTATTTATCTTTAAAATTACTCTCAAACAGAACACATGATCTGTTTTTGTCATGTTTAGTAAGAAATATGGTTTTAAATATCTTTAACAATTTATTGGCACTGATAAAGCATAATATGACAATGTTTAATCTCTTCGATGTGTCTGCAGTTCTGGTGAAACTTCTTTGTTGTTGAGTTATGTTTTATTATTTATATTCCATCTACTTTAGAAAGGCATTTAAAGTTATTTACCAAAAATTACCTAAAAGAAAAAAAAAAGAATATATACCTTAGAAGACATCGGTTAAAAGGAGGTGAAGAGGGAAAGAGAGGAATAAATACGACAAGGCACCTAAATGAAAGGAATGTCATTAATTCTGGGCTTCCTCCTAATTAAGATAATAAAGGAAATATTGAGTTATATACCACTTAATAAATAGCCATTTCTCTTTTTTTCTACACATATTTTCTTGTCCAATACATATTTAAATCACATCATCATAAAGCTAATTTTCCTAACAAACTGGAAGGCATTTTTAAAATGGGTAAAGATCCTAAAAATTTGCTGATGTACAACATTTATGAAAGATACATGGCATATTTAGTTTTGATGATTTAGGCATATGTTTAAAGATACGCCAAATAAGTGAAATCCATTTCAAAGATGACAGCAATGTTGGAAAATATTTTTGATGAAAGCAGAAGATGAGCAGATGTAGGCTTTTGTTTGCAATTTCAGTGTAAGTAAACCAAGTGAACTAAACAAATTTAGTCCAAGTCTGTAGAGAATGAGCAATATACAAGGGTCCCTCTACACTGAACTGGTTAGTCTTTGTTTAGATCATGTTATTAAATTGAAAGGAATATGAAATTGAAAGTCTTTCAGAGATGAGTGCCAAGAAGAGAATAGGATTGGAAGCTAACTCAAGGAAATTTTCTTTGTCTCATAATTCCACTTCTAATCCATCAGGAAAAACAGTTGGACCATTTCTAAACTTCTGCAGTATTACTGTTCTGTCTCAAACCACCATTCTCTCTTGCCTGAGTTTTTGTAATAGCCTCCTAATTGGGCTCTCTGCTTTTACTTTTGTCCACCTAAGGGTTATCCTTAACACAGAGATATACTTTCAAAACTTAAATGGATTTTTGACACTCTTCTGCATAAAAACCTCTTATAGCTTACCCATTTTAATTTTAGTAAAAGCCATAAACGTTAAAGTTACCATGACATTTGGGACCCATGTCATTTGGGACCTCTCTGACTTCATCTATTCTGCTAGACTGTCCTTACTGGGCTCCAGGCACACTGACCTCATTGCCAGACACACCCTTGCCCTTCGGCCTTTGCGGGGCAATCCTCCCAGCATTTGGCCAACTTCCTTTTCCTTTTAAGCCTTCTTCAAATGTTGCCTTTTTAATGGGGCTTATTTGAACAAGTTGTTTAAAATTGCAACCTACCTTTCTCCCCTCTGTAAGTCTTCTTTTGTCTTTTTTTTTTTTTTTTTTTTTTTAAATAACAGCTGCACCCATGGTATATGGAAATTCCTAGGCTAGGGGTCTAACCAGAGCTGCAGCTGCTGGCCTACACCACAGCCTCAGCAACTCCAGATCCTAGCCATGTCTGTGACCTACACCACAGGTCATGGCAACGCCAAATCCTTAAACACCACTGAGCTTGCAGGGATTGAACCTGCATCCTCATGGACTGTAGTCAGGTTCATTACCACTGAATCACAAGAGGACCTTATCCCCTCTGTAACTCTTGATCCCCTTATCCTGATCTCTTTTAACTTTAACTGTTATCCTGAAACTTAATTGACAAAATAACCATAAATATTTAAGATATGCAATTTGTTATGACAAATTCACACACCTATGAAATGACCCTCATAATCAAGAAAATGAATAAATATATTGTTAATATAAAGGTTTCCTTGCGCTCCATTGAAAACCTTGGTACTGCCTAGCCCCATCTTCTAAACCCATCTTCAGGCAACTACTGATTTCCCTTCTATCCCTATGAAATAGTTTTCATTTTCTAGAATTTTATATAAATAAAATCATATTGCATGTACTTTTTGTCTGCTTCTTTCACTCACTATGTTTGAGATTCACCATATTGATGTACATTAGTTCATTCTTTTTTAATTGATTAATAATATTCTATTGATTGGATATATCACTATTTGTATATTATGTTTTGATAAAAGGTTTAAATTTCTCTGGATTTGTGCTGTTACAAATACTTTGAATTTTTGTGTGCAAGGTTTTTTATGAACATATGCTCTCATTCCCTTGGGAAAATGCCTAAAAGTGGGGTAGCTTGGTCATATGGTAGATCTACATTTCTATATTTAACTTTTTAAGAAGATGCTGAACATTTTCAAAATACCATTTTACATTCCTACGAGCTGTATTATGGCAGTTCTAGCAAACACTTGCAATAACCAATCATTTTAATTTTAGTTCTTTTTCATGTGCTAATTTGCCATCTGATTATTTTCTTTGGTGATGTCCATTGAAATCTTTCACCATTTTTAAACTATGAATCTGTTTCTTGTTATTGAGTTTTGAGGTTCCTTTATATGTTCTATTACTTTATCAGAGAGCTGACTTCCTAATATATTCTCTTAGTCTAATGGCCTGTCTTTTTATCCTTTTATCTGTGTCTTTTAAACAGCTGAAGTTTTCATTTCAATAAAGTCCAATTTATCATTATTTTTTTGTTGGATTGTGCTTTTCTTGTCATATCTGAAAAATCTTTGCTTAGCTCAAGTCACAAAGATTTTCTCATTTGTTTTAAAAATTTATAGGCTTTATATCCTGGTCCATGATCCATTTTAGTTAATTTTATATGTGGTGTGAGGTATGGACAGACAGGTTTTTTTTTTTTTTATTTTTTGTTTTCTGTTTGTTTTGTAGGGTTTTTTTTGGGGGGGATATCCAATTGTTTCTGCATAGTTTACTGCAAAAAGACTATAATTTTCCCCTCAATTTCCTTTGCAAATCTGTTGAAAAACAGCTGTCTCTGTGTGAGTGTTATTTCTGGAGTCTGTTTGACTTTATTGATCTATTTTCCTCTCTCAGTGACAATACCACATTATCTTCATTATTGTAGCTTTATAATGAGCCCTGAAACCAGGCACTATTATTCCTATTTTTTTCTATATTTCTATTTGTTTTGGCTCTTTAGATTTTTTCATTTCTATATGAATTTTCAAATAAGCTTTACAATTTCCCCCCAAAAGCCTGTTGGAATTTTGATTGGGATTTTACTAACTTTACAGATCATATATTTTTTTTTGGTATTTTTAGGGCTGCACCTGCTACATATGGAAGTTCCCAGGCTAGAGGTTAAATTAGAGCTGCAGCTGCTGACCTATGCCACAGCTCACAGCAATGCTGGATCCTTAACCCACTGAGTGAGGCCAGGGATTCAACCTGCATCCTCATGGATACTGGTTGGGTTCATAACCCCCTGAGCCACAAAGGGAACTCCAAAATCAACATCTTAACGATCTATTTTAGGTTTTAGAAAAATTTCTCCTAGCAATGTTTTATAATTTCTCCGTGTACAGTCATTTGATATATTTGTTAGATTTATCCCTAAGGATTTCATGATTTTTGTCACTACTTTGAATGATATTACTTTGCTATAAATTTGAATTTCTGATTGTTCACTGCAAATATATGTGTGTATAAATAAATAAATAAATAAATATATATATATATATATATATATATATATATATATATATCATTGTCCTTAGTATTTTGATGTAGTATTTCACAGCCTTGCTAATCTCAGTAGTTTTTGGTTGATTTCATCAGATTTTCTACAAAAAAATTATCGTGTGATCTGCCAAACCGATGAAGTCAGTTATACTTCTTCCTTTCCATTATGGCTGTTTTTTATTTCACTCTCTTGCCTTTTTGTACTGGGTAGAATGTCTAGTGAAATACAGAAAAGCTGGGAGTGAACATTCACATCTTATTCCTGAGCTTAGAGGCAAAACAATCAACCTTTCAGATTTAGAATGATGTTAGATGTAGGTTTTTCTTCAAGTGTGTGAACTCCAATAATTTAATTTTAATAATCATGTCTACCATAGTCCTCCCAATTTGTCTCTTTCCAGTTATTGGTTCATTGCTCCCCACATTCTCAATGCCAGTAGCTCTTTTCCTTTAGCCTCCCAATTTCCTGCTTCTAATATACATTGAGTTAAGAAGTAAATATCTATAAGTGCTACGTGCCAAGCGCTTTTAAATTTCACTTAGTGGACAACTCTGTAAAGTTATATTTTCATCATTTCTATAAATGAGGAAGGCTCATGGAGGTGACATGACTAATGCAAAATTATATCATTGTACAAATATTATTTGGCCCATACTAAGAACATTAAGGATACAAATAAGGTATATGCTGCAGGATTTACAGCATATACTAGATTGTTCTTGAGATGTTCATGAGCTCATAAATGAATCTGAATCTGTCGATCTTTCTACTGTGCCTCATTGCCTCCAAAGTTTGCTTGGGAAACCAGAACACCACATTTGTTGGATTGACACATAACAATATGAATAAATAAGTGCTAAGTGAGGGCTTGAGTTTTGCTCTGTTGAGGAAAATATAAGAATTTCAGCACCTGAGGTTTTTAACCAGCTTCACTGCTTTGTGGTCCTGTCAGTTTCACCCTAGTTCTCATTTGTGTTTCAAGTGGAAAAATATATCCGATCACAAGCTTTGAATAAGTAGATTGTTGCTGTGCTTGCTTTCTCATTCTGTTTCCAAAAGAATTATTTATAGAATTATAACAGAACCAGAAAAAAATCATCCTTAGTATAAATATTATCAAAAGTATGGGGATACTCAGTTTTGACACAGCTAACTACTTTCTGTGCTTATCTCTCATTTTTATAGTGTATTGTTGTTTTTGCCGTTTTAGAAAATAGACTAAAGCTGCGGCTTTCTAGCACTTTGTATCAAATATATCCAGAAGATGGACTTTTTAAAATCTGTCCTCTTTAGAAATTTGTTGCAGTTGTCTTCATTTGAGTAGTTGGCTGATGCAATGAGTTTCTTTCTAAATGAAATTACAAGGCCTCAGAGGAAGTGGTTGTGCTTTTTAAGTAGGGTTTAATACAAGATCATGCAGCTGCTACTCAGCAAACAAGAGATGTGTGTGTTCTAATAACCAACCAGTATAATGTTCTGCTGGGGTAATGCTGCTGGGGTGATGCCAAGTTGATTATGGATATTTGCATAACAAATTCCAACCAGCATTTAACTTACATGCTTCATCTGCAGAAGCTACCACAAAGGCTTGCTGACCTACAATTTTTCCATTTTCTCCATCCAACCCTGCTTCTTTTGGTTTCTCTCTCTTGGCAATAGAACAATGATAGTATTTCTGACATATTTTTCAATATTTTCAGGACATCTCTGCTTTTATTATCACAGAATAAGAAAATTATTTTTGAGATCTCCAGTGATTAATACCAGCCCATCAAGTCATCCAGACTGAGATTCCTAGAGAAACAAATTGATCAGGTTTATTTTAAAAAGAAATTATTCAATGTCTTACAATTACCTATCTCAATGAAAAACATATATTACTTGGTGTTCTTAAATATCCATCCCAATTTTATGAGCAAGCTTTCTAGCTTAATTTCTGCATATATCCACTTCTACTCTTTAGACACCAAGACAACTATATTAGATTATAAAATACCTAATTCTTTATTACATGCTACCTGGAAAAGCCTATCCTCCCTCACCACCTGGTAATTGATCCTTTAAGAATCATTTTGAATGTTATTTCATTTGTGAGGCTCTTATTAACTCCTTTCTCCCAACTCCTTCCTTCCTTCCTACTCAAGATTCTCTATCTTCTATAGTGAATAAACCTGAACATGAACATGAAATATTTAAATCAGTACCATTTTAGTGTATGTAATTTTTGGCAAATTATTTAATCTCTCTGAGACTTACTTTGCCTTACTGTGAAAAACAGAGTATGACTGTTTGATTTAGATCCTTGTTACTCAAGTATTATCCAAGGAAAGTAGCACTGACATCACTGGGGAACTTGTCAGAAAGGCAACATTTCAGGCTACTCCTGAAACCTTTTTAAACAGAGTGTGCATTTTAATACAATTATCATTAAAATAAGAGAAGTACTGACATAGGGACTAATGGTACCTGCATCTAGTATTGTGATCTTTAATCAGAATATACATTCAGTAAATAATTGTTTTTCTTCCCAGTAGGCTGTTCATCCATAGTCCGCATTTTTTGGTCATGGCGTACAGTGGCTTGACATGAGATCTCAGTTTCCAGACGAGAGGGCTGCAGGGTCACAGTGGTGAAAGAGCTGAATCCCAACCGCTAAACCACTAGGGAACCCTACATAATTCTTTGCTTATTATATTCATTTACAACAATTATTTGTTTACCTTTGTTTTTTATTTATTAGATTATCAGCTTCTTAGTGATAGAGACCTTTGTATGTCAAACACTTGGTTTTATGCTGGTATATAGTAAATCCTCACTAAATGTTGATTGACAAGGTGATTAATTAATTTGCAGCAATTACAAATGTATAAGGTAAAATTGGTGTTTCTAAACACTGAAATTCTGAACACCACACTGAAAAATTCTAATTGTTTAAGGTAAGAGTAACGTGATCTTTGGTGTACATGAGTTCACTTACTGATCTTTACTTTAATCATATGTGAAGATGAATTAAGTTTTATTTATTGGTATGTTTATGAGTCTCACAGTCTAATGCATTGTTTTGGTCCTTTTTTTTTTTTTTTTGGTTTTTAGAGCTGCACCTGTGACATATGGAAGTTCCCAGGCTAGGGAATCTCAGAGCTGTACCTGCTGGCCTATGCCACAGCAGCGTGGGATCCAAGCCATGTCTGCGATCTGCACCACAGCTCACGGTAACCCTGGTTACTTAACCCATTTAGCGAGGCTTGGGATTGAACCTGAATCCTCATGGATGCTAGTCAGATTCATAACTCACTGAGCCACAACAGGAACTCCAGTACTTTCACTTTTAATTAGATAATGAATTATATTGCTCTGTACTGCATAGATAAGTGCTACAAAAGAGCAAAGAGTGCGATGAAAATAAGGGACATATTTCTTGTCATATATATTAGAGAGTTGTCATATTTTTGGAAGATTTAGATGTGGGTCAGCTAGGACCCCAGCAAGGACAATGAGATATCCAAATACTGCAATACCCTCAAGATGATAACCTCAGGAGAGTTTCAGATAGGCACTAGTACCAAAGTCATTGCCTGGCACATCACGGTGAGTTTGCTGAATAAATATTTATTAAATGAATTAATATAATGGATGCACCAGGAAATTAAGAAAATTACACTTTGAAATTCCAATAATAAGAGAATACTGGGGAATGGAAAACTTCACAGAATATTGTTTCAAATATGCCTTAAGATGATCTCAAACGTGCACATGGAAAATTCTCTCAGTGCCACACAACACTTTGCTGGGTTCTGTTCCCTGAGTCGGGACACTGACCCTTTCATGAATGCAATTGTTTTTCTCTCCTGTGCAATTCCACCCCTGTCACTCACTTGAGTTGCTTGAACTGGATCACACTTCTTCCAACAGACACCACTGTTTCGGCTGCAGCTCAGTTGCCTTTAGATCCCCAGACCTACTGAGTTACTGGGAACAACTATGATCTCTGTACGTTCTCAAAGAACATTGCCTGTGCTTCACTTGGAGTATAGACATTGATTGATTGATTGATTGATTGATTGATGGCAAGCCATTACCCCTGCTTCCACTATACACTACTCAGTTCTTTTCTTAAGCACAAACGCCTTTTCCCCTGAGTCTCAAAAAATAAATCCATTCCAATAGTGCCTGATTTTTACTGTAATGAGAAGTGGCGATATTTGTCCAAACTCACATTCTAGTACAGGATCCTGACTTTGGGTATTGGCATTGTATGTGAGTCACCTTATAGTACACACACTTATCTCTTTGTTATGTGAGTATGTACGTTCTTAGCCAGATTCCCTGGAACCTTCCTCTCTCAAACAGCTGATTTTGGAAGTTCTAGCCAAGTCAAACCAAATCAACAATGTTGTGGATATCCAGATCTATAGTCTGAATTACTAGGTGAAATATTGATATTGATTTTCCAGGTTTGTGATGTCAAATAAAATAATGTGCGGTATAAAGCTCTTTTCAGATTATTATTGTAATTACAATTATCACCATTATTTATTCGTGAGTTAAAAGGTCAGGCACATGATTAGGAGATGCCTTGTGAGTACCGCCTTTAACAGTGTGTGTCATCTTAATTTCAGTTTCCATTAAAAAGTTCTCAAATCTTAGACTAGTGGCAACACAGGCAGAGAGATGTCTGAAATATCACAGAAAAATCCCCAGTGAAGTTGAATTTTAGACACCAAGAATAAGCTTATTGCAAACCTGAATATGTTAAGCAGTATGGATTTCCAAAGGTAATGCAAACATACTTTTACCAGAGATTAGCACAAAATCCTCTTTTTGATATTCAAATCTCATAAAATATAGTCCAACTTATGTTTACTATCTTTTCAGAAAATATGAACCTATTCTAATTTTGCCATCAAGGTAATTGATAGCATTGAAATGACTTATCCAGTTCATAAAGCTAGTCAGAAACAAAACTAGAATATAGCCCTCATAAATCCCAGAATAATATACATTCCAGGATAATATCAGTGAAATGGATAAACTCAAGACAACATACTGAGCTCATTCATTAATGTAAGATTAGGGGGAAAGAACCATTCAATGCTTATATTAAAAACATTTTTATGGAATGTGTTTATGTATAGATTTTTCTCCAAGGTATTAAGAATGAGGGCATTTCCTCAAAGACTTATGAGAACATTGAAACATTAAAAATGTGATGAACTCTCATCAGAATGTCCACAGGGTTTTTAGCTAGTTTTTGATTACTGTAAAAACTCTTACTCTGCACATAGTGACTCTTACTGAAATATGCATTAACATGTTTTGCCTCTTAAGTTTCACCAACTTTTATCTCTAATTGTCCTGCTTGAAGGTGATAAAAGATCCCCATTTCATTGAAATATTTTGCTAAAAAAGCTATTTGGGAACAAATTCGCTGATGACATGTTTCATCCTAAAAAGTTATAGAGGAGCGCTGCTATTATTGTCAGGATTCTCAAGTACAAGGTTTGAGCACTGTCTGTTGACAGTCTTGAAAACTCTGACAAATTACATAGCCCTTTATGCCTCAGTTTCCTAAAGGGAAATAAGAATTGGTACAAAAATCAGATACATTCAATAACTTTATCAGTCCTTCTTAGGTCTGTGTTACTGTGCTCAGCACTGGAGATCTAAAGATGAGTAATACATCCTTTTTTCCCTGAAGAGATTTGAATTCTGCCACAGGTGGTACAAGTCATACAAAATAACTTATGCAAAGGTTTTTGATAAATTATAAATATTTTGCAAGTATAAGGATTGTAACAGTGTCAGTAGAAGTGGAATGAGCAGTCACCTATTAGGATTTGAAAGTTGTTCCCCATGCTTATATTCTGAAAGCCCTTGTGACACTTCAGTGATCATCACTGAGAAATAGTTGGTGAATTATTATTGATGATACTCTCTGGGGTTCAGGGATATATTTAAGTATTGAAGAATTTTGGAGAGGGATGCACATTAGATAGGAAGAGGGAAGGTGGGAGAAAGCCAGAGTGAAAGAGGGCAAGAAAAGAGGTCAGTGTGCTAATCTTGACCTGATCCACAATGAAGCAGCATTGCCTAGACTTGTCTCTGGATAAAACTGTTCCTGAAAAAAAAATCCATTAACAATCCAGGAAAAATCCTATTAGCCTTGATGAAATGACTAGAAAGCAGAGCTATATAATATGTGATCAGTTCATCGGGACATAAAGATAAGCTTTTGAATTTATCCTCCAGGCAACCTGTGTATTATATTTTTCTGTATGTTGCCAATCATAATTTTTTCCAGCCTTCTTGGTCTGCAAATGCCTAATTTTTCCCCTCTACTATAATTTCCACCAGTGGGTTTCATTCTGAGGAGGGCATCATTTATTTTCTAAAATAAATAAAATGATTAAAATTTAATAATGTTATAAAAGATTTATTTCCTTTGTGTGGAGAGTCATTCTTTATTCAAATGTATTTAACAGTGAACCATTGTGTGGGAACTGTCCTGGAATCTGGGAGTCGAAAATCAATGATAGCTGCCCTGTGTGGCATGTAATCTACCTCACAGGCTCTTTCCCCAGGTATCTGTATAACTCTTTGCCCTCATCACGCCCTTCATGCATTTACCCAAATAGAAGTTTATCAGTTAAGAGCTCTCCATGTCCCCCATCTAAAATTTCTATCATCCGTCTATGTACCTAACTTTCTATGTTGTTTTTTTCCTCCCTCAGCAGTTATTACCATCTACTATTTTGCTTACCTGTCTAATTTATCATCTCTCTCACTAGAATATAAGATCCATAAAAGAGGTATTTGCTTTTTTAAATTTCTCTAAGACTGGTCACTTAGAATAGTACCTAACACATAATTGGAGTTGTATCAATAAATGTTGAGTAATGGAAGAATGATAAAGTTACTATTACTGTCCTTAACTGGACATCAAATGATACCTTTTTTTGCTGCCTATGAAAATGTGATTCATTCTTTGATTGACCATCTAAGAGGTACTTTTTAAAGTGGGAATATTTAGGAGTTCCCATTGTGGCTTAGAGGATTAAGAACCAGGCTAGTATCCATAAGGATGTGGGTTTGATCCCTGATGTCGCTCAGTGGGTCAAGCATCTGGTGTTGCTGACTTAGATCCCACATTGCTGTGGCTGTGGCATAGGCTGGCAGCTGCAATCGGATTTGACCCCTAGCCTGGGGAACTTCCATATGTCTCAGTTACAGCCCTAAAAAAGAAAAAAAAAAAAAAAAGAAGTCAAGTGCAGCCCTAAAAAAAAAAAAAAAGTATCAATGTTTATTTGAAATGTTAAGGAGAAAATTCTGCACCATTTTATCCTAGAGTTTAACCCAGAAGCCAGAATAGTGAAATGAATAGTGGCAATAGGAATGTGTGTATGGGCAATAAATAATTTTTTTTCAGAGATTTGGGGGGATAGCAGATTTCACTAATATTTTATGTAGATTAGGCAGTATTGGCCTTTAAAATTATTAGACAGATTGTCTCAGGAAACTAGCATTGGAAAATTAAGGAAACAAAGCATTATGATGTAAAAATTAGATTGTAGCTTGGTTGGCTGCTTGGCATTGAATTTGTATAATCTCCAGAAATGTTACTACATCAGCTCACCTACAATCTCAGCCTTTCGCTGGGTTTTGGAAATAATCCTCAAGGGGAGCTAGAGAATAGCTAAAATGATATGTGTGCCCTCTCAGCATGGAGTCATTCTGTCCTCTTGTCTCAGTACCATCTAGAACCTTGTCTAGTATCATGGGTAATTTTTATTCCTTTGAACTAACAAATACTCCTATCTCCACATCTTAATGCCTTTTCCATATTTAATTTCTGCTTGCTACCTATTAAAACAGACTATTGCTAGATCCTCTTTGCCTACCCTATGACCTGCCCTTACAACTTCATCACAATATATTTAAAAATAAGGTCAAAAGAGATACTTTTCTATGGGAAGAGGTTGTCTACAAGAACTTTGAGAAAGAGTAAATCTTTTTTTCTTTTTGGCATATATATATATATTTTTTTTTAATGGTCACAGCTGCAGCATATGGAAGTTTCCAGGCTAGGGGCTGAATTGGAGCTATGCAACACCCACAGCCATGCAGGATCCTTAATCCCCTGAGCAAGGCCAGGAATCAAACCCACATTCTTCATGGATACTAGTCGGGTTTGTTATGGCTGAACCATGACAGGAACTCGAGAAACAGTAAATCTTAACAGACTGATGTATCTTGAGAAAATTAAAAATAGAGCTAACATTCTACTTCCTCAGGAGTTCCAACCATGGACATTTTAAGAGTATTGTGATAGGCAGCCTTTAAGAGGTCCTCTTTTTTTCCAGTGATTCTTGCCTCTTGGAATTCATGCATTTGTGTAATACCTGCTCTTACTAAATAGGACTGACTTTGAGTAACAGTAAGATATTGTGAAAATGATGGATTGTGTGTGACTTCTGAGGCCATGTCATAAAATACATAAAACATATTGCACTTTCTGCCTTCTTCTCTCTTGATCACTCCTTTTGGGCAGAACTATCTTTCATGTCATGAAGAATACTTCAACAGTCCTATGAAAAGGTCCATGTGGTAAGGAACCAAGCCTTCTTTGCCAATAGTCAGCACAAAATTGCCATCCATGTTAGAAAGATATTTTGGAAGTAAATCCTCCTGTCCATCAGTCTTTCAGATAACTTGAGGCTTCAGCCCAACAACTTGACTGCAACTGTAAGAAAGACTGAAAGCCAGAACCAGCCATCTGAGCCATTCCTGGATTCTGACCCAACGTTTTATATAATACATTTTTTAAAAAGTTATTGTTTACTTTTAATTGAAGTATAGTTGATTAACAATTTATCAACTAAATATTAGACTAATTTTTGTTATAGCAATAGACAATACAAATATGTTCTACCATATTTTCAGAGAACACAGTGTGTTTCTGTGGCATCCCTTATACTACTGATTTGATCTTCAAAACCACATTTTTAGAAAATCATACAATATGTTCCAACACATAAAAAAAACAAACAAACAAGAAAATCTCCAAGACTTAAGATGATTTACTCAAGGTTATACATGCACAGAATGGTAAGGTTGAGTTGATCCAGGCCTAATGACTACAGAGGCACTGGTCTTTCTAAAAACCATCTGTCTCTTTAGTGTGATGCCAGGGTTTTAGTTCTCTAAATCCCTTAAAGATTGTCTGGACTCTTTTGCAAATCATAGCTGCAAATCATAGCTGCTCCCATGGTACTTACTTCATTTTTCTCTTCTATTGTCCTCCCTCTACCCTCACCCCTTTACCTTAATTTTTTCTTTTATTTTCTCTGCTCTTTCTTTTCTCTTTCTCTATCTTTCAATAACCCAGAGCGAAAGTGATACTAAAATTTGTGTTACTGGCATAAAATAAATGTTTATAAGTTCTTTCTGCATCCATGGGGAAAATAGAGGGCTTTGTCTATCCAATATGCAGTCACTACTCCCATCTTCCATTTCCCTGGCCATTTTGCTCAGCCAAATTGTCATGTTGGCAGCTCTGTGTTTCAAAATTGAGCAAAAGGAAAGAGCAAGTGGAGGGAAGTTCTTCTACTTCACTTCTACCACTGTGGTCTCTCACCACAGTGCCCAGGTATCCTAGACCCTGAACTTAGAGCATAGAGCTTAGAGTCATCAACAAACGCAGAAAGACTAAGAAAACTATCATTTTAAATTATGTCATGCTGAGAAACTAGGAAATCATCCCTACTATTTATTCAGCTGTGTGTAGAAGGAATATCTAAGTTTTCTCCAACATTCACAGTCTTGTCAACAGAGACCTGTAGAATCTATTAGCAACTCAGCTGGTTTCACAATAACTATAATGTGAAACTAAAGGAAAAAGGAACTCAAACTGAAATAATAGAAGATATAAAATTTCATAAAAACAAAGATGAAAACCAGAGAATTTTTACTAGAGGAGTTGATATTTGCTATTATAATTATATATATTTATAATTCTAGATATCCAGAATAACTGAACTGTTTACTATCTATAGTTTAAATATACTGAAATATTAACTTCCTTCTCAATTACTTCTAGGAAATCAATATTTATATTATCAAGGACTTAATCTACTTCATTTTGCTGCTACAAACTTTTAAACATAAATCACAATAAAAATTATCAATAAGAGCCTCATTAGCTATTACTGAAAAAATCATGAAATATGCAAAAGACATTATTTGTCATTATTTTATGAATGGGAAAATATTGCCTTTTCAAAAATTTTATTGGAGTATAGTTGACTTGCAAAATTGTGTTAATTTCAGGTGTAGAGGAGAGTAAATCAGTTATACATATAGCCATTACTTTTCAGATTCTTTTCACATATAGGTTATTACAGAGTATTGAGTAGATTTCCTGGTGCTATGCAGTAGGTCCTTGTTACCTATCTATTTTATATATACTAGTGTGTATATGTCAGTCCCAAACTATTAACTTGTCCTTGCCTGTAACATTTACCCTTTAGTAACCATAAGTTTGGTTTTGAAATCTTTGAATCTGTTTCTGTTTTGTTAGTTCTTTGTATCATTTTTTATTAGATTCCACATATTCATTATCTCAGATGATATTTATCTTTCTCTGTCTGACTTCACTTAGTATGATAATTTTTAGGTCAATTCATGTTGCTGCAAATGGCATTATTTTGTTTTTTTTATGGCCAAGTAATATTCCATCACATATATGTACCACATTTTCTTTATCTAATCCTCTGCTAATGGACATTTATGTGGATTCCATGTATTGTAAATAGTACTTCATTGAATATTGGAATGCATGTATGTTTTTGAATTATGTTTTTCTCTAGATATATGCCGAGGAGTGGGACCGTTGGATCATATGGTTGTTCTATATTTAGTTTTTTAAGAAACCTCCATACTGTTCTCCAGAATGGTTGCACCAGCTTACATTCCCACCAAAAGTAGAGGAGGGTTCCCTTTTCTCAATCCCCATCCCTGGCATTTATTTTTTTGTAGACTTTTTGAGGATGGCCATTCTGACTGGTATGAGGTGATACCTCATTGTAGTTTTGATTTGCATTTCTTATAATTAGCAATATTGAGCATATTTTCATGTGCTTTTTGGCCATCTGTCTTTGGAGAAATGTCTGTTTATACCTTCTGACCATTTTTTAATTGGGTTGCTTGGTTGTTTGAATATAAAGCTGGGTAAGAGGTTTGTATATTTTAGAGATTAAGCCCTTTTTGCTCACTTTGGAAATATTTTCTTCCATTCTGTCAGTTGCCTTCATTTTGTTTATGATTTCCTTTGTTGTGCAAAGGCTTTTAAGTTTAATTAGGTCCTATTTGTTTATTTTTGTTTTTATTTTCATTACTATGGGAGATGGGTCAAAAAGATGTTGCTGTGATTTATGTCACAGAGTGTTCACCGTATGTTTTCCTCTAAGAGTTTTATAGTATCCCATCTTATATTTAGGTCTTTATTACTACAGTATCCCATCCTTTATTCTGGTCTTTATTACATTTTGAGTTTGTTTTGTATATGGTGTTAGAGAGTGTTGTAATTTCATTCTTTTACATGAAGCTGTCCTATTTCCCCAGCACCACTTATTGAAGAAACTGTGTTTTCTCCATTGTATATTCTTGCCTCCTTTGTCATAGCTTAATTGACTATAGATTCATGGATTTATTTCTGGGATTTCTGTGCTATTCCACTGATCCATATTTCTGGGTTTGTATTTTTTTGGGGGTGCCAGTACCATACTGTTTTGATGACTGTAGCTTTGTGGTATAGCCTGAAGTCAGAGAGCCTGATTCCTTCAGCTCTGCTTTTCTTTTGCAAGGTTTATTTGGCTATTAGGGGTCTTTTGTGTGTACACATTTAAAAATTTTTTGTTTCAGTTCTGTGAAGAATGCCATCAGTAATTTGGTAGGGATTGCATTGACTCTGTAGATTGCCTTGCATACTATAGTCATTTTGACAATATTGATTCTTCCAATCCAAGAACATGATATATCTTTTTTTATTTCAAAACACTTTCTTCTATACAAGGGCTGTAAGTTTTTTTTCATGGAAATACCCATCCTTTAAAGTTATAAATTGTTTTTTTAAATTTTATTGGATTATAATTGACTTAAAATATTATTTTAGCTTCAGGTGTACAGCAAAGTGAATCAGTTATACATACAAATATATCCATTCTTTTATTCCCATATAGGTTATTACAAACCATTGAGTACATTTTCCTAAATTCAGATTCCAGTTTGTCCCTTAATGGGCTGATGTTTGACCAAGTTTTCTAAAGCCAGAAATATCAGGAGTTACCCTGTTTGTTGGCTTATATTTCAAACTTTGACTTTACAGAGAAATAATAATAAAAATATTATTGCGATTCTTGAAAGGCTAACTTTATGGTGATAGCAAGTGATGGTCATAGAAGAGTCAGTTTCCTATCTTCTACACTCTCCCTTTAATCCAAGAAGGGGGCACTTGTTCATTCTTCTCTGGTGACTGTCTCAGGGACTTTCACCAATTCCTCTTCATGTCTATGGGGTTAAGAACTTTCTACAACCATCACATGACAAATAATTGATAAACCAGAAACTAAATATTATTTTTTATGAACTTGCCAAAACTGCTTGTTGATTTTATTTTTTGAAAAACCTGAATTTGCAGAATGTTATTGGCTTGGACTGAACTTGACTGCCCTTAAAAATCTGTTTCCAGAAATCAAGTGATCTCATCTTAAGCCTCCCCTGCCCATGATCCTTTCCTGTTTCCCTTTTCTCCTGACCTAAAATGCCTTTAATATAAAAATCACACACATACCAAAAAATACCTCAGTTAACTGAAGAAAGGCATTCTTACTTTTAGACTGAATCACTTGCTGCAAGCAAATCAAACCTTTCTCATCTGTTATCTGAGGGTTTATTCCTCTGCCAGAATGAGGAGGTTCTGTTCCTGACTGCTTCCTTCTCACTTTGCACTTTCAGGTTGTTTTTCTTTTACTCCATTGTATTGGCTGTTCCATTACTATGCATCACTTTTGTAGCCAAATTAATAGTAAGAATCCTGGTCTTCACTGGGAATAATTGACAAAGGTACTATTCTGTTCTCTGAGGAAACTGATCTCTTTTGGCTCAGGCTATATCTTCTTACTCTTCACATGCACCATTTCAGTAGTATTGCAACATTTTGTAGGGTAAAGTTGAATACTCCATTCTTTCTGTTTCTGTTTGAAAACAAGTTGGGAGATTTGTGAAGTATATCCTTTCCTCCCTGTCTGCTTTTTTTCATGATCATCTCATATGGATATGTAGCTATCTTTCTTCTTGAAGAAGAGGAAGAAAAGACCAATCTAGACCTAAACCCTTTTGATTTCTTAAGGCTTTTCCTGCTGAAATGATCCCTTCTGTTTTCTACATCACCAATTTCTTCCTTTCTACTGAACCTTTACTATCTACAGCTAAACAAGCTTTAATAATGTCTATCTTAAGTAACAATAAACAACAAAACAATAAAAACTGCAATCTAACAAAATTCCATCAAACCTTGGACCTAATTCTCTTCAGTTTACTATCTCATTTCTCTGCTGCACTTCCAAAAACAAACAAATAACAGAAATTAAAAGATCTTGAAGGAGTTGTCAATAGATATTATTTCTACTTTTTTATTTCTTCTACCTGCTCCACTAATGATTTGATCATGACCACCCAACTGAGCCTGTTGCCAAGGGCATTCATAACCTTCATGGTAACTAATGCAATGTTTGTTTTCCCTTTCATATATTCTATTTTATCCATACTAGACATAAAGTGTCCATTCCTCCTTTTTGAGTCATTTTTTCAGTTGACTTCCATTAAATCTCCCTCTTCTAGTTTTCCTCTTATCTAAAAGGCCCCCATTATGATTTTCAGCTCCTCTTTCTTTGCTGCTCATTAAACTGTAGAATGATACAGGGATTCATGTGAGTCCTTCTTTATTGCTTCTCTTTTTTATCCACACAGTCTTCTCCAGAGACTTCACCCAGTCCCATGGATTTGAAGACTATCCATACTCCAATGATTTCCAAATATGTGTATCCAATCCAGAACACTTCTTGGAACTCCAGACTCCTATATTCAACTTCTTGCTTGATCTTTCTATTTAAGATGATAAACATCTCAAAGTTAGCCTGATCAGAACACAATTCTTGTTATAGCCACCTCCAGCTTTTTTATCCACTATTCTTTCCTATTGCTGTGAACTCTATAAGCATATACTTGCTTCAGAAGAAAAAATTTTGTCTGCTTTCTTTCTCTAAACCTTATATCCTATCCAGTTCATCAGTAAGTTGTTGTGACTCCATGTCCAAAATATACTGTTAATTTCATCCACTTCTGTCCAACTCCACTCTCAAGCTCTGGACCTGGTCTACCATCTCTTACACAAAAGACTACCATAGACTTCTAACCAGTATCTCTGCTTTCAGTTTTCAAACCAATCTTCATACAGCAAAAAAGATAGTCCTTTGAAGAAATAAATTAGTTATTTCCCCAATTCTTTTCAAATGGAAATCAAATTCCTTATTCTGGTTTACAAACCCCTATCCTTTTTTTGAAATCTAATTTCTACCATTCTGCCTCTCACTCTATATGCTTCAACACTCCAGTTTTTTTTCTGTATATATGAGCTTGTTTTTAGTAGAAGGGTCTTTTGCATTAAGTACACCCCCTACCTGGAATACTCTTCCCTGTTCTTTTTTTTTTTTTTTTTTTGTCTTTTTGCTATTTCTTGGGCCGCTCCCGCGGCATATGGAGGTTCCCAGGCTAGGGGTCCAGTCGGAGCTGTAGCCACCAGCCTACGCCAGAGCCACAGCAATGCAGGATCCAAGCCACGTCTGCAACCTACACCACAGCTCAAGGCAATGCCGGATCGTTAACCCACTGAGCAAGGGCAGGGACCGAACCCGCAACCTCATGGTTCCTAGTCGGAACCACTGCGCCACGACGGGAACTCCTCTTCCCTGTTCTTAAATAAATATTTTTTATTTAAATATCATCTCCTTAGAGAAGACAACACAAACACAACTATATGACTATATTTTCAATATCTTTATAGCACTTATATGATAGTTTCTTACTTATTGCACACATAGAAAATATTTCCAAGATGTCTGATATTCTTTTATCTTTCATTTATTGTGTATTAAGTGCCTAGAACAGTGTCTGGCATGTAGTAAATAATTAATGACTGATAAATAAGTGAATGTATTGTGAACCTGGGCTTCCCTATGATTAGGCTGAACAACCTAAGCTAGATGAACAAATTGCTTGCAGCCACTCTATATCAAAACTCCAGAATTATTTTGCTTTAATGAGCTTGAAATCCTGGAAGAGAAAAATGTCTGCATTATGTTCTGAAGAATGATTACAGTTATGTAGACAATGTTCTAAATTAATTTTCCCCTACTAAAATATATTAACATTTAAATGTATTTTAAGAACTGGAAAAGGTAAAAATTAGTAAGAAAATACTGCACTTCAATAAATAATTTACTTTTAAAATCTGCTCTGCTAGTTAAAACCATTTAGTTTTTACTTTTTAAATAAATAATTGCATCTTTAAAAACAAAACAGCAAAGTGTATGACAATCTCCCAAACTTTACACAACCTATTAATTTTTTGTTGTTGTTGTCAGATTAGCTGGTGATGGCATGATTTCCAGGCTCTTTGTTGAAAGGTTAATAAAAAAAACTCATGAGATTCAAATCTAAAAAAAATAAAATCAAAGTACATGAAATGAAAACAAACGGCACCTATTTACGATTGCTGTATTAGAATGCAGGTTAAAAGAGGTGCACTGTACTGCTTGGAATATTAAATTTTACTGGTTTGTATGCTCTGGGGAATCACAGCTTTATCACAGGTTGAAAGTACAAAAGCATTTAAACAAAATGTAACACCCTGGAGGAATGGCAGTAAATTAGGCAATTTAAAGAGACAAAAAGAAACATTTTCATTTAACCTATGCTAATGTATACTTTCAAAAAATGTATGCACCTTTTTCCAAAGGAATATTTGTTTTATAAAGGTGAAATCAATTTGAATGTAATGCATACACTCGTTTTAATTATGCACTTACTATGTTCCAAGCATGTGCTTCTTTCAGCCAGATACATTATACACTAAAATAATGATAACAAATGAAATCCAGTAATAGACTTAGGGATAGACAACAAGAAAAAAGGATGAATTCCAAAACTCTCCCTTCTGTGTCATATAATGTAAAGTTTTTAGAGCTGTCATGATTATAAAACTCATAATCATATTCTTATTTATATAAACACTTCTTTTTATAGCAAAGTTGCAATTAAAAGAAAGCAGTAGTAACTGGACAGATCTCTGAAAAATCTGTAAAATTCAAATTAGAGTGAAAATGACCCTAATGATTAGCAAAAAAATGGCAAATCAGATAAAGCAATACATACTAGACTAAGCATTTTCCTCCCTTAAATCTGTCACCCTGTGGTATTTTGAAATAAAAAGTTTTTCACTAAAATAGTTTCACCCATGTGATGTACTATATATCCCAGTCTACTGAATATTGTAATACACAGAAAAATAATGCTATTTTTGACAAATTAATGTTCTCCTAAGTCAAGAGTTTCAAAACACTTCAAAAGGTAAACGTATGGTCCCTTTGAAAATCCAGAAAGGAACATACAGGGATTTTTATATTTGGGGGCAGGAACTCAGAGTAAATGAGTAAGAAATAGGTTCAGCATCCAATTATCTTTATCCCTTTATCAAGACAGTTCTGAGCCACTTGATAGAGATTAAAAGATAAAAAAAGCAACACCAATAGGTAAAACTGTTAAATTTAAACAGTTCATGGTGGGAGAAACCTGCAGTTAGGCATGAATGTTAATACTTATAGTAAATAGAAGAGATGTAATGAGGTAATTCATCTTTCCTTATAAACATTTAAAATACATAACCAAGACAAAAAATGACCAGAAGTGATGATAAGCATTGAAGTCAATCAGAACATAAAATGCTAAAACAACAAAGAAATATTCAAAAAATAAAACATTATCCCAGTTAAATCAGTGACCAGGCACTTAATTGCTCTTACACTTATGAATTTTTGAAACAAATAACTATCTAGTTATAAAAGTAATACTTCAACATGGAGAATTTTGAAAATCTAAAATCATATATTAAAAGAAATGAAAATCCACAATATCCCTTCCACTCAAAGACAACCATTTAGCAAATTTATTTTCTTCCATTCCTTTTTCAATGGATACATAAAGCATTTAGGTTGGGGAAGGGACAAATTTTGGATAATATTTTATTATAATGTGAGTAATAATGGAATTTTAATACTATAAATTGGCACAAAGAGGAAATTAAAGCTAGACATAAGCCTGCTGTGTGGTAAATCCATTGTTACTGTTAACTAGCAGATTGGTATATAACCTTATACTCTTTTTTTGGCTACTTCTCCAGCCTTATCTATCCTCTTTTCCTACACTTAATTTCTTTTCTCTGTGCATGTGTCTCGCCAGTATTCTTGGCTTGTTGTTCTCGGCTTTTGGCTTAGCAGGATGTCCCTGAGGTTTATAATACAGCTGTCCCCCCTCCCCCCTCTCCCCACTCTCCATGCACAGGATTTTCCTGGCTAATTTATTTACAGTGTGTTTCAGAAATCATTCCTCCTCTGTCCCAGTCACCAGTAAGTCTTTCTTGATTTCACTGGCTCTCTAGTAACTGATCAATCCTGGTGTTCCTATAAGTTTCAGTATGATCCTCCATCTGTTCATTTAGAAGAAATTGTACTAATTATGTTTATGTATCTGTGTCTACCTCTAAACTATAGCTCTTGTATCCCTGTCACAATATACGGCCTACATTAGATGCTCAAATATTGTTAGTTAAAATAATGAGAATCATTATATAAAAAAATTTTATCTATCCTTTTTCTTGCTGATGATTTGGAACTTCTATTTGATATTTTAATGTATGCTTTTTATAAAAATATTCCATTTTTCCTATTTGTGTATTACATGTATATGTGTGTACACATGTACATTGGTTACTTGTATTATTATGATTGATACTGATATTAGTTTCCTAGGGTTGCTGTAAAAATGATCAGAAACCAATGACTTAAAACAGCAGAAAGTTATTCTTTCACAGTTTTGGAGGTTAGGATTCAAAATCAAAGTGTTGGCAAGGCCATGTTCCCTCTGAAGGCTCAAGGAAACAATCACTCTGCCTCTTCCTTGCTTCTGAGAGCTGCTGATAATCTTTCTCACTTCTTAGCTTATAACTGCATCACTCTTACCTGTGTTATCACATGGCCTTCTTCCCTTTGTGTGTTTCCTCATCTCCCTTTCCTTCCCCTTATAAAAACACCAGTCTTTCTATTTAGGATCCACCTTAATCCAGCATGTCATCATCTTAATTACCTCTGCAAAGACTCTATTTTCAAATAGGGTCATACCACATGTACCAGGGATTAGGACTTGAACATATCATTTTGGAGGACACCATTTAGCACACTATAGTACTATGATACCACAAATGCTCTATGCATTAATTAATACTGGCTATTGTCACCTTGGGATTTTCAGGGAAATCAGCTTTAGAGTCACTTTATTTAACGTTAACACATAGAAAAATAGTATCCGCTGAAATGCATTTAAAACATGCATCTATATTCCTTTTTATTGGTTTGTAATTTTAACAAACTTGACCATTACTGAAACCCCTGGACATGTCCCTGTAGATTAAATAACATAATACAAAGTTTTAAGAAGCTAAATATTCTCTTACAGGTGATTGAAAGATGAACCTTCTGCTTAGTGGAATAACTGAACATAATAAGGTTTCACCAGCTATCCCATTAACTGAACATACCTGTTAAAATAATTCTATGGATATATTTTCTACAGTACTATTACTATGGATATTATCGCTATAGATTTAGTTGTTTTTTTGTCCTGAAAGAGTGTAGTGTGTTTATACATGTTAAAATAAGTGAAGCACATTTTAGAAAATTAGTGTTTGAATGGATAATTTATGTCATTTAAAAGCTATGTGAACTGAGACCTGAAACTTGAGTGACTTTTTGAATATTATAAAGCTATCACAGTTATAAACCTTCCAATTTAGATTCACATGGTGAGGTGCAGGTAAAATACTGAGTGAATGGGAGTAGTATAAAATGGAATAAGTGCAATGAAATTAAATATCTGAGTAATATAATCAAATAATATAAATGAGTGCCATGGGAACACAGAAAAGAATTGGATCTCCTGAGAAATATATTATCCCTTGGGCTGGAGGCTTGTGTGGGTTCATGGACAAACTGCTGCTCAGAAAATTATCATTTGCTCAACACACATTTCTTGAGTGTACTATGTAGCAGGCTCTGCAATGATTGTACCTATTTCCTCTGATGGATTTTGTATCCCTAGGGCATTGATGGTGTTTATTTTTCTTTTAGCATAAACATGGTTTGCTCTGCAGAGGCGGAGAGACAACTGGGTCTGTATTAGAGGGTTTGGGCTCTTGGATCATGACTAATGCTTTCAATCATGGAACACTTTATAATTCACATTTAAGTTGTTGGTTCAGACTGTTAGACTGCCTAAGAAAAATGATCAGAGGACATGCACTATTTAAAAAGTGGAAAGAATGATGTGGAAAAATATTTATCCTCAATAGGAAATACATTTATAAAAGTTTAAATAAATATAGAAGAATTTGCCTATCAAAAACCATGTGTTTTATCTTAATATAAATTCCAACTGCTGGCTAGAGGTGAAAGTGCAACAAGTACTCTAAAATTATCAGTATGATTATCAATTGAAAAGTAATTTGGCAAAATATACCAATAATATTTTCAGTTCTTAACTAACTATTTTATAAAATTGTCACAAAACCTGACTTAGGACAAAAATTATGGACTATAGATTCTTAGCCAGTTTTTGATTTATACATTTTCTTGAGAACTGTATGAAAAATAGATGTTCCCCCCAGAAAAGTGTACAATCACACTTAAATGTACATTGAATTTCAAGTATCAGTTGACCCTTTGAGGCATAAATCTTGAATCAACTTTCTCTTCTCTTTCTCTTTATTTTTATCTCTTGATGAGGTAGTTGGGGGTGATGCAAAATTTAAAAAAAAATTCTGAGAAGTCAAATAAAGAGTTTTTAAAGTTTGTCTACAATGACTAAGAATATTTACCCCATTCAGAATGAAAGTTAGGGAGTGTATTAATAAAATTCGATATATCCAAGTACAAAGAACATAAATTAACAAACAGGAAACCAATAAAGTACCTGTGGCAATTCCTGGAATCTGAGAGGGAGAAGAGATATTTCAAGCCAACTAATTCAAAGTAAAATAGCATTTGATGCCAATGATTCAGGCAGAGGTGGTGAGAAAAATTTGTATATAGTGCACAGATGGGCATTTTCAGGTAGTCTGAATTTAAATGAGCAAATTAAAATAATACATAAGTACATGAGAGACCATAATATACATAGATTTGATTTTTTAAAAATCCACATACTAAAAATATTGGAAAATACAGACTAAGAACTTCTGACATTTAAATAAGATTTTTTTCCAGAATGAAACTGCTAAAATTAGTAATCGATTCAATGAAACAAAAAACAGAAATCTGTTAATGTCTAGTGAATTTTCAATAATAGTTTAAAATATTGTATATGATAAATTAAGTATATAAATATATAATATTTTAAATGCTGTGTTTTCTCTGTGACTTATTTTACAACAATTATGTATATAAAGTTCTTTCCCATTTATATATAATGTGATTATTCATTTTTCATTGGGTTTGTATGTTTCTTTTTTTTCTTATTTTTAACTTAAATGTTGGCCATATACTTTTGATTTTCAAAATTCTTATTCTGATAGAAAATGGTTTACTTTCAGAGTTGCTGTTGTGACCCAGTGGAAACAAATCTGACTACTATTTATGAGGATGCGGGTTCGATCCCTGGCATCACTCAGGGGATTAAGCACCCCAGAGTTTCTGTGAACTGTGATGTAGGTCACAGACATGACTGGGATCCAGTATTGTTGTGGCTGTGGCACAGGCCAGCATTTGTAGCTCCAATTTGAACCCTAGTCTGGGAAATTCCATATGCTGCTGGTGTGGCCCTTAAAAGGAAAAAAAAAAAAAAAGGTTTATTTTCATAGTTTAAATTTGGTGGGGTACTAACATGACAGTTTTATTTTTTTTTTCTTGTTACTGCTTTTTTTTTTAAATAATGATTTTTATTTTTTTCCATTGCAGTTGATTTACAGTGTTCTGTAATTTCTACTGCACAGCAAAGTGACCCAGGCATATGTGTGTGTGTGTGTGTGTGTGTGTGTGTGTGTGTGTGTGTGTGTGTGTGTGTATGCATGTGTGTTTTCTCTTTCTCACATTATCCTCTATCAGTTTCCATCACAAATCACTAGATATAGTTTCTGCTTTTAAACATACTCTCTTGTACCTCCCTTCTTTCCAGTCATTTTCAGGTATTAAAAAGTACATTTCTCTCTAAGTCAGATTAAAACTTCTTCCTCATATCAAAAATCTAATTTTCTCTTGTACCATTCCACTCATTCTAGCTCAGACCTAACCTGTGACCTGAGACACCTGCACTGAAGGAGGATAATCTGTCTGCTCTTTTCCCCTCTTGGTCTCTTCCTTTCCCTCTTCTTACACTATTTTCTTTGTCTGAGGTTTCCATAGGCTCAGGTAAACAGGCTGGAGAACTACCTGAGAGAGACCAAAGGTACGTCACTGGGTTGCACTATTGAAGTCTGTGTGTCAGTGTGTTTGAGTGCTAGGCATTGAAAGCTAAATAGTTACACAAGTATAGTAGGCCCTCCAAAGGAGAAAAAATAGTTTTTATTGCTCTGCCTGCCAAACAAGGTCATAGTAGGCTAATACCTTAAAGAGTGCCCTCCTTTGGGGAAGAATTGCAGAGAGTCTTATAGTCTAAAAGGAGAAAAACAGGGTTTTAGATAAGAATCAGGGTTGGGGTAAGCATGCATTCTTCTTTTTGGGGGCGAAACTTAGTCTTTGAAGCTGGTGTCAGGAGATCTAAGCGTGATCCTGATGGTGGTCTTTTGGGCTATGGCATTTTAACTTTTCCTATAATAACAATGATTGTGAAAGGGCATATTGATCAGATATTAGAACAAACTAGGAAAGTTCCTGAAAAACATCTCATACTTATAATCTTTAACCTACAGGCATTTGTGCTCAGGGTGTTTAATCTTTGGCTTATTCGTGACGGTGTTTAGGGTGCAATCAAATGAAAGAGAAGCACAAGGAAAGGCTCCAAGCTGTTCAATTTTAAAGTATTAATTTCTATAAGGAGAATAGGAATCTAACATTATTATTATTACTATAAAGATATCTAGATCATTAATTGTATCCCTTGAAGGGGAACCAGGATCCTGCCCCAAGGCCATGCTATTGTTGCTTGACTGTCCTGCCCTTATTTTTGCTTCCCCTCCCTTCCCATTCAGGGACTATGTGAACTTGCCCTTTGGAACTCAAGGAAGGCTATGGAGGCTGAACAAAGCCCATTTTCTAAAATCAAGAAGTGGGGAACACAGAAAGGCTTTTGTGCCCAGGAGCCACACAGGGTTGTTGACTGAAAAAATATAACCTGAAAGTTGAGAGTTAAATTTTATTTGGGGTGAAATTATGATTTAAGTCTGGGGGACAGCATCTCAGGTAGCCCTGAGAAACCATGCCAAAGAGGCAAGAGGGGAAGCTAGGATATATGAGTTTTTGCAATAAATGGGAGGTAGTAGGAACAAAAGATTTACAGATAACCAGGTTTATAGAAGAAGATTTACAGAAAACCAGTTTCTATGGGAAAAACGGAAAGGTCTGGGCTTAGTGGAATCACTCCTTTGATATGCTTTCCTGAGTTCCCTCAGGGCTCACTGGGCCACCCTTGGGAGTGGCTGTTTTCACAGAGGACACATTTTGTTTTTTCCCCTAACTGCAGCCCAGGAGGAATGGGGAAATGTATCTCATAAACATATATCATAGAGGTGGAGGGTGAGGTGAATGCAGGCAATCACCTGTTTTATAGATGTTTGCTGCTGGTCTCATGAAGGGTACCACTGGTCACAGATATCAGTTATCATTGATGGATTTCAGTGTTTTTTTTAGATATGAGGAAATTAAAGAAATGGGCTCCTAAAATCTTCTCCTAAAAATATCTAACTATCTGAAGACCTGTTCTTCTAGTTTTCCCAGGGCACAGAGTGCCTCACTCCTGGTCTCCACCCTGAGCTCCCTCAGGGGGTGCTGCAGGTGGGCAGCTGCAGTGGCTCATGTTTTACTCCATGTAGAGGCTGATGGCAAATGCCAAACTTCACTTCACAGGGCCCTGCTCCATTTCAGTACCTGTCCACAAATACGGAAGAAATTAGAGTTTGTTAATCTCAGTTTTGGATCTTTACTACAAATTCTGAGGCATTATACAATATCCTTCTTTATATTATTTTTCAGAAAATTATACTTTTCATCTTTTTTTAAAAAAATAATTTTAAGTTACTCAGAACAACTCTTCAGAAGCTCTTCAGTCCTTCTGTACAATGAGATGGCCGTCATTTTCTGCTACAGTCTAAACCCTCTCTTGGAGTAGTGATGACTTATGGTCTGGAAGGGATAGCCTTAGGCTGTGCGAGGCTATGCACCTGAAGGCTACAACTGATTGAATCAAGGTGAATTAATCCTTAGGCTGTGCTAAGAAAATCAGATTCTTTTTCTTAATAAATTTCAATCAACAGATACTGAGATCAAGCCAGTCTGATGTATGATATATGAAACACATGAGTGCAACTTCAGGTAGAGTTAGAACCACAGGAAATGCTAGAATATTGAGTGAAAAATCATATATAGAAAAGGAGAGATCAAACAATCTAAGTGTCCATTGGTAGATGAATAGATAAAAAAACATGGTACACACACAGAACTGAATATTATTCAACCATAAAATAAGGAAATCTTGCCATTTGAGGCAACATAAATGGATCTTGAGTGCGTTGTGTTAAGTGAAAAAAGTCAGATAGATAAAGATAATACTGAGTATATAAACACTCACACATGTATGGAAAATTAAAATAATAGAAACAGGGTAGAATGGTGGTTACCAGGGTCTAGGAGGGTGGGAGAAATGAGGAGAGGCTGGTCAAAGGATACAAACTCCCAATTATAAGATGAATAAGGTCTGGAGATCTAATGTCCAGCATGGTAACTATAATTAACAATTTTATATTCTGGAAAGTTAAGAGGGTATATCTTAAATATTTTCAGCATACACAAAAATTATAATTAGGTAAGGTGATGATTGTGATAACTAGCCTTATTTTGGTAATCATCTTGTGATATATACATGTATCAAATCAGCATGTTACATACACCTTAAGCTTACAAAATGTGTCATATCAATTATATCTCAATAAAGCTGGAAAAAGTAAAGAAAGAAAAGGCAAGATCAAAATTCACCCAAGAAAGTTATGCAAAGAATTGAGCTGCCTTAGGTGTTTCTAGTTACTGTCAGACCAGGCTTCACTTTTTGTACTTTGTTCTTCAGGATTCTCTATTCTCACAAAACAGGAAGTCTCTTTATATATGCCACATTGAAAGTCTTTTATGTATGCCATATCATTTCTCATAAGGAAATGAGGGCTAACAAAACATCTTGTGAGCCAAATTTATCTGATTCATCAATGTAAAAATGGGAGCTGCAACTTCTTTAATCCCTTCAACAACCCTATAAGAAAGGATGTTTTATATGTATTTTTGAGTTAAAGAGACAAAGGTACAAATAGTAATGACCAAGGTCAGGGAGCTAGTAAGAAAATTCTCCAGAGTTTGATTCCAACTATTTCTCTTCTGTATTTGTTTGCTAATTGGGTTTTATAGATTCCCATGAGTTTAGCATCTTAAAATGTGCATATTTATTATCTTATAGTTCTCAAGATAAGAAGTCTAAGGATTTGTGATAGGATTCACTGCTCCTGGTCTCAGTGGTTGATATTAAGATATCAGCCAGGCTGAGTTGTCATCTGCAATCTCTGGGGAAAAATCCATTTCCAAGCTCATTCAAGTTGTTGGTGAATTAAGTTCCTGCAGCTATAGGACTGAGGTCCCTGTTTCTTTACTGGCTGTCACTTAGGCTCTGCTCTTGGCTCTCAAGGTCACTCACATTCATTACCACATGGCACCTCCATCTTCAGACTACCAATCTTTGTGTCAGATCCCTCATGCCTTGAATATTTTTTGTTCAGGGAAAGCCCACTCCCGTTTTAAGGGTTCATCTACTTAGGTCAGGCCCACTAAGGGCATTCTCTTTCTTAAATCTGATTTGGGACCTCAATTGCATTTGCAAAATCTTAGCAGAACCAAACTAGTGTTTTACTAAGTAACTGGAAAGAGATGTGTCTACAACAGGGGCTGGTGAAGCTTGGTGGCCATCTTTGAATTCTATCTGTCATGCTCTTTGCTTTACTTTGCTTAAGATTTAAATTCCAAAGGCAGACCTGTTTAACCTAGCCTCATCATAGTTTCACCTTTTGGCTAAGTGAAGCTGAGATATCTTAATTAATAATGATCACTGGACTGATTACAATGGGGGAAGTTATTTCCCAATGGATAGCTGATCTTTTCTTATTTAAAAAATAAAGCTAGGAATTCCTGTCATGGCGCAGTGGTTACTAAATCCGACTAGGAACCATGAGGTTGCGGGTTTGTTCCCTGGCCTTGCTCAGTGGCTCGAGGATTTGGCGTTGCCATGAGCTGTGGTGTAGGTTGCAGACGTGGCTCGGATCCCGCGTTGCTGTGGCTCTAGTGTAGGCCTGCAGCTACAGCTCCAATTCAACCCCTAGCCTGAGAACTTCCATATGCCATGAGAGCTGCCCAAGAAATGGCAAAAAGACTAAATAAATAAATAAAGCTGAAGTGCCATGGAGGAAAAAAACAAATGTCTTTGCATGTCTCCTAGAGTTTTGAATCTTGTTGTCTGTGGAGAGAAATGGAAAAGAATCACTATCTAAGGAAGGTAAGAAAACAGAAGTACAAAGCAGAAGTTTCATTCCTTGACAGAGCCTGTAGCAACTTCTCTGTTGTCTTTCCCAGGTCAGAATCTGGGCATGAACCATATAATACATGGAAAAGGAAATGCTCAAACCAAATTATGAAAAAGCTTTAGAGATTTAGTGTCTCTATAGATGTAGAAGGTGTCTTTACTGAGATGATGCAAAACTAGGTTGAAAGCATAGGTAGAATTTTAAAAATTGCAGAATGTGAAAAATGTATTTAGCCAGTGTTACTGAAATGATCTCTGGTGAAAGGAAGAGTAGTGTTATTTAGAAAAACTGGAAATACACGCATATGAAATTTGGACAATTTAATTTAGAACATCCTTTAAAATAGAGGTGGCTATTCTCCCTTTGATCTTTGTGCTGCTTAAACAATAATGAAGCACATTTCTGGAGTGCTCTTAAGATGACCCTAGCTAAGGACTTTCACAGTTTATAAAAATTCTTTGATGCCAATGAAAATACTGGCGAACAAACTGAGATTTGATTTTTCAAAATTACTGCCTATATTATTTCTAATTCCATACTAATTTCTAGATTATTTATATATTCTTTGACTCATTAAATAATCATCCATGTGGAAAGATGAGTATTACTATTAAATTTCTTGAAGAAAAATTGGCACAAGAACTTTTGAAGAATTATTTAATGGAAGACTATAATCTCTCCTTCTTTGGTGCTGAATAACTCAGAAATATGCATAAGTAAAGGAATGAGTGAATATTTAGTCTTGGTTTCATTCACTATAATTCAATCAAATTTTAAATAAAAAGCTATTCATTCATATAATGATATAAAATTTATATTATAATGAATCTGGGGATTGAGGTAAATTAGTCATTATTGGCTTCTGAAGATAGCCTGCTGTTTTAGAAACCAAATCTCCAGAATTCATTGCACTATGCATTGGTAGGAGTGTTTCATTAAATTAAATAATTTTAAAGTTGCTTCTTAAAAAGAATTATTAAGTCAACTCTGACATTTAAAGAAACTGGAAGTCATCACTACATGCTTCTAAGAAAAGAGTTATACAAATTGAAAATTAATGATTTTCCTTGGACTCCTAAGAGAACTGAGTTTACAGGGAAAATCATTACCCTGGAATATACATACATGAGACAATACAGAGAATCACTCCTGAGATATGCTTCTCTGGCACAGAAGGCACTGAGCCATAAATAGGTACGAATACATATTTGATAATTTTGATAAATTGTTGGAGACTAAGACTGGACTAACTTAAGAATGAGAAACTCTGGGGGATTCAGGCTTATTCTTTGGGAATCCCTCACCCTTGCTGCCCACTCACCTACCAAGGAACCCTACATGATCCAGATTCTTGCAAGAAAGACCTCAAAAAGATTCCCTCCTTCTGCTCATCAGAACTGAACTCAGATGGAATACTGATGCTGGAATTACCAGATGTGAAATTTAAAGAATACTGAGATTAATATATTAAGGGTTCTAGTGAAAATAAAACATAAAATAGTATATTTAGAGAACCTCTAAAAAGAAACTAGGAGTTCTGTTGTTGCTCGGTGGTTAACGAACACGACCAGAATACATGAGGATGCAGGTTTGATCCCTGGCCCGCCTAGTGGTTAAGGATCCAGTGCTGCCGTGAGCTGTGGTGTACATTGCAGATGCAGGTCAGATCCCATGTTGCTGTGGCTGTGGCATAGGCCTACAGCTACAGATTGGACCCCTAGCCTGGGAACCTCCATATCCAGTGAGTCCAGCCCTAAAAAGACAATCAATCAATCAATCAATGTAAAAATATAAAAGAAAAACTATTAAGAAAGGAAAAAAAACTGGCCTGTTGAGAGGAAAAATAGATATAGAATCCACTTTTCACTAGAATCCATGCAAGCAAAAAGAGAATGAAGTGAAATATTTAAAGTGTTGAAAGAAAAAAAAATCCACCAATGTAGAATTTTCTATCTAGTGTAGTTTTCCTTCAAAAATAAAAGTGAGGGAGTTCCCTTTGTGCCTCAGTGGGTTAAGAATCCAACTCATATCCTTGAGGATGTGGGTTCCATCCCTGGCCTCACTCAGTGGGTTGGGGATCCAGTGTTGCTCTGAGCTATAGTATAGGTCACAGACATGGCTTGGGAATCTGCATTGCTGTGGCATAGGACGTCAGCTTCAGCTCCAGTTTGACCCCTAGCCTGGGAACTTCCATAATAAAGGAGAAATAAAGACTTTCTCAGACAAAAATTGAAGGAATTTAACACTTGGAAGACCTGCTTTGAAAAAAATGTCAAATTCTTCAGGGAGGAAGGCAAGATGGCAGAAGAGTAGGGGGACACACTCGCCCTCTCCCACAAACACAACAAAAACCCCCACATCTACAGGTTAAACGACTTGCAGAGAACAGCAATTAATCACTGGCAGAAGAACTTAAACTCCAACAACAGCAAGAATCTCGTGACATAACTGGGTAAAACTAGAGAAAAGAGGAGAGTTAGAGAAGGGGAATAGGGGCTGGACGGGCGCTCCTGAAAGGGAACTGTGGAGGAGAAAGGGATCCCACACCCTGGAAAGTCACCTACTCGACGGAAAGATCAACCGAATCAGAGGGAGCTCCAGATGCAGAGAAGAGCGCAGCAGTAAGTCAGAGATCTGAAAAGCAGAGTGAGTTGGTCGGGTTGGCAGGGCAAAGACTGCCCAGGGGACTGGGAAGCAGAGTGTGTCAGGTGGAGGGAGCAATACGCTGAGGGCTGGAAAGTGGAAAGCCACATCAGAGGAACCTGGGAGAAGAGTTGGATCTGTAGGAGAGACAAGGCGCCAGTGTTGGGGAGGGGGTAGGAGGAGGGGTGGGTTGATATAGAATACTCCCCACACCACACTGAGCTCACTTGCCCGCCAGCTATCAGAAAGCTGTGCTTCCCAGTGCATCCTCCTACCCCATGTGCACACCGGACCTGGGGCTGCCTGCCATCCCTGAGGGCTGGCCTCACCATTTGCAGGAAGATGACCACCACAGGGGCTTTCCCTGCCCTGGCCTGCCTGCCCTCTGGAGGGGCTACACCCCTGCGGAGCAGCACCCAGCACTGCCAACCCCCTGGAAAAGGCCCACAACCCAGAAAAGCTAGAACAAGCTCGGCCCAGCCATGCAAAATCTGCTTCCATTGCAGGGCAGTCCTGCCAGTTCCAGCTGCCCTGGGGATGAGCCCCTTGGGTTCTCAGCAGCCCAGCTAGCCACTCCCACCATCAGGGGATGCTGCACTCCCGTGGAACAGCTGCCCAGCACCACTAGCCCCCTGGAAAAGGCCCAGAGCCCAGAAAAGCTAGAACAAGCTCGGCCCGGACATACAAAATCTGCCTCCATTGCGGGGCAGTCCTGCCAGTTCCAGCTGCCCTGGGGATGAGCTCCTTGGGTTCTCAGCGGCCCAGCTAGCTGCTCCCACCCTCAGGGGATGCTGCACTCCCGTGGAACAGCTGCCCAGCACCACCAGCCCCCTGGAAGAGCCCCACAGCCAAGAAACATCAGAGCAACCTCTGCCTGGCTGTGTGAAATCTGATTCCATTGCGGTGTGGCCCTCCCAGTCCTGTCTGCCCTCAGAAAGTCCTCCTTTGCTTCAGAGAGACCCTGTCAGCACTGCCCAACCTCAGGAAAAGCCACGCTGCCTCAGAGAAGACCAAACAACAATACCAGCCCTTGGGAAACATTCCACAGCAGTGCCAAAGCAAAACCTAGCCAGCCATGGCCACTACAACTCCACCAAGAAAAAGAAAATAACAAGCAAGATGAAGAAGCTGAGAAAACACCCCCAGTTAAACCAACAGGAGAACTCACCTAAAGCAGTCAACAATGAAACAGACCTCTGCAGTCTGACAGACTTGGAGTTCAAAAGGGAAATAGTGAAAATACTGAAGGAATTAAGAGAAGATATGAACAATAATGCAGATGCCCTCAGAAGGAACTAGAAAATATAAGGAGGAGCCAAGAAAAACTAGAACATTCATTTGCAGAGATACAAACTGAGCTAAGGGCAGTAAAAACCAGAATGAATAATGCAGAAGAAAGAATTAGTGATGTCGAAGATAGAATAATGGAAATCTCCCAAACAGGACAGCAGACAGAAAACCAAATGACAAAACATGAAAGCAATATAAGAGACCTATGGGATGATATAAAGCAGACTAATCTACACATAATAGGAATTCCAGAAGGAGTAGAAAAAGATAAGGGGATTGAAAATATATTTGAAGAAATTATCACTGGAAACGTCCCAAATCTAAAGGATACTGATTTCAAGATACAGGAAGCACAGAGGGCCCAAAACAAGTTGAACCCAAATAGACCCATACTAAGACATATTATAATAAAAATGGCAAGTTAAAGAGAGGATTCTAAAGCCAGCAAAAGACAAGCAAAATGTTAAATATAAGGGAACCCCCATAAGGTTATCAGCTGATTTCTCTACAGAAATTCTACAGGCCAGGAGGGAATGGCAAGAGATATTTAAAGTGCTAAAAGGAAAAAATATGCAATCTAGAATACTCTATCCAGCAAGAATATCATTTAAAATAGAAGGAGAAATAAAAATTTTTTCCAACAAACAGAAGCTAAAAGAATACAGCAATACAAAACCTAGGCTAAAAGAAATATTGAAAGGGAGGAAAGAAAGGGGCAAAAAAACCAAAAAGAAAGGAAGGAAAGAAGGGCAAAAAAAAAAAAAAAAAAAAAAAGAAGAACTAGGATTGAGGAAACCACAATCAGAGAGCAGTCACTCAAATAAGCCAGCATACAGATTTAACCATGAACATGTTTAAAACAAAATAAAATTAAAAAGAAAAAAGTCATCAAAATCATAAAATGTCGGCAAGGGAAGTAAGGAAATTAATAGCCTCTTTGTTAAAAAAATTTTGTTTGCTTCTCTTCTTAATTTTAGTATAGTAATGATGTGTTTGAACCTACAGCACCATCAGGCTAAAACACATGATTATAGGAAGAGGTTAGCATACTTAAACAACAGAGCACCCACAAACCAAAACCAAACATTGCATTCACAAAAAATGAAAAAAAAGGAAAAAAAAAACAAAAACACTCAAGCAGAAAATAATCAGAGACCATCCAACCAAAAAAAGAAAGGAAGAATGGAGAACCATAGAATCAACTGGAACACGAGGTTTAAAATGTCAATAAATAATCATCTATCAATTATCACCTTAAATGTCAATGGGCTGAATGCTCCAATCAAAAGACACAGAGTGGCTGAGTGGATAAAAAAGTAAAAGCCTTCAATCTGCTGCCTATAAGAAACTCACCTTAGGACAAAGGACACATATAGATTGAAAGTGAAGGGGTGGGAAAAAATATTTCATGCCAATAGACATGACAGGAAAGCAGGAGTTGCAATACTCATATCAGACAAAATAGACTCTAAAACAAAAGACATAAAGAAAGACAAAGAAGGACACTATTTAATGATTAAGGGATCCATCCAAGAAGAGACTATTACTATCATTGACATACATGCCCCAAATACAGGAGCACCCAGATACATACAACACATATTAACAGACATAAAGGGAGAAATTGATGGGAATACAATCATAGTAGGAGACTTTAATACCCCCCTCACACCAATGGACAGATCCCCTAGACAGAAAACCAATAAAACAACAGAGATCCTAAAGGAAACAAGAGAAAAGTTAGCCTGAATTGACATCTTCAGGACACTACATCCAAAAAAATCAGGATACACATTCTTCTCAAGTGCGCATGGAACATTCTTAAGAATAGACCACATATTGGGACACAAAGCTAACCTCAACAAATTTAGGAGCATGGAAATTATTTCAAGTATCTTCTCTGACCACAATGGTATGAAACTAGAAATCAACCATAGGAAAAGGAAAGAGAAAACACCTACTACATGGAGAATAAACAACATGCTACTAAAAAACCAATGGGTCAATGAGGAAATCAAGAAGGAAATTAAAAACTACCTTGAAACAAATGATAATGAAGACACAACCTCTCAAAATCTATGGGACACTGCAAAAGCAGTGCTCAGAGGGAAATTCATGGTGATACAGGCCTTCCTCAAAAAAGAAGAAAGATCTCAAATCGAAAACTTAACCCTCCACCCAAACGAATTAGAAAAGAAGAACAAAAGAGACCTAAAGTCAGCAGAAGGAAAGAAATTATAAAAATCAAAGAGGAAATCAATAAAATATAGAGATTCAAAAAACAATAGAGAAAATTAATAAAACCAAGAGCTGGTTCTTTGAAAAGGTAAAAAAAATTGACAAACCCCTGGCTAGATTCACTAAGAAGAGGAGAGAAAGAACCCAAATAAACAAAATTATAAATGAAAAAGGAGAAACCAGAATGGATACTGCAGAAATGCAAAAAATCATAAGAGAATACTATGAACAACTATATGCCAACGAATTTGACAATCTGGAAGAAATGAACAACTTTCTAGAATCTTACAGCCTGGCAAAACTGAATCAAGAAGAAACAGACCAACTGAACAGACCGATCACTAGAAATGAAATTGAAGAGGTCATAAAATCACTCCCTACAAATAAAAGTCCAGGACCAGATGGCTTCACAGGTGAATTCTACCAAACATACAAAGAGGAAGTTATACCTTTCATCCTTAAACTTTTTCAAAAGGTTGAAGAAGAAAACACTCCCAAAGACATTCTATGATGCCACCATCACCCTCATTCCAAAACGAAAGATACCACCAAAAAAGAAAACTATTGGCCAATGTCTTTGAGGAATATAGATGCAAAAATTCTCAACAAAATTTTATCCAACTGAATCCAACAACATATCAAAAAGATCATACACCATGACCAGGTGGGGTTCATCCCAGGTTCAAAAGGATGGTTCAACATATGCAAATCAATCAACATCATACACCACATTAACAAAAGAAAAGACAAAAACCATATGAGCATCTCAACAGATGCATAAAAATCATTTGACAAAGCCCAACATCCATTCATGATCAAGACCCTTGCCAAAGTGGGTATAGAGGGAACATTCCTGAACATAATCAAAGCCATTTATGACAAACCCACAGCAAATATAATACTCAATGGGGAAAAATTGAAAGCTTTCTCACTCAAATCTGGAACAAGACAGGGATGCCCACTCTCACCACTGCTATTCAACATAACTTTGGAAGTCCTAGCCACAGCAATTATACAAACAAAAGAAATAAAAGGCATCCAAATAGCAAGAGAAGAGATAAAACTGTCACTGTATGCAGACGACATGTACTATGCATAGAAAACTAAGGACTCAACCCAAAAACTACTTGAAATGATTAATAAATACATCAAAGTAGCAGGATATAAGATTAACATTTAGCAATCAGTTGCATTTCTGTATACCAACAATGCAATGTTAGAAAAGGAATACAAAAATACAATACCTCTTAAAATTGCACCCCAAAAAATCAAATACCTCGGAATTCACCTGACCAAGGAGGCAAAGGATTTATATGCTGAGAACTATAAAACTTTAATCAATGAAATTAAAGAAGATATAAAGAAAACAAAAGATATTCCATGTTCATGGATTGGAAAAATCAATATTGTAAAAATGGCCATACTACTCAAAGCAATCTACACATTCAATGTAATCCCTATCAAATTACCCAGGACACTTTTCACAGAACTAGAACAAACAATCCAAACATTTATATGGAACCACAAAAGACCCAGAATTGCCAAAGCAATCCTGAGGAACAAAAACCAAGCAGGGGGCATAATTCTCCCAGACTTCAAGCAATATTACAAAGGCACGGTCATTAAGACAGTGTGGTACTGGTATCAAAACAGACAGACAGACCAATGGAACAGAATAGAGAACCCAGAAATAAACCCTGACACCTATGGTCAATTAATCTTTGACAAAGGTGGCAAAAGCATAATATGGGAAAAAGAAAGTCTTTTCAGCAAGTTTTGCTGGGAAACCTGGACAGCTGCATGCAAAGCAATGAAACTAGAACACACCCTCACACCATGCACAAAAATAAACTCAAAATGGGTGAAAGACTTAAATATAAGACAAGACACCATCAAACTCCTAGAAGAGAACATAGGCAAAACACTCTCTGACATCAACATCATGAATATTTTCTCAGGTCAGTCTCTCAAGGCAACAGAAATAAGAGCAAAAATAAACCAATGGGACCTAATCAAACTGAAAAGCTTTTGCACAGCAAAGGAAACCCAAAAGAAAACAAAACGACAACTTACGGAATGGGAGAAAATAGTTTCAAATGATGCATTGGACAAGGGCTTAATCTCTAAATATATAAGCAACTTATACAACTCAACAGCAAAAAAGCCAATCACCTAATGGAAAAATGGGCAAAAGACATGAATAGACTTGTTCCCCAAGGAAGATATACAGATGGCCAACAAGCACATGAAAAAATGCTCAACATCCCTGATTATAAGAGAAATGCAAATCAAAACTACCATGAGATACCACTTCACACCAGTCAGAATGGCCATCATTCATAAGTCCACAAATAACAAGTGCTGGAGGGGATGTGGAGAAACAGGAACCCTCTTGCACTGCTGTTGGGAATGGAAGCTGGTACAGCTACTATGGAGAACAGTTTGGAGATACCTTAGAAATCTATACATAGAAGTACCATATGATCCCACTGTCCCACTCTTGGGCATATATCTGGATAAAAGTTTCCTTGAATAAGACACATGCACTCGCATGTTCATTGCAGCACTATTCACAATAGCCAAGACATGGAAACAACCCAAATGTCCATTGTACAGATGATTGGATTAGGAGGATGTGGTATATATAGACAATGGAATACTACTCAGCCACAAAAAAGAATGACATAATGCCATTTACAGCAACATGGATGGAACTAGAGACTCTCATACTGAGTGAAGTAGTCAGAAAGAGAAAGACAGATACCATATGTTATCACTTATAACGAATCTAACGTACAGCTCAAATGAGCATTTCCACAGAAAAGAAAATCATGGACTTGGAGAATAAACTTGTTGCTGCCTGATGGGAGAGGGAGGGAGTGGGAGGGATCGGGAGCTTGGGGTTATCAGATACAACCTAACTTGGGATGGATTTACAATGAGATCCTCCTGAGTAGCATTGAGAACTATGTCTAGATACTTATATCACAACAGAATAAAGGGTGGAAAAAATATATTCATGTAAGTGTGACTTGGTCCCCATGCTGTATAGCGGAAAAACAAACAAACAAAAAAAACCCAAAACAAAAAGCAAACAGAATCATGTGGAGAGGTAGCTAGTACCTGAATTGGTTAACTTAGGGGGTAGTGTATAATAACATTATATTTAAAGATAAAATTGCATTAATTACAAAAAAAGAAATTCTTCAGGCAGAAGTAAAATGATATAGATCAGAAAATTGATCTATTTAGAGAAATTAAGAGCACTTGAAAAAGAATGCATGAATGTACAATGAAATCTTTTTTCTTATTTTTAATTTAATTATAACTGTTTAATAGTAAATATATATTGGGCGAATATAGCATTTGGAAAAGTGAAATAAGCAGCAGCAATGTAACCTGGGATGGGAGAGATAAAATGGAAATACTGATTTATATGTAATATAATACTTTATATATACTTAATATGTATACTTTATATACATATATATATATTACACTTACACTACATATGGAGTAGCATAGTGCTATTTATTGCTGGACATAGATCAGTCTAGAAGGTATATTGTAAACTCTTTTTAGAGTAGAATAAAAAAAAATAACAAAAATAAGATCTAATGATATGCTCTCTATAAGAACCCACTTGAAATACCAAGACTCAGATAGGCTAAACATATAGGGATAGAGAAAGATATATATTATGCTAACAGCAACAATAGAAAGTTGGATTACAATGTTAAATTTTTTTTTTTTCCTTTTTAGGGCCTCACCGGGGACATATGGAATTCCCAGGCTAGGGCTCAAATCAGAGGTGCGGTTGCCAGCCTATACCACAGACACAGTGATGTGGGATCTGAGCTAAGCTGCCTCTCTGACCTACACCATAGCTCACAGCAACACCAGATCCCCGACCCACTGAGCAAGACCAGGGATCGAACACTCATCCTCTCGGATACTAGGATGATTCATTTCTGCTGCACCACCACAGGAACACCCAAAATGTTAATATTTAAACAAAGCAGTCTTCAGAATTAGCAGAATTATAGGGGTAAAAAAGGCATTACATAATAGCAAGGGAATATGATATATTAATATTTCCTTTTTTTTCAGGAAAGCATAACAATTCTAGACATGTATGCATCTAACCAGTATGTCAAAATGTATGAGGCAAAAATTAATAAAATGGAAAGGAAAAATAGACTGATTTCCTATTATATTTGAAGATTTCATCACTCCTCTGTCAGTGATTGTTATATCAAGCAGACAAAAATCAATAAGGATGTAGACAACTTAAGCTGAACAATCAATCAACTTTATCTAATTGACATTTATAAAATACATTATCCAGAAATAACAGAATATACATTCTTCTCAAGTTCCTGTGAAAAATTCCCCAGAATAGACCATAATCTTTGCCATTAAACAAACTTTAACACATAAAATAGTAGAAATTATATAAAGTAGCTTCTCACACTGAAATGGACTTAATTGAAAAATCAATAGCAGAAAATAGCTGGGAAATATCCAAACATTTTTGTAATTATACAGCAAATTACTAAATAACTCAAGGGTCAAAGAAGAAATTTCCAAAGAAATTTTAAAAAAATAACTATAGGAAAATAAAAATAAAAATACAACTTATCAAAAATTGTGGGATGCAGCTAAATCGGTGTTTGGAGGGAAATATATACCATATATTGGAAAAGAAAAAAATCTAATATCAATAACCTAAGAATTCACCTTAATAAATTAAAGAAAGAAGAGAAAATTAAGCTAAAGCAAGCAGGCGAAAGAACTGTTAAAAATTAGAGCCAAAAAAAAAAAGCATCAGATATAGATTTTTTTTTCCTGAAAACCCCACCAAACATTTAAGGGAGTTAATTGTGCTAATTCTCCATAGTCTTTTAGAGAAAATAAAATCAGAGGAGATACTTAATTATTTAAATTAATTAGGCTAGTAGTATTCTAATATCAAAATGAAGACGTAAGAAAATTTGTACCAATATTCTCATGCATATAAACAGCAAAATATTAACAAATAAAATTCAGCAATATGTAAAAAGGATAATGCAGATTGATCAAGCGGGGTTCATTATAGAATTGCAAGGCTTCTTGTATAATCATATATCAATCAATGTAATTCATCATGTTAACAGAATGAATTTTAAAAAAATAGTTTGAACAACTTGCAAGGCAAGAACTCTAATTTGTTTCTCTTGCCCTTTCAGTGCCTAGCAAAGTTCTCTGCCACACAAGCAGTGTAATAAACATTTGTTGAATTAATGAAAATTCTACTAAAAGCTCCTCATAGTTTTTTTTTTTTCAAGCCTAGTCTTTGAGATTATGATTCATAAAGTCAACACCAGGAGGAGGATTAGAGACAGAAAGACTGGCTTGCCTAGAGCTGTTAGAAGCTTGTGGTTCAAACTGGGCAAGAACTCATTGTAATGTTTCATTAATCACCGAGCTGTTCAAATGGACAGAGAACATCTAGAAGAAGCTAAGTGGTTATTTGTAATTCATGGACCCAGAAAAACTGAAATCCTGCTTGTTCATCAAGCCATCCTCTTTTTTCCCCTTTTCTCTGGATCAATTCCAGCTCCAATTAAAATGTAATATTCTCCTTAATAAATAAGCATGTCAATAGATACAGGAAAATATTCAAGAAAACACCATTCATAATTATCCAAAAAAAACTAGGGTTATAAGAGAAATTCCTTAACCTAATAAAGGAAATGTCAAAATCTGTAGTTAAGATCATACTTACTGGTGACATGACAACTCCCTACTCTCTATGTTTGTGATCAAAGCATGCATACCCACTCTCACCACTCCTACCTACCATAGTACTGGAAGAACTACCTAAATGCAGTAAGAAGTAATAAAAATTGAAAGGGAAGAAATGCAGTGTCTGCTTGCACTTAACACGATTGTCCATGTAGAAAACCCTAAAGACTATAGGAAAAAAAATTTCTGGAACTAGTAAGTATAGCAAGGTTGTAGGATATAAGAGTACTTCTGTATAAATCCAAGTAAATATGTGTAGGATCTGTATGAAGAAAACTGCAAAGGAAAATTGTAAGAAATAATAATAAAATAACTAAATAAATGAGGACTATTCCATGTACAGGGATTGAAACATTCAATGCTGTTCATATAATAATTCCTTATAAATTTGATTTATAGATTCAGCAAGCCTCAACCAGAATTCCAGAAAGTTAGTCTGCAGCCTTGGACAGACTGATTCTAAAATCTATATGGAAAGACAAAGGGCCTAGAATAATAGCATGATACTAAATAAGAGCATAGTTGGAGTACTCGTAATACTTGATTTCAAAACTTCATACAAGGCTACAGTAATTAAGACATTGTGGTATTGGTGAAATAATAGGAACACAGATCAATGGAAGAGAATAGCCAGCCAAAAAATAGAACCACAACAAATAACAAATTGATTTGTGACAATGCACAAAGGCAATTCAATGGAGAAATGATAGTCTTTAAACAATTAATGCTGAAATAATTGGAAATTTATCTGAATAAAAAAGGACCAATCCAAAGCCCTATATTTTACATGAAAATTAGCTCAAAATGAAGCATAAACTTAAATGGAGAATGCAGATTGTAAAACATAAAGTAGAAGGAAAGCTAGGTAATTTGGGGTTTATGACAAATTTTTTAGTTGTAACACCAAAAGCATGATCCATGAAATAAAATTTTGAAAAATGGATGCTAGTAAATTTTTAAAAACATTTACTCTGCAAAAGGCACAAAACTTACAGATATGGTAGCAAATAAGTGATTACCAGGCATTTAGGAAGGAAGAGGGATTGAATTATGAAGTAAAGAGAATGTTTTTAGGATGATAAAACTATTCTGTATGCAGTAATGGCGGATACATGACATTATACATTTGTCTAAACTCGTGTAAGTTTAGGGTACAAAGGCTAACCTTAATATATGCAAGTTAAAAAAATCATTTGCAAGGTCGGGTTATCCCAAGAAGAAATCTAACAAAATAATCTAACTCTATAACAAGTTTATGAACAATCTCATTGAAAAAGCCTGGAAAAATGTGCTGACCAAATTAATTTTGGAAAAGAATGTAAACTAAGACTAAATGAAAACTAAACTGCACAAGAGTCTTATAGTCTAGTTGCTAAAATTATTTTCCATGGGCTAACCATTTTGAAACTTCTTTATATGTAGGCTAGAACTGACCAAATGGGTTAATGGATGGTGGATTATGATAGCCAGATTTCTGTTTGTTGGACTGGGAACTTTTAAACAAGCAGGGGAAGAAGCTAAAATGATCCACATGATAATAGGTTAGAACTGGAGATATCAGTATGAACTTAATTCAGATACAAATAGATACATACAGAACTATTTATAGATATGTGTATTAGAGAAAGGAATAGAAATTTAAATCAGATCTATATACTTTGTACATTTTGAATGGCAGTGTCTAAGATAAGATTTTAGTAAATAAAAGCATGTATTGTTTTTTTGAAACCTTTACGTAAGAAATATTTGACTATTTGAACATATGGTCATCTGATAGATGTTGATGTTATCTGACAATTACAGTCAAGATTTTTTATAGTCAGAGTGAGTATATCAGTTAAATAAGCTCCTTTACAGAATGAAGCTTGAATAAAGAATATTCTTATATGGGCATGGTTTATATTACACGAGCAGCATAATAATAATTAGTAAAAAATTAAAAATAGTGAAATAATAGGATATTAACCAGTTATTTGTGAACTTATTTGATACATGCATCCTGTTAGATTATGAGCTACATTTGCCTGGGAATTTTTTTCTTCTTCTTACAGCCCCATCTGTGGCTATGGAAGTTCCCAGGCTAGGGGCTGAATTGGAGCTATAGCTGAAGCCTATGCCACAGCAACGCTGGATTCAAGCCATATCTGAAACCTATGCTCCAGCTTGTGGCAATGCCGGACCCTTAACCCACTGAGCTAGGGCAGGGATTGAACTCACATCCTCACAGAGCCATCAGGTTCTTAACCCATGGAGCCACAGCAAGAACTCCAGAGGGAAGTTTTTAACCAGTACTTATTCAAAATCTAGCACAGAGCCTGATAAATTGAAGTTATTCCATAATATCCGTCAAATAACTGAATCAATATGATGGGTGTATTTGTCTGAAAAAATTACAGTGGTCTGTGGTAACAGCCCTCAAATCTCACTGACTTAAAACAATACTTCACTTAATACTCGTGATGAGTCCACTGCTGATTTAGGGTCACTCTCAAGAGCCATTGTCCCCCAGGCAGTAATTGAGCAATGCAGATTGTTTAGGTGTTGTAGATCCATCACCCCAAGTAGGATAACTTCTCCCTATTTTTATAACAGGGAAAATGAGGAGCTGAGAATTTCTCAGGGTTTTTTTGTTTTTGTTTTTGTTTTTTTAAAAATTGTATTAGCCCAGAAGGAACACATGTTATTTCAGCTCACATTTCACTGGTCGGAACTACTCATGTGTTTGCCTTTATCTGCAAAGGGGACTGGGAAACATAGGAAAGGATATTGAACAGCTGATTAGCATCATTGTCTCTTTCTCCATAATTATTAAATAAAAACTGGTTGAATGAATAAATGATTATAATGAGGATAGACTAACTGAGGCATATTTTTATCCTTTTGTCCCATGAATAGGCATTTGATACTACCAAAAAATGCCTACTGCCTCCAGCTCTTTTATTTAATTACTCCAAGTAATTGGTTGTTTCTTCTTGAGGTTGGTTTCTGGGTTACACAATATTACATTTTTCTAGATTCTATTTTTTAATTTCTTTTCACTTTACCAGTACGTAATGATACCAACATCTTTCGTCAGTAGATAACTGTCTTTAAAGATCCACTCTGCATAAATCATCTGTTTTAATGATGTTCACTTTTATCCTTCCTCATTCAAAGTTCATTATAAAATGCAGTAACACAGGTACCAAACAGCATATGGGTTTCTTTGATGACTGCATTTATGAGAGAAAATCTCCTCTACAATTTCATTCTCCAGGTTTCAGATCACTTTAAACGGAGACTTTGAAACTTGGCTTTTTAAAGTCTTTGAATATAAACCAGTTTGCATTACTAGAAAGAAAGTACCTGAAACACTTATTCCTTTAATAATTAAATTTTTGTAATAAAATCAAGTAATTAAGCATGTTTCTTAAGAAGATATAAAAGTAGTATCACACAGAAGGGCAAAGAGCAGTTAAGATTTGGACATGTTGCAAAATGAAAGAATTATGAGCTGCTGGAAGCCAAGTGAAATCAAACTCATCTATCCATGAAAAGGAAAGTTAAATTTTCTTTTTTTGATTGTATAGCCAGCATATTAGGACAGGTTAATCCAGTATTATACTTCCAAGTCTGGACTCCCCAAATATTTGTAATTCTCTTAAGGGTAATAATGTTCATTTCAGTATTTCAAAATACTGGATATTATCCCTTTCCGTTAAAATGATACAAGCTACCTGAATGAAATTACTTGTTTTTAAAGATAGTGTGGTGATATTGGTTGTCTTATGCTGAGTTGTTTGGTAAAGCACACTGACTGAATTCTCAACCCTAGTTCAGTTGCTTGTAACCTGAGGTACTTTGGGCCAGTTGATTTTTTGGATCTTCAGTTTCCTCATCTACAAATGGGGATCCTAACAATCACATATCACAGTTTTGAGGATTATTGACAGAACATATGTAAACCATTCAACATATTTATCTTTGTCAGCTTGGGTTGCTATAACAAAATACCATAAATTAAGACATTTACTTTTCATGATCAAGGCTTTTTCTCAACCTAATTACTTTTGCATACAATCACACTAGTGGTTGGGGCTTCAACATATGAATTTTCTCTCTCTCTCTCTCTTTTTTTTTTTTTTGAGGGCCATACCCATGGCATATGGAGGTTCCCAGGCTAAAGGTCAAATCAGAGCTGTAGCTGCCAGCCACAGCCACAGCCACAGCCTCAGCAATGCAGGATCCAAACCGCATCTGCAACCTACACCACAGCTCAGGGCAACACCACAGCTCAGAGCAACAGCAGATCATTAACCCACTGAGTGAGGCCAGGGATGGAACCTGCATCCTCATGGATACTAGTCAAATTCATTCCTGCTGAGCTACGACAGGAACTCCCAACATATGAATTTTGAGGATACAAACATCCAGTCAATATCAATATCCTAAGTGTTTACCTAATCATAAATTTTTTTTGGTTAAATTATCATTGACTTTTTATATTAGTTTCAGAATCACAAGATTATATTAGTTTTAGAATCACAAGAGAGTGATTCGACTTCTTTATACTTAATGAAATTATCACAGTCTAGTTGATATTTGTCACCAAAGTAACTATGATATTATTGATTATATTCCCTGTGTTGTACATTACATCCCTGTGACTTGTTTAGTTCATAACTGGAAGTTTGCACCTCACCTATTTTGCCTGTCCCCACAGTCCCTCCTCTCTGGCAATCACCAGTTTGTTCTCTGTATTTATGAGTCTGTTTTGTTTACTTAATTTTTAGGCTCTCTGTATAAGTGAAATCCTAAGTATTCGCCTTTCTCTAACTTATTTCACTTAATATAACACACTCTAGATCCAACCATGTTGTCTCTAATGCCAAAATTTCATTCCTTTATATGGCTGAGTAATATTTCATTATGTACACCACTTCTTTACCTATTCATCTATTGATGGACACTTAGGTTGCTTCCATATCTTGGCTACTGCAAAGCTGCAATGAATATAGGAATACATATATATTTTAGAATTGGTGTTTTCATTTTCTTCAGATATATATTCAGACATGGGACTGTTGGATTATATGGTTATTCTAATTTTTTTTAATTGTTGAGGAACCTCCATACTGTTTTTATAGTGGCTGCACCAATATACATCCCCACCAATAATACATGAGTAAGGGTTTCCTTTTCTTCTTGTTCTTGCTAACACTTGTTATTTCTTATCTCTTTGATAATAGCCATTCTGACAGGTGAGTCATCATAAGATTTTAGCTGAAAAAACTAAAATTGTAGCTAATAATTATAAAGTATAATATTAAATAATTCAAAGCTCTGTAAATACAACTACTAGAAGATCCAGTATTGATAAAAGTGGTTTTCCAGCCCCATAGGAAAAGTGATAGTTCAATTTGACAGACAAGTAATTTATGACTTTCTTCAAACTAAAAGAACATGAAAAATGGGAAAATTCAAGAAGGCAGGATATAAAATATTGTATAACCCTGAAGTCTTCCAGAAAGAAAGGACAAAATAAAACAAGTGTGAAACTTGAGAAAGTGGCATGAAAGCCAGTGTCTTCTAGATTTGCCCAATATCTAAGTGTTAGGAAGCATACTTAATGTTCTTCATACTTGCTATACAGTACTACTAAAGTAATTTTAACTTCCTAATATAGTATTTTGACTTATTTGTTGGAATTTTTTAGATATACTTAGGCATATTGTATATAGTCTTACAGTATTATGTTAATATTCTTGAAACAAATTACCTATAGGTATAGTCTGAGACATAGTAGGTGGGAAATAGGCAAATATTTCTCAAGGATTTGCTTAGGGATTTAATAAGTTATGGTGCTGCACTTAATATATCTAACTTAATAAGACATAAAAAAGAATACGTAACGTAATCCAGTTCATACCCACAGAAAGTGGGGAGCACTTGTTTTGGTTCACCCTCTCCTGGGGATCTGGGCAGGGTATGGGAAGAGAACAAGTCTGGTGGAGGGAAGGAATTTCAGTGTTTGGATCTATGAGACAAGTCAGGAAAAGGAACCCAGGGGCAGGTGTATTAGATACCTGTGGCTGCTATAACAAAGTACCACAAACTGGGTAGCTTAGAAAAGCAGCCATTTGTTGTCTCACAGTTTTAGAGACCCAGAGTCCAAAGTCAGGTTGTTGACAGGGCCATGCTCCCTGGATCTTTTTCAGGGCTCACCCATAGCTTCTGGAAGCAACAACCATTCCTTTGTGTGTCATTCTCCCTGTGCCTCAGCATCATTTTTTGGTGTGTCTGCCTCTTTTCGTGGTTTTTGTTTGTTTATTTTTAAATGAAGACATTTAGTTATATTAGTTTAGGGGTCACCCTCCCCTACTGTAGCCTCATCTCAATTTATATTGGTAACAATGCTATTTCCAAAAAAAATGACATCCTGAGGTACTGGGGGTTAGGTTTTAAACATACAAATTTTAAGGGACACAATTCAACCCATAATAGTGAGTTTATATTAAGAGAGTTAAAAATTATAGGCAACAATTTAAAGGTGGAAGCATCTTTATTAATCATGTAACACAGTTCATGTAACACAGAACACAGAAATGTAACACATTTTCTTTATGAAGAAACTAAGGCCTACATGATGAGGAAACTTGCCTGAGTCATTTTATTTATGTCATTTAGGCCAAAATTACAATATCCTTGATCTAGGTTCTTTTCTTTAACAGCATGCTATGAGAAACCTTTGGCTCTTATAAATGTTGATATGCATAGGTAAGTCCTGAATAGGATCCCAATGGAACAGAATAGAAGTAAGTGAATGTTGTTAGATAGTCAAAGATACCATCTTCACAAAGTACCAAGTAGAGTCTCACCTCTATACTGGTAAGAGCCCAATAGAGATGTGAGACTCTACTCGGTACTTATTCTCTATCCTCTGGAAGTACGACGCATATGGATATAGCCCATATGGATCATGCTTCCAGAGGATAGAGAATGGGTAAATATACTTTAAGGAGCAACTGAAAACTATCCATCACAAAATTGAAAGAAGTAATAGTGTTCAATTACTAGGAATGATGCTGGAAAATTAAGTATTCTTAGATATGGAAATATACATATATATATATCATGTTCATAAGTTATGAAATGGGTTACAAAAAAGCATTTTATAACTAAACATGGATAAATGAACTAGAACACAAACAGTACTATTGGAATGGGAGGACAGATGATTCTAGAGAAGGTATCTTCAAAGAGAAGAAAAGAGAAAGAATGTGAAACTGATAGACTGTTCAAATGTATTGAGCAGCAATTTTCATGCTATGTAGAGAGACCTGGAATGAATTAAAGTATCTTCTAAAAACACAAATAAGAAAATAAATATCTTTCTAGCTAAAATCTATCTCCTGAGACTCTAAGCCTTCACTCACAGCATTACAGAAATAGAGTAAATAAAATTGCTTTCAGAAAAGGCAAAGAGAAGATTGTGAAGAATTCTCCAAAAGCTTGATTCAGCCTTCGGGTATAGATAGGGCATGTGTATGAAAAAAAAAATCCATCATGGATTAACTAAGGAGAGATTCCTGAGGAACAGGAGTAAGTTTGAGAGGTCCTCAATTTACCTTAAAATTTATACATGACGTGGCAGTCTTCTTGAATTATAACCTACTAAGATTTATTAGCTATGTTGAGGTAGCCAGATTTGTAGTTTGTTAGCTTTGTCTTTCCAACATAAATGGGTTTTAACTCCACATAATGAAAGAAAACAAACAAAAAGCTTAGTGTTTATTTTTGGGAGCAGGAAAGAAGGCTATACTTGGAAGACTGCATTTGACTCTGCAAGCTGACATGGAGATTTCAGAAGGATAAAAGATCAAATGGATTGATGATAGTTGCTGAAACCAGGGTAATGAGACCAAGACTAAGTCAATGGCAATGGTGACAAGGGGAGAACTATGACAGATTCAGCACACGTTCTTCTATTCAAATTTTATCTAACACATCTTCTAGTTTATAATGTTTTCTAGAAGTCACTTAAATATTTTCCCAGGATCAATTTTCTTTCCTGGAGCTCTTTAGTGAAAACCTTTTTCTTTTCCATTTTGAAGCTTGGTAATTCTTAGATTAAGAAGCTGCTTTTATTCCCCAATATGTATTTCATATTTTTAAACTAAGTTTATAAAATATGTGCTCTCATTTATTTTCCTAGCACTATTTGCACCTCCATTCTTTCATTGATTTTCAAAAGAGAAGTTATATGTAAGTCATTTCATTATTTTTCTTCCTTTTGGCATTAAGCCTTAGGAACTGTTTTTGCATTAATCTGAGAAAGAAGTTTCACACTTCATTTACTAACTACACATTAGAAAGAAGTTTTCATTTTCTACTGCTGAATATAGGCTAACACAAATCCTCCATGAGGGGTGAGAATCTTTTCCTTAATACTTTCAACATCAAAACATATAAAGCTTTCTATAGAAGCTTGAATATTAAACATAGAAGGATTCTATTTTGAAATTAAGAAAACTTTTCTTTTTTCTCCCTGGTTATTTTCAAAATCAGGCAGATTTATCTCCCTGTTTATCTAGTATAATCTCTATGCTTATCTAATTCTAAACATTAGCAGGTGCTAAAAAATGTTTTTACACTTCATTCACACTATATATTTTATTTCTTATTGACTTATTACTTGTAAGGTATTGAGGAAAGAGTTATGAAAAGAAATGGACATCACCCTTATCAAGAAGCTTGTGATCTTTATGTTATTAATGTATTATCCCATAATATTATTTTTTCTAACACAGAATTACTCACTTTATAGCTTTTATTTTTCTTGAAAGCATTGCCTTATTCCTCTGCATAGTCATAGGGCAAGTAAAGTAGTTTTTGGATGGATATGATGCATATTTGGGATAGACTTTTAAACAGATTAACTCTACAGAGCTCAGGATGTGCACAAAGGTGTTAGTTTGAACCCCTCTCCTATAACACCCATATTTCTCACCCTTAATCTTACTCAGGATACTGATATATGTACTCGGGCAGGGCATTCTGAACTGAAACCCTAAAAAACAACTGAAATACACAAAATAAATAGCTAGTAGTGAAATAAGTTTTATAATCATAAGCTTCAAGGAAGAAATAATGAATGAAAATGTAAATAAAGTTGAATGTGGACAGAAGCAATACATGCCACTTACAGGCCTTGGGGAAAATGAATCCTCCACATAGTCAATATTTTCTTCTATAGACTGCGCATCAAAAGACTAACAGAGTGTGAGTTCTGAATAACTGCATTGAGTAAAATGCTCCTACCCCCCCAAGCCTCATACATTCCATACTGCACTATGGAAGCAAGAGAACGTCATTGTGCTAAAGTCACTGAGATTTGGGTACCGTTTGTCAAAATAGCCTACACATAAGTAAAAATTGTTATTTCTTAAAGATATGAAGAGAAATCATCTAATGGTATTTTAAAGGGTAAGGGCTTTTAATTAATGTCATGGGTAAAATATTTAGTTTTCTAGGTTAGGCAATTATTTACAGACATCACAGCATTTTAAAACATGGATTCATCTTTGTTTCTTCTCTAAACTTTGGATAAATACAGAATAGCAAAAACACGAACTTTTCAAAAGTGGAGAAGAAGAAAAATAATTTCACCATCTTTTAAGTTTCAGAAAGTAAGATGCAGAAGTATTTTTTTATGTTTGCAAAGAGTGACCAGGGATAAATATACTCAGGCATCGTGTTGCTCAGATGAGTGTTTTAAGTCTTTTTTTTTTTTTTTTCTGTGAGGGTCCTAAAGAGGCAATAAAACACAAAGTGAAACTTTTTTTGACAATTCTCATTTATATGCCCTATCAACAAGGTCACACTATCATTAATTACCTAGACGATACTGTTCCCATTATGTCCACGGGGACTTATTCAACGACATGATAGATTTCACTGTCAGCGCATTATTTCTCCTGTAATAGACTACATTTCCTTTCTTTAATTTTATCCTATTAGTGCTGGCTCTTTCAGCAACCCAAGCTTCCTTTCTCCCTTGAACAATAATAAAGGACTCATCCTTTTTTCAAAGGAACTAGCAAAGCTTAACTAGAACATACTCTCAGATAGTCCTCATCATAAGTAAATACTGTATATTGTAGAGATGACGTCCATGAATTATATAAAGTATGAATTCATGATTTATTACTCAATTTTCTTTATAGCTATGGAATTTTTATCCTGTAAAATTTTAATTTGCAAACTAAAAATATGACACTTCAAAACTAGATGAAGCTATGGTAACTTTCTTTTTCTTTTTCTTTTTTTTGTGTGTTTTAGGGCCACACCCGTAGCATATGGAGGTTCCCAGGCTAGGGGTCCAAAGGAGCTGTAGCCACTGGCCTATGCCAGAACCACAGCAATGCCAGATCCAAGCTGCAACTGCCACCTACACCACATCTCACGGCAAGGGCAGATCCTTAACCCATTGAGCGAGGCCAGGGATCGAACCTGCATCCTCTTGGATGGTGGTTAGATTTGTTTCCACTCAGCCATGACAGGAACTCCTACGGTAAATTTCTCAAAGAAAAATTACACTTGAGAACAGTTATCTTTCTTGTCCTTTCTATTGATGACATAGAGGGTAGTGCAGGTCTCGTTCTTGTGGAGATGGAGGAGGGAGGGCAAATTCTCAGAGAAATGAGAGTCCTTAAGAGAAATACTCATAGAGATTAGAGTGGCCCCTGGTAGAAGGCAAGTGCATGTCATTCACTTTGCCTTCAGAGCGATGGCCTCAGTGCTGTATAGAACTATTATAGGGTAGTATGGGAACTATTTAGAGAAACCGAAAACTTGTTGTGTCCCCTGGAATTTGTCATCCAGGTGGATTTGCTTCCCACCTGGATAATTTTGAAAGCAGAAGCTTGGCTAAAGTCTCCTGCAGAGAATGGCAATTGAGATGGAATGGAATATGTTCAAGTCCCAGCTTTTGGTGTGGCAGAAACACATGAGATTTTGACTCCATGAAATGAACTGCAAAATGAAACAATAATAAATATTATTTTATTATTGTAATTATCAGGTAAGGAATAAGGATTGGGTGGACAATGGCAGAATGTTGATAACTGTTAAAGCTGAGTAATGAGTACATGGAGTTTGTTATATTCTTTTGTGTACATTGTATACATTTGAATTTTCCAAATCTAAAGTTTTTATAAAAGGGTCATTTAGCTATATGAAAAACTCATTAGCTATATGAAAACAATGAGTATTAGGAGTATTAGGAGCAAAGCATGGCTCCAAGGAGTCCAGTGATGATAGAAGTTAGATGCTAGATGATGGTGGGTTAACTTACACGAATAGTGGTAGAGGTAGTAAGAAATGAATAGTGGTATTTGTGGTGTATTCAGAAATTAGAGTCAACAGGAGTTCCTTTTGTGGCTCAGCAGGTTAAGAACCTGACATAGTGTCTATAAGGATATGGATTGGATCTCTGGCCTCACTCAGTGGGTTAAGCATCTGGCATTGTGGCATAGGCAGCAGTGGTGGCTCAGATCCAGTGTTGCCACAGCTATGGTGTAGGCCAGCAGCTGCAGATCTTATTCAATGCCCTGGGAACTTCCATATGCCACAGGTGTGACTGAAAGAAAGAAAGAAAGAAAGAGAGAGAGATTAGACTCCTGTCAGTTGCATCATTTGAAACTATTTTCTCCCATTCTGTAAGTTCTATTTTTGTTTTCTTTTTGGTTTCCTTTGCCATGCAAAAGCTTGTCAGTTTGATGAGGTCCCATGGGTTTATTTTTGCTCTAATTTCTGTTGCTTTGGGAGACTGACCTGAGAAAACGTTTGTAAGGTTGATGTCAGAGAATGTTTTGCCTATATTCTCTTCCAGGAGTTTGATGGTGTCTTGTCTTACATTTAAGGCTTTCAGCTATTTTGAGATTATTTTTGTGTATGGTGGGCGTGAGGGTGTGTTCTCGTTTCACTGGTTTGCATGTAGCTGTCTAGGTTTCCCAGCAATTCTTTTTTTTTTTTTTTTTTTGTTTCTGTTTTTTTTGCCATTTCTTGGGCTACTTCCGCAGCATAGGGAGGTTCCCAGGCTAGGGGTGGAATTGGAGTTGTAGCTGCCGGCCTACACCAGAGCCTCAGCAATGCAAGATCCGAGCCTCATCTGCGACCTACACCACAGCTTACAGCAACGCCAGATCCTTAACCCACTGAACAAGGTCAGGGATCAAAGCTGCAACCTCATGGTTCTTAGTCAGATTCATTAACCACTGAGCCATGATGGGTAGGTTTCCCAGCAATTCTTGCTGAAAAGACTGTCTTTTTCCCATTTTATGTTCTTGCCTCCTTTGTCAAAGATTAATTGACCATAGGTGTCTGGGTTTATTTCTGGGTTCTGTTCCATTTGTCTGTCTGTTTTGGTACCAGTACCACACTGTCTTGATGACTGTGGCTTTGTAATATTGCTTGAAGTCTGGGAGAGTTATGCCTCCTGCTTGGTTTTAGTTCTTCAGTATTGCTTTGGCAATTCTGGGTCTTTTGTGGTTCTATATAAATTTTTGGATGGTTTGTTCTAGTTCTATGAAAAATGTCCTGGGTAATTTGATAGGGATTGCATTGAATCTGTAGATTGCTTTGGGTAGTATGGCCATTTTTCCAATATTAATTTTTTCAATGCAGGAGCATGGAATATTTTTCCATTTCTTTACATCTTTAGTTTCCTTGATTAATGTTTTATAGTTCTTGGCATATAAGTCCTTTACTTCCTTGGTCAGCTTTATTCCCAGGTATTTGATTTTTTGAGGTGCAATTTTAAAAGGTATTGTATTTCTACATTCCTTTTCTAAACTTTCATTGTTACTGTACAGAAATGCAACTGATTTCTGAATGTTAATATTATATCCTGCTACTTTGCTGAATTGGTTGATCAGTTCAAGTAGTTTTTGGGTTGAATCCTTAGGGTTTTCTATATATAGTATCATGTAATCTACAAACAGTGACAGTTTTACCTCCTCCTATTTGGATGCCTTTTATTTCTTTTGTTTGTCTGATGGCTGTGGCTAGGACTTATGTTGAATTACAGTGGTGAGAGTGGGCATCCTTGTGTTGTTCCAGATTTTAGTGGGAAGGCTTTCATCTTTTCTCCATTGAGTATTATATTTGCTGTGGGTTTGTCATAAATGGCTTTGATTATGTTAAGGAATGTTCCCTCTAGACCCACTTTGGTAGGAGTTTTTTTTTTTTTTTTTTTTTTTTGTCTTTTTGTCTTTTTGCTATTTCTTTGGGCCGCTCCCGTGGCATATGGAGGTTCCCAGGCTAGGGGTTGAATCGAAGCTGTAGCCGCCAGCCTACGCCAGAGCCACAGCAACGCGGGATCTGAGCCGTGTCTGCAACCTACACCACAGCTCACGGCAACACCGGATAGTTAACCCACTGAGCAAGGGCAGGGGCCGAACCCACAACCTCATGGTTCCTAGTCAGATTCGTTAACCACTGCGCCACGAAGGGAACTCCTGGTAGGAGTTTTGATCATGAATGGATGTTGGACTTTGTCAAATGCTTTTTCTGCATCTATAGAATGGGAGAAAATAGTTTCAAATGATGCAACAGACAAGGACCTAATCTCTAAAATAGACAAACAACTTATACAATGCAACAGCAAAAAAGCCAACAACCCAATGGAAAAATGGGCAAAAGACCTGAATAGACTGTTCTCCAAGGAATATATACAGATGGCTAACAAACACTTGAAACAATGCTCAAAATCACTGATTTTTAGAGAAATGAAAATATAAACTACCAGGAGTTACCACCTCACACCAGTCAGAATGGCCATCATTAATAAGTCCACAAATAACAAATGCTGGAGGGGATGTGGAGAAAAGGGAACTCTCTTGCACTGTTGGTGGGAATATAAGCTGGTACAACCACTATGGAGAACAGTATGGAGTACCTTAGAAAACTATACATAGAACTACCATATGACCCAGCAATCCTACTCTTAGGCATATGTCCAGACAAAACTCTACTTAAAAAAGACACATGCACCTGCATGTTCCTTGCAGCACTATTCCCAATATCCAAGACATGGAATCAACCCAAATGTCCACTGATATATGATTGAATCAGGAAGATGTGGTATATATACACAATGGAATACTACTCAGCCATAAAAAGAACAAAATAATGCCATTTGCAGCCACATGGATGGAACTAGAGACTCTCATCCTGAGTGAAGTAAGTCAGAAAGAGAAAGAGAAATACCATATCACATCACTTATATCTGGAATCTAATATATGGTATAGAGGAAACTTTCCACAGAAAAGAAAATCATGGACTTGGAGAATAGATTTGTGGTTGCCCAGGGGGAAGGGGAGGCAGTGGGAGGGACTGGGATCTTGGGGTAAATAGATGCAGAATGTTGCCTTTGGGATGGATTAGCAGTGGGATCCTGCTGGGTAGCACTGGGAACTCTTGTCTAGTTAATTACGATGGAACACGTAATGTGAGAAAAAAGAATGTATACATGTATGTCTAACTGGGTCACCATGCTTTGCAGTAGAAAAAATATATATATAAAGAAATAAAAATAAACAAAAATAAAATTAATAAAAAAAGAAAGAGAAAAAGTAAAAGACATTAGAGCCAACAGTGTTTGATAATGAAGTCTTATGAGATGTAAGTGAAAAAGAGCTGTTATCACTGAACATCTGAATTTTCTCAAAATTTCTGGTATTTAAAATGAATTTATTAGTCTAGCAATACTTTCTAGACTGTGATAGTTCTCAAGACCTATTGCTTGAGAATTAGAATTTACAAATAGACAAGTAAGAGGAGCTGAGAGACTAAAATGTTTCTCCAAAATTGAAATTGACCAGTTCCAAAGGAGTGATGTGACCTTTTCAAACACAAACTAGCTCTGCTGCTCTCAGCATTATTCATAGATAGCACTCAGATCATTAATAATAAATATTACATAGCAATCTACTAATTATAATCATTTGCATCCATTTTAAAGTCTAATATATATTTCTTATTTGCTATATTTCAGGATAATATAACTTCAAGTTAAATATTAATGATAATTATTATAATGATAATTATTATAATGGAGAAATCATATTATGACCTTAACCCCATCCAGCAGTTGAGCAGAGGTCGGGGAGAAACCTGGGAACCTGCTGTCTGTATTTTCCCTAGGATGAGCAGGCATTAAATCCAAAGTGTGACATCTCTAAGGAGTATATGAACTCTGATTTTATCTCAAGAACTTTAGCCTACTGTAAGGGATTCAGAAGAAGTAGAAGTATTAGGCAATTCTGGAATTAAATTGGACTAGCAGCATAACGATTCTTTGCAATCAGAATATTGGAAGTAGGATCATAATCAATGGCAGGAGCTTTTATAGATCGAATGAGGCTTTCTTTGGAGGAACCCCCCAGGCTATATCAACTTTAAAGGCAATTTATATATGAGGTACTTGATTTGATATTGGGAAACCAAAGTATGAGTACAAAAGCAAGTCTTAATGAGGCTTTTATTAACTTCCCAGTCAAAATTAGCTCAATCCCACTGTTTCTTTAATATCATTGTTGTTTCATTTTACTCATGGCATCTATCACAATTTGAAATGATCTCCTCTAGTTTATGTCCTTATTGCTAGTCTCTCCTCCTTAGAATATAAGTTTCTCAAGGGGAACTATCTTGCCCATCTTGTTTATCCTTATAGCATAATCATCTAATATAATTTCTGTTGTAAAGTGGGTAGTCTATAAATATTTATTATCTATAAATATTTATTAAAGTAGTGTTAATTCAAAGCTGAGCCCTAGTGGATAGGAAGACGTTAACAGCAGGATGGCAATCCATTCTCTCCCTTTAGGAGGAAGTACCTGGAAAAAACTGAGACAAAACAAACAAAAAGGAAGCACAAATGAAACCAAGCTAGGTGGATGCCAAATCTCTTTGAAAACATGGTACTGGTGGACTTTTTAACAAGCACATTAATGTTATTTGCTAGTGGGAGGATGTGCATCTATTAAATGCTTTTAGCAAGATGTACTTGGTCTGTCTAGGTTTGCTTAAGCTATATAATCCTGGAATTTATGGATTTACAAGCTATATCTTCCTGGAGTATGTAGCATAGTTCTCTAACTACTGGAGAATAAAAGAGAGCTGTTTAGAGACCAAAATAGCTCTCTTTCTTGTAAATGACGTGGCTGCATATATCACTTAGAAATCTAATCTGTTACATCTGAGTCAGAAAGCAGTCTAATACGGCAAGAAAGTACTAGAATTTTAGCACTGGCAACCCTGTGTCTCTTTCTGCTTTTATATGCCTCATGATTATACTTGAAATAATTGGTAAATTTTAGTACTGGTTAAGATCCCCTGTTCTTATAAGTGTAATCTATAAATCAATCATTTGTTATCACACCTAAGGAGTTGGTCATATAGGAGGGATAAGAGGGAAACTGTTGATCAGGGACTATTTATGAACTAGTACACATGAGAATTAGGAAATGAGTAGGACTAAAATTTACCTGTTGAAGAAAAATCCTTTTTTTTCTGAGAGAGCCTGGGGAATAACCTAATTGTCATTTAAAATTATTCTTGCACATCATCTCTTGTAGAATCCAATTTAACTTCAAAATACTAATTAGGTTAGCTTCAGAATTTTATTTTAAATTGGATATTGTCCAATTAGAGTTTATATAATTATTTGACAAGTAGCAAGCAAAGAGAGCTGCTAATAAATTCATAAATAGGTCTCTAAGGATCAGTATCTTATGTAAGATGAATCTCACCCTTTTTAGGAAAACAAATTCACACAATTTGCAGCATTAATTTTCACACATGAAGCATAAAACTGTATAATCTCACAGCACAAATCTGTCTTCAAATAAATGATTTTTCTCTAAGCTTTCATTGGTCATTAAACTGTTGTCACCTTTCATATTATTGCATGCGATAATCAGGACTGTTATACATACTTCTATTTTATAATTTTCAAAAATATTCATTTGGTTATTACAACAATTATATCAGAGTAAATGTTGCCCAAATTTCATTGCTTGAAACACTGACTTTGTGAATCCAGGTAATTTGATTTGAAATGCAAGACTATTTCTAGTTTGTCAGCATTCCAGATCAGCCCTTCTTAATTTTGGGAAGAGTTCGCATGAATGCCTTTGAAATCCGCATACTTTGGTTCATAAATAATTCTAAATATGTAAACTATGTTATGCAAGGAAATGATCTAAATGCAGAAATGACACATGGATATATGATATGTTGCACTCATTAAATGAGGTCTACAAATGTTTTAAAGCATAGGATAAATTATTTGCATATAATGATGAGAGAACTATGTCGAAAGCCATAATCATGTGCATATGTATGTGAATAGTTATGTTTAAATAGACATAGAAAAAATAGGCAGAGAATAAAATTTTAAAGTTTTATCTCTTAGTATTGATATAAGTAATCTAATTTTTTATCCTCATATTTACCAAATTTTCAAATTTTCTATAATGAATACAATTTCATAATTAGAAAAATATAGTGGCTCAGCAATAACGAACCTAACTAGTATCCATGAGGAAACAGGTTTGATCCTTGGCCTCCCTCAGTGGGTTAAGGATCTAGCGTTGCCATGAGCTATGGTGTAGGTCACAGATGTGACTCAGATTACTGTGGCTTTGGTGTAGGCCAGCAATTATAGCTCTAATTCAATCCCTAGCCTGGGAACTTCCATATGCTGTGGGTGCAACCCTAAAAAGATAATATATATATTGTACATATATACATAGTGTATGAACATACATGAATTTTACACTAGCATGCATACTATGAACTGTGGAAATTTCTACTCTTTCATCTTAATTAACTAATGGGTTATCTACTAAGTTAAATCCAGAGAAATAATGGACTTGTATCAACTCAAGGATACATCAGAGATGCTTTTTTGTATGGTTCACCACAACATATACTCATATTGCAATATTTAACTTAAAAATGTGCTATTTAATGGTGCTCAGATCAACTACTAAAAATATTATAAAATGGCATAAAAGTATGTTGAGTGTGGCATTTAGAAATGTGCCTTATTAGCAATAAAACAACAGATAGGTGAAGGATACAAGCATATACCTGTAAGCAACAAAGTTAATCTAAATACATAAATCTTTATGGAGACTTAACAGAGTAAGAGAAGAGAGTGGGAGGGAAAGGAAGCATGAAAGATGAGACAAGCTTGAAAATTTTCAAATTGGCCTATAACAATACAGCACATAGAAAACGGAAAAAAGGGAGGCAAGTGAAAACGAAGTCAAATTTAGGCAAAAGAAGAAGGAAAGAAGTTGATAGACAATTATACAATCTTAAACATGTGAGGGCTCAATCCCTTAGATTTACTGCTGTGACTGCCCTATCTCTTCATGAATAATTCTAGTGACAAAATTCCAGTCAAAGGTAGCTCTTGCTAGGTATGAGTGACCCTATCTACTTCAAGACATTTTCATTTTATTTTTGGTGATGAATTTGGTCAAACATCTTGTAAACTCTCTGTATAGCCTTGATTTCCCCTGTACTATTACATAGACTATGTCTAACACTCTTGTTTTCACTTTTTAGTTTTCCTGGTATATAAATAAAACAAAATTTCTCTCTCTCGTGTGTGTGTGTGTGTGTGTGTGTGTGTGTGTGTGTGTGTGTGTGTTAAAAGTTTCCAGGTCATTTAAATAGTTTTCACATGAGCTTTATGGTTCCCACTATTCTGTCCTTTTCCACCTTTGAATATATTCTGGATTATCAAAGTCTTTCTAAAAATGGAATCTCTTATTCTGAGCAAAAAAGTTCATGTATGAATCCAGCACCTTGAGGTTGAAAGGGACTATAACTTTCCTCATTCTCAATACTACATGTTTATGACAGTGTAGTCTCAGAAGCTTTTAGCATTTTGGGCAGTGATATGACATGGTTTACTTATAATATCTTCTCTTGCCATTTAGTCATCCCTGTTTTTTTCACTCTTGTAGCAGCTAACTTGTATCTCTCTATGCTTTATTTTTGTGGTAACCAAACATTTCCTCTTTATCAATTTGATCTTATGTGTTAATTTGTAACAACCTTTCTGTTTTGTATGTGAGAATTCTTATGGCTCTTCTATTTTTCACGGAAGTTGTCTTCTGTACATTTAAGTCTTCATACCAAGCTTCCCATTTGGTATATATTGTTCTCTGTTTTTAATTAACAGATACAACTTTTGGTAACAGGGAATAAAGATCATGCTTTCTAGTAATTACTAACTTGCTCCACTGGATATCAAGTGACTTGCTTTGTGCTTAAGGTTTTGTACCCACCTCATTAAACTAGTTAAAATTTCCAGTTTGTCTACAAGAGTATTCTGGGAGATTTTTTTCAAAGGACTTCCTGAATTTCAAATAGTCTACATTTACCATATTACCTGGTTTATTGTTCTGGTTTACTGCCAAAAAAAAAAAGGAAACAAGGCTAGTCTGATATGACCTGACATGTTTTGGTGGATTCATGCTTGCTCCCAATTATTACAATTTCTCTTAAAGCCTCCATTAGCTTTCATTTGGAGATGTCTTTCAAATACACATAAGGATCATACATTACTCTCAGTTCCTTCTGCTTTTAAAAATAACTATTATATTTGACAGACATAATTTTGGCATTTCTATTTTTAAAAATTATTGCTGATAATAACTATTATAAAAGTTATTGTTTATTCTCAAAATCATCCTTTGCAATAAATATTGTTTTTCTCATTTACATTTTATTTTTATAATTGAAGAGATAAGCTCAAAAACTTGGTAAAACACACTCAGATAATTAGGGGAAATTAAAAACTTTCACCAGGTCCTGTAGTCTCAACTTCTGGGTGTTTTTCTCCTCAAGATAGCTGACTTTCAATGGGCATGTGCTTGACCATAAGTTACTAAAACATCTAGAAGGTATTCATTGTCTTTTCACGTATATGAGATGTTGGGTTTTCAGGTTTTTCATATGAAGACCATATTCCAGAAAAAGAAGAGAAAGGAAAAATACGGATATTAGGTAGGACAATACAATAATGATTGCTAAACTTTACTGAGTGTTTTTTATTATAAAGAGATACAGATATATAGATACCCCTGTACATTTTTCGTAAGGAAACACAAGAAACTCTTGTTTAATGGTTACCTCTTAGAAATGGGACTGGCAGTCTAGAAAAGCACAGAGATTTTTCATTTGTTTGAAAAAAACGGTGACTCATTTTTGCACTTTTTGAATGTTTTACTATGTTCATTTACATCATATTGATAATAGTAACAAGATAATTTGTAAAACACTGTTTTAAAAAGTGAATATATTACGTCTAGTTGTTAACTCTATGAAAAATCAGAATAATTTCTGATGAAACACTGTGAGATCTATATAACCTCATGGAGACTTTGTTTTCTTAGAATATTTAGCATTTTTTTCAGTCTCGGTTATATGTATAACTAACCTTTATTACCTGTTTAGCCTAAAGTACAAAAGTAAATTCTCATATTCTCCGAAGGCTTCATTTGCTTATATTTTAGCAATAAAATTATTTTTTGCTGGAGTTCCTGTCGTGGCTCAGTGGCTAACGAACCCAGCTAGCATCCACGAGGACACGGGCTCTATCCCCGGCTTCGCTCAGTGGGTTAAGGATCTGACATTGCTGTGAGCTGTGGTTTAGGTCATAGACACGGCTCAGATCCCACATTGCTGTAGCTGTGGTGTAGGCCGGCGGCTACAGCTCTGGCTACAGCTCTGATTTGACCCTAGTCTGGAAACCTCCACATACTGATAGTGCAGCCCTAAAAAACAAAAAGACCAAAAAAAAAAATTTTTTTTTTTTGCTACAAACTGAATCCTAAGAAGAACTTTTCTTATTTGTTTATTCAGATTCTTTTTTCTCAGGAGATTAAACTGTAAGTAGGATAAGTGAAGGGATTATAAAATAGTATTAAGTAGATTATAGAGTAGAACTCAGATATTTAGAATTTGACAAATATCCTCATACTATGTTTTATAATTTATATGAAGAATATACCATATATTTTTCCATTTTGCCAGATTTTCTGAAGAACAATCTTTCAGTTTTATTACTTTTGCTGCTCTTGTTTCTCACCTTCAATTATATCCTCTTCCAAGTGTCTATGATCCAGTTATTAATTTCCACATAAACTTCTTGATATTCAGTGGCACTGAATATCACTTTTGATAGCTTTTTGATATTCAGTGGCACTTAGCCTCACTCCTAAGAACTCCATTGTCTTTGAATAAGGCATTAATTTTCTTTTCTGTTTTGTAACTATACGTCTAATTTCATTAAGTCATAGTGATACTCAAATTAACTTTGAGTTTATTTATATATATAAACTAGATATATGTATGTACATATATATATGAATACCATATGCATATACAAATTAAAAAGATAAATATAATTCCTAATGTTTGCAGAGGTTGCAGTGAAATAGTTATCCTTATAAACAGCTAATTGTAAAGTAGTGAAAACTTGTGGATTGATTTTTGTGAGGTAACCTGTCACCAGTGAAGTACTTTATCATTCCTATATTGCTTGGGAGAAATCCTGCTCCAAGTATCAAGCCTATCATTCTGATGCCTTAAAGAATGATTCATAAATATTAATCACGTTCTTCCACACAAACCAATTTAACTTTTTCCTTTTCCAAGTTTGCTTAACTGGAGAAAATATTAAAAGAGCCCTTGGTCACCCAATTCTTCCAATTTTGATAGAAGAAGATAAATTCTTTTGTTGCCTTGCCCTCCACAGGGCAAGCAGAGCCCAGAAACCAAAAGACTTACCTAAGTGTGATGACAGCCTGGGCATTTTGTGTGGGGTTTGAAGAAGGTGGGGGGAGAAAGGCTTATTGGCTGCTTGCACAGTGCATGAAGACAGCTATTACCAAAATTAGCATAGATAACATTTGAATTCCAACTTTGAGCAATTTCAGGGAAATTGAAAATCTACCACATTTATAAATTATCCTTGACACATGAAAGCCATCTTGTTGAAACAGACTGACTTGGGAAAATAGTAACTGGTAAACTAGGAAGGAAAATAGTCTTCCTAGGACCAAGTCAGTACAAGCACATTCCCCATAGCTGTTTTAGAGTATTTTACTAATCTTCAGAATGGGTCACAAGCTAACTTAACACATCTATACTTAAGAGTTAATAAGATATCTATTATTATATCTACAGTTTTGCCCGTATGTAATATATATCACTATTGCTCTGCCTATGTCCATGTCCTAACCGCATTAGGATCTACTTTATTTCTAATAAGCTGTCAGTGTGTCTTATTCAACCACTTCTGTTATCTTTACAAATTCTCAAAGTCCAGAATATCTTCAGGAGTTTTTTAGATAAATCTTAAAATGGGTAGCATGACATATGACTATTAATTTAATACGGACAGACCAGGGCTAGTGCTCCTCACTAGAAAAAGCCCTAACTTCAAAAGGAAAAAGTTCCTTGGACATGGTCCCAGTTTATGAATAAGTAGTCACAGCAAGTGGTTTCGGACCCAGCTCAATCAGATACAGATCCTATACTTTTTGAAGCTAATCAACAACAAACTCACTCCTGTAACAAGGTTTCCACAGCTGAAAGTCATCTTAGTTTAGCACAATTTTGCTTGTTTAATCCACTAATCCCTGAACACCTTGCTACTTCCATCATTATTTAAGATCAGTATTTACATTGTTTGGAAAGATTTCTTTGCAAGAACAACTCTCTTTTGTTTAGCAATCAATCAGTTAAAAGCTTTTCTTTGTTTCATGTACTGAAAGACAGTTTCTCTTTTCTTTTTTGACATCTCCTTACAAAATAAGGTATAAGTTTTCAGCAAGCCAAATCATACATTTACTTTAAAGAGAAAAGATAAAACTAATTAATCAAATATTTTAACTAACACATATTTGTGGCACAAAATATAGAAATGTAAAAGATATTTAGAACTGAATGGCATTAGCAATAATACCAAAATTTGTGATGTATACCTCAAGTGAAGGCTAAAATGAGATGAACAGGCCTGAAAGACTATATTAGCAAGAAGAATAAAAGTAAATGAGCTAAGCATCCAACTCAAGAAAGTAGAAATAATAATAAATAGAAGAATATAGAAAAAGCAAAGAAACCATATAGGGTATAAAAGACTAAGAATATATAAGCTTCTAGAAATACTGAACAGGAGAACAATGTGATAAAGATAGAGACTATAAATAATGAAAAGGGAGTCCTTACAGATGAAAAGAATCCAAAAAGTTATTTTTAAGTAACTTTATGACAATTTAAAATGTAGATGAAATGGTAAACTTTATCAAATTGATTCAAGACAAAGTAAAAAATCATAAAAAGTCTATTATCTAATAAATTGCATAAATTTTATTTTTGTTTAAACTCCCAAAAATATGTGATTACAAACATATCACTGGTATTTTTTATAGGCACAACTGTCATGACATCTTCTTTGTACACATTTATATATTATGTGCATTAATACTTATTTACTCATAAATTTAATTTCCTACATTGTTCCTAAATCATTTGTTATTAAATAATGCTGGACTTCTACAAATAAAATGTTTTTCCATTTACTATTAAACAAACGAAGGATTTAAAACTATCTTAGAGCCAGACTTTGCCACCTAGACCCTCCAGTCCTTTGAGTCACTATCTCAGCTCTAAACTGGGATGAAGGAAAAGAGGGGTCAAGATTTAAATGGAGGTTGTAATTAATGCTTTAAAGAAGAATTTATCATTTAAAATGAGAATTTATGAAACTCATGCAAGATAAATGAAGGAACTGGAAAGGGAGATTCAGTAGAACATAGGTGAAAGCAATAACTACAAAAATTAATACTACTTAACATTTATAGACTTCTGAACTGAGACTACTCGTTAAACTGGATATATCCTAGAAAACTCACTTATATATGTAAAAAAGGCAGGGGGCGGATTTCCGATGTACTATTGAAATAGGGGAAAGCAGGACAATGTACATGCCCACTAACTGGGGTATTAGATGGATCTGAGTCATAAACATAGACACTGAGTTGTGTAAGGATGCTTACAGTATGATACCATTTAAACTGTGTATTTCCAAACCATATAATGGTATCTTTTTAAATACATATATATGTATTATACATATATATGTGATAATATTATAAGGTATATTTGGAGGACACGCATCAACTATAGAATAGGGGAGGGAGGAAATTTAAGAAAGATAATGGAGCGAGGAGTCTTAGCAACATGTGTCATGAGTTATTACTTTCAAAAAAAGCTTTGAAGCAAATTTTGTGTATTAACCCTTTTTTTTAAAAGACAGTATAACAGTATCTAGTGTACTATTTTTTCTGTAGTTAAAACATTTTAGAATTTAAAATAAAAATAATACATATATGTTGACAAACTTTTCTATAAATTCTAGTTGGCAGTATAATGTAGATTGTTAATATTGATTTAGTTCTTTATTTCCCTTGGAAGAAAAAGAATCACTTTGAACTTAAGTATTCCTTCTTATTGTCATTTGCATCTTCATCAGTGATTAAAAAAAATCAGTTTTCTTTTTATACTTCCATTGGGAGGGCTAAGTGTCATTTTATTTTCCCTGAAAAGCTCTTCACTAAAACAAGATCCAACACATATGAATCACACTTTTTTATTCTTTTATTTTTATCCCAGCCTGAAATGAAATTGAACAACTGGGGCCCCTCCTGTATACTTAACTAAGCTTATCTATTTTTGATTCATTGTTTAGACCAGGGGATTATTCCAAGCTTTTAAAGGTACTACAGTTTTAAGAATATGTTTCCTTGTGAAGAGTCAATACATGTCATTAGACCCCAAGTTATTTTTTCAAGTCCTCTTTTCTTAAAATAAAGCTCTGAGCCTACTCCCCCTTAGTACTGATTCACAAGAACATGGAACCCACAGTTTATTTTCGTCTTAATCTTACCAAAATAATCACTAGGTGACTGAATATCATATGAAATAAAACATTTTTCCCAAGATATTTTTCCTGTGCATTATACTTATAAATACATCATTCATCAGGCCAATAAAATCCCCCTCTGCAGCATGAGCATTTTAGTTGGAATTCTCTCTCTCTTATTCTTAAAAGGAGTAGGAGATATCTCTAACTGTATTAACTGAAAAAAGTCATCAACAACTGGCATGATAATTTATTTTAGGGTAAATCAATGTCTTCACAAATTATTTCTATCAATATAAGAAGGAAATATAGACTTAAGACAATAAATTTGGTAGGTAATTTCAGTAGCACATTGCTATTTCTTCCATTATTAAATCTTATGTGCAAGGGTTTAAAATGGTTTACTCTACATTTATTTCTCTGTGCTAACTTTAGCTCTGTCTAAAAGTAAAAGTGATCTATAAGACTGTCAGGCAGGGGTTTAAGTAAATCATTTTGTTCTTCATATAATCACACTTAAATACAATTTAATAATATTTATAATGTATCTAAATGTCTACCGAATTCATCTGTATTATATTTGTTATATATAATATGCATATTATACATATATATTTAATTATCAGCAGTCTCCTTCTGCTAGCATATAATTGCATTTCTTTACTCACATTTCTGGTTGCGCCTAACTTAAAATTGTATTGCATTTTGCTTTTTCTGGCTTTTTATCTCTTATTCATCATCTCCTTACTGTAGCTATGGGCCCTTGACAGCGAAAATAAGATTCTTAGGTTCATGGAATCTTTATTATACAAAATGTGCATTAATGTCATTCTTATCTGCTAATGGCCTCTATGAGCAGGGGAAGCAATGAAAGGGAATGGAAATGATTATTTATTCACCATCTTGGTTGAGCATATCACTAATGAACCATGAACACAGATTATCTGAACAAATTTCCAGGGTCAGGCGAGGTCCTTTCTTTTTTATTTTCTTGAAAATATGCATAATAATTATCTGCTATAACATGCACAAAAATAATATATCACATTTTCAAACCACATTTATTTTAGAAAATGGAAATAAGCTAGACATTGAAATACAAAAGGTGCAATGTTTGGTAAGTGAAAATGCTATTCAAATGTCTTATGATTCACTATCACATAACGTATTTTCCACTTGCTATGTAATGCCTAATTTAGACTTTCAGATTTCCAATATATCAGTCATTAATTTGAGAAGACTGTCTTTGCATAATTGAGGTTTTTTAGAAGTTTAGATTCAACAAATGTTGGTTCAGGGTGCCTGACATTGTGCCAGTTGCTGGGAACATACAGATTAGTAAAGAAGTTAATACCATCAAGGAATTCACTGTAGGAGAGACAGCATGCCAACACATATGCAGGATTGTCTTTATGAGAATCATTATCACAAAGTAACATAAAGCTCATATTTTGCTTACTCTAAAATCTTTTTATATTTATGCCATGAAATGAGATTTACTATTTAATAATGGCATATTTCCATGTTGTGTGTGTGTGTGGTGTGTGTTCCGACGTGGTGCTTTACATAGATTATCATTATTAGTCAACAAAATCCAAATATAGCATATATGTATTTTTTCTTTCCTTGCTCAAAATCTTAGCTTCTTTAATATCATACTATTTCACTAGTCTCATTGTATATCTAGACCTCTAACCTACCTTGCCTCAGTCACTAAAGACACTTTTGTTTTTTGTATTTTCTTCCTCCTGGCTTAGGCTTTTATTCTCCATCTGTGCTACTGTTGTTATAGTGATCAGCCAAGATGACTAATCCTTCATTCCTGATTCAGGACCTCCTCACTTACAACAAAGTTTTTCTTAAATGCTCTTCAGCTCTTCAACCTCATATTCCTATGATCACACCTTATATCTGTTTGTCATCAATAGCCATGTCACTCTGATCACTTCCATTTATCCTTAATTCTGCTTAGTGTAGTCCAAAATGTTTTGCCCTGATTTATAGCTCCGTTTTATTGTTCCACAAAACTTTCCTACTATTCATCCTTCACTTTTTATTTTTCTTTTTATCTAATTTGTCTCATAACACAAAATTATAACCAGTTCCTTGCAAGCACCTTGGACTCACTTTTTCCTGTCTCCTTCATTTTCCCTATCTGGAAAAGCCCAAATTTTGGTTGTTCTTGTCTTAAGGATTTTTTCTTGCGGTTATCTCTTACTTATTTTGAAACTTCATTTCTCTATCCCGTCTGAATTATTCCCATCAGTTTACCAACATACTTTATTTAAAACCAACAAAAACCATTTTCTTCATTGATCCTTCCATCCACCTCCGCTACTGTCCTGTTTCTCTACGTCTTTTCACAAAAACACTCTGAGAATAATTTGTTTCTATTATCTCACTTTCCTCACTTCTTATATACTCTTCAACCTATTCCATCTCCCTAAAGTTTTCACCCTCCTCTGCTATTGCTGAGATCACCAAAAACCTCCCATAATGCCAGATTCAATGATCATTTCTGATTTCATCTTATCTGCCTTATCAGTAGCATTGCACAGTTGGCCACTCATTTCTTAAAATAATTCTCTCTCTTGTTGAATCTCTTTTGTTACATATGGTAAATTTACTGATTTAACATCCATACCAACATTCTTCTATTTTATCTTCCTGTACTACAGTGGCTAAAAAGCTAAAAACTGTATTTCATAAACCTCCATATATATAATTCAAAGATGTATAGGGATTTATTTTATTTCTTTAAAGTTTTATTGAAGTATAGTTGATTTACAATGTTGTAATAATTTCTGCTGTACAAATAATTCAGTTATACATATATGCATATTCATTCTTTTTCAGGTTCTTTTCCCATATAGATTATCACAGAATATTGGGTAGAGTTCCTTGTGCTATACATCAGGTCCCTGTTGGTCAGTCATTCCATATACTGCAGTGTGCATATGCCCATCCCAATCTCCCAGTCCATCCCCCCCATGAACTGTCCCCTTTGGTAACCACAAGTTGGTTTTCAAAGTCTCTGAATCTGTCCTGCAAAGAAGTTCATTTGTATCTTTTTTTTTTAATATTCCACATATAAGTGATATCAAATGAAACTTGTCTTTCTCTGACTTAGTTCACTTACTGTGATAATCTCTAGGTCCATCCATGTTGCTACAAATGGCATGATTTCATTCTTTGTTTATGGCTGAGTAAGTATATATTCCTTTGTATATATGTACCACATCATCTTTATCCATTCCTCTATTGATGGTTATTTTCGTTGCTTCCATGTCTTGCCTATTGTAAATAGTGCTGCAGTGAATTATTATTGTTCCCATTTTATGTATGAGAAGTTTTAGAGACGTTATGTAAATTGCACCACATCATATAGTTAATAAAATGTAGAGTCAGGATTCAAAATGAAATCTAACTTTTTACATAGAACTCCACTTTTACGGACTATATTGTTCCACTGGGCTGAAATCAAAGTTTCAGCAAAACCACTCTATTCTGGAAATTCTAAGAGAAAAGCCACTCCTTATTTCTTCCAGCTTTTAGAGGCCACCAGCATTCCTTGGTTTGTGACTACATACTCCAGTCTTGAAGGCCAATATTTTCAAGTCTTTGTTTTCTCCTCTATGTTGGTCTAATCTCTTTCTGTAACTTATAATGACTCTTGTGAGTGTATTTAGGGTCCACCAGATAATCCTTAGATCATTTTCCCATCTTAAAATCTTTACCATAATCACTTTTACAGGTTCTAGGTATTAAGACCTAATAGCTATAGGGACCATTATTCAGACTACTACAAATGGCCATCCAGGAATGAAGATGTTTCCAATCTTGATGGAAAAATAAAATACTGCTGGTCTAAACTGGAAGATGAAATACAATAAAGATAGGTAGAGAAAAGTAAAGGCTATTATATCTTTGTGGACATACACCACAATGGGAACTCCCATGTACATGATTTTAGCAGATGAGGGTTTGATCCTTTGTCAGGGAGAGGCACAAAATATTTGAGAATGATAACATAGGCTAATTAATATATTGATTATATATTATAAATATATCAAACAAGTAATCAACAGAAGGAGTAACAATTGTGATACACATATGGAGAGAGATAAAGATAGAACCCAAACTGAAAGTAAGGCCCCATTTTTTTTTTTTTTTTGAAAAGAAAATTATGGACATGGAGAAGGCCCCATTTTTAAAATGAGAAATTCTCAATAAAAATTTGGCCAGATTTACGAGTATATTTATAGGCAAATATGTCAAATTTTACTGCTTGTAATACTTAATTTAACTATATATTTAAAATCAATTATTTTTTAAATACAAATATACTTGTTTCCCTCTCAAATTTTATGAAAAAAATGTATTTAAACTCTTAACTTGCATCTTCTACATCACTGTCTTTGTCACCATTAGAACCACTTTTCAAATCATCTGGAACAGGTTTTCAGAGCCTATTATCCTCAATTCCATCTAAATTACTTGAAATACAGCAACTTTAAAAATTCATATATAATCTTGCCACCCGAAAAGTTAGTTCAAGTTCCAAGTACCATTGATATAACATAAATATTATGATTTCCTAAATTTCATAAAGAAATATTTTCTTCACAACAAAAATATGATTTTTCTGTTGCTCTGAAAAATGAGTTCCAAAGACATATATATATATTTTCTTTTTGGCCATACCCATGGCAAGTGGAAGTTCCTGGACCAGTGATTGAACCTCATCAAAGCAGTGACCCAAGACAATGAAATGACAACAGCAGATCCTTAACCCACTGTGCCACAAGAGAAATTCCCAAAAACATATTTATAAAGACATCTAACATTTGTTGTGATGTCATATACAATGAAAGTCACTGAATCTTTCTTATATATTTTGCCTTTTATTTTTACTCATACCACCAGGCTTCCTTGAACATTATGGGCAACTGAAGTCTTATGATATTTTCCTCAATATATTTTACTTTACTCAAAAAAGGCTAATGAAAAAAATGGCCTATAATAAGGATGTTTTATATATTTCTGAAGAAAGATTTTAGTGAACAGTCTCCTTGTATCTGGGCACTTATAGTACATGAGACAGGAGGATAAAAAAGTGGTAGGAAGTATAATTAAACTAAATTATTATTTATCCCAGTAGGAAACCAATAAGTAATTTATAAAATCAACTCAATAAAGGCCTGTATACATACATGATTTAGAGAGATCAAAATAAATACTGGAAAATAGAGAGTATGAACTAATAAATGTAGTTTTTTCCATCTAAAGAGAGTAATTTGAGGTGAGTAGAATAGAGCAGAAGATCTTTTAATTAAAAAAGGCTCTCTATTATTTTATTTTTTAATTACATGCATTATTACTTTTTGTAATTACAATGCAGTTAAATAGCAACAGATAATTGTGGATCTCATAAGCTGTAATACTGTAAGCATATGATTGCTCCTATGGAACCTTTATGTATTACTTCATTTCAATTAGAAAATATACCACCAAAACATATGCCATCACTTTAGAGCTCCTCTGCATGAATTAATGAAGAACACCGTTCAATGTTTCACTTGTCCCTTTTGGCTTCAGTTTCTGGAAATGCTTGGCTATATGCTGTTTAGAGATGTTTGTGGGTGGTGGCTAAAATCTGTTATGCATCATGTCCTATGGATCCCTTTGGATACAAATGTTTTAATTACTCAAGTGGAATGAAGTGAAAAGACTCACTACGTTGATTTGTCAGGAATAAGACATTCTTTGCTCTGCTAATTCTTGGCTCTGGCTGTTAAAGAGCCATTGCTTCTTGGTTTGCAGCCTGGAATAATAAGTTACATAAATAACTTCCTTGTGGCTGGTCCTCCTCCAAACTTGATGTGGTGCCACTATTCATTAATATCATGTCGGAGAGCAGGCCTGCTTGGAATATGCAATGGTTTCCCTCATCTAGAAATTGCAGGAACAGTGACAGGGTTAAAGAACTGCATACAAGTGAAATACCATTACAGACCATGCCATCACTCAGAATCTGTTTGCATAAAAAAAGCTGTTTTCACGATCATAAAATTACAAAACTTAAAACCTCTTTAAAATGAATTATGTTTTTGTTCCTTATACATACAACGATCATCTATAATATTAAGGATTTAAGAATGAGCTAATATTAGATTAATGTACATGCATCTATTTCACATAAAAGTGAAATTATATATCATTATTTTGTCACATTTTACCATAGAAATGCCATGGAAACTCAAAGTACTTGCAGCTCCATGTTCTTTCCTGAGTGAGCTCCACTGTCTCATACCAAGAATGGGAAGGAAGTCAAATTTGTTTCCTGGCTTCAAATCATTAGATGAATGCTCAGTATGTGAGGCAAAGGTAATTGTATATAAAGAGGTAACTGTGATAATTATAAAGAAAACCAAACACCTCTGAGAAGACTTCTTGTATAGCACTGTTCAGTAGGGGAACTCCACATTGCATGAGACCAAACTGTCCTAATGGGATCTTTAGGTACAAATGCTACAAAAATACAGAAAAGCAGATCAACCCTTCTCAGTTTCTAGAAGAAGTGTTCTAGTTCTCAGCATTGATTGTTTATCTTAGACTTGGAACCATGCAGTAACTATGGTTTTAAAAAAGTGAAGTTCTTTGCTGCCTTGTATTTACACATATGCAAGTATCACTGTAATAAGTTGTTTAACAAAAGATTGTATTTTCCCCTGTGATACATCTAGGAAAGGATATCTGAAATATTAAGTCTTTTGCCAAAATTAAGCAGCATTTATGAAGATCCCAGGTCTCAGATGAGGAAGGCGGAAAGGATAACACTCTTTCTCTTTACCTATTCTTTCTACTAGATTCAAAATATTTCCTTAACTGATTTGAAATCATAGAATAAGATTTCTAGAAATGTTACAAAATTCTGTTACTCTGGAATATTTTGGAAGCCTTATAAAGCTTTAAGATTGTTGATGATTTTGGTTTTAAAATTTTTATACAAACAGATTATTTATGCAAATTAGTCCATGTGAAAAATGGTGAAAAAAAAATGGCAACAGTTCCAAATAAACCTTTATTTTAAAACTCTTTTCTTAGATTTAAAATGGTTTTTAAAGAATTTATTTCTGTAAGTACATTTTACAAAATAAAAATGTAAACCTCAGGGAAATGTCCAAGGCAGAAGAAATAAAAGAAATTTAACAATTCTTAGACTAGAGAGTTTTAAAAAGTAAAGACTAACAATCTCATCTTCAGGAAGACGGTTTCTAAATTGCAGATTCCAGAATTAATATAAATGTATCCCTTTGACCCAGCTACTTTATCTCCCATGCTCAGCTTCTTCATAAACCTATAAGAAAGTGGAACTAGGATTAAAGAACAGGGTTATTTCCACATCCAACATACCATAATTCCAACAGTGGTCCTCTTTGTCTAAAATAATTCTGTCTTCTAATTTATAAGTAAATTTTAAAACTCTTGTTCCTTTAATTCATTTCTCACTCTCAGATATTGTTGGATATCTTTTAAAAATTTTAGCAATAAACCTATATCTTAAAATACATTGAGATTTAGGAAGCAGTAGCAAAGATTTCCTTATTTCCATATATGAACAGTTTCCATATATCCCACAACCAATTTCACTAATTATTAAAGTCTTACATTAGTGTGATATATAGGAAACAATTTTGATGGGTTATTATTAACTAAAGTCCACACTATATTCAGATTTACTTAGTTTTTAACTGTCCATTTTCTGTTCCAGCATAACATTCATGAAAACGTATTACATTCGGTAGTCAAGTCTCCTTAGACCCCTGTTCACTATGTAGATTTCTCAGATTTTCCTTGTTTTTGATAACCTTGACAGTTTGAAGGAGTATTGGCTAGATATTTTGTAGAATACCCTTCATTTGGGATTTATCTGATATTTTCTCATTATTAGGCTGGATTTTTTGATATCTGTAAGGAAGATAACAGAGGTAAAATGCCATTCTCAATAAATCATATGTAGGGTGTGTACTGTCGACATGAATTACCACTACTGATGGTAACCTTGATCACCAGGCTGTGATAGTGTTTGTTTTATTTATTCACTGTAAACTACCTCCTTTTCTTCCCTTTCTCTATTTTGTGGAAAGATTTTACTTGTCAGGAGGTGGAAAGTTAGGGTCCACCTCCTTGAGGGAAAAAAATAATACAGCATTCTTCAGCATGGGAGTTTTGTATCTTCCCTCTCTAAGTGTTTATTCATTCAATTATATATTTACATTAGTATAGACTCATAAATATTTATTTTATACTTTGGATTATAATGCAGTACTTTTTTTTTTTTTTTTTGCTCTGTCTGTTCCAGTCCTGACCACTGGGGGCTCTTTCAGTTGACTCCTATGTCTTATTTATATACTCATAGACATATATATGTATATACATATATTTTCCTGATTGTTGTTGTGTTCTAGAGTACTACCTTACTTTTCTGTGCCCCAGGACTATGTTGTATATTTATTGCCTGAGCTGTAGAATCAGCCATTTCTTCAACGACTTTTTTTTTTAATTGCAGAATTGTTTTAGAAAATAAGATCTGAAATTTAGATATACTCTTTACCACTAGGGTGTCATTGTTTACACGCCTTCTCAGCTCAGAATATATGTCTACTAATCCTTGCTTGGACACACATCTATAAATATTTGTAATGCATCCCTCTGTATCTACATTTAACTAAATATGAGTTTATTAGAATCTCCAACTCTAAACCATTAGCATGTGGGTCATCCTAATCTTCTCCCCATACTATCTGTACCCTATTCCAACAGTTAGAAATATGGCCTCAGCTGTCCATCAACCATTTAATTAATTGTTAGCTTCCAGTACACATATATTATGGTTTTAGAATTGTTAATGTCTACCTTTGAAGAAAAAAACTTTATAAATTAATGCAGTGGTCATTTTGTGCAATTCCTTTTGCCTTTAGTCATGCAATTCCCACTCTTTCTAAATTATTTGTCACTATATTTTCCTCTCTTCCTCTTTAGTAAGATTGTTTCACATATTTGTGATACAGTTAGATTATTTCATCACAATTCCCATTCCTTCTTGGGATTCCTGGACTTCCTGAATTTTCATATAGTGAGGTTCACTCTTTGTGTAGTAAGGATCTATGGATTTTGACAAATGCATTGTGTCATATATCCAGCATTTTAGCATCAAACCGAATGGTTTCACTACACTAAAGTGTCTCCTGTAATTCATCTAGTCACTTCTCTGGCTGCCCTCGGAAACCCCTGGTACCAACCGATATGTATGTCATCTCTATAACCTTCCTTACAGAATTTCATATAAATGGAATGATAATGTATGTAACATTTTTAGTTTGGTTGCTTTCACTTAGCAATATATTTTTGAGATTCATTCATTCCTTTGTTTGATCTGATTGTTTATTCTTTTATATTACTTAATAGTATTCAATTTTATGTATGTTGTTCAATTTAGATATCCATTCACTTTTTTGAAGAAAATCTTAATTGCTTCACACTTTTAGTGATTACACATAGAACTGCTATGTTCACACTATGCATGTTGTGTGGAACTAGTTTTAAATCATTTGAAAATACTTAGGAGCATTACTCCTGGATCATGTGCTAAGGCTCTGATTAATTTTGTAAGAAGTTACTAAACTGTATTCTGAAGTGGCTAAAGCCTTCTCTGCTGCCACCAGCAATGAATGCGAGTTCCTACTGCTCTGTATTTCACCAGTAATTTATATTGTCAGTGTTTAGATTGTCCAGGCATTTATAGTAACCTATTACAATGTACAGTGGTATTTCATTTTTTTTTTAGTTTGCATTATCATAATGGCAAATGATGTTGAATGTGTTTTCATGTTTATTTTCCATTTGTATATTTTTTTGGTGATGTCTTTTTTAAATATCTTGCCTATTTTTACTCATTTTTTCCCCATTTACAAGTAATTTGTGTATATTAGATACATTTTACTTTTCAGATGTTTTGAAAATATTTTCTCCCAGTTTATAGTTTGCTTTTTAATATTATTTTAACAATGTCTTGATGGATTTTTTTTTTTCTTGTCGTTTGGGCTTTTCTAGGGCCACTCCCGTGGCATATGGAGGTTCCCAGGCTAGGGGTCTAATCGGAGCTGTAGCTGCTGGCCTACGCCAGAGCCACAGCAACGCGGGATCCTAGCTGTGTCTGCAATCTACACCACAGCTCATGGCAATGCTGGATCCTTAACCCATTGAGTGAGGCCAGGGATCAAACCTGCAACCTCATGGTTCCTAGTCGGATTCGTTAACCACTGAGCCACGATGGGAACTCCCTAGAAGGTTTTAATTTTAATAAGGTCCACCCCTTGATTTTTCATTCATGGACCTTATTTTCACTATTGTATCTAAAAATTCATCACAAAACCCAAGGTCACGTAGATTTTCCCCAATGGTTTGTTTTTGTTCTATCTTTTGCATATTAGTGATCTATTTTGAGTAAACTTTTCCTGTAATATGTGAAGTCTATGGCTAGATTTCTTTCCTTTTTTTTGCATATGCATGTCCAATTTTTCCAGCCAAGTTATTGAAAAATTTATTATTTATTGTATTTGCCTGTGTGCCTCTATTAAAAATTGATTGCCTATAGTTGTGTGGCTATAATTCTTGGATCTTTATTCTGTTCCACTGCCCTTCTATGTCTGTTATTTCACCATGCTTTATTATTTGATGTAGCTTTATCCTCAATTTTTAAATAAAACAGTGTGAATCCTTTAATTTTGTTTCTCTTCAGTTGGTGCTGGCTATTTTAGGTCTTTTCTCTCTCCATATACATTTTTGAATCAGTTTGTGACTATATACAAAATGGTTCCCTGAGATTTTGATTGGTTTGCATTGAATTTATAGATCAACTGGGTCAAACTTGAGATCTTTTTTTTTTTTAATTTATTTATTTATTTTTTTAATTTTCCCACTGTACAGCAAGGGGGTCAGGTTATCCTTACATGTGTACATTACAATTACATTTTTCCCCCAGCCTTTCTTCTGTTGCAACATGAGTATCTAGACAAAGTTCTCAATGCTATTCAACAGGATCTCCTTGTAAATCTATTCTAAATTGTGTCTGATAAGCCCAAGCTCCCGATCCCTCCCACTCCCTCCCCCTCCCATCAGGCAGCCACAAGTCTCTTCTCCAAGTCCATGATTTTCTTTTCTGAGGAGATGTTCATTTGTGCTGGATATTAGATTCCAGTTATAAGTGATGTCATATGGTATTTGCCTTTGTCTTTCTGGCTCATTTCACTCAGGATGAGATTCTCTAGCTCCATCCATGTTGCTGCAAATGGCATTATGTCATTCTTTTTTATGGCTGAGTAGTATTCCATTGTGTATATATACCACCTCTTCCGAATCCAATCATCTGTCGATGGACATTTGGGTTGTTTCCATGTCCTGGCTATTGTGAATAGTGCTGCAATGAACATGCGGGTGCATGTGTCTCTTTTAAGTTGAGCTTTGTCCGGATAGATGCCCAAGAGTGGGATTGCGGGGTCATATGGAAGTTCTATGTATAGATTTCTAAGGTATCTCCAAACTGTTCTCCATAGTGGCTGTACCAGTTTACATTCCCACCAACAGTGCAGGAGGGTTCCCTTTTCTCCACAGCCCCTCCAGCACTTGTTATTTGTGGATTTATTAATGATGGCCATTCTGACTGGTGTGAGGTGGTATCTCATGGTGGTTTTGATTTGCATTTCTCTTATAATCAGCGATGTTGAGCATTTTTTCATGTGTTTGCTGGCCATCTGTATATCTTCTTTGGAGAAATGTCTCTTCAGGTCTTTTGCCCATTTTTCCATTGATTGATCGGCTTTTTTGCTGTTGGGTTGTATAAGTTGTTTATATATTCTAGAGATTAAGCCCTTGTCAGTTGCATCATTTGAAACTCTTTTCTCCCATTCTGTAAGTTGTCTTTTTGTTTGCTTTTGGGTTTCCTTTGCTGTGCAAAAGCTTTTCAGTTTGATTAGGTCCCGTGGGTTTATTTTTGCTCTAATTTCTATTGCTTTGGGAGACTGACCTGAGAAAATATTCATGATGTTGATGTCAGAGAGTGTTTTGCCTATGTTTTCTTCTAGGAGTTTGATGGTGTCCTGTCGTATATTTAAGTCTTTCAGCCATTTGGAGTTTATTTTTGTGCATGGTGTGAGGGTGTGTTCTAGTTTCATTGCTTTGCATGCAGCTGTCCAGGTTTCCCAGCAATGCTTGCTGAATAGACTTTCCTTTTCCCATTTTATGTTCTTGCCTCCCTTGTCAAAGATTAATTGACCATAGGTGTCAGGGTTTATTTCCGGATTCTCTATTCTGTTCCATTGGTCTGTCTGTCTGTTTTGATACCAGTACCACACTCTCTTGATGACTGTGGCTTTGTAATATTGCTTGAGGTCTGGGAGAATTATGCCCCCTGCTTGGTTTTTGCTTCTCAGGATTGCTTTGGCAATTCTGGGTCTTTTGTGGTTCCATATAAATGTTTGGATTGTTTGTTCTAGTTCTGTGAAAAATGTCGTGGGTAATTTGATAGGGATTGCATTGAATCTGTAGATTGCTTTGGGTACTATGGCCATTTTTACAATATTGATTTTCCCAATCCAGGAACATGGACTATCTTTCCATTTATTTACATCTTCTTTGATTTCTTTGATTAAAGTTTTTTAGTTCTTGGCATATAGGTCCTTTACCTCCTTGGTCAGGTGTATTCCGAGGTATTTGATTTTGTGAGGTGCAATTTTAAAAGGTATTATATTTTTGTATTCCTTTTCTAATATTTCATTGCTGGTATACAGAAATGCAACTGACTTCTGAATGTTAATCTTATATCCTGCTACTTCACTGAATTTATTAATCAGTTCAAGTAGTTTTGGGGTTGAGTCCTTAGGGCTTTCTATGTATAGTATCATGTCATCTGCATACAGTGACAGTTTTATCTCTTCTCCTCCTATATGGATGCCTTTTATTTCTTTTGTTTGTCTAATTGCTGTGGCTAGGACTTCCAAAACTATGTTGAAGAGCAGTGGTGAGAGTGGGCATCTCTGTCTTGTTCCAGATTTGAGTGAGAAGGCTTTCAGTTTTTCCCCATTGAGGATTATATTTGCTGTGGGTTTATCATAAATGGCTTTGATTATATTCAGGAATGTTCCCTCTATACCCAGTTTGGCGAGGGTCTTGATCATGAATGGATGTTGGACTTTGTCAAATGCTTTTTCTGCGTCTATAGAGATGATCATATGATTTTTGACTTTTTTTTTGTTAATGTGGTGTATGATGCTGAATGATTTGCGTATGTTGAACCATCCTTGTGAACCTGGGATGAACCCCACCTGGTCATGGTGTATAATTTTTTTGATATGTTGTTGGATTCGGTTGGCTAAGATTTTGTTGAGGATTTTTGCATCTATATTCATCAATGATATTGGGCGATAGTTTTCTTTTTTGATGGTATCTCTGTCTGGTTTTGGAATGAGGGTGATGGTGGCCTCATAGACTGTCTTTGGGAGTATTCCTTCTTCTTCAACCTTTTGAAAGAGTTTAAGGAGGATGGGCACCAATTCCTCTTTATATGTTTGATAAAATTCACCTGTGAAGCCATCTGGTCCTGGACTTTTATTTGTAGGGAGTGATTTTATGACCTCTTCAATTTCATTTCTAGTGATCGGTCTGTTCAGTTGGTCTGTTTCTACTTGATTCAGTTTTGGCAGGCTCAGACTTGAGATCTTAATGGTATCAAGTGTTCCAGTTCAGAAACATGGATGATAGCTCCATTTACTTAAATACACTTTGATTTCTTTCATCATTGTTTTATATTTTTCCACATATAGATCCTCTACACACTTAGAGTTATAACTAAATATTCCTTCTTTTTATTCCTTATAATATTTGTCATTCATTTCAACTGTGCTATAAGGACCTAATATAGTCTATTGTTTTTAATGAAACACTAATTTTAGATCAATTAAGAATAAGAAATATTTTACCATCATTTATTATATCTGACACTTTTCCTTTTGTTATATAAAGTTTCTCAAGTACTTTCTTTTAAGGTTTTATTTCTGTCTTTGATTTTCTGTAGTTTGAATATGATATGCCTAGATGTAGTTTATTTGCTGTGTATTCTGCTTGTTCTCTGGGCTTCCTCAGTCTGTTGCTTGGTATTCTCTAGGCTTCCTCATCATTAATTTTGGAAACTTCCTTGACATTACTGCTTCAAATATTTCTTCTGCTTTATTTTCTCTTTCTGTTACTCCATTTACACATATATATTACATGTTTTATGTTGTCCTACCATTCTTGGAAGTTATGTTTTTTTTGTTTTGTTTTGTTTTCTTTTTTTTCCCTTTGCACTTCATACTGGGTAGTCCCTACTACCCTACCTAGAGGACCACTGATTGTTTCCTTTTTGAGTCCACTGATGAACCTATAGAAAGCATTCTTCATTTTTTAAAAGTGGTTTTTAAATAATTACTAGCATTTCTTTTTACTGTTTGTAGAGACACTCTGCATACCTTAGACATCTGTCCTCTGACATTTTGTACGCCTTTTTTTAGAGCCCTTAACATATTGATCATAGCCATTTTCCATTCCTTGTTTGATCATTCTAACATCTTTATCATATCTGAGTCTGGTTCTGATTATTGTTTTATTTATTAAAAACTGTTGTTTTTTTCTTGCCTTTGGTATGCTTTATAATTTTTTTGTTGTTGGAAGCTAGATACGTTTTATTTTGGGGTGGAAGTGAATATGAATTGAAGAAGATGGGCATTTAGAGTGAGGATTTATATTGTTTTGGCTAGGAATTGGCTGGTTTAGTTTTTGCTGTAACTAGAGGCTCCAGAAACTTTAAAACCATCTTGTATACTTGTTGTCTCCTCCTGACTTTAGGCTTCCATAAGTCCTCCTCGAGAGTCTGTGTCTTGCAGCTCATTCAGCTGTACTTGTTGTCAGCATACTGAAACTCTTTTGACATGGTGGTTAGGTGGCCTGAAGAGGGATGACTCTGCAGTCTGATTACATCTCAGTCTTGCAGTGAGCATGGATCTCAGGATTATGACCATCACATGCGTTTCTCTAATGGTTTAGCTTTTTCCCTATTCTTTCTTCCTTTCCTCAATTGCTGTGTTTCCAATTTATTTTCTTGAACCCCTGACCCCTGTTGACATTTTTTTTCCCCACTGTGTGATACAGAAAGCCTAGAGGTGGCTTTATTAGAAGAAATTTTTTTTTCCCCAACTGGGAACGGCTCTGGTAAAGTCTTTTCTCCTGGAGTATAGGCCTTTGCCACATAAAAGTCTCTAAGTATATTTTATTTTTTTATTTTTTATTTTTATTTATTTATTTTTTTTTGTCTTTTGTCTTTTTTAGGGCTGTACCTGTGGCATACAGAGGTTCCCAGGCAAGGGGTCTAATCAGAGCTGTAGCCACCAACTTACACCAGAGCCATAGCAACGCAGAATCCGAGCTGTGTCTGCAACCTACACCACAGCTCATGGCAATGCCAGATCCTTAACCCACTAAGCAAGGCCAGGAATTGAACCCTCAACCTCATGGTTCCTAGTCGGATTCGTTAACCACTGAGCCACAATGGGAACTCCCCTGAGTATATTTCATAATGATTTTTCCCTCCCTCCTGACAGTCCACACTCTAACGCCAGCAATTCTTCAAATCTACCTTTTTAGTATTCCCACCAGCTTATGTTTCCATCACCTTCTGCCAAGGTGAGCAGATCTTCTCATCATTACCCACTGTGCCTTTTTCTCCAGCCTTCAAGGTAGTGGTTTTCTGATGGACCCAAGAAAAGTCATTGATTTTTAGCTTATCCATATTTTTCTTGCTCTAAGTACATGCATGGCAATTTCTAAACTCTTTACATGTGGAAGCTGAAACCTAAAATCAACATCCCTTTGTTGAAGAGAACTTGTCTAATTAGTGTCTGCAGCAAGAGGATAGGACACATGTGGATTAGATTATTATGGTAGATAGTGTTTCAAATATTTGTTTTAAAATCAAATTCAAAACTAGAATACATAGTTTATGGTAAAGACATAATTGGAAGTCATATTGAAAAAAATCATTTAAAAATTTTTTCCATCAAGAAAGAACTTTGATAAACTTAACTTAAAAGTAACATTTGATACCAAGTACTATAGTGCAAATTAATTATCTCTGATTTAATAGTCCTAAAGTGATAGTTAATAAATTGGCAAAAAAGTTTTAATATTCCTTTTCTTGTATAAATGATTTAGTTTTTCAAGTTAGTAGAATATTAAGAGACGGCTTCAAATATATGAGCAGAAGGATCTCTGGCTGTTAAAGGATTCCATCATAGGTCCTCTGGATAAATGCCTGATTCCCCTATAGGCCTGTCTAATGTAATTCCATATTCAGAGTTAACGAACCATGGAAAGCCTGTTTGCAAAAAGTGGCAAGGTTGCAGGGAGTGAGACGCTAGAATTCTTATTAAAGTATTAAGAATCAAAAATTATAAATCTGGGATTCCTAACTCTATGAAATGTATTTAGACAATTGTTGAAATTACACAGATATTTTTAAATGTTGATAGAAGTTAACGCCAATAAAATTTTTATTAAATACAGAATAAAATTCTATCTTTAAATGCTTGTACAAGAAAAGATGCATGTTCAATTACTTGTCAGAAAATTGGCAGAAATTTTACTTACTTTTAATTCTTTGTTTAAATTTTATTTATTTCCCATTTCTTCTCATCTCACATACTGAGACCTAAGTAATTATATGATTCTAGGATACAAGTAGTATCCAGAACAGATTATCATTTTTATAAACAGTTAAATAGATAAAATAACTGTTACATAACCCATATACACACACACACATGCTCACACACAAATATGTCTAGCTGTTAAGTCACAATATCCAGGCTAATAGTAACCATAGCAAATGTTTAATAACATATTGCAGTAAGTCATGGGAGATAATTTATTTCTAGGTAATGGAGCAAGATATTTTTAAAGATACTTCTCAAAATTTGACAGCATCCCAGCCAGGAAGTTTATATACCATGCCTCCTCTATATCCTTCTCACATAGGAGGGAGGCAGATCTTTTCCCAAATAGGTTAAAAAAAAACTTATGGAACAGAGATGTTTAAATGATCCAAACTAATTGAAATCTAGTATTTCTCACAGATGTATAACTATAAAAATTAGTACACAAAAGATAAGTAAATAAATACTGATGGTGAAATTTTATGTGGACTTTAAGCAAACTGTACAGAAGACTAACTAAAAATCCTCTTCAATCAGTGTACCAATCCTAAATGGAGGTGTCAATCAATTCAGGAGTGGTTCAATAGTCCTAGTAATTTTTTACACAATACAGACTAGAGTAGTGGGTTTCAAGACTGATTAGAGTACATGGAAACAGCAAGACACTGGAGAGAAAAATAGGGAAAATAATTTTTCTTCATAATATCATGGGAAAATTAGGAGTTAACTATTATTAGTTTTACAACTGAAAGATATGTATATGAAGTTCAGTTTTGCATGTGTGACCCTTGAAGAGAAGTTAGTGTAGACAAATTCCTCAGATTTGATTCCTGGCTCTACTACCTAATAGTGGTATAATTTCGAGGAACGACTCAGTTTCCTAATCCTGAGATCCTGACTAAACCGTGCCTCACAACTGTAGGGTCATTATGACGATTAGATGTTGAAATAAATGCAATGGGCTTAAAAGAGTGCCATGCACATAAATGCTCAATAAATGTTGGTCTCTATCATTACATATTTTAGCAAAAATATATGAAATGTGGCTATGGGAAATATTTAGGTGTATGGTAAATCATGTATACAATAGTCTTTAAAAAATTATGTATACTATAGCTAAAAATATACTATAGTTGTATTTTTATTTGACATTTATGTACAAGTACTTAGATTAGTGGTATGGTGCATTTTATAAAGTTGATCTGTACAGTGGATTTAGGTTGTTTTCAACTTATGTGTTTATCATTATATTGATAAAGTCATATATCAAAATGAAAAAAATCAAATATTTTAAATCACCTGTCATTGGAGTATTAAAATTTAGATAATAAGGGAGTTCCCATTGCAGCTCAGTGGGTTAAGAACCCAACTAATATCCATGAAGATGAGGGTTCCATCCCTGACCTCACTCAGTGGGTTAAGGATCCGGTGTTGCCGTGAGCTGTGGTATAGGCCAGCAGCTGTGGCTCAGAATTGACACCTAGCCTGGGAACTTCCATATGCCCTAAGTGTGGCCCTTAAAAAAAAAAAAAGAGAGAGAGAGAGAGCAAGAGTAAAAATGACTTTCCTGGAGTTCCCACTATGGCACAGTGGTTTAATTATTTGGGTTTCTCTGTGCAGGTACCCGTTTGATCCCTGGCCTAGTGAAGTGGGTTAAGGATCCAGTGTTGCTGTGGTGTAGGTAGCAGTTCTGGCTTGGATTTGATCCTTAGCCCAGGAACGTTCATGTGCTGTGGGTGTGACTGAAGGGGAAAAAAAAAATTACTATTTCCTGAATGAGCCGTATTTAATATTCCTAATATTACATACTTGACCAGCAACATGAATATTAATTTAATTTACCTTTTGTGAATAAGTATTCATGAATTCCATTATGGACATATTTTATAAAAAGATGAATAGATTTTTATTGTAATTACTCAAGTTGATCATACTTGTAACACAGATTCAGCACATAATTATCTACTTTCTATTTCATGTTTTATTAAATAGATTTCTTGAAAGTGAGGAACGGAACATCAAATCTATAACATAATTGCTACACTATGGTCATTTTTCATCCCTGACTGTAGTTTAGCAAAGCACACACGCACAGACACACATGCACACATGTGGCCACACCACTTCTATATACTATTGTGGATTTTGAAGTATAAACAGGTCAGTTCTAGCAATTTGGAGTGTGGTTAGAATGACCACACTGTTCATGTGTCCAGTGACCATTCTGGTCTATGTGAACCAGAATGCATGGTCACCCTAACAAGATTACGAGAGGACAGCACTGTCCAGTGCTCATCAGCTTGTACTAGAGTAAACACACTTGACTTAATTTGAAACTAGCTGCTGACATTTTGCAGGGGGGTGAATAAATGTATACCTTGACTAGGTTTATCATTTTAGAAAATATAAACACTTTTATAATCTAAAGAGATTCTTAAGATATTTATCATATTTTGGAACAAAACCAGTTTTAACCATTCATGAGCTCTTATATGGTAATAAATTAGGTAATCTCTAAAGCTGCTTTAAAACTTTAATTAACATAATATTTCCATTGTATTCTACTGTAAAATATATCCCATACATATAAAGAAAATCTTGGGTTTTTATTAGAGGTTCCCTATAACTTAGGATCTGTTCTGGATCTATTGCTCATTGTGGAAATGTAAGATGCCTGTTTCAAATTATGTGCAAGTGTTTTACATGCAGAACAGAAAAATATTATTTATAACTTGATCAATATAATTACGAGACGAGACTTCTTCATTAAAGATACATTAGTTTTACATCCTATCTTTTTTTTTTTTTTTAACTATGAATAACAAACTGCCGTTAAATTGCTAGTACAAATTTTTCCTGATGAAGTACCTAGAGGGAGCATCAGGTCCCTTGGCTACAATCTTTTTACCAGTCTAGATAGATAAAAAGTGATTTAAATTTTAAGCAGGCTTAAATAGTTCTAGAATCGGAAAATATTTTTACATACATTTAAAAATTAATAATAAATCTCATGATAGCATTTTAGTAGCTATGCTTTTAGACTTAATTTCTATGCTGCTATGATAAAAGTATTACTAGAGTGTTATTAACGCCATTAAAATTATGTTTTAAAAACAAAGTATCAGCTAATTTCTACTCCGATTAGTTAACAGAATCTATAAAGATATAGGACATTCTTATCAAATAAGATATTCAGAAATTTCAACATGGGTGAAGAAACAAATCAATTTATTAATGAATTGCAAAGGGGTCTAAGAATAAATTTAAATATACTCATCTGTACATGTGAAAACTACACATTATATTGACTCACATACAATTATTTACTACAAAATCCTAGAGCCATAAATGATCTCCCTACAAATAATCCTCTTCCCACTACAATTCCTTTTAATGAAAGCATTTCCAGGAAAAAGTAAATACCTTGTGCACATTTTGAATCACAAAGAGCTGATTTCCTCACAAGAAATCTCTATTAAACAACAATGTCTAAGAAAATTTATTGTATTGACTATAACTTGTAACTTTTACTCATTAACTTTTTGTTTGTTTAGTTTTTATATTTTTATGGCGGCACCCGCAGCATATGGAAGTTCCCAGCTAGGGACTGAATCTGAGCCACAGCTACTGCAATGCCATATTCTTTATCCCACTGTAGTAGGCTGGTGATTGAACCCAACACCTCCCCAGCAACCCAAGCTGCTGCAGTGGGACTCTTAACCCACTATGCCACAGGGGGAACTCTTACCCATTACTTTTAGTTCTGGATTTCGTATTCTAATAAATCTTCTCTCTTCTTTATTTGATGATCTTTTAAATATTTGAAAGAGGTACTATATCTTACATTAAGTTTTTTTTTTTAAGAAGGAAGGAAATGATCTTGGTTCTTTTAATTATTCTATGGTCTTTCCAAATGTTACTCATAGAAGTGATCACAGTAGATGTTTAAATTAAGCAAATTATAATGAGTTTGCTTTACATTTCTTCTGCCTATTATATTTCAATTAATCAGCCCTAAAATTGTTATTTCTTTTATATTTATCTTTAGGCTGTTTAATATTAATATGTGAACACGTTTACTTTAATATATCTATCTGATGTGTGTGTGTGGGATATACATTTCAAAGACTCAGAGCCTGCATAATTATTTACCAAGATTACCCTACATATTTTTGGAAAGGAAATGGTTTATTCATTACTGTCAATCTGTCCTATCCCCAGACATTCTACCACTTGTGCTCATATTCCATTACAGTTAAATTATCAAGCAAACCTCTCAAAAAGTCCTTCAAAAGATGCAGCTCAGAGACAAAGCTGACATGGTAATCAACACATATGTAGTGCAGTGTGAGAACTGCTTTTATATTAGCAGCATGAAGGCTCTGTAAATAACCAAAATACTCATGACACTCTCAAACTGAAGATGTCAAAGGTGATAAAGGAGGATGGTTACTAGATAAACAGAATTATAAAATAATAAGAAATTTGGAAATACATATTGAAGGAAAAGGGTTGATATAAAAGAAGTATCTAGAGTGCAGAGGTCATGCTTGGTACTTTATTGTCATCTTTGTGTTTTAATTAAATGCATTATATAACATTGATTCATAGACCGATTTATATAATTTGACAGCTATACAATAAAATATTTGATTAATTACAATCACATTTTATAACAAAAAGATCTCACTCACTCACTAAAGGGACACATATTCTGAGAGAACATGAAGATCTAATTAGCTTTTAGAATCTTGGAGTCATGTTCTTTATTAAAGAGATTTATGAATTTTGGTAAGTCATTTAACTTCTCTTGGCTTTGTTTGCATACTTTAAATTGAAGGATTTGGACTAAATAACCTTCAACTTTCCTTCTACCTTGAATAATCCATCAGTGATTAAAAGAGATGGTAAAGAGAAATTAAAAATTCTATCGAACTTCAAAAATGTATAAAATCCCAAGGCCACTGCCTTTCTACCAACTTAACTGAGTTTATAGCCTCTTCCGATCAGAAAACTTTTTGCATGGGATTATTTTTTCAAGTAGAATCCCCTGACTCATAAGTCACGCCTTTGTCCTTAAATCTCACTCAGTAATCCATGTAGACCTCTGACACCCCCACTTAAATAATCATTACCCACATATGACTATCCCCACATCCCACACCAAATAGGATGCAGACACTACATATGCCTGATAACTGCCTTTGCTCCTGGAGTCCTGAGATGAGTCCAGACTTCTGTATAGACCACTGCACTGCTTGTACAAGAGGTGGCAGTAGTCTTCCATCCATATGTAAAAGATAACCCAGGGCATGGCCTTCTGGGCCTAAAACATCCATCTATTATTGAAAACCTAAAAGCTAAGGCCAACATGAAAGATTCTGGTTATGGCTGCTATTCAGTAATTTTTCTGCATTCTTCCTCCTGTCCCTTTTTATCAAACAATCAACACTCCTCCATCATTTTAAACTGTTCCAAAATTTCCCATTATTTATGTATATAAATTTTTACAATATTGAGAATTTTTTTCTATCTCTTATTGTTATTCTGAAATCTGATGATTTCCCAAGAGTACTACCTTTCTGTAAAACTTTCTAGGGGAGGAAACTTAACCTTCTGCACCCTACCTACAAGAAAACACCAAAATTAATAGTGTTAAATTATGAAAAGGTTTTTTTCCCATCAGATGACTTTTTTTTCCTTTTACATTCATTTATCATCTATTTATAATTTTTTCTTTTTAAAATGATTTTTAGTTTTTGCATTACAGTTGGTTCACAGTGTTCTGTCAATTTTCTACTGTACAGCAAAGTGACCCAGTCACACATACATATGTATGTAGGTATGTATGTATGTATATATATGTGTGTGTGTGTGTGTGTGTGTGTATATTCTTTTTCTCACATTATCCTCTATCATGTTCCATCATGAGTGCTAGATATAGTTCCCTGTGTTATATAGCTGGATCTCATTGTTTATCTACTCCAAATGCAAGAGCTTGCATCTATTAACTCCAGACTCGCAGCCCCACTCCCTCCCCCTCCCCCTTGGCAACCACAGGTCTGTTCTCCAAGTCCCTAAGTTTCTCTCTGTGGAAATGTTCATTTGTACCATATATTAGATTCCAGATATAAGTGATATCATATGGTATTTGTTTTTCTCTTTCTGACTGACTTCACATAGTATGAGAGTCTCTAATTCCATCCACATTGCTGCAAATGGCATTATTTTGTTCTTTTTATAGCTGAGTAGTATTCTATTGTGTACATATAGCACATCTTCTTAATCCATTCATCTGTCAATGGACATTTAGGTTGTTTCCATGTCTTGGCTATTGTGAATAGTGCTGCAATGAACATACGGGGACATGTGTCTTTTTCAATGAAAGTTTTGTCCAGATATATGCCTAAGAGTGGGATTGCTGGGTCATATGGTAGTTTTATATTTAGTTTTCTGAGGTACCTCCATACTGTTTTCTATTGTTGTTGTACCAATTTACATTGCCACCAACAGTGTACCCTTGAAAAGATTTTATTTTTGTCTCCTCCAACTCCACACTCCATTTTTTACTTGACCCTTAAAAAAATTAATACACTTTATATATTTTTGATCAGTTTTAGGTTTACAATTTCAGATTTTCTGAGTGAAAGGTACAGAGAGCCTATATATCTTCTGTCCCCATCTCTCTCAAGTTTCCCCAGTTGTTAATATTTTACACTTTGATACATTTGTTGCAAGTAATGAACCAATACTGATACATTATTGTTAATAATAGTTTACAGGAGGGTTCACTCTTTGTGCTGTATAATTCTTTGGGTTTGGGCAATATATCATACCATATATCCACCACTTAGTATCATACAGAATAGTTTCACTGTCCTAAAATTCTCTTGCACTCCACTGATTCATCCCTCCTGCTGTCTTTCCCCTGAACCTCTGGCAACTGATCTTTATACTATCTCCATAGTTTTTCCTTTTTCAGAATGTCATATAGTTAGAATTATCCAATGTGTGGTCTTTTCAGATTGAATTTTTTCACTTAGTAGTATATATGTGTGTGTATGTGTGTATGTCATTATTTTATTTTTGTATGTCTCAGTGATATTCCAGTGTGTGTGTGGGGGGGGTATTTAGATTTTTAATCCATTTTGAGTTTATTTTTGTATATGATATTAGAAAATGTTCTAATTTCACATTTTTTCACATGTAACTGACAAGTCTTCCCTGCCCCACTTGTTGAAGAGACTATCTTTGCTCCACTGAATATTCTTGCTCCTTTGTCATAGCTTAATTGACCATAAGTTCATGTGTTTATTTCTGGGTAATCTATCCTGTCCCATTGATCTCTGCACTGCTTTAGTGCCAACACTATACTGTTTTGATTACTATAGCTTTGAAGTATAGTCTGAAGCCAGCACATGCGATTCCTCTAGCTCCATTCTTCCTTCTCAAGATCGAGAAAACAATTGACTTTTGTATATTAGCTGTTTATCCTCCGCCTTGCTATAACTGCCTATTGCCTTGCTATAGTTGCCTAGTTTCAGGAGTTTTTTGTCAATTCTTTCAGTTTCTATACAGACAATCATATCAGCTGCATTTCCCCCAAATTTTAGTTGGGCTCTTTTTTTTTCCTATTGTTGAGTTTTAAAAGTTCTTTATGTATTTTGGATGTTAGTTTATATATATCTCAAAGATTTTTCCCAGTTTGTACTTTATTTTATCTATATCTTAATCCAAATCCATTTTAAAATCTTCTCTGTGGGTATTGTTCTTCTCTCATTCCTAGATTGAAAATTCAGTAGGGCTCTATGACTTCCAAAAACAAGTTTTTCCTTGGCCACTTTAAGTGACAAAACACACGATGTCTTTAGTATATTGCTTAGATCCATTTAATAATCAAAACCTGATTCTTTCTTTAGGTTTGTAGTTTTCCTTGTTTGCTGTCCATCCATTTTCTGTTAAAAGCTTTTATGGAAAAGTGGGAAATTTCTTTTAGCAAAGGTAGGGTATGTTAACAACTTCTTTCTTTTCCTACTTAGTATTTCAGCTTCATCTCATTAAACATATATTCTGATCCTTTTAGGAGTTGGATCATCAAGCAATCATAATGATTAGCATTGGCTTTCTTTACACTAGATGTCCAAAATGGGCTTTTCCTTTCCTGAGTGCTTTCATAAGCTTTTTGCTACCCTCTTTCCCTTCCCCTCCTGCTATGGGCTGAATCATGTCCCCCTCCAAATTCTTACATTGAACTCCTAACTCCCAGTAGCTCAAAATGTTACTGTATTTGGAAATAAGGCCTTTAAAGATACCAGCTAAAATAAGGCTATTAGAGTGGGATGTAATCCAATATGACTAATGTCCTTACAAGAAGAGGAAATTTGATTTGGGCACAAGAAGACACAGGGATATTTTCTCACAGAGGAAAGACTGTGTTAGGACACAATGAGAAGGTGGCCATCTATAAGCCAAGGAGAGAGACCTTAGAAGAAACTAACCTGCTGACATATTGATCTTGGACAGCCCTACAAAACAAAATGCACTGCTAGTCACCTAGGGTCTCTCATCTGCTTTTGACTTAATGAATATATACATCTATCCTCTGGCTTTTTCTTCATTCCCCAGGTACCTGGGAACACTCCCACTTTGTTCTTCAAATTTAACATGATACCATAATGGTTTTCACACATATGGCCTGTAGCAATTTTTGGAAAATGTTGGTGCTTCTTTTTAATATAAATTCCTAATTTTAGAATATCTTGGATTTATAGAATTATTACAAAGATTGTACAGTGTTCTTATATACTCCACACCCAGTTCCTTTATAGTTAACATTTTTATTAGTATGATACATTTATCACAACTAATGAGCCAAAATTGATATGTTTGTAGGAAAGCCAATGCTGCCACTTTTTCTTAAGTCAGTTATCAGAACAGCTATTCTATTATTTTTCAGGCTATAATTACACACCAGTTTACTGTGCCTCTCAAAATACAAGCAGTCCATTAAAATCTCCATGACTGGTCCTATAGGAGCATTTTGTCTGAGGCTTCAAATAATGGTTCGATAATTCCCCCCAAGATACTATGTCAAGAGTTCCCCCAAATCTTCTTCTCCTCACCTACTTATATCCTGATGTTGTTGAGGGCTTTAAGTTTCAAATAATTCATTTTTTTCTTCTGAAATTTTCCCAACATATCCTCCCACTCCACTTTATAATACAGTGTATTGTTTGTGTTCTATAGCTGAGATTTTATGATCTCTTACTTATTATATCAGGACAGAACAAATCAAAATACAAAATGATATACTCACAAGGGCTAAATGGAAAAGGTAGAAAGTACAAAGTGTTGACAAGATGTAGAGAAAGAAGAGTATCATACACTGCTGGTGGGAGTATATATTAGTACAACCATTTTGGAAACAGTAACAAAAAATTTTAAACATATTATATGGTCCAGCAAATATATATCCAACAAAGAAATTGTGTATTTGTTTACCAGATGACATGAACTAGAATTAAACTGGAAACCACTTAAAGGCCCATTAACAGTACAATGGATAAATAAATAGTATTATTTTGCACAATGGAATGATACAGAAATAGGAATAAAAAACTTTTCATATATATAAATATACATATATCTCTCAATATGTGACCTTCGAAACATACTTTACGTAGTGTTGAATGGGAAAAACTTGACACAATAGAATACATATTATATGATTCTGTTTACATAAAGTAGGAGGAAAATGGATCAAATTTGTTAGCAATCATGCTAGTGGTTCCCTCTGGTGGAGATCATGACTAGAAGGGAGTGTGAGAGGGGGGTCTGTGTCACTCATAATTTTCTATTTCTTGATCTGATGCTGGTTCCACAAACATTTTCAGTTTGTGGAAATACATCCAGAAGTTTACTTATGATATGAGCATTCTTCAGTGTGTTCATTATGATGCCCCCCAAAATGAAAAAAAAAAGTTCATAAAAATATCACCCTATTACAGTATATTATGGCATAGTCACTGTTCTTCCAGGTTGCTTCTAGATCATACTTTTTTCATGCATAGTCAAAGCTCCCTTTTGATTTCATTTTTACTGACTGCAGCAACTTCTCCTTTTTATCATTGCCTTTTATTAGCTTCCTGTCATATCTCTCCTTGAGCAAAAATTTTGAGCCTTTATTCCCTGGTCCCTGTTATACCTAACTTACTTATTTTACAGAAATGGATTTTTAAAAATCTACTGATAACACATCTAAACACTTAGACTCTTCATTGTCTTAAAATATCAACAATTTACAACTCCTTCACTTTTGTGGCTACACTTTTGAATTTCTTATCATTCAGAATCATTCCACACTAGGGAGTTCCCAGCATGGCTCAGTGGATGTGAATCTGACTAGCATCCATGACGATGCAGGTGCAATCCCTGGCCTCACTCAGTGGGTTAAGTATTTGGCACTGCCATGAGCTGTGGTGTAGATCGCAGATGCAGCTTGGATCTGGCATTGCTGTGGCTGTGGCATAGGCCAGCAGCTACAGCTGCGATTCAACCCCTAGTCTGGGAACCTCCATATGCCACAGGTGCAGCCCTAAAAAGACAAAAAGAAAAAAAAAACAATCATTCTACACTAGAATTTTTACTTTCTAATATTCTATTCTCTCAACTCAGTTTTCTGTCTTCACAATTATACACATACAGATGCAAGACACATACCTTTCACATCAAGAATTCAGATTCCTCAACATGTAGTTTAGGTTTTTTTCCCCCAACTATCAGGACTCTCATGCAGTTATTTCCTTTATATCAGTGCTAAATGTTTTTAAAGAGAAATTTTTATGGACTTCCATTGATGTGTAAATCATGTTCTTTAGTAATTTAATATACTAACTCAAGTGATTCAAATTTGAAAATGGTTGTTTGACATGCTGTTTTCCTGAGGGAGTTTTTTTCTTAACCTAACCAGGCAAAAACTTCAGCTGAAAAATTAGGAAAGGAAATGTAGAAAACTTATCAATCCCAGTTAAAAATGTAACCTCAAGCACGATCAGTCAAAAAACTAACAGAGGTAGGAAAGGTGTACACAGCACAATTAATTTTTTGCAGCAGCTCTATGAAGGGCAGCCTGGGATAGAGACCTGATTCTGGGAGCCCCTGGCCAGCTGCCTTCACCCACTAAGCCTGTTCCCAGGAAGTGGGGCCGGGCAGAATCTGGACTCCATCTGTCTGGGAAGTCAGATGAAGCTGAGCATGTGCCTGTCTGTAGTTCCCCCCAAGCCAAGGCCAGAGTGCTGGCAGTGCTTGAAGGCACCTGCACAGTCCGGCCACCAGGCTATGATCCCAGAAGTCCACTCTACCCTGCCTGTTGTCCTTATTATATACTTGGATTGCTTTTTCCTGAACAACCTCTCCCAGTACCATAGCACTATAATGGGCTAAAATAAAAGCTTCTCAATAGTTTGTAACACACACACACACACACACACACACACACACACACACACACACACACACACAAATATATGCATTTGAGGCTCAAATTTAAATGGCAAAAGTGAGGGTGTGAACAGTTGGGATTAATAAGGGAATCTATCAATGTACAGGTTAACAAACCTTTACCACTCATTTCTTTGTTTGACTCTACTTACAATTTCCCTCAATAAATTAATCTGAACTTGTATTTGTCTACTTAAATCCCACATCTACACATATTTTGTTGAAAGATCATTTACCTTCCTATTTCACAGGGGAGAAAGTCTTTTAGGCATGAATTCCCTGAATTTTCTGACTTCTCATTGCCACACTTAGACTTACCTATATTTATCTATATGCTTTTATATATCCTTCCAGTATCAAGGGGAAATCAAAAAGGATTTTAAAAATAAATACAGTTTAAGGCTATACTTAAAAAAAAACCTAGATCCTGGTCTCTCAATTCAGTAAATTCTCTTTGTCTCTCTGTCTCTCCCCCTCTGTCTGTCTCAATGTTTCTCGTGTGTGTGTGTGTGTGTGTGTGTGCGCGCGCGTGTGTGTGTGTGTGCGCTTGCTTTATAAATATTCCCTTCCCCTGCCTTGTTTTTATATACATGGTACAATAAAATAGTCTGTGAAGTCTTTTTGAAAGCAAAATGTGTTAAATCAATTAGCTAGGAAAGAAACACCCAAACATTTGATCTTTAAAACCAATGGCTTTGAGATACTTTTCAAGGAGATTATGGAAAAGAAGAAAGTTTGCCTTAATTCTCAGAGCCCCTTATCAAATTTCCAAGGTCAGTGGACAATTTTCAGGTTTTATCTTCCTTAACCCCTCTGGAAATGATTCCTTTTTGAAACATTATATGAGTTTTATATTCTCTCTCTTGTATTCTCTGTTACCACCTGGGAAAATGCACTTCTTAAATTTCATTTTTGTTTGCTTGTCACTTGATTGTCTTTTTAAAAGTAATCTTGAATATCTGTGATGTAATACATTATAACAAGGTTTATAATGTAACTACCCAGGGGAAAATTTAATTTTCTTCATTTGATTTCCTTGAGGGCACCTCATAGTCGAGCTAAGGCATCCAACTTTTTCTCTTCTACACATGTTTCTTAATTCCCATATTGCCCTCTTATGAATTATGGATGCCTTTGGTGTTTATCCTTATTTCACCTGGATAGAAATGTTTCCATGGCATGGTGAGAAATGCTACAAAATGTGATTTATTTGGCTCCATAGTCTCCAGGAGATTGTTCTACTACTGTGCTTTGGATTATTTTGGATTCCACTGTGAGTTATAATAACAATTTATCTGTGAAATAAGCCATCTCACACCACAAAAGATTGACAGAATTGAGAAATGACTGCCTTTAAAAGAATAAAACATACAGAAGCATTACAAAATCCATGAGGAATTCCTACTGACTTATTTAGAAATTCCAGTCACCTTGGGGACTCAAATTTTAGCTGTTTTGTTTGGCTTTTTGTTTTTTAAATTAAATCTTTCCCCAAGTGAATTCATTTGTATCACTATTCAGAGGTTTTATAAATTCACATGTATCCTCCTGGGAAACCTTTGACCCTTGAAATAGTTTTAAGCATTTCTGTACACTGTTAATTCTGAGACTTTTATACTTTTAATAATGAATTTAGGGATACAAAATCCAGAAGGAAGAAAGAAAAATAATTGAGATCATCCAATAGCTAGCTGTCCATAACTTAGAGCTGATGAAATCTCTCAAGGAGGAAGGTATTGGAAACATTCATATCTACAAGAAATGGTTTAAATCAAATGGTATAGCTTTAGGATAGAGGTGATCCTGTTTTGACTAGTTCTTTTCCTCTGTGCTCTCCCTGCAAAGAGTGGTAATTCATATAAAATACCACTGAAAAGAAAACAAAAACAGTAAAAAACAAAACTAAAATAATAAGCATAACCAAGATTGAAAAGAGAGTTTGAAGTCATCATCAGAGAAAGAAGGACTGGGTGACTGGGTCTGTGATTCAGCCCTTGTTCTTTGACCTGGCCTAAACCTACTCAGGAGCCCCACGGAGTCTTCACATGTTTTTCTGCCCCATTTGGAAGTATCTCTTATGTCCTCTGACTATGGGCAGGGGTTAAGACACTACATATCTGAGAGACTGGGGTAACCGTGGCTGATCAGATGCTTCACTGAGTTCTCAGTCTATTAAGTTCTGAACTTGGCCTTGACTCTATTTCCTTCTTAACATCTCTCAGTTTTAAGTATTTCCAGGAGAGAAGGGGGCAGCAATGAGGGTAGAAGAGAACAGAGGGAGGGGAAATAAGTCCTCCTCCTGTTTTTTCTCAACTAAATATGACACCAGGAACACTTCGTTTTGATTATAGTTCTTTTCTATCTTTACAGGAACTCTGCTTCTATAACTATCTCCACTTCATTCCTCCCTCCCTCCAGGCTGTGCTCTTCATCATAGGCCTCCTGGTCTGGGTTGGCCACACTTTTTTTGGAGGGGAACTTGTTCTCCTTATCCGATAGCAGGAAGAGGGCTAGAGAGAGAGAAGGAGTTGTCCTAGCAACATCCATTTCTGCTCTCACCCTGAAATCTTAGGCAGATTCTCCCTTTTGCTGCAGACCTCATGACTGGCAAGATATGTGTACAACCAAAGCTACTCAGTAGGAATTTTAGCAGTGATATCCTCAACAAATTGATTTTTATCCTCCACCCTTTTACTTTGCCTCTGCTTTAAAACATATTCTAGACAAAAAGAGCCCAGGAATGCATAAACTTGATTGAGTAAAGAAGACTTACATGAATTTGAGAGAGATGACATCAGATAATGTGAAAACCATATAGAGTCCAAATAAGATTTGCATCCAATTGTGAGCTCTCATATTTCCTGCAATTTTTCCAATTAGTATTAACAAATTTAAAATTTGACTTTTTATCTGGGTTTTACTCAGCTCTTTATTTTCTGAAAAGGTGGTTTTTACTTACAGAGACTTCACAAAACTTAGACATAATTTCCTATTCTTGGAGTTTCTTAAGCACTTCCTGAGTCATGAATTTTTCTAATGATACCAGTAATCTCCAGGGACCTTTATCATTATCCACCAAAAGTTGCCTAATCCTTTATCCAACTTCTCTTCAAGAACCTGAAGGGAAAACTGAGCAGAACATACCCATTCCTCCTTACACCCTGCTGATCCCAAACCATGTCAATAGAATCTATCTGTTTACTTAGGTGATCCTAAAGGTTGGGTATTTCCAGGAGGACATTAGAAGGCATAAAGAACAAAGGTTGACATTTTGGCTAATTTATACCTCTACCTTATTATCTCCCCTATTCCCTGGAGATTAGAAATGGAAAAATCTCTGATAAGAGAACGCTATCTAACAATTAGATTGGGTGTGTCTCTTAAGGAATTCTAGCATGCTATTACCAGAGAAGTGGGAATAGAGGCTAGAAAAACATGAATAAATTCTCAAGGGACAGTGTTAGATTTAGCTCTAAAAAAAAGAGCCTCTATGGAATACTTTGCTCCTCATCTGATTTTTCCTCTCCAGTATGCTTCATCTTTTCTGCTATAACCCCCCATCCCTTTCTGGTGGTAACCCACTTCCCTCTCTCAGGAAAAACTACCCTTTCTACAGGAAGAGGTTTCATTTTTTGTTTCTTCCTATTTTCTGTGAAAGAAAGCTGTTTCTTGGGTTTAACCTGGAGGAGAACTGACATTTCCCTTTTGTCCAATACATAGGTTCCTGAGAATACAGGGCTCTAATCCACCTGTGCCCTATATGGGTCAATTGAACTACCATTTCGAAATAAAGGCAGGCTTAGTTTCATGTGATTTACCTACATAGTAAACATACTATATGAAAACCGGTGCTAATTAATCACCAGAGACAAGAGAGTCTAATTCTACATATGGAGATCATCTTTTTCCTACTGGGCCCCACTCCTCATCTCCAAACTATTGTGATTAAGAACATATGGATGTTTCTAATCCCACTTAAGACCTTGGAGCATCACCAAAATTTGGATTATTTTTATCCTGGTAGTACTTTATATATGGGTTAGCTAATCTCTCTATAAAATTACATGTTTCTCTTCTCTTCTTGTCTGTGACCCTAACACAGTCAGAGATTATGCCTATTTTCTTTGTATTTATAACCATGAGCATAGACAATGCCTAGCAAAACATAGGTACTCTAGTAAATACTTGTTGAATAAATAAATATAGGTCTTAGTCAGAGTTTACCTTGGCTCAGGAGTATACACAAAGAATGGCAGATAATACCTGCGGTAATAAACTGTATAGGTTTGAAGAGAACATACCTTTGGATTATTGACAAGTGCTGTTTCATCAATAAGAAACTAATTAAGGATTAAAGCTCTAGCCATCTCTCAATTTCCCTTTATATCAGGAAGGATACTAACATAATTAAAAACCTGACACATTTGAGCCATTTTCAAGGATTTTAAATGTGAATGAAAGGCAGAAACTAAGTTGGTCACTTTCAAATAAGTCAATAAACTGATTTCTCTCTCTGCAAGCATGAAGTCATAGACCCCCTGAAAAATCACTTGTGCTTGTGATCTGTTGCCACAGAAATCTCACCAAGCCTCCTCAGTTACTTTAATTTCAACACCTTTTAACACTGGCTTCATGTATGTGGTTTCCTCCTTATTTTTTCATTTCTAGTTTCTGCCTCACTGCCCAGAACTTTCAGATTCTTCGGTAGCAATTTATTTTCCTTAATCCTAGATTTTTCCACTAGATGATAGTGGCTCTATGCTTTATTGCCCATGGACCAATCTCATTCCTCTCCCTCACATCAGACCCCTGTTTGCCCTGGAGGGTGTTCAGAATTCATTACTGTTATTCAGAATCCATTATCAGATTCATGGTTTTAGGGATACTCACTTGTCCCTGCCTTAGGGGCCATGGGTTGAAATGCAATTTAAATGTTGATGGAAAAAATAAAAACAAAAAAGCCAAAATACTCTAGATATGAGCCTCTTTGACTCATGTGCCACTTGTGCTATTAGAGTCATTGCTTCTATCACTAAAGTTCTGGAAAAAATTGGAGGAGTGGTGCACATTTTCAGGAGACACTAAGATCTCTGTTCGGGAGAGAACTGCAGGTAGGGAGAGGGTAGTAAGATTCTTGCCACTCTATGTTTTTGTTTATTTGGTGTTGGTGGGCAGAATGGAAGATCACTTCTTACCTTACACAGCTGCTTGCTGCATGAGGACACTCCAAGATTCCTAGCAGTAGTAAATGATAAGTATGGCTGTTCAACCCAGGACAGGATGTCATCATTGTTATTCATAGACCTTGGGTAAATATGTTAAAATATGATTACACAAATGGGTTTGTTGGCAAGAGAATAGAACATTTTACTGGATGCACTCAAATACTAGCAGAAGTAGACTGCAGTGCAACCTGAACATGAAAAGAATTGGAAAGTAGTTTGAAGAAAGCATTGGAAGTTTGAAGATACCACTCTGGAAAAATGGAAATTGGGAAGTACAGGAAAATCAAGCAAAGATAAAATTTTCAAGGAGTATTATGGGATTTAGCTAAAGTTTAATGCCATGATTTTAAAAAGATATATATGATATATATTAAAACAAATATGTGAGTATCTATAGCAGTGGCAAGAATTGTAATATAAAGTAGGACAATGGCTAGAGTACTCATTGGTTTTCTATAGAGTGTATGTGGCAAAAGACTTGAGGGTATTGGCAGGATTACAGTTGAGTACTATACCATGGGATATGAGATGGATGCCAAGGAAAGGAAAACTAGTAGGCTATGATCCTTTTCAAGCCTGGCACCTAACTTTTATTCCCAACCTTAACATTTTTTCTTTTGGTTCTATTTTCTGATCATTTTCTGAAATCTATTGTTATCCACAGTCCTCATGTATTTAAAGTGTATATGTCCCATAACACATATGTAGAGCATTAAAAGAGTTTGCCCAAAATATACCACTTTCTTTATTATTGCTGCAAATAGATCGTAAAATATATTGTACATCTAGAGTCTTTATACACAATAAACAAATATAAGAATATAATAGAATTGTGATGACCTTTAAAAAAGGCCAATATCAGCAGGAAAAAATCACTTTAAAACTTCTAACTTTTGTTGTGCTATGAAAAATAGTTGATAATTTTTTCTACCTGATTTCTTCAAAGGAAATGTTTTCATTAGTCTATGTGGCAAGAAAAATATATGTCTACAGCCTATCTTTTGTAGCCCAATATCAGGTAAGATTTAGTTGTTTTCCTCTACTCACCCCCTGCATATATCATTTTCATGTTCTCAGGACTATTAATATATGTTTTATTTTTGTTTTAAAACCTTAAACTTTTTTTTTTTTTTGGCTGTTAGAGATATTGAATTTGTATCTATAAAAATGTAAGCTATGTTGGGGAAGCAATTTTTTTTTGTTCAATAATATGAAAGACCTACTTTGATTCTAAAAAAAGTAAGTCAAAATAGGCAATTAATTCACCTCTCTATTAAATAATATCTTCAACTAGTGGTAAAAATCACTTGAATCCAAGCAGTGTTTATGGAATGTGAATTTTATATAAATAAATTACCACAGAGACTTCCATCATACTAATGTAATGTGACCAAAGGCTATATTGTTTTAGGGGGGGAAAAAAGTAGTTTAAAGAATTTTTTTTCTCGTTTGCTGGAATTAGCAATCAACCAACTGAGAAAAAATGAATGAGAATAGTAATATATGCACCATAAAAATCAACCTTTGGAAATTTGTTCATGCCAGGTTCTCAAGTCAAGGGCTGTGTCCTGATAATTTTACGACTGTTAATAACAGCCCATAGTTAGGCATACCATGATAAGCCTGATTAATTTTCATGCTTCAGAGTAAAAATTGATTTATAAAGGGGGAAGGAGAAATTATTTCCCATTAATGGAATTAAGCATTAGATTTTAATTCTCTTTCCTAATTTAGCATCTTACTATATTTTACAAAACATGGAATAGGTTATCATAAAGTAAAAGTGAGTTTATCCCAAGTCTTTTTCTCATCTTGGCCTCAAAAACCAGAAATACAATGGCTTTGGAATAAGGGCTCTAACAAGTGAAAACTCAAATGCTTTGGGCAATTTATTTAGACTAAGTCTCAGATTTTTTTCCCTTTCAAATGTAGTTAATAGCACCAATCTTACATGGCTATTGTAACAATTAGATGAAATTATAAATAAAAAATACTTGGTGCTGGCCCTGGCATACCATCCAATATATGTTATTAAATAATTAGTAGTATTTTTGTAATTATTATTGAAAGATATCATACATATTGTTCTTATCATCAGAGAGTAGCTACAAATCTAAAGATAATCAGCATCATTAAAACAAGATATTTAAATCTCGCTTGCATAGTTTTATTAATTATTTGGCTCAAGGAAATTCAATTGCTCTACTTAGCATTTTCTCATTTGTAGCGCATAAAATTACTATTTTAACCATCTAGACTGGTTTGATAATATATCTTGTAATCTTCAATATTTTATAATATCACCATTATTTCCATTAATAAATTTAAGACTGTACTCCACAACAGACACTAATTTTAAAGTTAAATATTAGGTTAGTTGAATTATAGAGACTTATTAGAATTTGTCCATTTTTAATGTAAGTAAACTGAAATTATCCCAGTTGTTTCATTTAGTACTATAAGAAAGCTATTTCTGTCAGAAGATGCAATTTTATTTGAACATAATTTTAAAGATATATATTGGTAAACAATCAATAAAATTGAAAATATTAATGACATAAGGGGTCCTTAATGATTCACTTCCCTGCTCACTTCCTAGGTATATGGCTTGTCATGTTATCAATGAGACTTGTCATGTTATATCACAACATTCACAAGCTATATTCTGGTTCTGGCCTTCAGCTTTTTCAAATGCTAGTCTTGCCTAAGAAGTCTACTACCTTCTACTTTTTCCCTTTCCATCTCTGATTCTTTTCATGTTATTCTTCAGGATTCAATTAATTTGTCATTTTCAAGTGAGAACTCCATAGACAGAATTTCGTCTCCATCACTTCTCACCATACAAACCAGAGATACTATTGGCATGTTAATAATAAGTGAGGTAAGATTTTTGTTTATTTTCTTTTTTTAGTCATCCCTTCTTAGTAGTCTAAGATCTTGAAGGGAGGGAATATGTTATATTCACTCCAATACTTATCTCAGTGGTTGGCATAAGTTAAAAATGTAATTCATAATTGTTTTGTAAGCAAATGCATGAATAAGGAGAAAAATGAGAGACAGGAATTTTGAGTCTTCAGGTTGCATTTGGCTGGTCTCTAGAACAATGCTAAATCTTGCAGATAAAATAGCTATTATTATTTCAAAAGAAAAGTCTAGTAAACAAACAAAAACTATAAAATGGTAGAGAAATCTAACAATGTCAGTCAATGAGTTAAAAGTCAATGGATTTAAATAGTGGATTTCCATCTAGAAGGCAATGAACCTGAGGTAGGACTGTAGTCAGGTAAACTGTGGTATGAAATTAAACCATGTTTTGTGGGGAACATTCTTGGCTGAAGAGCAATGGCTGTGGATGATTGTCTCCTCAGCATTTTGAAGTATCACTCCAACCTGTGCAGGATCTACATTTATTTATTTTGCTTTTTTTAGGGCCATACCCGCAGCATATGGAGGTTCCCAGGCTACGGGTCTAATCAGAGCAACAGCCACAGCAATGCCAGATCTGAGCCAAATATTCGACCTACACCACAGCTCACGGCAATGCCAGATCCTTAACCCACTGAGCAGGGTTAGGGATCAAACCCACAACCTTATGGTTCCAAGTCAGATTTGTTTCCGCTGCACCATGACGGGAACTCCCAGGATCTACATTTATGCTAAAGGCAACAAGTGGAACAGGTTCCTCATCCTTAGGCATATTGCATAGACAGCCTAGGTGTTCCCTTTCTCTAGCATTAGCAGCAGAGACAGAGGCCTTCTTCTCTGAGGCAACTTTACTCTCTGTCTATTATTTTTCACAAATAAGGTCTCTAGCTTGTTTTGCAATGGCTGCTTATTCTAGTAGCAGGTAGGAAGTATTCTGGTCCCAGGCAAAGATAGGAGCAAAGAATGGGGAAAGTATTCACTCAATGGAACTCATCTGATAGAGATGTGGACACTGTAGTGAGGTACCTCCCACTACTGATTGGGAGGAGAGGTGCTAGGGAACCAAATACTCCAATTACAGTAGAATGCTGCGGAAGTTCTGATTAGAGAGTTATTGGCTTATTATAACATTAAAAACTTTAAGTTTTCAACTCTATAACATTATTATGGTAATATATTCATAATATTTAGTTTTAAGTTTGATTTTTACAAATATATATTATATTTGAGAAGATTTTGATGGAAGACCCCCCCCGCCTCCATTGTTTTCCCCTTTAGTCCTACTCCCTCTTCTCTGCCTTAGGAGAATTAAGCTTTAGTAACTATATCAACTTTAGTTCTAGTTTCTAATTAGTGTGGCTAATGGGGTGCCCAGTGGGAGGCTGGTGGGGAATAAAAGGAAAGTGAAATGTGGGTGTTTTTTCTCCAGAACTTCTCCCTGTTGGGTTGTCTTAGGATGGCTGCCTCCATCTGCAGTCCTTTCCCCAAGACTTTTTTGACTCCTCCATCTATATATCTTGGATCTAGGGGTGGTAACACCATGGTGTCCCTAGCCCCAAGAGAAGCTCCAGTGTATATTGTGTTTTCTATATATATACTCCTCATATCTTTAAAATTAGTCCCTTTATTAATCCCTCCATGAAATAATTAAGTTTAAACCATCTGGTATTTTTTATAGAACCACATTGATACAAAGATAAATTGGAGGAGTTCTCTGTTCTCTGCTTTCTACTATAGGACAATATGTTCATATTGTGCTTATGTGGTCCACATACAAGGTTATTGCCATGGGCTATGTTATGATACACCATATTCTATTGATCTAGCTATCAATCCATGTATCAAAATATCTTGATTTGTTTGTTTCCAGTTAATTTTGGCCTTTTTGAAAATTAATTTGTGCCTTCATATATTCAGAGGTATAGATTTTAAGATATTCTTTACTCCCAGAAAGAAATTTCCCTCCTGGAATCTATCAGTGTTTGAAACATATTAGGAATACTGTAAATATTTATTGAGTGTGTGAATAAGTAAATGTGAGTGAATGAATGTGTTAATAATGAAAAAATAAGTAGCTTCAATTACTGGGATGTACATAGGCATGTACGCATATATTCCTTAAATGTTTACTACATGTATTTATCTCCAGGTTTTTTCATCCACTATTGAGGTAAATAGTAAATAAAGGAGCAAGAAATGTTGAATGAAAAAACCCAGAAACACTTACTGCATTGTCTGTGGAACTATTCCTAAGGTAATTAATCTCGCATGGTGAAGCTTGGGGCCCATTAAACTGAGAATCAATTAGACTGGAGATCACTGAGATATAAATTACTCACTAGAGACTTTGACTGGGAAAAAGTGAGTGAAAAGTTGTTGAATTTCATTGTTCTAACTGCCTTATTAGGCAAACATTGGGGGAAAACTCTAAGAAAAAAATCTTTGGTAAACCTCATAGGACAAAGAGAGGTAAGAACCAATATGATTTATAGTCTCTCTTGACCTACTTATGTGATTATTACATTAGATTTCCTAAATTTTGATACACACCTGCATTCTTGGATTAGACAGTATTTAGTCATTGTATATTATTATTTTGAAGTCCTTTGGAATCTTATTTGCTACTAAAATTTAGATTTTTAAAATGAATCTACCTTAAATTTGTGTTTACATTCCCCTCCCTCTTTTTATGCTTTCTTAAGTTTTGTTATCAGCATTATAATATCTTTGAAAATCTTCATATTTTTGGCCCTGGATCACTTTATACAGCATAGATCTTATACAGTCCTTAGTGCTTTGGGCAACATTTGTAGACTCCTTTTCTGTTATTTTTTTTCTATAATAGTTGTGGAAAATGTTTAATTCTCTTCTATAGTGAATCACCTTTCCTGGATTCTACCTCTTCTTGGGTTAATGCAATAAAAATATAGAAGTCATCTTTGAATTTCCTTGGTATTTCACATCAAATCCATTGGCAAGTTAGGTTGATGCTACAACTAAAACATATCTCCAGTGTGTTAAATTCTCTCCATCTCAGCTGCTCCATTTAAGCCACAGAAATCTCCCAAGTAGTTTCATTCTTCTATTCTTATCTCCCTACAATTTCCTAATATAAATAAGATCATGTCATTCTCCTGCTTAAAGTACTTTATCACTGTTCTCATTATTTGTTGCCCCTCATTGGTGGCAGGCATGTGACTTGCCTTGGCCATTAATATCTGGGCATATAAAATATAAGTGCACTTCTATGCCAAGGCTTTAGGAACCTACTCACATAACACCTCTCTGGTCTCCCTTACCACTGCACAAGCTTAAGGTGATCATTCCTCTGGAAGCTAGGCCACCTGCCAACTATAAGCTGAAAGGGACTATAGAAAAGGCAACTCTAACTTTCTAGCCTCTAACTTACAGGGGAAAGAATGCAAGGGGCTGAACATGAGATGAATAAGCAATTCTGAATATCTTCTATAGTTAGTGGAGAAAAAAAAGAGGCAGTATGGGGTAGAATGATCTGTGGTGCTGTACAAGCTTAGGTTGAGGTGTAGGAGAAATGAGAGAAAGAATGTTTTTGCACAAACTAAAGTCTCCCTTGTGCCAGAATAATTTATTCCTTGTACTTTTTCAAACTCATATGTTATCTCCCAGTGTAAGAAAAATGAGCAAACTGTACTTAAAAGTCCTTAAATATCCTCACTTCCTCTAAATGATATGACTGGTATATTCCCCCATCTTAACTTACATTTTCTTTAAAGATAAAATAAACACTTGAGATTGAAAATTATTAAAAATTATTTTCCAGAGCAGAATAACTGCAAAAGCTAGGCAGAATGAGACAATTAAGACACTTTGGAAGATTTATATGGTCTGAACTGTTTTGGGTGGCAGGGAGGAATTTTGAGAAGGAACCATAGTTCCAGTTATGCTATTATAAGTAATTGAGTGTAAATGATATTTTATTTTGTTTTCAATGCTATCATGCATTGAAGTAAGTAGTAAGATTATATTTGAGAATGTTTAGTTTTTCTGTTGAAAGATTACTGTACAAAGACATATTACTGAGAGTGACTTCTAAATATAACAAAAGCACTGGGAACCCCTTTTTAGAACCATAAAAGAAAAACATTATGATTAGGTCTCTATATCAAACAGGATCAAATGGGGTAAAAGAAAATATAAATTACAGGACCTTACCAACATTTCACATTTTAATGGCACCTTGCTTCTAGAGAAAGTTTTACATTATATTGTAAGTAGAATATATATTTCAAATGCAAAATTTCACCTGCAGTTGCCTTTTTATTTATGAACCATATACATATGTACTATATATGTACAATATGTATAATTTATATACATACTAATTTTGTATATAGTTTTTGTTCTGTGATACAGAATTGAGTCTTGAAATGAATCAGTAGAGTTGACTGGAGCTTTGACTATCCCAAGAAATGGCACTTTAATAGCTAAAAGATGTACATGAATTGTAAGTTTTATGTTACTTAATGTTACAGTGATTTCAGAGGTTATTTAAAAATCAAAACATAGATAAATCCCACAAAGACACTGAAAGTAGATCTTGAATTTCTCATACATAAAAAATATATGCTCTACTTTTCCTTCAGTTTACATGTCATTTAAATAGTATATAAGTGACTTATTTTAAGTTTTGATGATACACATAAAGTAATAGCTCCATTCATGTTCTTTATAGTGGTTTCTATCTGGGGTATTGCAATTTAAGTGTTAATTATCTTTGGCTCTTTAGCTAGAGAGTATGAAAATGTGATAAAAAGTGGCTTCCAGAGTTGCTCCTTTAAAGCTGGAAAACTGGATGAGAAGGTTTCCTGGAGCTGCTGACCCCTTACTTTGATGTACCTCTTGTCAGAAAACCATTGTCTAACAGATGAAAAAAGGTATGTAGTACTACTTTAAGTTAATGGTCAGTATTGCCAGCTAGACCTTTCAGGCATAATATGTTAGTGATGGTAATTCATTACTTAAATGTCATAGTATTTCTGTTAGAGTAAAAAAACTAATACTGTGAACTATATATTTTATATAAAACTAAGATACATGGCGTTCTGGCAATCAAATTTGGTGGAAATCTAAATTAAGGATTTCAAAGAAGCAGCAGCACAGTAGCCTCCTCTTGTCATAGAGTGTAAATGGTTTAAGTATTGAACAAACATACAAATAAATTAATGATAATTCTTCCTCATGGAAAAATGAATCATTTATACTCTGGCAATATCAGCAATAGAAATTTAGTGAATATACTTACATGATTATATCTCTTATGAATTTGTATTATTACTAGGAAATAAGTAGAAAAAAAATTAAAATCATGCACAAAGCCTTATAATTTGGGAAGGTAAAGGGAGGTACTGTATTATACCACAAAGACAGTATGGGCATCTTTTTACTACCTTGAATGTACAATATTTAAAAACATGAACAATAATACTAACAACTTAAGACAGCAGAGTAGAAGGAATGGAGCTCACCTTCTCTCATGAAAACACCAAAGTTACAACCAACTGCTAAACAGCTATCAGCAAAACAATTTGATGGGAAATTGCCAAAAAATAAATCATAGACCCAAAGACAAAGAAGAAATCACATTGAGATGGTAGGAGGGGTTCTTTTGCAATATAAGCAATCCCATACCCAACAGGTAGGCAATCCACAGATAAAAATATCTATCACAGAGGCTCTCCCAAAGGAGTGAGAGTTCCAAGCCCCACAACATGTTCACCAGCCTGGGGGTCTGGCTTTGGAAGGAGGATCCCCTGAAGCATTTTGCATTGAAGGCCAGCAGTGCTTGTACACAGGAGTGCCACAGGACTGGGAGAAACAGAGACTCAACTCTAGGAGGATGCACACAGGGTTTCATATGCACTGAGTCCCAGGGCAAAGCAGAGTCTCTCTAAGAACTTGGAGGATATCCTGGGAAAACAAGGGGCAGATATGACTTGCTGTGGGGGAAAGACATTGGAGGTAAAAGTCTCGGGAATAATCATTGCCATGTACTCCAATGGAGGTGGCCATTTTGGAAAAATCTGGCCTCACCCATCAGGGCTGAGAAGCCCCAGGCAAACAACAAACAGGGTGGGAACACAGCCCCACCCATCAGCAAACAGCCCGCCTAAAGTTCTCATAGGCACACAGCTGCCTCTAATCACACCCAGACACAAAGACCCACAAACCAAAGGGATAAGAAACAGCTCTACCTACCAGTAGGCAGGCAATAGTCACTTCCACCAGGAAGCCTGTAACAAGCCCCTGTAACAACTTTAGCCACAAGAAGCCACACAACAGAAATAAGAGAGGCTACATACAACCTATAACTTGCAAAATGGAGACCACACAAAAATCCATAAAAAATGAAAGTCAGAGAAATATGACTTATAGGAAGAAATTAGAAAAACCCCCAGAATAACAGCTAAGTAATATGGAGATTAGAAGCCTCCATAGAAAAGACTGTAGAGTAATGATAGTAAAAATGATTCAAGATCTTGGAACAAAACTGAGGCAAGGATTGATAAATTACAAGAGATATCAAATAGAGAAATAGAGTATGTAAAGATTAGGTAAGCAAAGATTCAAAATAAAATGACTGAAATAAAACCAACAGCAGAATATGAGAGGCAGAAGAACAAATAAGCAAGGTGTAAGACAGACTGATGGAAATCACTGAAACAGAACAGAGAAAAATGAATGAAAGGAAATGAAGACAGTCTACGAGAACTCTGGAACAACTTTAAATGCATTATAGTGGTGCCAGAAGGAGAAGAAAGAGAGAAAGGGACAGAGAAAATATATGAAGAGAGAAGGGCTGAAAACTTCCCTAACATGGGAATGGAATCACTCACTCAATTCCAAGAAGCACAATGAATACCATATAAAATAAACCCAAGGAAGAACACATTGAGACACACATTAATCAAACTGACCAAAATTAAAGACAAAGAGAAAATATTAAAAGCAGCTACAGAAAAGAAACAAATAGTGTACAAGGGAACCCCAATAAGATTATCAGCTGATTTTATAACAGAAACTCTACAGGCCAGAAGGGAGTAGCACAATATACCTAAAAGCAATGGAAGGAAAAAAATCTCCAACTGAGAATATTCTACCAGCAAGGATCTCATTCAGATTGCAGGAGAAATCAAAAGCTTTACAGACAAGCAAAAGCTAAGAGAATTCAGCACAACTATATGAGATTCACAACAAACAATAAAGGAACTTTTATAGGTGAAAAATAAAAGACCAGAACTAGAAATAAGAAAATCACAAATGACAGGGCTCACTGGTAAAGGCAAACATATATTAAAGTTGGAAATTATCAAACATATATTAAAGTTGGAAATTATCTACACACGAATACGCTATTAAAGTCAGAAATCATGAGAAGAGGAGGATACAAATGTGATACTGGATATGCATTTACAATTAGGAGACCAACAACTCAAAACGATCTTGTACATATATAGGTTTCTATGCTAAAACCACATGATAACCACAAACCAAAAATCTACAATAGATAGACACAAAAACAACAACAAAAAAGAAATCCAAACACAGCACTAAAGTAGTCATCAAACCACAAGACAGAAGAGAAGAAAAAAGCCCAATAAAAACAAGTCCAAGACAATAAAATGGCAATAAGAACATACATATCAATAATTACCTTAAATGTAAATAGACTAAATACTCCAACCCAAAGATATAGACTGGCTGAATGGATACAAAAACAATACCCATATATATGTTATCTTCAAGAGATCCACTTCAGTTCTAGGGACACATATAAACTGAAAGTGAAAGGATGGAGAAAATATTCTATGAAAATGGAAATCAAATAAAGCTAGAATAGCAATATGCATATCAGACAAAACAGACCTTAAAGAATGTACCAAGAGACAAAGAAAAACATTACATAATAATCAAAGTATCAATCCAAGAAGAAGCTTTAACGATTGTAAATATATATGCACACAACACAGGATCACCTCAATATACAAGGCAACTGCTAACTGCCTTCAAAGGAGAAATTGACAATAACACAATAATAGTAGGGGGCTTTAACATCCCACATATAGCAATGGAAAAATCGAGATGGAAAATTAACAAGGAAACATAGGTCTTAAATGATGCATTAGATCAGATGGACTTACTACATATTTATAAAATAATCTATTCAAAAGCAGCAGAATACACATTGTTCTTAAGAGTACATGGAACATTCTCTAGGATAGATTATATTCTGGGTCACAAATCAAGCCTCAGTAATTTTAAGAAAATTGAAATAATTTCAAGCATCTTTTTCAGCCACAATGCTCTAGTAATAGAAATTAACAAAAAAATGCAAAACCTGCAAGAAAATGAAGATGAAACAACATGCTGCTAAGCAACCAATTGATCACTATAGATATCAAATAGGAAATTAAAAAATACCTAGAAGCAAATGACAAAGACACAACAATCAAAACCCATGTGATACAGCAAAAGCAATTCTAATAGGGAAGTTTCTATCAATACAAGTCTACCTCAGGAAACAAGAAAAACATCAAATAAATAACCTAATATTACACCTAAATCAACTAGAGAAAGAATACCAACAAAACCCAAAGTTAGCAGAAAGAAAGGAATCATAAAAATCCAAGCAGAAATAAGTGAAAAACAAAACAAGAGAAAATCAATAGAAGCTAAAAGATGTTTTTTTTTTTATATTTTTTTTTATTTTCCCACTGTACAGCAAGGGGGTCAGGTTATCCTTACATGTATACATCACAATTACATTTTTTCCCCCACCCTTTGTTCTGTTGCAACATGAGTATCTAGACAAAGTTCTCAATGCTACTCAGCAGGATCTCCTTGTAAAACTATTCTAAGTTGTGTCTGATAAGCCCAAGCTCCCCATCTCTCCCATTCCCTCCCCCTCCCATAAGGCAGCCACAAGTCTTTCTCCAAGTCCATGATTTTCTTTTCTGAGGAGATGTTCATTTGTGCTGGATATTAGATTCCAGTTATAAGTGATATCATATGGTATTTGTCTTTGTCTTTCTGGCTCATTTCACTCAGGATGAGATTCTCTAGCTCCATCCATGTTGCTACAAATGGCATTATGTCATTCTTTTTTATGGCTGAGTAGTATTCCATTGTGTATATATACCACCGCTTCCCAATCCAATCATCTGTTGATGGACATTTGGATTTTTTCCATGTCCTGGCTATTGTGAATAGTGCTGCAATGAACATACGGGTGCATGTGTCTCTTTTAAGTAGAGCTTTGTCTGGATAGATGCCCAAGAGTGGGATTGCAGGGTCATATGGAAGTTCTATGTATAGATTTCTAAGGTATCTCCAAACTGTGCTCCATAGTGGCTGTACCAGTTTACATTCCCACCAACAGTGCAGGAGGGTTCCCTTTTCTCCACAGCCCCTCCAGCACTTGTTATTTGTGGATTTATGAATGATGGCCATTCTGACTGGTGTGAGGTGATATCTCATGGTAGTTTTGATTTGCATTTCTCTTATAATCAGCGATGTTGAGCATTTTTTCATGTGTGTGTTGGCCATCTGCATATCTTCTTTGGAGAAATGTCTATTCAGGTCTTTTGCCCATTTTTCCATTGATTGATTGGCTTTTTTGCTGTTGGGTTGTATAAGTTGTTTATATATTCTAGAGATTAAGCCCTTGTCCGTTGCATCATTTGAAACTATTTTCTCCCATTCTGTAAATTGTCTTTTTGTTTTCTTTTGGGTTTCCTTTGCTGTGCAAAAGCTTTTCAGTTTGATGAGGTCCCATGGGTTTATTTTTGCTCTAATTTCTATTGCTTTGGGAGACTGACCTGAGAAAATATTCATGATGTTGATGTCAGAGAGTGTTTTGCCTATGTTCTCTTCTAGCAGTTTGATGGTGTCCTGTCATATATTTAAGTCTTTCAGCCATTTGGAGTTTATTTTTGTGCATGGTGTGAGGGTGTGTTCTAGTTTCATTGCTTTGCATGCAGCTGTCCAGGTTTCCCAGCAATGCTTGCTGAATAGACTTTCTTTTTCCCATTTTATGTTCTTGCCTCCCTTGTCAAAGATTAATTGACCATAGGTGTCAGGGTTTATTTCCGGATTCTCTATTCTGTTCCATTGGTTGGTCTGTCTGTTTTGATACCAGTACCACACTGTTTTGATGACTGTGGCTTTGTAGTATTTCTTGAGGTCTGGGAGAGTTGTGCCTCCTGTTTGGTTTTTGTTTCTCAGGATTGCTTTGGCAATTCTGGGTCTTTTGTTGTTCCATATAAATGTTTGGATTGTTTGTTCTAGTTCTGTGAAAAATGTCATGGGTAATTTGATAGGGATTGCATTGAATCTGCAGATTGCTTTGGGTAGTATGGCCATTTTTACAATATTGATTTTCCCAATCCAGGAACATGGAATATCTTTCCATTTCTTTACATCTTCTTTGATTTCTTTGATTAAAGTTTTATAGTTCTCGGCATATAGGTCCTTTACCTCCTTGGTCAGGTGTATTCCGAGGTATTTGATTTTGTGAGGTACAATTTTAAAAGGTATTATATTTTTGTATTCCTTTTCTAATGTTTCATTGCTGGTATACAGAAATGCAACTGACTTCTGAATGTTAATCTTATATCCTGCCACTTTGCTGAATTTATTAATCAGTTCAAGGAGTTTTGGGGTTGAGTCCTTAGGGTTTTCTATGTATAGTATCATGTCATCTGCATACAGTGACAGTTTGATCTCTTCTCTTCCTATATGGATGCCTTTTATTTCTTTTGTTTGTCTAATTGCTGTGGCTAGGACTTCCAAAACTATGTTGAAGAGCAGTGGTGAGAGTGGGCATCTCTGTCTTGTTCCAGATTTGAGTGAGAAGGCTTTCAGTTTTTCCCCATTGAGGATTATATTTGCTGTGGGTTTATCATAAATGGCTTTGATTATGTTCAGGAATATTCCCTTTATACCCACTTTGGCGAGGGTCTTGATCATGAATGGATGTTGGACTTTGTCAAATGCTTTTTCTGCGTCTATTGAGATGATCATATGATTTTTGACTTTTTTTTTGTTAATGTGGTGTATGATGCTCATTGATTTGCGTATGTTGAACCATCCTTCTGAACCTGGGATGAACCCCACCTGGTCATGGTGTATAATTTTTTTGGTATGTTGTTGGATTCGGTTGGCTAAGATTTTGTTGAGAATATTTGAATAAAAGATGGTTTTTTGAAAAGTTCAACAAAATTGATAAACCCTTAGCCTGACTCATCAATAAAAAATAGAGAGGACTTAGATCAATAAAATTATCAATGACAAATGAGAAATTACAATTGACATTACAGAAATGGAAAGGATTGCAAGAGACTACCTGCAACTATATGCAAATAAAATGGACAAACCCAGAAAATTTGGATGAATTCTTAGAAAGGCACAATCTTCCAAGACCAAATCAGGAAGAAATAGAAAAGTTGAATGATCAGTCACAAATACTGAAATTGAAACTGTGATTTAAAACTTCCAACAAACAAAAGTCCAGGACCAGATGGCTTCACAGGTGAATTCCATCTAAAACTTGAAGAGTTAACATCTATCCTTTTGCAACTATTCCAAAAAAACTGCAGAGGCAGGAATACTCCCAAACTCATCCTAAGAGGCCACCAGTACACTGATACAAAACCAGACAAAGATACCACAAACACACACAAAAATTACAGGCATTATCACGGATGCACATGGATGCAAAGATCCTCAACGAAATACTAGCAAACTGAATCTAGCAATACAGTAAGAGAATCATACACCATGATCAAGTAGGATTTATTCCAGGGATGCAAGGATTTTTCAATATCTGCAAATCAATTGCTGTGATACACCACATTAATGGACTGAAGAATAAAAACCATGTGATCCTCTTAATAGATATATAAATACTTCTGACAAAATCAAACATCCATTTGTGATAAAAACCCTCCAGAAAGCTGGCATAGAGGGAAACTTCAACATAATAAAGGTCACATATGACAAACCCATATATAAAATATCTTGAGGTACCACCTTATAGCCAGAATGGTTGTCATCAGAAAGTCTAAAAACAATAAATACTTGAGAGGATGTGGAGAAAAGGGAACCCTCTTACACTGCTGGGTAGAAAGGTAAATTAGTATAACCACTATGGAAAACTCTATGGATGTTCCTCAAAAAACTAGAAAATAGAATTACCATATGATCCAACAATCCCACTCCTGGGCATCTATCCAGAGAAAACCATGACTCAAAAAGGTACATGTTCCCTAATGTTCACTGAAGCACTATTTACAATAGCCAAGATATGGAGGCAATCTAAATGAACACTGACAGAGGAATGGATAAAGAAGATGTGATATGTAAACAGTGGAATATTAGTCATAAAAAAGAATGAAATGGACAGATGGGATTAAGATGGTGGAATAGAAGGACTGACACTCACCTTCTCTCATAAAAACAACAGAATTACAACCAAATGCTGAAAAACCTTCACTAAATGGACTAGAAACTTTCAAAAGATATCCTACTCCAGAAGACAAAGAGCAGGCCACATCAAGAGGTAGGAGGTGTGATTATGTGATATAAGCAACCCCATACCTGATGGGTGGGAAGCCCAAGACTGGAAAGTAACTGTATCACAGAGAATCATTCTTAGAGTGAGAGTTCTGAGCCCCATGACTGGGGATCTGGCATTGGGAGAAAGAACCCCTGGAGCATCTGGCATTGAAGGCCAGTGGGGCTTGTACATGGGAGCTCCATGAGACTGGAGGAAATGGAGACTCCATTCTTGAAAGGTGCACACAGGCTTTTGTGTGTGCTGGGTCCCAGGGCAAAACAGAGGTTCCATCAAATCTGGATCAGACTTGACTGCAGTTCTTGGAGGATCTCCAGGGAAAACAGCAGTTGCATGTGGCTTCTTGTGAGGGAAGGACTTTGGAAGAAAAGCCCTTGGGAATATTCATCTGCATATGTTCATCTGGAGGTGGCCATTTTGGGAAAGTCTGACCCCACCCATCAGCGCTGAGAAGCTTCAGGCCAAACACTAATCCAGGTGGGATCACAACCCCACCCATTAGTAAACAGGATGCCTAAAGACCTCCCAGGCACACAGCCACCTCTAATCTCATCCAGAGATAAAGGCCCAGCTACCAGAGGGATAGGAATCAGCCCCACCTACCAGTGGGCAGTCCCTCCCATCAGGAAACCTACAAGCAAGCCCCCATACCAACTTCAGCCACAAGGGGGGGAGAAATCAAAAGTAACATGCTACAACTCTGCTATCTGCAAGAAGGAGACCACATGAAAAACCTATGAAAATAAAAAGGCAGAACTATAAATCAAATAAGGGAGAAAGAAAAACCCCAGAAAGACAGCTAAGTGATGTGGAGATTATTAGCCTCCAGGAAAAAGACTTTAGACTGCTGATGCTGAAGATGATGCAAGACATTAGAAATAAACTGGAGGTGAATATTGATAATTTATAGGAAACGCCGACAAATAAATACAAGATTTAAAACTTATCAAGGAGAGATGAAAATATGATAACTGAAGAAAAATTCATTAGAAGCAACCAACAGCAGAATACAGGAGGCAGAAGAATGAATAAGCAAGGTGGATGACAGACTAGTGGAAATCACAGATGTAGAACAAAAAGAGAAAAAAAAAGATTGAAAAGAAATTAAAACTGGCTAAGAGAACTCTGGGACAACATTAAACACACCAACATCCATATTATAGGGGTGCTGGAAGGAGAAGGGAGAGAGAAAAGGACAGAAAAAATATTTGAAGAGATAATAGCCCAAAACTTCTCTAACATGGGAAAGGAATGACTCACTCAAATCCAGGAAGCACAACAAGTACTGTATAAAATGAAACCAAGGGGAGTTCCCGTCGTGGCACAGTGGTTAATGGATCCGACTAGGAACCATGAGGTTGCGGTTCGGTCCCTGCCCTTGCTCAGTGGGTTAATGATCCGGCATTGCTTTGAGCTGTGCTGTAGGTTGCAGACGCGGCTCGGATCCCGAGTTGCTGTGGCTCTGGCGTAGGCCGGTGGCTACAGCTCCAATTGGACCCCTAGCCTGGGAACCTCCATATGCCACAGGAGCAGCCCAAGAAATGGCAAAAAGAGAAAAAAAAAAAAAAAAAAAGAAAGAAATGAATGGATAAATAAATACATGAAAGAAAAAAATAAATAAAATGAAACTGAGGAAGAATAAACTGAGATACATATTAATCAGACTGACCAAAATTAAAGACAAAAAGAAAATATTGAAAGCCACTAGGAAAAAGAAATAAATAACATACAAGAGAACCCCAATAAGTTTATTCACAGATTTTTTTCAGCAGAAACTGTGCAGGCCAAAAAGGAGCAGGATGATGTAGTTAACATGATGAAAGTAAAAATCCTCCAAACCAAGATTATTTACCCAGCAAGGCTCTCATTCAGATTTGAAGGAGAAATCAAAAGCTTTACAAATAAGCAAAAGCAAAGAGAATTCAGCAACACTAAACCAGCTATACAACAAATACTAAAGGAACTTCTCCCGGCAGAAGAGAAAAGGCCACAACAAATACAAAAATACCACAAATGACAAGGCTCAACAGTAAAGGCATATATACAGTAAAGGTAGAAAATCATCCATACACAAATATGCTACCAAAATCAGAAATCGTGAGAAGAGGAGGGTACAAATGCAGGACACTGGAGATGCTCTTATGCACTTTCAATTAAGATACCAACAACTTAAAACAATCATACACACACACACACACACACATACACAGACTCCTATATAAAATCTTTAGGGTAACTGCAAACCAAAAATCTACAATTGATACACACACAAATAAGAAAAATCAACCCAAATAGAAAACTAAAGATAGTCATCAAACTACAAGAGGAGAGAACAAGAGAAGGGAAGAAGAAAGAGCAACAAAAACAAATCCAAAACAGTTAATAAAATGGCAATAAGAACACATGTATCAATAATCACATTAAATGTAAATGGATTAAATGCCCCAACAAAAGGCATAGACTGGCTGAATGGCTACAAAAACAAGATACATATATATATATATATATATATACTGTCTTCAAAAGACCCACTTCACTTCTAAGGACACATACAAATTGGAAGAGAGAGGATGAAAAAAATATTCCATGCAAATGAGAATCAAAAGAAAGCTGGAGTAGCAATACTCATATCAGACAAAATAGACCTTAAAATAAAGAATATTTTAAGAGACAAAGAAGGACATACTACATAATGATCAAAGGATCAATCCAAGAAGAATAAATAACAATTGTAAATATCTATGCACCCAACATAGGATCACCTCAATATATAAGACAACTGCTAACAACCTTAAAAGGAGAAATTGACAATAGCACAATAATAGTGGGGGACTTTAACACCCAATTTACAGCAATGGATGTATCGTCCAGACAGAAAATCAAGGAAACACAGACCCTGAATGAAGTATTAGACCAGAGGGACTTAATAGATATTTATAGGATATTCCACCCAAAGTTAGCAAGACATACATTCTTCTCAAGTGCACATAGAACATTCTCTAGGATTGATCACATTCTGGGCCACAAATCAATCCTTGGTAACTTTAAGAAAATTGAAATCATATCAAGCATCTTTTCTGACCTCAACGCTATCTGAATGGAAATCAAGAAGGAAAAAACTGCAAAAAACACAAACATGTGGAGACTAAACAACATGCTAATAAACAGCCAATGGAGCACTGAAGAAATCAAAGAGGAAATTAAAAAATACCTAGAAGCAAATGACCACAAAGTTACAACACTCCAAAACCTATGGGATGCAGCAAAGCCATTCTAAGAGTGAAGTTTATAGCAATACAAGCTTACCTCAGGAAACAAGAAAAAGCTCAAATAAACAAGCTAACTTTACCTCTAAAGTAGCTAGAGAGAGAACAGACAAGATCTAAAGTTAGCAGAAGGAAAGAAATCATAAAGATCAGAGCAGAAATCAATGAAAAAGAAATAAAGAATACCACAGAAAAGATCAATGAAACTAAAAGCTGGTTCTTTGGAAAGATCAATAAAATTGATAACCCCTTACTCAGATTTATAAAGAAAAAAAGAGAGGACTCAAATCAATAAAATTAGAAATGAAAAATGAGAAGTTACAGTGGACATCACAGAAATACAAAGGATCATATGAGACTACTACATGCAACTATATGCTGATAAAACAGAAAGCCTAGAAGAAATGGAAAAATTCTTAGAAAAGTACAATCTTCCAAGACTTAATTAACAAAGACAAAATAGAAAAGATGAGCAGACCAATCACAAGTATTGAAATTGAGACTATGATTTAAAAACGTCCAATAAACAAAAGTGCAGTACCACATGGCTTCACAGGCAAATTTTATCCAACATTTAGAGAAAGAGATAACACCTATCCTTCTGAAACTATTCCAAAAAATTGTAGAGGAAGGAACACTCCCAAACTCATTCTATGATGCCACTATCACCCTGATACCAAAACCAGACAAGATACCACAGGAAAAGAAAATTTCACTGATGAACATAGATGCAAAAATCCTCAGCAAAATACTAGCAAACTGAATCCAACAATACATTACCAGGATTGTTTATCATGATCAAGTGGGATTTATCCCAGGAATGCAAGGATTCTTCAAAATATCCACAAATCAATTGGTGTGATATACCACATTAACAAACTGAAGAATAAAAACCATGTTATCCTCTCAATAGATGCAGAAAAAGCCTTTGAGAAAATCCAATACCCATTTCTGATAAAAACCCTTCAAAGGTAACTAGAGAGGGAATATCCCTCAACATAATTAAGACCATATATGACAAACCCACAACTAACATCCTTCTCAATGGTGAAAAGCTGAAAGAATTCCCACTGAGATCAGGAACAAGATAAGGATGTCCACTCTTGCCACTACTATTCAACCCATAGTTTTGGAAGTCCTAAGCACAGCAATCAGAAAAGAAAAATAAATAAAAGGAATCCAAATCAGAAAGGAAGAAGTAAAACTATCAGGATTTGCAAGTGATATGATACTATACCTAGAAAATCCTAAAGACACTACCAGAAAACTGTTAGAGCTCATCCATGAATATGGCAAAGTCGCAGGATACAAAATTAATACACAGAAATTGACTGCATATCTATATACTAACAATGAAAGAACAGAAAGAGAAATTAGGGAAGCAATCCCATTTACCATCACATCCAAAAGAATAATATACTTATGAATAAACCTACCTAAAGTGATGTACTGTACTCTGAAAACTATAAGACACTGATGAGAGAAATCAAAGATGACACAAACTGATGGAAATACATACCATACTCTTAGCTTGGAAGAGTCGTCAAAATGACTGCACTATCCAAGGCATTCTACAGATTCAACACAAGCCATATCAAATTACCAAGGACGCTTTTCACAGAACTAGAACAAATAATTTTAAAGATTGTTTTGAGGCACAAAAGTCCCAGAATAGCCAAGGCCATCCTGAGAAAGAAAAATGGAGCTGGAAGAATCAGGCTCCCTGACTTCATACTATACTGCAAAGCTACACTCATCAAAACCATATGGTACTGGCACAAAGACAGAAATATAGGTCACTGGAACAGGACAGAAAGCCCAGAATTAATCCCACACACCCACAGTCAACTAATCTATGACGAAGGTGTTAAGAATATATAACAGAGAAAATACAGTTCCTTCAATAAGTGGTGCTGGGAAAACTGGACAGCCACATATCAAAGAATGAAATTAGAACACTTCCTAACACTGTACACAAAAATAAACTCAAAATGGTTTAAAGACCTAGATATAAGACCAGATATTATAATATTTTTAAAGGAAAACATAGGCCAAACACTCTGACATAAACCACAGTAATATCTTCTCACATCCACCTCCTACATAATGACAACAAAAACAAAAATAAATAAATGGGACTTAATTAAACTTAAAATTTTCTGCACAGCAAAGGAAACCCTAAACAAAATAAACAGACAACCCACAGAATGGGAGAAAATATTTGCAAATGAAGCAACTGACAAGGCTTCAATCTCCAAAATTTACAAACACCTCCTGCAGGTCAATACCAAGAAAACCAACAACCACATCAAAAAATGGGCAGAAGATCTAAGCAGACAATTCTCCAAAGAAGACATACAGATGGCTGAGAAACACATGAAAAGATGTTCAACATCACTCATTATTAGAGAAATGTAAATCAACCACTGTGAGGTACCACATTACACCCACCAGAATGGCCATCATCAAAAAGTCTACAAACATTAAATGCTGAAGAGGGTGTGGAGAAAAGGGAACACTATTACACTGTTGATGGAAAGTAAATTGGTGCAACCACTGTGGAAAATTATATGGAGATCCCTCAGAAAACTAAAAATAGAATTAACATGTGATCTAGCAATCCCACTCCTGGGCATCTATCCAGAGAAAACCATGACTTGAAAAGATACAGGTACTCCAGTGTTCATTGCAGCACTATATACAAATAGCCAAGACATGGAAAGAACCTAAATGTCCATTTAGGAATAGGTAGTACATATACACAATGGAATATTACTCAGCTATTAAAAGAAACGAAATACTGGCATTTTTAGCAACATGGATGGACCTAGAAATTATCATCCTAAAACAGTGAGACACCAACATCAAATGCTATCACTTACATGCTTACATGTGGAATCTGAAAAAAGTACATAATTAACTTCTTTGCAAAAAAGATACTGACTCATAGACTTTGGAAAACTTACAGTTTCCAAATGAGACAGGTTGGAGGGTGAGGGGATGCGCTGGGGGTCTGGGATGGAAATGCTATAAAATTTGGTTGTGATGATCATTGTACAACTATAAATGTAACTGAGTAATAAAAATGCTATAAAAAACAAATAAAAAAAGAATGATACAATGGCATTTGCTGCATCATGGATAGACATAGAAATTACCATACTAACAGTGAAGTTAGGCAAACAGTAAGAGACAAACATGATATGCTGTCACTTATATATGGAATCTAAATAAAGGCTACAAATGAACTTATTTGCAAAAGTAACAGATTCACAGACTGAAAAACCAATGGTTACAAAAGGGGTTGGGGGAAGGGAGGGGTGGATGGGGTTGGGAAGGAGTTGTTCTATAATTAGGTTATGATGATGGTTGTGCAACTATAAACACAATAAAATTCAAAAAATAAATATTAAAAGCAAATACTCAAATATCCATTAACGGATGAATGTAGTATATCCATATAGAATACTACTCAGCAATAAAAAGGATGATACTACTGACCCATCCAGCAACATGGATGATTCTCAAAAATATTTCAAGTGAAAGAACCTATATATAAGAGCACATGTTATATGCTTTTATTTAAATACAATTCCTAGAAAAATCAAATCTATATAGACAGATATCAGATCATTCTGTTCTCTGACCTGGGGCATGGGCATCAGGACTGACTATAGCATTAACGTGAGGAAATCTTTTAGGGTGATGGAAATGTTCTATTCCTGAGACATGGTGATATGATTATTTTATAGCAGGTACATAATAATTCATCAAAACTTTTAACTAAATATTGTTCATCAGGGTTTATGCTGTAGCTAATTCAAGTAAGAAGTCAGGAAGGTAGGGGGAGTTTATCCCTGACATGATGGATGCCAGCTCTAGGAGGAAGCTGTGGTAACTTCATGTTTCTTTACTGCAGACTAATCTGTGCAGTGAGGAACATACAAATCTTGGCCCAGGTAAATATTTACAGGTACACAAAAAGCACGCATATAAAGCCTTCTCCTGAGATTACTCAACTCTAGTTTTTCTCATAGCTTTAATAAAGACACCGAACAACTAAATTGTTAATTACACTTCCATCAAATAGCTGTTAATGATACACTGAGCAAGAGGTGCTAACAGCACCTGGAAAGGCACTGGCAAACAAAAACAAAAATTAAGATTAGGTTTCTATGTTCAGCTCTCTGCACAGATTAGTCTAGGATAAAGAAACATGTAGTTACTCTTAGCTCTCTCCCTGGAGTTGGAATCCATCCTGTCAGGAATAAACTTCACTATTATATAACCAAAACAGAGATTCATCATAAATAAATTCAAATCATTCAAGATTTAATTACCTGAAAAATATACAATTTAAAACAGTCTCTAGGGCAATAGCAGAGTAGCCTGTTAGTTATTCCCCCCTGTGAGAATTTTTTCTCTCAGGGGAAAATAACTTAAAATTATAAAAACGAACCTACTTGAAATTTGAAACTAGTAGCAAACAACAGAATGTAGGCAGAAACTAGAAAGGTGTCTACCATTCAAAGATGACATGCTGCAGGTGAACATTGTGTTTTTCACTTTTTTTGAAGCATCTCCCTAATCAAGTGCAGCTCTGAGGACAGAAAGCCACAGACTAACTGGTTTGAGGGCAGAGGACAAAGTTAGGGGCTAAAAGAGGAGGCAGAAACCTAGTAAGGAAAGCTAGGGAGGAAGTCACAAACAGGACTGGCCCCTAAAGCTGCATTCATAACTCATACATCTATGTGCTTATCTGCTAATCTATAAACACTTGAGGGAACCGCAAAGGTTAGCAAAGTGTAGCAACTAAAAGCTGAAAAACCTGTGTAGAAATTTCAGCTGCTGTCTAATATAAAAAAGACAGATTACAATATGGGTCCAGCCAAGTTAATTGTCCAAGAAAAGAAAACTATAGGAATATAATAGAATATGGACTCTACAACCAATCAGAAACTGCTAGACATCCAAAGAAACATAAAAAAGTAACCTACATTCTAGGAAAAAAAAAGGTAGTCAATGGATACTGAAACAGAGGGTACCCAGATAGCCAATATTACAAGTATATTCAAGAAGTTTAAAATTATATACATAATAAATACAAAGATGTAAAGTTCTAAGAAGAAAAATAGCATTAAAAAACCCAAAGTATATAATTCTAGCACTGAAATTCTAATAATTAAGTTAAAAATGGACCAGATGTACTTAATAGCAACACATTAAATACAGGGAGACAACAATATAGATGATGCTGACTTCTCACTAGAGACATTGGAGGCAGGAAGAAAAGGGAATATTTCCTTTCAGGCTAGAGAGATCCACAGGGAGGTATTGAAGTTATCAGAACCAGTAAGTTATCAGTAAGTTATCAGAACCAGTATTTTGGTAAATGTAATGTTTAAATAAATAGTAAATGCAACATTGTGTGGGGTATAACTTATGTAAGATGTACTAGGTATGATGATCATAGCATAAAATACAGGCTTGCAGTGTTCTTACATTTTGTGTGCTGTAGGAGACTAAGTAGCTTGTGATACGATACATACTGTGATCTATAAAGCTATCTTTGAGAGTAACACAGAGAGACACAGGTTTATGGGATAAGAGAAGAGAGAATAATTAGACTTTGAGCACTTTGGAGCCAAGAACCACATTCTGGGTTTTGCCTTCCAAGTCAAAATAGAAAATTAATACAGCAGCAAGTTCAGGTTAACTTTCTTTTTTTTTGGTAGTATTTTTTTTTTTAAAGATAAGCTTTTTTGTGTATCTTCGCTAGAATAAAACAAATGTAAAAGTTGTTTTACTATAAAGTTACTTATTATAGAATTTTATAGAGCTGGCTTGCATACCAGTGTAGACAAATATGTTTCTATAACTGAAAAGTCTGAAATAGAGTAAGGATACAACACGGTATTATTTTTGACAGTAATTGATGCTGAGATAATCGTAGTATGTCATTAACTAACTTCTGAACAAACATCAACAAAAAAGTTTGGAACCTACCAAAAAGATATTTTACATCCCAAAGACAAATAAAAAGCCACAATGAGATGGGGGAGGGGGAAATTTTCACAATATAATCAAATCACATGGCTTCCAGGTGGGCGAGCCACCAACTAGAAAATAATTATATCACAGAATTTCCCTCACAGGAGTGAGAATTCTGAGCCCTATGTCAGGTTCCCCAGCCAGAGTGTCTGGCATTTTGAAGGCCAGCTGAGCTTCAGTGCAGGAACTCCACAGGACTGGGGGAAACAGAGATTCCACCATGGAGGGTGCACACAAGGTTTCACATGTACTGGGATGCAGCAAAAAGCAGTGATTCCATAGGAGCCTGGGCTAGACCTACCTGGGGGTCTTGGAGGGTTTCCTGGCAAAGCAGGGTTTGGCTGGAGCTCACTGTAGGGGCAAACACACTGGTGGCAGAAGCCCAGGGAATACTGATCAGCGTGAGGTCTCCTGGAGGTTGCCATGTTGGCACCTAGACTTGGCCCCACTCAACCCAGGTTTCAGTGTTGGGACACTTCAGGCCAAATGACTAGCAGGGTGGGAACACAGCCCCACCTATCAGTAGACAGACTGCTTAAAGTCATACCGAGCTTACAGCTGCCTTTAAACACTTGTATCCAACATAGTCTTGGAAGTACTATCCACAACCTTCAGAGAAGATAAATAAAATAAAATTGGAAAGGAAGAAGTAAAATTTTGTTGTTTGCAAATTATATGTTACTATACATAGAAAATCCTAAAGAGGCCAACAGAAAAATACTGGAGCTCATCAATTAATTTGGCAGAGTTGCATGATACAAAATTAAAATACAGCAGAGTTCTCTGGTGACCTAGTGGGTTCAGGAACCAGTGTTGTCATTGCTGTGGCTCAGGTCACTGCTATCGTGTGGATTTGACCCCTGGCCTCAGAAAGTCTGCGCCTTGAGCATGGCCAAAAAAAGTACAAAGGGGCCTTCAAACCTTGGACTGGTTTACAACATCTCCTTGAAGTACAGGGTGGAGGATTCCCAGCCCCTGGGGTGAGGAATGGCTGGTTCCTTCTGGTGTCATAACCAATCCCATCACTCTGGTGACCCTCCCTGTTTTGAATAATGTGTTTCAAACATCTTCAAAAGAATGCATTTCTATACATTAACAATGAAATATACATTTCTGTACATTAACAATGAAAGATCCAAAAGAGAAATTAACGAAAATCCAATTTACCACTGCATCAAAAAGAATAAGATACCTCAGAATAAACCTACCTAAGGGGGCAAAAGACCTGTACTCTGAAAACTATAAAACACTGATGAAAGAAATTAAAGATGACACAAACAAATGGAAAAATATACTCTGCTCTTAGATTCTTGGAAGAATCTATACAGTGAAAATGACTTTACTACCCAAGGCAATCTACAATACAAGCAATCCCTATAAACTTACCAATTAAATTTTTCACAGAACTAGAACAAAATTTTTTAAATTTGCATGGAAACACAATAGACCTCAAACAGCCACAGCAATCAGAATTGGAGGAATCAGGCTGCCTGACCTCAGACTATACTACAAAGCCACAGTTATAAAAACAGGATGATACTGGCACAAAAAGACATACAGATCAGTGGAACAGGACGGAAAACCCAGCAATAAACCCATGAACCTATAGTAAATTAATATACATCAAAGGAGCAAGAATATACACTGGAGAAAAGAAAATACTTTCAGGGGATTCCTGTCATGGCACAGCAGAAAAGAACCTGACTAAGAACCATGAGGTGGCAGCTTTGATCCCTGTCCTCGCTCAGTGGGCTGAAGATCCAGCATTGCTATGAGCTGTGGTGTAAGTTGCAGACCCCACTCAGATCTGGCATTCCTGTGGCTCTGGTGTAGGCCAGCAGCTGTAGTTCCAATTAGACTTCTAGCCTGGGAACATCCATATGCTGCTGGTGCAACCCTAAAAAGACAAAAGACAAAAAAAAAAAAGATGAAAATACCTTCAATAAGTTGTGCTGGGAAAAATGTACAGCTACATGTAAAAAAATGAATTTAGAACATTCTGTAACACCATACACAAAAAATAAATTCAAAATGGATCAATGACCTAAACATAAGGTTGGATATTCTAAATCTCTTAGAGGAAAACATTGGCAGAACAGTTTTGACATAAATTGCAGAAATATCTCTTTGGATCCACCTCCTCGAGTAATGAAAAATAAAATAAATAAACAAGTGGGACCTAATTAAACAGAAGCTTTTGCACAGCAAAGGAAATCATAAACAACATCAGAATACAATCTACAGAATGGGAGAAAATCTTTGGAAATTAAGTAATGGACAGTGATTAATCTCCAAAATATATAAACAGCAAATGCAGATCTGCAAAAAACAAATACAAATATCCCAATCAAAAAATGGTCAGAAAATCTAAATAGACATTTCTCCAAAGACAGATAGATAACCAGCATATGAAAATATGCTCAACATCACTAATAGAGAAATACAAATCAAAACTACTATGAGGTATCACCTCACACCAGTTAGCATGGCCATTGTGAAAATGTATACCAACAAAAAATGCTAGAGAGGATGTGGAGAAATGGGAACCCTCCTATACTGTTGGTGGGAATATAAATTGGTACAAACCCTATGGAGGACAGTGTGGAAGTCCCTAAAAAACTAAAAATAAAGCTGCCATAAGATCTAGTAACCCCACTCCTGGGCATATATTCAGCGAAAAGCAAAATTTGAAAAGATACATGCATCTCAAAGTTCATTTTAGCACTGCTTATAACGGCCAAGACATAGAAGCAACCTAAATGTCCATTGACAGAGAACTGGATAAAGAAGATGTAGTATGTACATTCACTGGAATATTACTCAGCCATAAAATGAATGAAATAATGCCATATACATCAACACGGATGGACCTATAGATTTTAATACTAGGTGAAGTTAGTCAGACAGGGAAAGAAAAATATATGATATCACTTACATTGGAATCTTAACAAAATCATGCAAATGGCCTTATTTGCAAAGCAGAAACAGACTCACTGACTTCAAAATCAAACTTATGGTTACCAAAGGGGAAAGGTAGGGGGGACGACAGATTAGGAATTTGGCATTAATATATACACAATACTAAATATAAAATAGATAATTAACATGGAACTACTATATAGGACAGGGAACTCAATATTCTATAATAACCTATGTGTGAAAAAAGTCTGAAAAAGAATGGATATTTGTATAAGTACAACTCAATCACTTTGCTGTACACCCAAAATGAATACAACATTGTGAATCAACTATCCTCCAATATAAAATAAAAATTAAAAAAGAAAAACTAAACAAAACAATTTTAGTTTTGAGCTGCAGATTTATGTCTTTTTAAAAGGAGTATGGTACATATTTAAACATATCTGTTTAAGAAAATATACTTAAACATATTCTGTGATTATTCTATAAACTTTAAATGCTGCTATAAAACTGCAATAAATACATTTTCTCTATTGATACACTAGAGAAAAATACATCAATAAAAATCACTTAGTAGAGCACACAAGTTAATACTACAAGAAGATTATTTTGAAAGAATGACAATTATTTCAAGATGTTTTATTTCCTTCCTGTTTTGTTCTCTTGTATGGGTTGGTTTGCCAGTTCAACCAAGGCAACACATTTAATAGGCTGACATGAAACGAATTTTATTAGTTCAGCCCTCTGTAAGCATTCTCATGCATCATTAACGTTATACATTGCAAATAACTGCTTTCCTTAAATTGCAGATTTTGACTATAAATTTGAAACTCTAGTAAATAGTTGTCTAACTGTTGAGTGAACACTTGTACTTTGTGCACTGATGAGCTAGGTGAAGTGCATAATTAGAATACACATTTTAATATGGCTTGTTAAATCACAAAACACACAAGGGTCATTGAAATTTGAATGATTGTAAGGAGTAATAAGATTTGATAGAGACTACAATGACAGATGATATTTATATTTGATATTTCAATGGTAACTGAAATATACCTACATTGATAATTATAGCTACATTATATTATTTACACCTAAATTGATAATTCTGAATGCCCTCTAGGTACATCAGGCAATATCTAAAGTAAAACAAATATAATAGAGTTTAATTAATTAAGAAGTCCTCAGCTATTGTGATACTTTTCAGAATAGCAAAGTATATAATTGAGCAAGCTGAACAAGCATTTCCATTTTATGTGCATTATATAGTACAAGAGACACAAAGGCAAATAATGTTTTTCCTGCTTTTATCTGTAAGCCACTGACTTCTGCAAATAATTCTTCACAATTGTCCACTGCACCTACCCTTAATAACTTCCACAAGTCCTGGCATAATTTGACTCCTGCTTACCTCTCATATCTCATTTCATGGAATTCCTGTCCTACTCTGCTCTAGCTAAAATGATTCTTTGGTTCCTTGGTGCACTAAGTTATTTTCTACCTCAGAACTGATTTTTTTCTCTCCTGCTCTAGATCCTACTCCTACATATCTCATATATGAAAGGCCATTCAGAGAAGTGTCATAATCTTCCTTTATCATCAGTGATTCTTGCTTTTGCTCTCTTATGTTTTCAAAGCTTCCATTCCTCTTGGTGCCCAAACTGTGTTTCATAGAAATACATAATCTACTCAGCAACTTGACCGTTCATTGAATCCTAAGCAATGTGGTAAGTATATTTGTGTTTCAGATTGCAAAGACAAAACTTATGAGTAATTCTAATAATTTTTGACTCTCAACAAAGAGGGCTCAAACCCAGTCCATATATCAAAAATACAAATAAATATCATATCACTTCCTATATCATCCTATTTTCTGTCCCACAGACAAATTCTCCCACTGGAAACCCCTCATGAATCCTGTAAAATTCTATAAAACAAAAGCTTTTCTGCATACAAATAGAGTTTCCCAGTTTTGGGGAACTACATATAGGTTTTCTAGAGTAGCTTTTGAACAATTATTTTCTCATTCCATGTCTTTATTTAAGTAATACCCACACAACTTTAAGAAGCCAGCATTGACAAAACATTGGAATTGATATCCGATATATGCATTCTTTCCTTTTATATTATCTCATGTTTACAATTGATCTAATAGGATAAAGACACAAGCATATAACTAGGTTACCTGCTTGTGAACTGTGTTCGGAGGATGGTTATTTATTTAGGGCAGAAATACTTAAAAGAAGGAAACTTTGGATTTTCTAAAAGCCTTAACAAAATGATGTCATTTGAAATTTTTCTTTCTGAACTAGGTACATTGACCTTGAACCAGTCCATTTGCTCTTTTTTGATTATCTACAGTTTTTGATCTTGAAATTATGTTTTCACTTTTCTGGAATAGGAGTTGAAATCTTCTGATATCTCACCACAAGCCTTAATTCTGCCTCATTTGCTAGATCTCAACACTCTCTCACTTCTCTTAGGAAGCAGTTCAAATGTCTCATTTTGGTGTTGACATCTCACATAGCATTGATATGTGATAAATACCTATGATGCACTAAAAACTTAATAGTTTACTTAACTGTGAATAATAAATTATTAAGGTTATTTCTTATAAATGCAGTCTTATTAGCTACTAAGCAACTGCTTGTGACCAGAGGTCAATTATTTCTGTTATCTGCTTGAAATTTCAAATTAGAAACACATTTGCACATTGAAGCTAGAAGTGTTTTAAAATATTGATTGATGTTATTGTGTTGACTAAAAAAAATACAACCTGAAAGTTGGAGTTAAGTTTTATTTGGGATGAAATTAGGATTTAAGCCCAGGAGTTAGCATCTCAGGTTGCCCTGAGAAACTGCTCCAAGGAGGTGAGGGGGGAAGCTAGTATATATGAGTTTTTGCAACAAAAGGGAGTTAGTGGGAAAAAAAAGATTTCCAGAAAATAATCAGATTTACAGAAAGCCCATTTATGTGGGAAGACTTAAAGGTCTGAGCTTACTGGAATCACTCCTTTGATATGCTTTGCTGAGTTCTCACAGGGCTCACTGGCCCACCCTTGGGAGTAGCTGTTCTCACAGATGATACCTTTTGTTTTGTCTACTTACTGCAGCTATCTGAAATGCTGCCCCAAAGAGAAAAGGGGAAGTATGAATTTATAAAGGTGAAGAGTGAGGTGCATGCAGTCATGCACGCAGTTTACAGACGTTTGCTGGTGGTCTCGTGAAGGGTACTACTAGTCACAGACATCAGTTATCATTGATGAATTTCAGTGTTTTTTTAGATATGAGGAAATTAAAGAAATGGGCTCCTAAAATCTTCTCCTAAAAATATCTAACTATCTGAAGACCTGTTCTTCTAGTTTTCCCAGGGCACAGAGTGCCTCACTCCTGGTCTCCACCCTGAGCTCCCGCGGGGGTGCTGCCGGTGGGTAGCTGCAATGGCTCATATTTTACTCCATGTAGAGGCTGATGGCAAGTGGCAAACTTCAGTTCATAATTTTATTAATGAATTTTAAGATGTGGGTATTTCTGAGAGGCTCACTCCAAAGACTAAACACTGTCTGGGTTTAAGAGAAAAAAAAAAGGATGCCAAATAAGGAAAGGAGAGGAGGAGTAGCAGTATTAATATAAGTAATTTTTCATAATGTATATCATTTTGTGTTTCTTAGCTTTTAGTAGTCTCTTAGCCTCTTAAACCTTTGCATAAAATATTAGCTTCAAAATGATTAAAGTGTGAAATTATACTCCATAGTTTCCATGAACTATTAAACATTTTGTGATTTCTAAGCCTTAGCCTAATCAGTTTTCATTTTGAATTATATTATTATGATCAGTTAGTACACCTAATCCAGAGAACAGTCTTGTGGTTGCCAGAGGCAAGGGTGGAATGGGTGAAATAGGGTAAGGTGATTCAGAGGTATAAACTTCCAGTTATAAAATAAACAAGTCATGGAGATGTAATGTACACATAAGGATAGAGTCGATAACATTATAACAACTTTGTATGGTGACAGATGGTTACTGGATTTGTAGTGGTGAACATTCTGGAATGGATAAAAATATCAAATTGCTATGTGGTATACCTGATTCTAGTATAATGTTGCGAATAAATTATACTTCAATAAAAAATATTGAATAATGATAATGTGAGAAAAAAGAATGTATACATGTATGTGTAACTGGGTCACCATGCTGTACAGTAAGAAAATTCACAGAACACTGTAAATCAGCTATAATGGAAAAAATATCATATATTAAAAAAAAATAAACTCGCATATATGTAGTGCACAATTTAAGAATTTTGGCTTATGTATACACCTGTAAAATCATCATCATGATTAAGATAAAAACATATACCATCTCCAAAAGTTTCACCTAGCTCAATTTTATAATTCATCCTTTCTTCCCTTCCCTCTCCTCTCCAGGTAACCATTGATTTGCTTTCTATTATTATAGATTATTCTGCATTTTCTATAGTTTTATATTAATGAAATTATGCATTAATTAATGTTTCTCTCTAGTTCCTCTAACATAGCATAGTTATTTTGACATTTATTCATGTTGTTCATCCTTCATTGTTTTCTATTGCTGAATAAGAGAATACCATTGTATGGATATCTACAATTTGTATCACTGAAGCTTGTTTAGTGTCTTTTGCTCTTAAAAACAAAGCTATTATGACTTTTCTGTGTGTTTTTGTATGAGCATATGTTTTCATTTCTCCTAGGTGAATACTTATGAGTAGAATGCTGGCTTATATTGTGGGTGTAAGTTTAGCTTCTAAAAAAACTGCCAAACTGTTTTCCAAGGTGGTTATATTGTTTTAGATTCTCAGCATGTGAGAGTTCCAGTTGCATCAGGTCCCCACTAACACTTGTAAAATGTATGTAGTATATGGATAGTGGCATCTCATTTACATTTCCCAAATACTGAAGAGGCTGGGCAAATTTTAATAGACTTATTGGCTATCCCTATCTCTTGCATAGTGAACTATTCAATTTTTTGCTCATTTAAAAATAGTCAATGAGTTCTTTATATATTTTAAATACAAGTCCTTTGTTGGATAGGACTTGGCAAGGATTTTTGTTTTCCAGTCTGTGGTTTACCTTATCTTTGTAACAATATATACATATTTTTTCTTTTTAGTGCTGCATCTGCATCATATTTTAGTTCCCTGGCTAGAGGTTGAATTAAAGATACAGCTGCTGGCCCATGCCACACCCACAACAATGCGGGATCCAAGCCACATCTGTGAACTACACGGCAGCTCACAGCAATGCCAGATCCTTAAGCCACCTAGTGAGGCCAGAAATTGAACCCGCATCCTCATGGATACTAGTCAGGCTCATTACCACTGAGCCACAATGGGAACTTCCAAGTAACAATATTTTTTGAAGAGATTACTGTTAATTTTTTTATGAAGACTAATTTACTTAAATTTCTATTTTATAGTTTGTGCTTTGCCTCATAAATCCTCTACCAAAACCATGATCAGTATATTTTTTTCTTTTAGATGTTTTATCATTTTAGCTTTTATATAAAATATACAATCCATTTAAAATGTATTTTTGTATATGATATGGTATAGATTGGGGAGCCTCCATTCTCCCCCTTCACATGGCTATTCAAACATTCCAGTGCCATTTGTCCTTACCTATTTAAATTGCCTTTCTAGTGATTATTCCCCCCTGGATTTTGGTTAGTTTTTCCTCACAGTGATGTAATCACTCAGCTGAAGATTCATGGTGAACCCTCCTTAGCTTGCTTTTGTTCAGTTCTCTTTTCTCCAAGTAGCTCTGTCCTTTCTGGTACTCTCCAAGCCCACTGAAGCCATTTTGGCCACCCCAAATTTTTAACACTTTGTTTTAACTCAAGGAGACCGCCAGGCTCTGTTTAGGTTTCCTCTGCCTAAATAAACCCCTAAAATTTTTATAGAAAGTAAGCTGAGGCATTTGTTCTTTCTTATGGGAGTCATTGTTCTCCACTGTCTCTCATACAGTTGTCTAAACATTACTGCTTCTCATATTTTGTCATTGTTTAATAGTTACTGTTATGCCATGACAGCTGGAAAGAGAAGTGACCTAAAGAACCAAATTTATGATCAAAGAGGCTCTGTACCTATTCTGAAGATAATGATATGACACACTTTAAAATTCCTCCGTTGATTACTAGCCAGTTTTTTAAACTTACGAGTTTAATTTAGTAATCAATTTCTTTTTCTAAAGAAAGACTCTAAATATGTTCATATTGATTAGCATGGAGTTGTTTGTATTTTCGTACTTTTAAATAGCTATCAAATTTTTAGTTATACTGCTATTCTCCTTCCTAATTTTGAGTTTTGGTGTCTTGGATGCCCTGGATTTAGCAGATGTTTAAAGTCAACTTGATTGATGTTGGGCAATGCCCTAACCATCTCTCCACTCATCATGTGGTGAATCTGTGCCCTCCGATTGGTTGCCTAAGCCATTTTCATGGTCTCTAGGCAATGGCAGTTCATTTCATAGCCTCTAGGCTGCTGAGGCAGCCTCACCTCTGTAAGAGGTTCTGCTGGAAACTAAGACATTAAGGATAATTTTCTTTCTTACATGGCTCAGGTCTGGATAATGGGAAAACTCATGTCTCCTTTGCCCCATTGAACTTTTGACTATAATCTTCCCCCATTACAGAATTAAGCATCCTTTTCTGTACTACCAGACAACTAACCAAACACATTCATCAGCTCTTTAGATTTCTCAGACTCAAAATCAGAATCCAGTTCATTAACACCCTCATACCACTACCCCATGATTCAGCATAAACATATCAAGTTCTTAGAGTGAGCTCTCTGAACACTTTTTCTGTGATTTTGAGGTAAGATAAAAGCATTCCCTACCTTAGCCCATAAGGATTCTTTGTACACAAATGGCCCTTTAAAAAGTCCCCTCTCAGCTTTTCTATTTCATAAGAAAGTAGGGTGGCTACTTTAGTTCCACCAAACTAGTTTTTCAGAATCTCCATTATTATTCCTGATTTGGTGACCATGCACCTTACTTTGGAATTTTGAGAGGAGGTGTGCATTTTTTCTTGGAGGCAAAACTGAAACTGGGACAAAGTCACATTTTAACATAGAATTATATTACTATTACAGATATTTAAATCAAAGCAACAACTATGTTTAACCTTTTTTAAAAATCACATACAAATCATATACACAAGAATCAACCACATTATAAACTTACCCTTCTTCCAACCAGCTATAACTTTTAAAAAGTGATTGTAAACTCACAATTTCATAAAATTTAAAATGTGGAAATTTATAGACTTAAGGATTGAGAAAAATATGGCTTTTTCAATTTTTATTATACCACAGTTAGATAAATGCAGCCTGAACAATTACTCGTTTTGGAATTTACTGAGGTTCTCTATGTATTCTTTGGCAATAATTTTCACATTGTGGCATATATATAGTAAATTCCAATGATTGCATGCCACATGAAGATTAAAAGATATGAGGCTGTTTACCAACCAGCCCAGAGGGCTGAGGGAGTCAATATTTGAACACACCTATAACCCATCTGAAAGACTAGCAAGCTCTGTTTTAATGACTCATCAGTTCCTGAAATACAATGTATTGGAAATGTTCACAATTTAGTAATGTTTTAATTGTGTTATCCCATAATAAATACATATATATTTATATATAATATATATATAATATAATCACCTAGACTTCTATTTTATTGTTCAAAGAGATGTGTTAAAGTTTCTCTTAGCTATTGAGTATCAGTGAATTTATTTATATACACTAAGGGTATTTTGCTTTATGTATTCCAAAGCAATGCCATTTTTTAATACCGATTTGTGATTATTAGAATTTCCCTATAAATCTTATACATTAGCTATAGATTCTGATCCTAAGAGGATAACACTTAAAGCTGATCAGAGATACATATTAACTAGAGTTCCTGAACTCAGAAGTGGAAAAAAATGAATGGATGATATTTGAGTTGCCTACTTTGAAGAGGGCTGAGTGTAGATTGGGTTGTACTTTGGGATAGTGGTATTAGGTTATCTAGGGAAATGTTATTTTTATGTATGGGTGTATTAGTCTGCTCAGGCTGCCATAGCAAAATATCATAAATTGGGTATCTTGCATAACAGAAATTTATCTTTTCATAGTTATAGAGCCTATAATTCCAAGGCCAAGGTGTCTGAACGTTTGATTTCTCCTCAGGCCTCTCTCTTTGGCTTATTAATTATTGTCTTCTCACTCTGTTCTCATATGACCTTTCCTCTGTGTGAGCATATTCCTGTTGTTTCTTTGTATGTACAAAATTCTTCTCATTTGGACCTGTAAGTTTGGATAAGGGCCCATTCTAGTCATCTCTCATTTAATTTAATCATCTCATTTTAACCTAATCATATCTTTTAGCACCCTATCCTCAAATGCAATCACATTCTGAGGCACTGTGGGTTAGGGCTTCAACATATGAATTTTGAGGGGATACAATTCAGCCCCTAAAGATGAGGATGAGTATTTAGTGGATAAAACAGTAGTCATTGGCTGTTATTACCTATTCATTATCAGTACAATCCCATTCTCTTTCTAATAGCAAGATCATTCCTTCCTGGGAGGAATCATTCTGTACTGATTACCTTTGACTCTACAAGAGAGGGTACATATATGATATCTGGCCCATGAGAATGCCAAATAGGCCAGGGTACTGTGAATTGCTCTAGGTGGACACGTTATTCAAGCTAAAAAGGCATGCATGGTCATTGTGACGCATTAGCCAAAATCATTAGGAAAAATTATCTTAATTTAGAGAGATTAGGTTAGATTAGACTAGACTGTGTGTGGTAACTAACAACCACAAAACATTATTGGTGTAACACATCAAAAAATTTACTTTGTATTCAGGCTAAATATTAAAAAAAGTGAGAAACTCACTTAGGGCAAGTTTTCCATGTTATTAGCAATCCAGGTTGCTTCCTTTAATCAACAAGAAACTACCATGGTTCTCATAACAGGGGAAATAAATGCTATAAAGTTATTCACTGTTTCGTGCATGCTTTAAACTGGAGTAATCACTTCTCTTTAGTGTCCACTGGCCAAAACTAATCTTATGGCCCCACCTAACTGCAGAGACTAGAAGATCTGGGGGAAACATGCCTTTTTGATAAGGAGTAAAGATTTATTCCACAAAGTTTAAGAATAATCTAAGTAGGATTTATTGTCTTTCATGGTTGTGTAGTAATTCATTTTCATTAAGACATAATGAGTTCAACATCAAAGAGAAGCAAAAATAAACAGAGAAGAATGTCTGAGGCTGGACTACCTGCGCCTTAGTTATCTTTTACTAGTTCATTATTTAGTGGTATCTTCAGAAGAGAGTGGTGTGTTAGCCAATAATTTATTATTACTATTATCAAGCTAGTTTCCTTTGCATCCTAAAGCAACTAACAAACATCTGTCTTATGCAAAATGCTAGTATTATTTTCATTTTTGATAGTCTTTACTTTTTGAAGCCTAAACAGTCTTTTCTGACTCCACAAAATAGCTATTAGTAGTTGAGTTCAAAATAAGATGACATGAATCAAGTGCTGACAAAATGGGGCTTCTGGATCCTACTTACACGAGTACATGCACTTTGTAAAAGTTCACCAAGTTGTAGACTTAAGATTTGTTTGATCTTCTCTACATATATTATTATTCATCAAACATGTATTATAAAATATTGATGTTATTAAGTAATAAAAAATGAAACATTCAATCTAGGGGTAGGTGAATAGAGGTAGAAGTATCAAAATCCTGTTTTCAGGGAAAAGGTAGAGGTATCTCATTTCATACTTTATTACATAAAATATGCATTATAAAAGTTCAAGGCAGAGATCAAGATGGTGAAATACAAGGATGTGGAGCTCACCTCCTCCAATAAATACTCAAAAATATGAATGAGCTCCGAGGATGATGAAAGATTAAAAAAAAAAAAAAGGAATTGAGTTAGGACCTGTACCCCTGGGAGGGAACTGTGAAAGAGGAAAGGTTCCCTCATCCATGGAACTCCCTTCACCAGCTCACCAGCTGGGAGATCATCTGGGATGGATAGGGAGCTTTAGAGGCTCAGGGGATAGTGTAGTAGCCAGCTTATGGTAGGCAGGACAGAGAGATGCAGATGGTCCTGGCTACCTCACTGTACTTACAAGCCTGAGAGGAACACCTGTTGGTATGCATGGTGGCTAGATACTGAAACTTGGATTTCAGTGGACAGATGCAAGGAAATTATTTGGTTTGGCTGTGTGGAGACAGCCTGAAGGGTCTGGAGTGTGGTCTTGGCCACATGTGGTGGTGTGCACAGATGGAAGCCCAGGTCTGCCATAGGAGCCCGATTAAAGCACATGTGGGGGGACATGGCTCCACCACAGCAGCCTCATTCGTGGCATACTCACAGAACACATGGTGCTAGGTGCAGCACGGGTGTGCTTACACATGAAGACAAGGCTGAAATCTGAGCTAATTCCCCATGGCTGTGTGAATTTAGCAGCTTGACTCCACTGGCTGCTTTGTCAGCAGAACACCTGCAGGACATCTGAGCAAACTGCTGGGTCTCCTGAGGCTGGAGAGGATCCAATGTTACCAGCTGTCCACTTTGTCTGTGCACACACTGAGGTGGTGTTAAAGTCTGGACTGATTGCTATGTCTCCCCTAGTGGGTCTGAGTGCTAAACTTCAGCTGATTTGCACCAGTGGCTTTTTTAGCATAGTGCCTAAGAGACATCCTGGCCTGTTGCCAGCTTTCCCTCAGCTGAAGTGGGTCATGGGCAGTGTCAACAACAGTGTACTTTGTGAGCATATACAATATGTGACCAGTGACAGGGGACATCACAGAGCATAGTTCTTGGTGGTCATTTCCTGTGGAGGAATACTCAGTGGATTCTTTCCTAGCAGGAGTGCTCTAATACCACCTACCTCACACTGCAGCTTAAAACCAGATCTAGGGAATTCTTTTTCAATAACTGGAGCAGACCCTGCCTCCAACAGGGCTGTGACAACCACAGAGCAAAGAGGAGGCCACACCCAATATCCAGTACAGGCTCTAGTCACCACAACACCAATCATAGCCTCCATCAGGGGATAATAACCAGCACACACTGAGGAAATTAAAAATACCTTGAGAAAATGATAATGAAAAAACAACCATCCAAAATCTCTGGGATGTATCAAAAGCAGTCATAAGAGGGAAGTTCACAGCAATACAGGCCTTCCTCAAAAAAACAAGAAATATCTCAAATAAATACCTAAGCTACCTACTACATAACAGAATTAGGTAAAGGAGAACAAACAAAACCTAAAGTTAGCAGAAGGTAGGAAGCAATGGAGATCAAAGAGGAAATAAAATAGAGATTAAAAACAATAGAGCATTGAGAACTATGTCTAGACACTCATGTTGCAACAGAAGAAAGGCTGGGGGAAAAATGTAATTGTAATGTACACATGTAAGGATAACCTGACCCCCTTGCTGTACAGTGGGAAAATTAAAAAAAAAAAAAAAAAAACAAACAAAACAATAGGAAAAAGTTGGTTCTCTGAAAGGATAAAGTGGACAAACCTCTGGCCAGGCTCTCCAAAAAGAAAAGAGAAGGCCCAAATAAATAAGAAATTGAAAATAAATAATAAATGATTCTGCAGAAATACTAAAGAAGAGAATACTATGAACAGTTATATGCCAAGAAATTGGTCCATCCAGAAGAAATGGACAAGTTCCTAGAAACATACAGTTTACCAAAAGTGAATCAAGTAGAAATAGATAATTTGAACAGACCAATCACTAGAAGTAAAATAGAATCTGTAATTAAAAAAAAAAATCTCTGAAAATAAAAGTCCAGGACTAGATGGCTTTACAGGCAAATTCTATCAAACATACAAAGAAATTTTTTCTTCTCAGACTCTTCTAAAAGACTGAAAAGGAAGGAACACTCTTAAAGTCATTCTTTTTTTTGGTTTTCTAGGACTGCACCCACAGCATATGGATGTTCCCAGGCTAGGGGTCTAATCACAGCTGTAGCTGCCGGCCTACAACATAGCCACAGCAACTCAGGATCTGAGCTGCGTCTGCAACCTATGCCACAGCTTATGGCAACACTGGATCCTTAACCCACTGAGCAAGGCCAGGGATCGAATGTGAAACCTCATGGTTCCTAGTCAGATTTGTTAACCACTGAGCCATGATGAGAACTCCTTAAAGTCACTCTTTGAAGCCACCATTACCCTGATGCCAAACTAGACAAAGACAACACAAAAAATTATAGGCTAGTACCTTTCATGAATATAGATGCAAAAATCCTCAACAAAATATTAGCAGACTGAATACAACAACACATAAAAAATATCATCCATCATGGTTAAGTGGGATTTACCCCAGGGTCCCAAGAACAGTTCAACATAAATCTATCAATATGATATACCACATCAACAAGAGAAAAGACAAATGGACATGAGCATATCAATAGATTAAAAAAAAGCACTTGATAAAATTCAACACCCAGTCATGATAAAAAACATTCACCAAAATGAGCATAGAGGCAACATATCTCAACATTATTCATGGCAAACCCACAGCCAACATAATACTCAACAGAGAAAAGTTGAAAGCCTTCCTGCTGAAACATAGAACAAGACAAAGATGCTCACTCTCATCATATCTACTCAACAGAGTTTTGGAAGTCCTAGCCTAGTCCACAATATTGGAAGGGAAGAAGTAAAACTGTCATTATATGCATATAATATGATACTATATATTGAAAACTCTAAAGACTCCATACAAAAACTACTAGAACTGATAAATTCAATAAGGTAGCTTAACATACAGAACTCTCTGTTGTATTTCTTTACAATAACAATGAAATATCAGGAAAATAAAGTAAAATATAACACCTTTCAAAATTGCCTCAAAAAAAAAAAAACCCTTAGGAACAAACCTAATGAATAAGATGAAATACTAATATGCTGAGAATGATAAAACATTAATAAAGGAAACCGAGGATGATTCAAGAAAATGGAAAGATAGTCCATGCTTTGGACTGGAAGAATTAATATTAATAAAATGACCATACTACCCAAAGCACTCTACATGTTTAACACCATCCCTATTAAATTACCCATGCACTTTTCACAAAACTAGAAAAAAAATCCTAAAACTTATTTGGAAGCACAAAGAGCCACAATTGCCAAAGCAATCCTGAGGAAAGGGAACAAAGCTGGAGACATAACCCTTCCAGATTTCACACAGTACCACAAGGCAACAGTAATCAAAACACCCTGGTATTGGCATAAAAGCAGACATATGGATCAATGGAACAAAATAGAAAGCCCAGAAACAAACCCATACACTTAATCTTTGACAGTGGAGCCAAGAATATACAATGGAGGAGACAGTTTCCTCAGTAAGGGGTGTTGGAAAAGCTAGACAGCTCTATGTAAATCAATGTAGTTAGAACACTCCCTCACATTATACATACCAAAAAAAAAAAAAAAACTCTTAAATGGCCTAAAGACTGAAATATAAGACATGAAATCATAAAAATTCTAGAAGAGAACATAGGCAAAATATTCTCAGACATAAATTGTAGCAATGTTTTCTTAGGTCAATCTCTCAAGGCTAAATAAATAAAAGCAAAAATAAACAAATGGGGCCTGTTCAAACTTACAAGCTTTTGAAACAAAAAAACCCAACAAATGGGCAGAATACCTAAATAGACATTTATCCAAAAAAAAATCCATACAGATAGCCAAGGCACAAGAAGAGAGTTCAACAGCACAAATTATTAGAGAAATGCAAATCAAAACTACACTGAGGTATCACCTCACATCAGTCAGGATGTCCATTCCCAAAAAGTCTACAAATAATAAATTCTAAAGAGGATGTGGTGAAAAGGGAACCCTCTTATACTGTTGGTGGGAATATAAATTGGTACAGCCACTATGCAGAACAGTATGGAGGTTCCTTAAAAAAATAAAAATATAATTATCATATGATCCAGCAATTCCATTGCTGGCCATATATCTGAAGAAAACTCTAATTCAAAAAGATACATATGCTATTTCTTGGGCCGCTCCCACGGCATATGGAGGTTCCCAGGCTAGAGCGGCCCAAGAAATAGCAAAAAGACAAAAAAAAAAAAAAAAAAAAAAAAAAAAGATACATACACCTCAATGTTCATAGAGGCACTATTTACAATACCCAAGGCATGGAAGTAGCCTAAGTGCCCATTGAAGGTGAATGGATAAAGAGGATGTGAGATATATGTATGTGTATATATATATACACACATACATACACACATATGTGTGTGTGTATATATAAACACACACACACAAAGGAATATTACTCAGCCATAAAATAAGAATGAAATAATGCCACAGCAACACAGACGGACGTATAGATTATCATACTAAGTGAAGTCAGAAAGACAGAGACAGACAAATATACTATGATATGACATATGTAGAATCTAAAAAAATGATACAAATGAGCTTATTTACAAAACGGAAACAGACTCCTAGACAGAAAACATACCCATTGTTCCCAAGGGAGGAGAAGGATAATTAAAGGGAGGTTGGGTTGAACAGATACACACTACTCTATATAAAATAAACAAGGTCCTGCTCTATAGCACAAGGGACTATATTCAAAATCTTGTAATAACCTATAATAGAAAAGAATCTGAAAGTGAATATATATAATACTGAATCAATTTACTGTATACCAGAAAGTAACACAATATTATAAATCAACAATACTTCAAAGAAAAAGTTCAAAGGACATCTCCCCACTTTTATAGAGCTATAATTGATGAAAAATATTGTATATATTTAAAATGTACAATATGGCTTGATATACATTTTCAAAAGATTACCATAATTAATTTAATTAGCATGTCTATCATTTCACGTAGTTACTATTTTTGTGTGTTTTCCTAAGAACTCTCTTTTTTTTTTAGGGCCACATTTGTGGCATATGGAGGTTCCCAGGATAGGGGTTGAGTCAGAGCTACAGTTACCGGCCTATACCACAGCCACAGCAATGCAGGATCTGAGCCATGTCTGTGACCTACACCACAGCTCATGGCAACACTGGATCCTTAACCCACTGAGCAAGGCCAGTGATAAAACCTGCATCCTCTTGGATGCTAGTCAGATTCATTAACTGCTGAGCCACTACAGGAACTCCCCTAAGACCTTTCATACTCTATTCCAACAAATTTTATTTCACCTCACAAAATCTCCTCCACATTCTGTGTTGTTGCAAATGGCAGAATTTCCTTCCTTTTTATGACTGAATACAACTCTATTATATATATATGTACATATATATATATATATATATATATATATAATATATATATATTATTAATTCATCCACTGGGGGACACTTAGATTGTTTCCATGTCTTGACAGTTGTGAACATGAGGGTGCAGATATATTTTTGAGATATCAATTTTTGTTTTTTTTGGATCTATACTCAGAAATGGGATTGCTGGATTGTATAGTAATTTTATTTTCAATTTTTTGAGACACTTCCATATTGTTTTCCATATTTGCTCCATCAATTTACATTATAAGTGCTTATATTTTTCTGTTAAACTTAATTTCTTAAGTTTTGACTTTTGCCTTCAATATTATATTCATGTATTAATTGTTTTAAAGTAAATTAACATTTGTTTCAATCCTCATCTCATATTTTTTGACATATTCTATTTGTTATATAATATCTTTTGATTTAATGAAAATTTCCTTATTTTCAATTTTGTGCTTCTGGTTTGGAAGATACACATTAATTGTTATTTATATAATGATCAGTATAAAGTCATTTAATTTAATAATATTAAAAAGAAGAAAGTCAATTTCTCTATTCTTATTTCTGAAAATGAAATGGCTCTAGAATGTTTTAAATAATTTTCCAATTTCTGGAGTATTTATATTTGTTATTTTACTCATAAAATTTTTTCATTATTTTAATTTATAGCCATTTATTCAGAATTACTATAATGCCTGTAAATAACTCTACCCAATTGCTTTTTTGTTTGTTTGCATTCCTCTTGTTTCCTTTAATGTTCCTGAAGGGTAATCTGTAGGGAAGCAAATTATTTCAATCCAAAAAGTATCCTCAAGTCACCCATATTCAATGTAAAAAAAATTAGCTGAGCATAGATAGAATTTAAGTTTGAATGGTATTTTTACGTCATTACTTTTGCAAATATTCATAGTTTTTTTGCTTGTTTAATATTTATGATGTGCCAGTTTTGAGATGGTTATATACTACATCTAGGGGAAGGGGTAGGACTAGTATAAGAAATCATAGTGTCTAGACAATGTCACTTGGCTAAAGAGATCTAGATAGAAATCAAGGTGTGTGAAGAAAGACTTAACATAGTAAGCATGAAACTGATATGCTTAGAAAGGCCTGCTTGGAGTTCCTGTTTTGGCTCAGTAGGTTAAGAACCTGACATTGCCTCTGGGAGGATGTGGGTGTGATCCTTGGCCTTGCTCAATGGGTTAAGGATCTAACATTGCCACAAGCTGTGTGTAGGCTGCAGATGCAGCCTGAACCTTGCATAGACCACAGCTGCAGCTCTAATAGGGTTAGCATCTGGGAACTTGGGTAACAAATAATTCTATACACTGAAAACTTTTCCTAATCAATAAGGGTGGGTCACTTTTCCTGTTTGTGTGAACAATGGGGCTTTTGCTAAAGACCTCTTTTCCTTTTGGGACTCTGGAACTCTGGTGCATGCTGGGCAGAGAGCACCTATATCAGCACCTCCCCATGTAAACCTTGGACACCGAGTCTCTAGTGAGCTATCCTGGGCAGAAACATTACATTCATGTTGCTACATATTTGTGGCTAGTTTACAAATGTGATTATGCAACTGCTCATGAGAGGGAGAAAGCAAGGATACCTGCAAATATATTGCTCCACACTTTGCCTCTGTCTTTCTCCCTTATGATATGGCTGATTATCCTCACTACATTGCTATAATTAATTATAGGAATAATATAACTATGCTAGAAAAAGACCATGACACTTAACACTCTTCTCTGGATTCCCATTCCATTTCAGATACTATCTATATTTTAGTAAAATAAGTGGAAAATATTTGGTAATATTCACTTCTTTAATATACAGTTTTGTACTGTTTGACTTAGGGAATATAGCAATGAAAAGCAACATTTACAATTTTTTGCCATTTAAAATAGAAGAATAAAATACTTTTTTAATGATGATATGACATGTAGTTGAATATATAAACTATTTGTACTAAATATTGACATCAGTACCTGAGAGCAACGTGATATCAAGGGACAAAATTTCATATAAATTTTTCCAGATATAAAAGCCAGATATTAGGGCTGTGCTCTGAGAAATAGATCATGATACTTCATATGAACCCCTGGGTATGACTATTCTTATTCCATTTTAGAAACTATTTCTTTTTAAATATGCACATTTGAGTGTTCAGATATTGATACCAATTAATAAAAAAAGTATTCCGTTTACTCTCTCCTTTAGAAATGCAAATATATACTTCACAATTCAGCCAAATATTATCTCTTCTGTAAAGTTTTTCCACCCCGAAGCTACAAGTCATATTGTTCATCTTCCTATTACCTTTCCAATCTCCATATCCTATCACATTCTTCTCTATATAGTAGGCATGTGCTCTACTGTCACTACCCTTATCTGCCCTTTTGAAATCTTTGAGGACCAGGACCATGTTTTTTCTTGATGAAAACCTCAGAAATGATCACAGGACCTGACCCTTAATAGCCTTTTGAACGATGAGCTTGAGAGGTTATTGAAATAATAAATTATTTATCTAGTAATGGGTTCTTATTTATAACTGAAAGGTTATGCATAGTATTAGATGTGCTAACTTATGGGAATAAGTTTTTCTCTATGAATCTATGAAAGGTGATGCAGTAAATGATATCTAAGTTTCCTTCTAGTTCTAATACTCTATAAGAAAAAAGTACCAATAAAAATCAAACTAAATGCATAAGCAGGCAGTTAGGAAAGATAAATAGTTGTATAATAATATATATTTTTCAATAATATTACATAAATATAAAGTGAGGTCTGTATCTAATTAATTATGAATTAATATAATTCATCTTAATTCATATAATTTAATGAGAATATTTTAAAAACATTCATCTTAATTCTCATGTAATTTACATGAGAATATTTATTTTTAATTTTTTTAGAGGGTTATGTATTTTATTGCCTAATATTGGAAATACAAGGTGAAGAATTATCAGTTAAATTTGGCACTTTCAGATCTCCATTCTGGAGAGAAAATGACAAAAAAAAAATCTACCATTTTTTTCAATTGGAACTGCCCTTGTTTTGTGTCTCATTTCTTTAATACAAGTAGCTGGGAGCTGAAGTTAGACAAGAATTGTGAAAGATTGTGAGGATCAAAATGTATCCTTTTGTGTTAGGGTGAGAATATCTATAGCTTAGCTCCACAAATGTGACAAGAATTCTGGTGTCAATTCAATCTTAGAAGAAATTGAGACAAGTACTGTTTTCTCTTGTTGCCAGAGAACTCCAGATTTCCCAGGATGTTGGCGATAGTCATAGCAGAAGTTATTGCTTTGGACATTGTTACAACCATCTAGGATCCATTTCCCCTGTGTCTGTGACCTTTAAGGTCCTAAATAACACAACTTAAGAGAAAATACTGTCTGACCGAATTTTAGGGTTTTTTCATTATTATTATTATTATTAAAGCATAGTTGATTTACAATGTTTCATCACATTCTGTTGTACAACAAAGTGACCCAATCGCACACATTTCCCTATGCTGTACAGTAGGATGCCATTGACCATCCACTGCAGATATAACAGTTTGCATCCCTGGAAACACCCCAAATGCCCAAACATCCCTCTCCCACCCCTCTCCCCACACCCTAGAACCTCAAGTCTGTTCTTCTTGGCCATGCCCCATTTCTGTTTTTTGTTTGTTTGCTATTTTTAAATAGGATCATCTGTTCCATATTTTAGATTTCACAAATAAGTGATATCATATGGTATTTGTCTTTTTTTTTTCTGGCTTACTTCACTTAGTATGAGAATCTCTAACTCTATTCATGTTGCTGGAAATGGCATCATTTTGTCTTATTTTATGGTGGAGTAATATTCCATTGTATATATGTACCACATCTTCTTAGTCCATTCATCTGTTGATGGACATTTAGGTTGTTTCCATGTCTTTGCTATTGTGAATAGCACTGCAATGAACATATGGGTGGATGTATCTTTTTTAGTGAAAGTTTTGTCTGAATATATGCCCAGCAGTAGAATTGCTAGATCATATGGTAACTATTTAGTTTCCTGAGGTACCTCCATACTGTTTTCCATAGTTTTTGTACCAGTTTACATCCCCACCAACAGTGGAGAAGGGTACCTTTTTCTCCACACCCTTCCAGAATTTATTATTTTTGTCTTGTTAATGATGGCCATTCTGACAAGTGTGAGGTGGTAGTTCATTGTAGTTTTGATTTGCATTTATCTAATATTAGTGAAATTGAGCATTCTTCCATATGCCTGTTGGCCATACGTCTTCTTTGAGAAATGTCTATTAAGGTCTTCAGCCCGTTTTTCAATTGGGTTGTTTGCTTTTTGTTGTTGAGTTGCATGAATTGTTTATATATTTTGGAGATTAGGCCCTTGTCTGTTGAATCATTGGCAAAGTATTTCTCACATTCTGTGGGTTGTCTTTTCATTTTTTAATGCTTTCCTTTGCTGTGCAAAAGCTTTTGAGTTTGATTAGGTCCCATTGGTTTATTTGTGTCTTTACTGTCATTATTCTAGGAGGTGGATAAAACAAGATGTTGCTGCGATTTATGTCAAAGAGCATTCTGCCTATGTTTTCCTCTAGGAGTTTTATAGTGTCTGGCCTTATATTTAGGTCTTTAATCCATTTTGAGTTTATTTTTGTATATGGTGTTAGACTGTGCTCTATTTTCATTCTTTTACCTGTAACTTTCCAGTTTTCCCACCACCACTTACTGAAGAGGTTATCTTTCTTCTACTGTATGTTCTGTCCTTCTGTGTCATAGTTTAGTTGCTCATAGGTACTAGGGTTTATATTTGGGCTTTCCATCCTGTTCCATTGGTCTGTATTTCTGTTTTTGTGCCAGTACCATGTTGTTTTGATGAATATCTTTGTAGTATTGTCTAAAGTCAGGAAGCTTGATTCCTCCATTTTCATTTTTCTTTTTCAATATTGCTTTGGCTTTTCAGGGTTTCTCGTGTTTACATACAAATTTTAAAATATTCTGTTCTAGTTCTGTGAAGAATGTGCTTGGTAATTTGATAGGGATTGCATTGAATCTGTAGATTACTTTGTGTAGTATAGTCATTTTGACAATATTGATTCTTCCCATCCAAAAGCATGGTATATCTTTTCATCTGTTTGTGTTGTCTTTGATTTCTTTCATCAGCATTTTATAGTTTTCAGCATATAGGTCTCTTGTCACTTTAGGTAGGTTTATTCCTAGGTATTTTATTCTTTTTTATGTGATTATAAGTGTGATGGTTTTTCTGACTTCTTCTTCTGATCTTTCATTATTAGCATATAGAAATGCAATTAGTTTCTGTGTATTAATTTGTAGCCTGCAACTTTGCCAAAATCATTGATAATTTCTAACAGGTTTTGTGCTGTCTTTAGGGTTTTCTAAGTACAGTATCATATCACCTGCAAACAGTAATAGTTTTACTTCTTTTCCAGTTTGGATTCCTTTTCTTTTTCTTCTCTAATTGCTGTGAAACTTCCAAAACTATGTTGAATAATAGTGATGAAGATGGATATCCTTGTCTTGTTCCTGATCTTAGTGGGAATGTTCTCTATTTTTCACCATTGAGAATGATGTTAGCTGTGGGTTTTTCATATACTTTATTATTTTGAGGTAGGTTCTCTCTGTCTGCACTCTCTGGAAAGTTTTTACCAGAAACAGGTGTTGAATTTCATCAAAAGCCTTTTCTGTATCTATTGAAATGATCACATGGTTTTGTTTTTTATGTTTGTTGATGCTCTGTATCACATTGATAGATTTGTGGATACTGAAGAATCCTTGCATCCTTGGGATAAATCCTACTTGATCATGGTGTATGATCCTTTTAATATGTGCTTGAATTCGGTTTGTTAGTATTTTGTTGAGGATTTTTGCATCTATGTTCATCAGTGTTATTGGTTTGTAATTTTATTTTCTGTGGTACCTTTGTCTGGTTTTGGTATCAGAATGATGGTGGCCTCACAGAATGAGCTTGGGAGTGTTCCTTCCACTGCTATTTTTTCGAAAGAGTTTCAGAAGAATAGGTGTTAACTCTTCTCTGAATGTTTGATAGAATTCACCTGTGTAGCCATCTGGTCCTGGACTTTTGTTTTCTGGAAGGTTTTTAATCACATATTCGATTTTGGTACTGGTGATTGGTCTGTTCATATTTTCAGTTTTTTCTTGGTTCAGTCTTTGTAGGTTGTACCTTTAGAAGAATATGTCCATTTCTTCTATGTTGTCCATTTTATTGGCATATAGTTACTTATAATATTCTCTTGATCCTTTGTATTTCTGTGGAGTCATTTGTAGTTTTTCCTTTTTCATTCCTAATTTTATTGATTTGAGCCCTCCCCCTTTCTGATGAGTCTAGCTAAAGATTTATCAACTTTGTTGATCTTTTCAAATAATCAACTTTTTGTTTCATTAATCTTCTCTATTGTTTTCTTTGTCTCTGTTTCCTTTATTTCCACTCTGATCTTTATTATTTCTTTTCTTCTGCTAATTTTGGGGTTTGTTCTTCCTTTTCTAATTGTTTTAGGTGCACGGTTAGTTTGTTTATTTTAGCTTTTTCTTCTTTCTTGAGGTAAGATTGTATTGCTATGAACTTTCCTCTAAAAATGCTTTGGTTGTGTCCCTGTGTCCCTTAGGTTTTGTGTTGTATCTTTATTGTCATTTGTCTCTAAGTATCTTTTGCTTTCTTCTTTGATTTCTTCAATGGCCCATTGGTTGTTAAGTAGCATATTGTTTAGCTTCTAGGAATTTGTTTTTTGCTGTTGTTTTCTTTCAGTTGATTTCTAGTCTCATAACATTGTGGTCAGAGAAGATTCATGGGATAATTTCAACATGGGAATTAAATGAGTTTTCAAGAATTCCAGAAACTGACAAACTAATAAACTATTTCCTTGACTATATACCTTGAAGTTGTTTTTTGAAAATATTTATAAACTGTCTTGCCAACATATATGCCTTTTAATATAGAATTTTCTCTGCAGAATGTATCATAAGAAAATATGATGTATGCACAAGGATAAATGTGCAAAGATTCACTCTGCAGAAATATTTATAGTATTAGAAGATTTAAAGCAATCCCAATACCTTTGGAAAGAGAATTATTGTTGGACCTTATTCAGTCATTAACAAGTGAATAAAAGAAGAATATTAATTGTTATTCTAAACTGATATATACCAAAGCCAATTACTAGACCCTCTGAAATATATATATATAGCTATAAATACATAACATATATAAATATACAATTTCCTTTATAGTTACAAGATGGTAAATGAATTGGTTGTTTTCACTGAATAATGCCATTATGTAGTCTACTAATATGGGAAATGGATGTGAATGTGTATATAAATTTTGCTGAAGAAAGATAAAAAGATTTCCGACAATGCTACTTCTCAGAGGTCTAATTGCTTAAGTATTCTTTTTTTTATTATATATTTGTATTAAGGCAAAATATAACAAAAATTCCTTAAACTATTCAGAGGATTTTCCTACTGTGAAAAGGCTTGAGTAAACCAGACTTCTCCCTGCTCCCTCTCAACTTATGACTTTATACAAGAATGTTTATGGGTTCAGGAAGAAAGGAGATGCTGGGTTTCCAGAGACCTAATATAGCTGAAAATTCTGCACTCAGGTTCCAGAATGGTTAAAATACAAGAAACTTAATATTTCAAAAAAATTGGAAGTGGAACTTGGGAGTGACTGGACTCTACATTCACAACAGGGGAGAAAACAACCCATTTGTGAGGGATAGCAGCCCCCAAGGACTCTTTACCATCCTTCTGGAGATGGTGGAAACTTAGACCATTTTCCTGCTCTCAGTGTAGCCTTAAAGGAATTTTTACAGAGGTCCAGAAGATTCCCCTTCATGGATTCTCGCATATCTAGTTCAGTAGAGGCCAGAGTATATCTGGATCTTTGGTGAGTGGCATGGAGCCAGCAGGGAGACTTATTCAGCTCTTCTTCACTCACCTGATCAACTGAAGAGTGTTCACAAACTTCCTTTCCACCTAACCCCAGATAGGGCAGAAAAGCTCAGTAGGAGCAGTAAGTTGTGTGACGATGTCACAAGGAGTAACCTTGGTTAGTTGGCTTTTGGAATCTAAAGAACTTCTGCAGGGGTGTTTACTGATTATTGTTATTATTGGATAAACAATATGGTATTATTTATTCCTTTCTTCATAGGCAGAGACCAAAGAAAGGGGATAATGGAAAAGGGTCTTAGAAAAACTGGGAAGGGCAGGAGCACATGCTACAGTTCTGAATAAAGAATCTCAGTATATCAACAGGGAACATGTAGGTCACATTCTAGCCACTGCAATGGAACTTAATTTAAAGCAAGTTATGTAATATTAGGCTACAAATGGGCCATATCTCCCCAGCCAATTCCCACATCAGAACAGTTCCAAGAACAAGTTTCCAGTGTGGTATAGAAACAGAGCAGGCTGAGCATTAAGTGAGAGTGAGTTTGGGGAATAATGCTCTGGACTCTGCGTTGACTGAATCTGACCCTAGAAACAAGAGAGATGCTACATAAGCATCTTTCATGTCTTCAGTTTAACCTTAAACTTGACAATGATTTATCACCATTGAATGGATATCTTGAGGAAACATCTCTAGTAACACTTTTTTTTTCTGTCCTATGTGAATATAGCCACTCCATCTCTCCTTTGTTCACTGTTTTCATGGCTTATCTTTTCTGACCATTTTACTTTCAGCCTCCTTTTGTCATTGCATTTAAAGTGTATTTCCTATATAGAGCATATTAGTATTATTTTTAAGAAAAAAAAAAATCAGGTGTTCCCATTGTGACTCAGCAGTAACAAATCCGACTAGTATCCATGAGGTTGCAGGTTTGATCCCTGGCCTTACTCAGTGGGTTAAGGATCTGGCATTGCCATAAGCTATGGTGTTGGTCACAGACATGGCTCAGACCTAGCATTGCTGTGGCTATGGCATAGGCTGGCAGCTGTAGCTCCAATTCAACCCCTAGCCTGGGAACTTCCATATGTTTCAGGTGCAGCCCTAAAAACAACAACAAAAATTTCATTCTGCCAATCTCTGCCTTTTATAGAATCTCTGCCTTTATGTCTAATCCATTTACATAAACTATAATTACTAGCAAGATGTGCCTACTATGTTCCCATTTTCTATATCTTTTCATCTTTTTTGTTTATCATCAATCCCTTTTTTTTTGCTAAAAATTTTTTGTGCACAATTTTAAATCCCTTTTTTTTCTTTAATACATTTTTTGAGTATTATTTCCATAATAGTTACCCTGGGGGATGCAATTATCATCTTAACTTTAAACAATCTAGTTAAGATTAATAACATCTTCGTCAATACAGAAATTTTGCTTTAACATAGCTGCATGCTCCCTACTTTGTGATATTATCTTTGTGTTTTATAAACCTAAGAGGACAGTTTTATGAACATTTATTTATGCAGTTTTCTTTTAAATCAGCTTAGAGAAGAAAAGATTTATAAATAAATACATTTATAATAGTTCAATAATAACCCCACAGTTGCCCTTACTAGTGCTTTTTACTTCTTCTTGTGGATTTGACTAGTATTTTATTTCAGACTGAAGGACTCTATTGAAATAATTTTAAAATATTTTTTGAGATATAAAGACTATGTTGTGATAAAGAATACTTAACTATACAATACATTATTTACAAAAATGCCACAATTCTAAATATTTCAACTTTTTTTCTTTCATTTCTAGTGGCTGTTGTCAAGAATAACAAAGTGAAAGGGACTAGAAACAAAAATTAAAAGTTTCCTGGAGTTCCTGCTGTGGTGCAACAAGTTGAGGATCCAGTATTGTCTCTGGAGTGGCCTGGCTTTGAGTCCCAGCTGGTGCAGTGGGTTAACGATTCAGGATTGCCGCAGCTGTTGATGCCAGAAAGATGTTACCCGAACCCAGGTTCTTATTCGCACAGCTGAAGAATGAACTTCGCAAACACAGACAGCAAGCAAGCAAAGTATTAAAGGAAAGCAAATAGCTCCCAGGGCTGCTGGGAGGGGGAAGAAGAGCCCCTGTTCTCTGTTGTCCTATAGGGGTTTTTCATCCCTTAAAGATGGGGGGTGGGGTACCAACATGGAGTCCAGAAAGATGTGGTTTTCTCCCATTGGTCTTGTCCAATTACTTGTATCAGTCCTTGTCCAACAGGGGTTTTAGGGGTGGAAATGTCCCATAAGTTTTATGATTTCTTTGTCCTTCTCTTCCCTTAGACTGAGTCACCATTCCTCTCATTCCTTTATTATTAGTTGAGAAGTGGGTTAGAGATTAAAGAACATGTGGGGGTAGGTACACTTCCTATAGAAAACAAGGCCTGTGGGAATGTTACTCCCTGGAGCCCTTAAGTCACAAATATTAATCAATAGCCATATCAAAGAATGCATCAAAGCCCATGCTCCTGCACTGACCACCTGGGTCAGTATTCCGCCGCACTGTGGCACAAGTTGCATCTGTGGCTCAGGTTGCATCTGTGGCTCAAATTCAATTTTAGCCCAGGAATGTCCATATGCTGCAGTTGTGACCAAAACAAAAATAAAAACAAAAAGAAAGAAACAAAAAACCCAAAAGAAAAACAAACCTTTCTATCAGTGATTTTATTATTATTTTCTATCCGTGATTTTATTATTATTTTTCTGTGGGTTATAGATTTCTACTTGCATATTTTTTTTAGAGGCTTCAAATCCCTTTTAAGGAGATTAAACCTAAAAACCTCTGGCCATGTCTCATTGTACTGTCCTTTCCCCCACCTTGAGCAACCTGGCCTGTTCCCTCCTACTCTCCACTGGGAAGATATATGGACTCCTCACCCCGCCTCTCTATCACCTGTTCCACATGCAGATGAGGCATCCTGCCTGAAACCAATCAGAGGATTAAAATGGGCCCCATACAAAGACCAGTTAACACTCAGCCCTTAAGCACCCAGGGTGGGCCAGGGCTGATGAACCAGTGGGCTGGGCAGGAAGAATCAAGTCCCCACTCAGGTCTGCAGCACAGATATATGAAAACAATTGCAAAGTGAGGGGAGCCCACTTTATTTTTCACTCGTCGGTGACTTGTGTGCACACTTTCCCTCCCTCTCTCTGAAAATGTACTTTCACTTTAATAAATCTGTAATGGGCCCACCATTTCAATGCTTTGTTGCAGGGTGGGGACCGAGGAAACAATGCAATTCTGTCATTCTAGAAAAAATTTCATAATTTTCTTAAGATTATAAAAGTGCTAACATTTCCAGTAAGGAAGTTGAAGTGAAACAACTTAACACTGTCCCTCAGGAACTTTGCAAATACTCTGTAGATACCCATAGAAATAAGCATTGATTTAAAAAAAAAAGTTAGAGTTGATCTATACCATACATTCTTCCCAAGTTCATTTAAATAATCTGTTACCTGTACTAGTCATGTATTCCAACTCTCAGTGTCAGAAATTTTTTTTTAAGTAGAAGTTTGGCCAAGCTTCTGATTTTTGATATAACTGCTTGTACCTCTCCAGAGGGACACTATGAGCAAGCACAACATAATAATTTAAGCAAGCACATTTCCCCTGAAGTTACTGCAAACTCTGTAATGTCCCATGGGATGAAGCAGTTGGCAGTCCTATTTTGACAAAACTGAGACACATATAACTCCATCTACTTGGTTTCCAAGACTGGTCCCTGTTAGCTTTGAACACACCAGTTGCATAGGCATGCTATCAGTCCTTTACAATGCAAGCCCCATAGTCTATACCTCTCCTACATCTCTTATTATTCTTCTGTAACTGTACGTCTTATGTCCCACTCCCAAGGAGTCTTTTTGTGTACTTTAAAATCTTTGGGAATCTTTTCCTTTTACATGTTTTTCTAATTATTTACAAAGCTCTTTTACATGCACTGTCTCATTTATTTTGTTTCGCAAAGACCTTGCTCTCTGGGAGGTATTATTATACTTCATTATTCATCTTCATGCCTCATCTTAGGGAGAGCCAGTGCCATGACTGGGGATACAAAACTGTTTATTTACAACTGGAAGTCTTCTTACTCAAAGTTTAATGTGTGTGCGTGTGTGTGTGTGTGTGTGTGTGTGTGTGGTGTATTCCTGCTATTGCAGGAATTCTTGACTGTTTTGTTTTGCAGCACTCTTTGAACACTGGAACTTTATCCCTTATACTTGAAGGAATTTAAAAAAAGACTGAAAGTGAAGCTAAACAAGTCAGCATAATTGCCAGGCAGTAACAACCACAGTAAAATGTGTTTCACACTGTCTTTAAAAGCATCTGCATTTACTTATTTCTCACTTTGTGGCCTTTTAGCACCATATTGCATTTGAGTGGAACTATTAACTGCCCTTATATATTCACAAGACAATGTTCTAGCCTGCTCTATGAAAACCGTGTTTTTTGCAACAGGCTTACTATTTCAGCACTCCTGCAACTCATACTATTAGCAAATTATACACTGTTCTGCTCAGTGCCTGGTTTCCATCACACAAGTGCACACACTCATGTGCACACACACATACACATTCATGTATGTATATAATTTGTTATCCTCTTATCCTTGCCAATATTTTTCACATTGAGAAAAAATTGGTGGTTTACTTTTTTTTTTTTTCTATTTTAGGGCCGCACCCATGGCATATGGAGGTTCCCAGGCTAGGGGTTGAATTGGAGTTTTAGCTGCCAGTCTACAGCACAGCCATGTGGGATCCTAGCTACATCTGTGACCTATACCACAGACCATGGCAATGCCAGATCCTTAGCCCACTGAGCAAGGCCAGGGATGGAACCCGCATCCTCAAGCTTACTAGTCGGGTTCATTAACCACTGAGCCACGATGGGAACTCCCTGGTGGTTTACTTTTGAGAGGACAGTGGTGCAACAAATGACCAGGAACGCTAGTTAAAAATCTCTGCAGTGTGTCATGATTCAGTTAAAATATCCCATCAAGAAGCAATCTAAGGAGAAAGGCAAATACCATACAATATCACATATGTGGAATCTAAAATATAGCACAAATGAACCTATCTACAAAACAGAACAGACTTGTTGTTGACAAAGGGGAGGGGGAGGGAGTGGGATGTACAAGGAGTTTGGGATTGGTAGATGCAAACTATTACATTTAAAATGGATAAACAATGAGGTCCTATTGTATAGCACAGGGAACTATATCCAGCCTCTTGAGATGGTCCATGATGGAAGATAATATGAGAAAAAGAATGTATATAGATGCATGACTGGGTCACTTTGCTGTATAGCAAAAATTGGCACAACATTGTAAATCAAGTATACTTTAATTTAAAAAAGAAATAAAAACAAAAAATGTTATAAATAGACTTGTTTATGAATAGAATAAATTATAGAAGATAAAATTTTTAAAAAATCAATCTAAAAATTAAAATAGTTAATGTCCCTGGTGAAGTGCATAAATTTTGATAGTAGGTTTAATGTAATAGCTACACAGGGCATTCTGGAAGGAAGAAGTTGGTAATTTAACTAATTACTTCTTCCCTAGAAGCAAAAACATTATTTCTGAATTTTTCAAGTAGATCCTTCAGTGGATTTGTACTTTAACAGGAAACACCCTTTCTTTATAATGTTTCTTCCAAAATACCTCCATGACCAGCCTTCCAGGGACTAGAAATTCTCCCACTTTAGAAATAATCCACAAATTAATTTTTTTTTGTCTTTTGTCTTTTTTTTTTTGTTGTTGTTGTTGTTGCTATTTCTTGGGCCGCTCCTGCGGCATATGGAGGTTCCCGGGCTAGGGGTTGAATCGGAGCTGTAGCCACCAGCCTACGCCAGAGCCACAGCAACGCTGGATCCTAGCCGCGTCTGCAACCTACACCACAGCTCACGGCAACGCCGGATCGTTAACCCACTGAGCAAGGGCAGGGACCGAACCCGCAACCTCATGGTTCCTAGTCGGATTCGTCAACCACTGCGCCACGACAGGAACTCCCCACAAATTAATTTTTAATAGGCTATCCAATGTTAAGTAAAAGGAAAGCCACAAGTGGAATTTTAATGAAAAAGGCTAAGTAATAATAATAGCAACATTTACTTAGCACATTACATGATATTTATGCCCAAGTACGTATACTGTTTTAAGTTATTTATGTATATTAACTCATTTAATTCTCATAGCCATCCTATGAAGTGAGTATACTAAGTATGGACATTGCCAAGATGGGTAAACTGAGGTACAGAGGACTTATGCAATTGACCAAAGTCAAAGAGCTAAAGAGCAGTGAAACTGTAGTTTAAATTACTATATTAATAATACAGAGCTCTGTGTTTAGGCTTTATGAAAAATAATTATTAAAGGGAGAGAGGAAGAAAAAGATGAGGAAAAAGTTCAACATGAAAAACTAGTCTGGTTCCAAACCATAAGATGGTGATTCTATTTTGTTCTCATTACTACTAGACCCGATTCTATTCCCCTTTCTTTATGAGGAACTGAACTAGAAAATCCATAGTTTAAGAGTCTGAGCCAATAGACTTGTTCATGCAGAAATAAGAACATGTCAGTGTATCTCAAGGACTCCTTCAATATTCTAAGTAAAAATCCAAGCCTAAAAGCATTTTCCCCTCATTTTTATCCATAACACCATAGGTTATGGTTATATAGTTATCTCATTAGGGTATTCTGGGAGGAAGAAATAAGTGATTTAGGTAGTTAACTTCTTTCTTAGCAGCGCAAGAATGTCCATGGTTAGGTTTTCAGAAGTGAATCACAGTGTCTACCTGGATGTAGCTTACCTACTCAGTTTGTAGTAGGATGCTGGATCCTGACTCGGAAATGTGGAAACAATGGATCTACTGCCCATTTTAAAGTCAAAGAGGTCCTACAGGATGCCAGATGTGTGAATTTCCCACTTATTTCAGGAAGCATGGGGTTTTAAGCTCATTACTGACACGTATCAGCTTCATTAGTTACCTTAGATGAGGTTTTACAGTGAAGTTTTAGTTCTGTAATTAAATAGGGAATAGCTTTCACACTTATGCCAAGCTACCAAGGAAAATGTGAGCTGTTGAATCAATCTCAGCCAGCAGCGTGGGAAGTAACACTAGCTGTAGTCTTAATGGCTGTTAAAAGTTAACGTTTAATAGCTTTGAAAATAAAAATCTAACTTGAAAAGTCCATGCAGACACCTGGAACATGGATGGATTTGTCAACCATAAGGTGAAGGAAAATACTGACAATTATTCAGTAAATTTACAGTGGTAGAAAGGCAAAATAATTTGTTGGAGTCTAGTATCTTCTCTGAGTTTTGAGTGATGATAAAAAGCTATCAAATCAAATAAAGCACAATATTTCAATACCTGGCACATCACTGTAAATTCTGTTGGCAAAGTTATAATTCCTTTAACCCCAAATAATCCTTGGTTCAACAAACCACAAAGGCCCTTTTAAATATTGTTGGAATTTATGAGCTGGATCTATACTTTAAAGCAGTCTCTACTTTTATTAGTAAGAAGAGAAATGAATTACATTTAGGAAATATTTAATTTATGTGACGGTTTTAATTTTTCCATTGGGATCCTTCTTTCTGTAGCCTATATATTGGGTTGCTTTTAAAATATCACATTATCTTCATAAAAAGTAGTGGCTGCATTTCTAGTATAAGCCATTTTTTATAGTCAAATCTCCAAGCTATTCTACAGTTTCCCCTCAAGTGCCAAAAGGAATGAGAACACATTTTTATTTTAGGTTCCTTATTAAAAGCTTCATTTTCTTGGATAAATAAATTGTGTTTAAGTCCTTGCTCTCTATAGGTCTGGAATACTTAACCCAAAAGATTGGTTAATGTGAAGTCACCCATCAAGGTTATTTTAAAATTGTTACAAGTCTGAATAGGACATTCTTTTCTTTGAAAAAGCTGGTACTTCTGAAATTAGTCAGAAACTAACTTATAAAATTTATATCCTGAACGATGTATAAATGGGGAAAAGGTTTGGCCCCAATCCTACCAAACAGATTAGAGTAGTGTGTTAAGTATTATGCCACTAGTTTCATAATAAAAAAGATTCTAATAGAGTACTTTAAAATACCCTAAAGGAAAAAAAATGAATCTCTATGCATAAAGATGTTTATTGTTGGTTATCCAATTGCCATTTTTCACTATTATACATACTAAGAGGGTACGATAAGTAGTAAGAAATACTTAAAATGGAATATTGCACAGCTAAGAAAATGTACACATATTGAGGTGATACTGCAACAGAGAAAATACTAAAAAATACTAAGAGAAAGAATGTTGTATTAAAATCCATAGTAAATTTATAACTAAAAATTGCATGTTTACTTGCACAATAAAAGAACTTGGGCAAATGAAAATAATTTGAATGTCAGGTAATTTGTTCCCTTTCTTTATGAAATTTCATTAATGCTACTGCAGTTTTCATTATGTCTTATGACATAAAGAAAATACATACAAATAATAAAAATCTTTTTTTTTTTTCTTTTTAGAGCAGCTCTTGCAGCATATGGAAGTTCCCTGGCTAGGGGTTGAATCAAAGCTATAGCTGCCAGCCTATACCACAGCCACAGCAACACCAGATCTGAGCTATGTTTGCCACCTACACCACAGCTCATGGCAACGCTGGATCCTTAACCCACGGAGCAAGGCCAGGGATCAAATCCACGTCCTCATGGATACTAACTGGGCTTGTTACCCTGAGCCACAATGGGAACTTCCAGAAATCTTTAAATAGTTCTCTCTCCTACTTGCCATTTGTTTCGTGAGACTCATCTTTTAGGATGACTAAATGGATAAACAATCTTGTTGAAATTACTGACTTGCAAACACATATAGAGATAAATCTATATTTAGAGATAAACAGATGGATAGATAGATACAGCTGAGAAGGAATGTGATCCAAATGTCCCTTAACTGTGTGAATTATGTAATTTCCTTTTCCAGTGAATTATATCTGAAAATATATTGTTATACTTAAATAACATGGATAAAACATTTTTATCTCAATCTTTGTACACTATGTTTTATAAGTCATCCTTTATTAACCTAGAGATTTAGAGACAATTTATTCTTTTATTTCCTCTAATAGTAGTATTATGAATTATTTGGTGAGTAATTGAAAATTTAGTGGTTAAACAAGGAAACTATAAAGTTTAGAAGAAGTCAGAAATATTCTCCAAGTGGCCACCAAAGAATAGTTCTGCCATGTGTACGTATGGAAATCTTTAAACTTTTCCAGCGAGGACACAAAGCTTTGATTTAAAGCTCTTAGCCCTGGCAAAAATTAAAGTTCATTAAACTAAGTACAGTGTGTTAAATACAGATCAACTCATTACTGAGCAGCAACTCAATCACTGATGAGAACTCTTTGAAAAGCTCATCATTACAACATTAAATGTCATTTTATTACCAGCCAGTAACCGCCTGATTAAAATCTTAAATGGATGGGAATCATTGAGAAGCCATATTGAAAGTATATTCTAGCTGATTATTAAAGTAAAGTCTGCAATAAAGGGAAATATTAATGAAAATGACTAATTTCTTTGCTTCAATGTCTTTCATGTGTGTCCTCTGCTTTCCATTTCCAGTGATACACCCCTAAATCAAGAATTAATCTTCTCCTTTATTGTTGCAATAATTTTTTACTCATCTGGAGTTTCTATCATACCCCAACTCCCTTAAAGTAAATTCAAAATAAAGTAGCTACAGAAATCTTCCCAAGCCCATTTTTTAAAAAAGTATCCATTTTTTACTCAAACCTTTTGATAGGGTTACAAAAGAAAATAACATTAAACTTATCCTAACATTTAAGGCCCTCTTTAATCTGAATACTAATTATTTTTCTATTTTTAATTCTCTTTTTTCCCATAAATTAATGATTTATAACTATGATGAATTATTTACTTTTATGTTACACGATTTATAAAATTAAGGTGACTATGATTATCATCTATTCTAGTCATACTTCTAGAACAAATATTATGTTTTACGCCATCTCAAGCTATTGACAAGCACAATGCCTTCTGTAATTCGAATTCACTTGATGGGTTTTAGCCTAAATTCATGTTATGTGCCCTAAATTTAGGGAAAAAATATGGCTTTATATGTGGAAACTGGCATTAGAAATAGAATCGTTAGTTATATATCTAGTTTGAAATCTAGAAAAATATATTTCAATTAATATAGTTGTCTAAATTATATACTTATTTTCATAACTTATTCTCCATCAAGTGCTAAATCATTTAAGCATAATATAGTGATTTCTAAAAGCAATCCCATTAATTCTCCATTTCCCATTAATTAACAATTGGCCTAACAGTGCTACCAGTTGGGTCTCTTAGCTTAAACAAGAGTCATTCCTTCTGCTACCAGTAAACAGAGGTCAACTGGAATATGTTTGGCTGTATTATGACGCACATTGTCAAAAGATGCTAAGAAACACTAGAAAGAAATTTCCTCTAAAATAAATGCAAGTAATATTTAGATAGTAAATATATTTAATATTTATGAGATCAGGATAAATTCTTTCCATTTAAGGACCTATAGAATTGATTAAAAATGATGATTTAAAAAACTGAAAATATAACATTCTCAGAATGTTTGTCTTTTTACCCCAGTTTTTCCTGGCCTATAGGGGGCTAGGTCATGGATTCCTTTGAAACTGATCAAAACTACAGATCTACCTTTAAGATAAATAAACAAAGCCAAAAATATTTTAAAATAGTTTGAGGGAATTATCAGAACACATTGAAGCACTGTTTCAAACCTATTAACACTTTCTTACAGTAACAAAAAATATTTCATCTTTCTATAATTCATTCATTTAGAAAACATTTATTGGATCTTAGTCTTCAGTATTGAAAGAACAATCATACATAAGACAACTTGCATGTGACTTCAAAAAACTCATATTTTGATAAGAGACCAACATGGAAATTATTTCAAAATAGTGTAAAGAATGCTATAAAAGAAGAAAAAGGTTCTTTAGAGGCCCAGAGGAATAAGATACTGATTACTGAGGAAGATCAAAGAGGACATGGAATTTGACCTAATTTCCGAAGAATGATTTCAACCATGGAGAGGGAATAGATTACTAAAGGTGAAAGCATAAGCAAAACCATGAATCTGTGAAAGAAGAAAGTATGTTCAGGGCATGAGTTCCTTGATAATAATTTTCATACAAAATAGATAAATGATATACAATTGCAAAGTAAAAGTTTAGTTGAATATATTAAATACAATTACACACAAACACACACGTACTCATATACATACTGAATTCTATCATAGCTTATTACAGACTATTTGAAGGCTATATGCTTTGACCTTATTTCATTTGAGTCTGTATAACTGCCATTAGTGATTTTTATTTTATTACTATTCACTGGGTTTTAATCTGAGGTTGCTCCAATAATGAAGAGGTAAAGTCTGATGTAGAAATATTATTGTGGACATTGTTCACTGTATCATTCCCATTATGAAACTATTTCCTATTTCCAATAGGAAATTTTATTTAAACTTCTATGAACAGCGTTTTTGTTTTTCTTTTATAAATATTTGTTTTCTCCTCTGTTAAAACATATATCTACTGATCATATTTTCATTTTCACTTGGCTATTAGGAAGCTCACAGAAAATTTATAGCTTGCAGTTGCTTCTGCCTTACTTATAAACTCATTCAAATTCTCTATTTATGCTTGTATTTTACCATCATTTTGCTTCATGTATGCTTTCTATCAGCTTTCATGATTCATTGAGCCAAGAGATAGATATAGCTGCTAGTTAATAAGCAAATATTATGAAAACACTGTATAGTCCTTGGATTTCTTGAGTTCAAATTTTTCTCTATTTCTAGCCTTATAAATCATTTTAAATTCTTATCACGTCTATTTGATTTAGACATAACAAGCATGTATCTAATATAAATTCTACCTCTTTAAGCAGTTAGGAAGAGAGACAAGATGGTGGAAGAGTAGGGGAACATGCTCGCCCTCTCCCACAAACACACACACACAAAAAACACATCTACAGGTGAAACGACTCACACAGAACAGCAATAATTGCTGGCAGAAGAACCTAAACTCCAATAAAGGCGAGACATAACTGGGTAAAACAAGAGAAAAGAGGAGAGTGAGAGAAGGGGAATCAGGGCTGGACAGGTGCTCCTGAAAGGGAACTGTGGAGGAGAAAGGGATCCCACACCCTGGAAAGTCACCTACTCCACTGAAAGATCAACTGAAACAGAGGGATCTCCAGATGCAGAGAAGAGCGCAGCAGTAAGTCTGAGATCTGAAGAGCAGAGTGAGAACCGAACAGATCATCCAAACTACTGGCACAGTCACCCAAAACGGAGATGCTTGGGTGGGGACTGGGCACCGAGACCTCCGCTCCAGAGTTTAGTCCCCCTGAACGGGCTGGTGTGGGCCCGTTTAGTTTCTAGTGGGAACTAGAAACTTGTCAGTCAGGTTATCAGGGAAGAGACCACGCCGGGGGGTCTAGAAAGTGGTCTATCAGATTGGCAGGGCAGAGACTGCCTGGGAGTCTAGAAAGCAGAGCGTCGTGGGTGGAGGGAGCAATACACTAAGGGCTGGGGAGCGGAAAGCCACATCAGAGGGAACCTGGCAGAAGAGCTGGATCCGCAAGAGAGACAAGGCGCCAGTGTTGGGGAGGGTAGAGGAGAAGGAGTGGGCCGTCATAGAATACTCCACACACCACAGCGAGCTCACTTGCCCACCAGCCATCAGAAAGCTGTGCTTTCCAGTGTATCCCCCCTCCCTCACCCCATGCTCATGTGCAGGATCTGAGACTGCCTGCCATCCCGGAGGGCTGGCCACACCATTTGTGGGAAGCTGGCCACCGCAGGGGCTTTCCCTGCCCTGGCCTACCTGCCCCCTGGAGGGGCTACAGCTCCATGGAGCAGCACCCAGCACCACCAGCCCCATGGAAAATGACCGCAGCCCAGAAAAGCCAGAACAAGCTCTGGCCGGCCCTGCAACATCTGCCTCCATCCGGAGGCAGTCCTCCCAATTCAGCTGCCCTGGGGAAGAGTCCCTTGGGTTCTCAGTGGCTCAGTTAGCCGCTCCCACCCTGGGAGGTTGCTGTACTCCTGTGGAAAAGCTGCCCAGCACCACCAGCACCCTGCAAGAGCCCCCGCAGCCCAGAAAAGCTAGAACAGGCTCAGCCTGGCCGTGCAACATCTACCTCCATCCCGAGGCAGTCCTCCCAATTCAGCTGTCCTGGGGAAGAACCCTTTGGGTTCTTAGCAGCCCAGCTACCTGCTCCCACCCTCAGGGGGTGCAGCACTCCCGTGGGACAGCTGCCCAGCACCATCAGCCCCCTGGAAGAGCCCCACAGCCCCAAAACCCCACAGCAAACTCTGCCCAGCCACGTGAAATCTGCTTCCATCTCAGTGCAGACCTCCCAGTCCTGTCTTCCCTCAGGAAGTCCTCCTTTGCTTCAGACAGACCCTTTCAGCCCTGCTCACCCTCAGGAAAAGCCACGCTGCCTCAGAGAAGACCAAACAACAATGCCAGCCCTCGGGAAACATTCCATAGCAGTGCCAAAGCAAACCCTACCCGGCCATGCAAGCAAGATGAAGAAGCTGAGAAAACACCCCCAGTTAAACCAACAGGAGAACTCACCTAAAGCAGTCAACAATGAAATAGACCTCTGCAGTCTGACAGACTTGGAGTTCAAAAGGGAAATAGACTACTGAAGGAATTAAAAGATATGAACAGTAATGCAGATGCCCTCAGAAGGGAACTAGAAAATATAAGGAGGAGCCAAGAAAAACTAGAACATTCATTTGCAGAGATACAAACTGAGCTAAGGGCAGTAAAAACCAGAATGAATAATGCAGAAGAATGAATTAGTGATGTCGAAGATAGAATAATGGAAATCTCCCAAACAGGACAGCAGACAGAAAACCAAATGACAAAACATGAAAGCAATATAAGAGATCTATGGGATGATATAAAGCAGACTAATCTACGCATAAGAGGAATTCCAGAAGGAGTAGAAAAAGATAAGGGAATGGAAAATATATTTGAAGAAATTATCACTGGAAACGTTCCAAATGTAAAGGATACTGATTTCAAGATACAGGAAGCATAGAGGGCCCCAAACAAGTTGAACCCAAACAGACCTACACCAAGACACATTATAATAAAAATGGCAAAAGTTAATGATAAAGAGAGGATCCTAAAGGCAGCAAGAGAAAAGCAGAATGTTACCTATAAGGGAACCCCCATAAGATTATCAGTTGATTTCTCTACAGAAACACTACAGGCCAGGAGAGAATGGCAAGAGATATTTAAAGTGCTAAAAGAAAAAAGTATGCAACCTAGAATACTCTATCCAGCAAGAATATCATTTAAAATAGAAGTGGAAATAAAATTTTTTTCCAACAAACAGAAGCTAAAAGAATACAGCAATACAAAACCCAGGCTAAAAGAAATATTGAAAGGGCTTCTCTAAACCAAAAAGATAAGATGATTGAGGAAACCACAATCAGAGAGCAGTCACTCAAATAAGCCAGCATACAGATTTAACCATGAACATGTTTAAAACAAAATAAAATTAAAAAGAAAAAAAGTCATCAAAATCATAAAATGTGGGCAAGGGAAGTAAGGAAATTAATAGACTCTTTGTTAAAAAAATTTTGTTTGTTTGCTTCTCTTCTTAATTTTAGTATAGTAATGAAGGATTTGAACCTACAGCACCATCAGGCTAAAACACATGATTATAGGAAGGGGTTAGCATACTTAAACAACAGGGCACCCACAAACCAAAACCAAACACTGCATTCACAAAAAATGAAAAAAAAGGAAAAAAAAAAAAACACTCAAGCAGAAAATAATCGGAGACCATCCAACCAAAAAAAGAAAGGAAGAATGGAGAACCATAGAATCAACTGGAACACGAGGTTTAAAATGGCAATAAATAATCATCTATCAATTATCACCTTAAATGTCAATGGGCTGAATGCTCCAATTAAAAGACACAGAGTGGCTGAGTGGATAAAAAAGTAAAAGCCTTCAATCTGCCGCCTACAAGAAACTCACCTTAGGACAAAGGACACATATGGATTCAAAGTGAAGGAGTGGGAAAAAATATTTCATGCCAATAGACATGACAGGAAAGCAGGAGTTGCAATACTCATATCAGACAAAATAGACTCTAAAACAAAAGACATAAAGAAAGACAAAGAAGGACACTATTTAATGATTAAGGGATCCATCCAAGAAGAGACTATTACTATCATTGACATACCTGCCCCAAATACAGGAGCACCCAGATACATACAACAAATATTAACAGACATAAAGGGAGAAATTGATGGGAATACAATCATAGTAGGAGACTTTAATACCCCCCTCACACCAATGGACAGATCCCCTAGACAGAAAACCAATAAAACAACAGAGATCCTAAGGGAAACAAGAGAAAAGTTAGCCTGAATTGACATCTTCAGGACACTACATCCAAAAAAATCAGAATACACATTCTTCTCAAGTGCGCATGGAACATTCTTAAGAATCGACCACATATTGGGACACAAAGCTAACCTCAACAAATTTAGGAGCATAGAAATTATTTCAAGTGTCTTCTCTGACCACAATGGTATGACACTAGAAATCAAACACAGGAAATGAAATGAGAAAAAGCCTACTACATGGAGACTAAACAACATGCTACTAAAAAACCAATGGGTCAATGAGGAAATCAAGACTGAAATTAAAAAATACCTCAAGACAAATGATAATGAAGACACAACCTCTCAAAATCTATGGGACACTGCAAAAGCAGTGCTCAGAGGGAAATTCATGACGATACAGGCCTTCCTCAAAAAAGAAGAAAGATCTCAAATTGACAACTTAACCCTCCATCTAAACGAATTAGAAAAGAAGAACAAAAGAGACCTAAAGTCAGCAGAAGGAAGGAAATTATAAAGATCAAAGAGGAAATCAATAAAATATAGAGATTCAAAAAACAATAGAGAAAATTAATAAAACCAAGGGCTGGTTCTTTGAAAAGGTAAACTAAATTGACAAACCCCTGGCTAGATTCACTAAGAAGAGGAGAGAAAGAACCCAAATAAACAAAATTATAAATAAAAAAGGAAAAATCACAGTGGATACTGCAGAAATGCAAAAAACCTCATGAATACTATGAACAACTATATGCCAATGAATTTGACAATCTGGAATAAATGGACAATTTTCTAGAATCTTACAGCCTGGCAAAACTGAATCAAGAAGAAACAGACCAACTGAACAGACCGATCACTAGAAATGAAATTGAAGATGTCATAAAAACACTCCCTACAAATAAAAGTCCAGGACCAGATGGCTTCACAGGAGAATTCTACCAAACATATAAAGAGGATTGGTGCCCATCCTCCTTAAACTTTTTCAAAAGGTTGAAGAAGGAACACTCCCAAAGACATTCTATGATGCCAAAAACCCTAATTCCAAAACCAGACAAAGATAACACCAAAAAAGAAAACTATTGGCCAATATCTTTGAGGAATATAGATGCAAAAATTCTCAACAAAATTTTATCCAACTGAATCAAATAACATATCAAAAAGATCATACACCATGACCAGGTGGGGTTCATCTCAGGTGCACAAAGATGGTTCAGCATACACAAATCAATCAACATCATATACCACATTTACAGAAGAAAAGTCAAAAACCACATGATCATCTCAACAGGTGTCGAAAAAGAATTTGACAAAACCCAACATCCATTCATGATCAAGACCCTCGCCAAAGTGGGTATAGAGGGAACATTCCTGAACATAATCAAAGCCATTTATGATAAACCCACAGCAAATATAATACTCAATTGAGAAAAATTGAAAGCCTTCTCACTGAAATCTGAAACAAGATAGGGATGCCCAATCTCACCACTTCTATTCAACATAGTTTTAGAAGTCCTAGCCACAGCCATCGGACAAATAAAAGAAATAAAAGGCATCCAAATAGGAAGAGAAGAGATAAAATTGTCACTGTATGCAGATGACATGATACTACACATAGAAAACTCTAAGGACTCAACCCAAAAACTACTTGAACTGATTAATAAATTCAGCAAAGTAATAGGATATAAGATTAACATTCAGAAATCAGTCACATTTCTGTATACCAACAATGAAATATTAGAAAAGGAATACAGAAAGACAGTACCTTTTAAATTTGCACCTCACAAAATCAAATACCTTGGAATACACCTGACCAAAGAGGTATCAAATTTCCCATGATATTTTCCACAGAACTAGAACAAACAATCCAGAAATATATACGGAACGAAAATAGACCCAGAATCGCCAAAACAATCCTGAGAAACAAAAACCAAGCAGGAGGCATAACTCTCCCAGACCTCAAGCAATATTACAAAGCCACAGTCATCAAAACAGTGTGGTACTGGTATCAAAACAGACATACAGACCAATGGAATAGAATAGAGAACCCAGAAATAAACCCAGACACCTATGGTCAATCAATCTTTGACAAGGGAGGCAAGAACCTAAAATGGGAAAAAGAAAGTCTATTCAGCAAGCATTGCTGGGAAACCTGGACAGCTGCATGTAAAGCAATGAAACTAGAACACACCCTCACACCATGCACAAAAATAAACTCAAAATGGGTGAAAGACTTAAATATAAGACAAGACACAATCAAACTCCTAGAAGAGAACATAGGCAAAACACTCTCTGACATCAACCTTATGAATATTTTCTCAGGTCAGTCTTCCAAAGCAATAAAAATAAAAGCAAAAATAAACCCATGGGACCTCATCAAACTGAAAAGCTTTTGCACAGCAATGGAAACCCAAAAGAAAACAAAACGACAACTTACAGAATGGGAGAAAATAGTTTCAAATGATGCATTGGAGAAGGGCTTAATCTCTAGAATATATAAGCAATTTACACAACTCAATAGCAAAAAAGCCAACCAATCAATGGAAAAATGGGCAAAAGACCTGAATAGACTGTTCCTCAAGGAAGATATGAAGATGGCCAACAAGCACATGAAAAAATGCTAAACATCGCTGATTATTAGAGAAATGCAAATCAAAACTACCATGAGATTCTACCTCACTCCAGTCAGAATGACCATCATTAATAATTCCACAAATAACAAGTGCTGGAGGGGATGTAGAGAAAAGGGAACCCTTTTGCACTGTTGGTGGGAATGTAAACTGGTACAGCCACTATGGAGAACAGTTTGGAGATACCTTAGAAACCTATACACGGAACTTCCATATGACCCCACAATCCCACTCTTGGGCATATATCTGGACAGAACTTTACTTAAAAGAGACACATGCACCCCTATGTTCATAGAAGCACTATTCACAACAGCCAGGACATGGAAACGACCCAAATGTCCATTGGCAGAGGATTGTATTAGGAAGATATGGTATATATACACAATGGAATACTACTCAGCAATAAAAAAGAACGACATAATGCCATTTGCAGCAACATGGATGGAACTACAGACTCTCATACTGAGTGATATGAGTCAGAAAGACAAAGATAAATACTGTAAGATATAAATTATAACTGGAATCTAATATCCAGCACAAATGAACCTTTCCACAGAAAAGAAAATCACAGACTTGGAGAATAGACTTGTGGCTGCCTGGGGGGAGAGGGAGGAAGTGGGAGGAATAGGGAGCTTTGGGTTATTGGATACAATTTGGAATGGATTTACAAGGAGATCCTGCTGAGTAGCACTGAGAACTATGTCTTGATACTTATACTGCAACAGAACAAAGCGTGGGGGAACAAATGTATACATGTAAGAGGAACTTGGTCCCCATGCTGTACAGTGGAAAAATTTGAATAATAAAACAAGGACAAAAAAAAATAGGTTAATGTTTATGTTACCTCTGTTTCCCCAGTGGTGCTATAGAAAAATGAAATTAATTTTAATATAGATACTAAATTGATTTTTATGATATATTCCTATCCAGCATTTTATCATTTCCCGCTTTACATGTTGTAAGTAAAATAACCACATTTCAATTATTTCTGAAGCATCTATTTCTATGTATGCAGGTACTCAACCAAAATGCCCCCTATTTTGGTCTATTATGTCACTTTGTAAATCAGCTATTGTCACTTAATGGGATAAAAACACATACTTCTATCTTTTTCAGTCAGAATAATAATTGAAGAAAAAACTTTGAAGGTTTGAATTATTCAGACTGATAAGACATTTCTCAAAGTGTGCTTGGTTGATTAACAGAAGCAAATGTACATCACAGTGTATACTTTGCAACACAAAGTAGAGAATTAAACTGAATTAAATTAGAACAGAAAAGACGTGGTACACTTCCTTTCTTCTGCTTATTGTGTCAATCAAAGTAAGAAGGACATTGAAGGGAGGTGCTTAACTGTTAAAAAGAAATATATTTTCCTCTTTCACTTAGCTTCTAGAAATTTTACCTCTCATCGTTTTGGGCAACCTGCTCATCTCACTATGCTTATGTCTCTTGGTGTAGCTTTTTTCAGGGAGACTGCTTATGGTTTAGGGCCTGTGATAAACGGATGTCATTCACAGTGTCACTTTTGGAAAATTGAGATTTTTATTCTGAAGGTTTTCTGTAAACTAATTCTGCAAAACCTTTGGGGATTAAAAAAACTTTGATTTTTCCTCAAATTAAATATCCCCATATGGCAGGGGAATGATTCACAAAATTCATGACTCGACATAATGATGTGATAGACGCTTCTGTGGATAACAACTACATAAGTGCATGATAAAACTAAAAAGATCAAACATTACCATTATTTGTAACTTAATATTTGTCCTTTGGGAAACCATCATCTGCTTTGGAAAAAGAATAGGCAGCTCTAGGGACCATCTGTTCATTTTCAAATTTTATTATGTTAATTTGCTGACATATAAAGACTCTGGGGGGAAAACTCACAGCTTTGGATTTACTCACCAGAAAATAAAACAGACTGTTTCTTTGTTCTTTTTCATGAGTTGTATTTTTCCTTTCAGTAAAGTTGTATTCTTTTATCTTTCAGTCACGACGTGCATTTGTTTCCGTGGTATCATTTTAATCATTATCTTGCCATTATACTAAAATGACTTATCCTATGGTTCTGTTCTCATTATTGCTTGGTGAAACCCAAGCCCTGGGGCCAATTCAACTATTTTACCTTTGTCACTAAGCAATAGATACTGAGCCATGTTAATGAAAATTCGCACTAATGCAAATATTGATATTATTATAAATTTTGTAAATTCACGATGTTGTAATGACTCCTCTGCATTTCTTTTGCTCAGCTAAGCTCTCTCTAGTTATGTATATATCTTATCAATATCCTCTTATATCTATCCCAGAATATTTTTCCTCAGTATTAGCAGAAGATCATGTCTCTTCCAATTTCATTCAGAAAATAGAAGCATAGGAAAGACACTTAACTTACTTTACACCATGAAAACAAATATGATATGCTTTCTCCTTTCTCCCTCTTCTGAAATGATAATGGATTGGGCATCCACACTTTTTTAAAGACAGTCCATCTAGATGTGATTATGATCTCACAATGTTCTACCGCCTTAGGTAGTTTGCTCTTTTGAAAATTTCCATTGTTTTTAAATTTTTTATTTCTCCTGGACCAAGAGTCCTTTCCTCTTAGTGTTTAAATAACCTTAGTTCTAGCAAGTGATATTATACCTCTTTTCATGTGCTTCAAATTCATTACTGGAATTTTTAAAAGAACAAATTATCTAAGGGGGTGGAAAGTTGTGGGATCATAATCAAATATTTTATGGCCAAAAAGCACATGAAAAGATGCTCAACATCACTAATTATCACAGAAATGCAAGTCAAAATTAAAATGAGTAACGGATTTCCCTGGTGGCTCAGCATGTTAGGGGTTCAGCATTGTCAGTGCTATGGCAAATCACTGCTGTGGCACAGGTTGGATCCCTGGCCCAGTCAGTGAAACATGCTATAGGCATAGGAAAAAAAAAAAAACCTACAGTGAGGTATCACCTCACACCAGTCAGAATGGACATCATTAAAAAGTCTACAAATAATAAGTACTGAAAAAGGTGTGTAGAAAAGGGAACCCTTCTACACTGTTGGGGGAAATGTAAATTGGTGCAACCACCATGGAAAACATTATGGAAGTTCTTTAAAAAAACTAACTATAGAACTATTATAAGCTACAATCATCAAAACAGTATGGCACTGGTACAAAAATAGAAATATAGATCAATGGAACAGAAGAAAGAGCCCAGGAAAAAACCCATGGACCTATGGTCAATTAATCTATAACAAAGGAAGCAGGAATACACAGTGGAGAAAAGACAGTCTCTTCAGTAAGTGGTTCTGGGAAAACTGAACAACTACATGTAAAAGAACAAAATTAGAACACTCTTTAACATCATACACAAAAATAAACTCAAAAGGTATTAAAGACTTAAATGTAAGACCACATGCTATGAAACCCTGAGAGGAAAATAGGCAGAACACTCTTTGACATAAACCATAGCATATCTTTTTGGATCCACATCCCTGAGTAATGAAAGTAAGAACAAAAATAAACAAATGGGACCTACTTGAACTTAAAAGATTTTGCACAGCACAGGGAACAAATAAAACAAAAGGACAACCTACAGAATTGGAGAAAACATTTATGAATGAAGGGACAACAAGGAATTAATCTCCAAAATATAAAAATGCATGCAGCTCAATATCAAAAACAAACAACCCAATCCAAAATGGACAGAAGATCTAAATAGATATTTCTTCAATGACATACAGATGGCCAAGAAAACACAGGAAAATATGCTCAACATTGCTAATATTTAGAGAAATGGAAATCAAAACTGTAATGAGACATCCCTTCACAGTATGGAAGTTCCTAAAAAAATAAAAATAAAGCCACCATATGACCCAGCAATCCCACTCCTGGGTATATAGCTAGAGAAAACCATTATTTGAAAAGATACATGCATTCCAATATTCACTGCAGCACTATTTACAACACCAAAAACATGGACGCAACCTAAAAGTCCATTGACAGAGGAGTGGATAAAGAAGATGTGGTATGTATATACAATGGCATATTATTCAGCCATAAAAAAGGAACAAAATAATACCATTTGCAGCCACACAGATGGACCTAGAGATCATCACAGTAAGTGAAGTAAGTCAGACTAGAAAATGCCAAACATCATATGATATCACTTATATGTGGAATCTAAAAAATGATGCTAATGAACTTATTTACAAAACGGAAACATACCCAGACTTTGAAAATAAACTTATAGTTACCAAAGGGAACAGGATGGCGGAGGGATGGATTAGGGGTTTGAGTGTGATATAAGCACACTATTGTATATGGAATGGAGGGTCAACAGGGACCTGCCATATATCACAGGGACCTCTACCCAATATTGTGTGACAGCCAAATGGGAAAGGAATCTAAAAAAGAATGGATATGTGTATGTGTGTAACTAGATCACTTTGTTGTATAGTAGAAGTTATCACAACATTATAAATCAACTATACTTCAATATAAATTTACAAAATTAAAAAAATAAAAAGAACTATCATATTATCCAGCAACCCCATTCTGGGGCATATATCTGGAAAAAAACTATAATTTAAAAAGATACATCCATCTGAATGTTCATTGAAGTACTACTTACAATACCCAAGACATGGAAGAAACCTAGATGTCCATCAACACAGAATTGGATAAAGAAGATGTGGAACAAAACAAAAAAGAAAGACTCAAAGATTTCAAGACCAAACTTATGGTTACCAAAGGGAAAATGCTGGGGGAGGGATAAATTGGGAGAATGGGTAAAATGGGTAAGTAACAAGGACCTACTGTACAGAATAGGGAAAGACACCCAATACTCTGTGATGGCCTATATGAGAGAAGAATCTGAAAAAGAATGGAGATTATATATATTATATATATATATATATAATTATATATATTAAGTCATATATATATAAATTAAGTATATATATATATATACTTAAACTGATTCACCTAAAGCTAACACAACACTGGAAGTCAACTATAATCCAATATAACTAAAAACAAAAACAAAAACACACAACTCACTTTACTTCACACCATATCTCTTTCAAAATGCCTTCCTATCTCTATCCCCATTTCTAGAGCCACTAAACAAGCCAGTTCTCTCTGTATTCACTTCATATCCCATTCACTTTTAAATAGAATTTAGTTTATAATATTCTACTGGCAATGTTCTTAACAGAATCTCTAACCACTTCCACATGCTAGATTAAAAAGATATTTCCCATGTATTATGATGATTGTGATGATTAATTTTGTGTGTTAAATGAAATTTCCCTTAGTAGACTGTACCTTGATAGATCGTAATTCTTGTTATAGCATAGATTTTGTTTTTTTTTAATGTACTCTACCCACTATTGTACTGAAAATTATTATTAATGAAAAAGTAAAATGTACAGGGTAAATATAGCTTGAGGGTAAATATTATACAGGGTAAATATATTATATTATAAATTATATTACATAGTGCTAAAATATTTATTAGGGAAAAATAAATCATTCAGGGTAAATAAAGCTTCAGACATATATTGCTATACTAAAATTAGACTCTTTTGCACAGAAGCATTTTTTTTCCTGCTTAATCTAAATCTACAATGCATTTAGACACAAACACAAACAACAGTAACATAAAATGGATAAAATAAAATTCCAAATAGGCAGTGTTAGGAAAAATGAACTAAGGAATTAATATACAATAAACATTATTAATGTTAAAAGATTTTGTTCTGTAATTCATAATAATTTTGAAGTTATAACTTACCTACAATAAAATGCAGAGCTCTATGAACTTAGAAAATTTAATACATCTGTGTAAATAGCACCACTGTTAAGATACGGAATATTTCTATCACCTTAGAAAGCTTATTCATGTCCCATTATAACCAATTACCCTATAGCAGAGAAAATCACAGTACTGAGTTTTACCACTACAGATAAATTTTGCTTGATCTTTAACTTTTAGAAAATGGTCTCTCACATCATGCATGAGTTTTGTATCTAATTTCTTTCACTCAGCATATTTTTTCTTTTGAGTTTCATCCATGTTATTGCATGCATCAATACATTGCTTCTGATTGTTCCATGATAAGGATATGTCACTCACCTCATAAATATTTCCAACAATGTTTCTAGCTTTTTCTGATTATAAGTAAAGCTGCTATGAACATTACTGTAGAAGTCTTTTTGTGAATATATGTTTTCTCTTGGCTTAATACCTAAGTGTTAAGGTTGTAAGTCATAGACTATATACTTCTAAATTCATATATTTAAAAATATATAAAATATAAAAATAATATATATATGCTGAAAAGATTTCCCAAAGATTTTGTCATCTCACAATTTGTGAGAGCTCCAAGTCCTTATATACCCACCAATATTTGATATTACAAATTTTCAAACTATAGTCACTCAAGTAAATGTAAAATGATCTCCTATTCTAATTTCTGTTCGCATTTCCTTGATGACTAGTGCCATTTAGTACTCTTTCTTGTAAATATTGGAATTTTTATATCATTTAAAAATTATTTTCAAGTATCCTATAAATTTTATTGGATTAGTTGTTTTCTTATTATCAATTTGTTGAATTTGTCTACTCACATTAAATATATATGTATACATATATATATATATTACATATATATTTATACATGATTTTTCCTGCCTAGTTTTTTTTCCATTATATGTACCATAAATATTTTCTTCCAGTCTATATCATTGCATTTTTATTTCTAAGAATGCCTATTACATAAAATACACTTTAAATTTCAATGAAATAAAATTTAAGAATTTAAAAATTTTATGATTAATTCTTCAATTTTTAGTGCAAGAAATATATACCTATTTCCAAACCATGAAAACATTCTTCTGTATTTTCCTCTTGCTCTTTTTCTGGCTGCACCAGATCCTTTTAACCCACTATGTCAGGCTGTGGATTGAACCTATGTCCCTGTAGCAACCTGAGCCACTGCAGGAACAGTGCCATATCCTTAACCCACTGCATCAGTGGGAAGTCCTCTTCTTCATTTTCTTCCAGAAGATTTAGCTTTTATATTTACGTTTATGCCCCTCCTAACATTAATTTTTGTATATGGTATGAGAGGAGACTGGAGTTTACTTTTCCCATTTACTAGTTACACCAGCTTGATTGGTTCAGACTACTTTACTTTTCCATCAAAATGTGTTGGTATTTTCAATAAAATATATTGACCATATAGGCAAGAGCTATATTGGGTGTTTTATTGTGCTCCATGATCTATTTGTCTATGCTATGATGACATCACACTCTTTTGATAACCTTATAGTAAGCTTTCTAGTAAGTCTTGAAATCATGTAGTTTTAAAACTTCCAACATTGTTCCTCTTTTTCAAGATAGTCATAGGTATTTCAGATCCTTTAAATTTCTGCATAAATTCTAGATGTTACTTGTCAATTTTACTCAATTTATTAAATATTTTACTTTTTCTGCTATTACAAATGATATTTTAAATTAATATACTTTATTTTTATATCAGATTTAGGTTTACAGAAAAACTGAACAGAGTTATAATTTTAAGTATAGAAAACTCTGAAGACTTTACCTAAAATCTAATTTTAGGTAACTAATAAACAGGCTCAGAACTAATAAACAGAACTAATAAACAGGCTCAGCAAATTTTCAGGACACAAAACCAACATTCAGAAATTAAATGTGTTTCTATACACTAAGAATTCAATATATGAAAAAACAAATTAAGAAAATAATTCCATTTATAATAGCATTAAAAAGAATAAAAAAACCTTTAGGAATAAATTTAATCAAGGAGTTTAAAGAACTGTATACTGAAAACTATGACTTTGATGAAAAAAATGAAGACATAAATAAATAGAAAAAATCCTACATTCATGCATCAGAAGAATTAATACTGTTAAAATATCCATACTACCCAGAGTCATCTGTGCAATCCCTATCAAGATTCCTATGCCATTTTTTTATAGAGATAGGGGGAAAAAAGCCCTAAAATTCTTATGGAACCACAAAAGGCCTTGGATAGTCAAAGCAATCTTAAGAAAAAAGAACACAACTGGAGGCATCATACTCTCTTATTTCTAACTCTACTAAAAAGCTATAGTAATAAAACGTCATGGTACGGACATAAAAACAGATGTATAAAGCAGTGTGAGAGTCCAGAAACGAACCCTCTCATCTATGGTGTACTAGTGTTTGGCAAGGGAACAAAGACTACTCAGTGAGTAAAAGTTAGTCTCCTCAATAAGTTTTGGGAAAATTGAATAAGCACATGAAAAGAATGAATTTGGATCCCTATCTTGTACTGCACCAAAAATTAACTCAAAGCAGATTAAAGACTTAACTTTAAGATCATAAACCACAAAACTGATAAAAGAAAACAGCAAAATCTCCTTGACCTTAATCTTTGGCAATATTTTTTTTTGGATGTGACACCAAAACCGTAAGCAGCAAAAGCAAAAATTAAGTGTAACTATGTCAAACTAAAAAGTTTTTGCATAGCAAAAGAAACAAGCAACACAATGAAAAGGCAACCTATGAAACGGAAACATATTTGCAAAACATGTATTCTATAAGGGTTAATATAAAAAGAACTCATACAACTCAGTAACTGAATTTTTTTGTTTTTTTTTGTTTTGTGTTTCAATCATGAAGAGTATTGGATTTGGCAAATTAATTTTTCTACATTTATTGAGATAATCACATAATTTTCTACTGTATTCAGTAATGTGGTAGGTAGATTGTAATGATGTGTTACATGTTATTGGGTTGCTTAATTTCAAAATATGTAGGTTTTTTCCTTAGATTTTTCCTGTTTTCTAATTTAACTCCATTGCAGTGAAAATACTCTAAGATTCAATGCTTTAAAATTTATATAAATTTGTTTCATGGTCCAGCACATAGTCTATCTTAGTGAATATATTATAATCACTTGAAAAGAATGTGTATTGTGCTGTTGTTGGTAGAGTTTGATAAACACAAATTAAGTCTAGTTGATCGTGTTTTTCCATTTTTTTTGCATTATGCATTGAATTAGCTGCACATATTTAAAATCATTTATTTTGTTTTCATGAAATGCATTTTATGATTATGAAATACTAAATTATTAATTATGGAAATACTCCTTTTTAAAATCCTTCTTCATCTGATATTAACATAACCATTACTTTTATATGTTTAATGTTTGCATGAATTTATATAATTAAGCATATTTATGGTTGCCACATTTAGTTCTTCTTTTGCAATGTAGCCTGATAAGATCTGTTTTTTTAATTGGATTGTTTAGTCTTCTTACAGTTAATAAAACTGTTCATGTGACTGGGTTTAAATTTCCTCTCTCAAATTTGTTTTCTTTTTGCCTCTTTTGCTCTTGGTTTTTATTCATTATTTCATAATTCTTTTGGATGAGCTAAGTATTTATTAGCATTGCATTTTTCTTTTGTATTGATATTTTTATCTATAAATGTCTCATTTATTCAGTAGTTACTCAAGGGATTAAAATATGTACTCAATTACAGTTTATCTTGACTTATTATTATTCTTCATGTATAATGTAAGAACTTCATAGTAGCATACCCACATTTATCATCTTCATTAGGCTTTTAAAGAATTTCAGAGAAAAATACTAATCTTTTATATTTACTCACATTTCCAGTGTTCTTCATTCTGTCCAATAGATTCAGATTTCTGTCTGACATAATTCTCCCTTATTAAAGATCTTCAATTAGCATGTCTTGTCAGTTGTATCTGCTGGTGACAAAAACATGAAAATGCATTCCTATCACCATTAGGAGGATATTGATTTTGCTGGATATATAATTCTAGATTTGCAGTTTTATTCATTTCCTTTAGTGCTGGTACATGATCCTTAGTCCTAAACTATGACACTTTTGGGCTTTCAAGTAAATAAAGCCCAAGATTTTCACCTTGTTCCATTAACTTGTTTCAAACTCTTCCAGCTAGCACCTAAGTATCAACCTTTGTTTGGTTCTTAAGCTTGCCAGATACTTCTAAGTCTCTTGCAGAACAATTTGTACTCAAATTTTGGGGCTCATCTCTTTGTGTTCCCTCATTTCTAGGGTCACCCCTAGAAAGATTTTTCATCAAGTAGAGAATACCAATAAAAATAGAAATTATCTTCACCTCGCATCTGTCAGAAAGGCTATTATCAAAAAGACAAGAAATAACAAGTGTTGGTGAGGACGTGGACAAAAGGGAACTCTTTGCATTGTTGGCGGGAATGTAACTTGGTGTAGCCACTCTGGAAAACAGTAAGGAGATTCCTTAAAAAATTAAAAATAGAACTATCATATTATTCAGCAATTATATGCACCTATACATTCATTGCAGCATTACTGATAATAGTCAAGATATGGAAACAACTTAAGTGTCCATAAATATATGAATACACAAATAAGATGTGGTATATATGTGTATATACACACACAATGCAACATTACTTATCCATAAAAAGATGAAATCTTACAATTTGCTACCATGTGGACGGGCTTAGAATGTATCATGCTAAGAGAAGTAAGTCCAACAGAGAAAGACAAATACTGTATGATTTCACTTATATGTGGAATCTAAAAAGCAAAACAGTTGAATAATAGTTACAGATACAGAGAACAAACAAGTGGTCACCAAAGGGGAAAGATGGGGGAAAAGAAATACAGTGAGGAGATTAAGAAGTACAAACTTTCAGTTGCAAAATAAATGAATCATGGGTATGAAATGTACCACATGGGGAATAGAGTCAATAACTATGCAATATCTTCCTTTTTTTTTTTTTTTTTTTTTTTTTTTGGTCTTTTGTCCCTTTAGGGCCACACCTATGGCATATGGAGGACCCCAGGCTAGGGGTCGAATCAGATCTGCAGCTGCCAGCCTATGCCACAGCAACAGCAACACAGAACTACATCTATGACCTATACCACAGCTCATGGCAACGCCAGATCCTTAACCCACTGATCAAGGCCAAGGATTGAAATCATGGCCTCATGGATACTAGTCGGGTTAAACCACTGAGCCACGACAGGAACTCCTCTTTTTATAGGACAGATTGTAACTAGACTTACCATGATCATTTTGAAATTTATAGAAATATTGAATCACTATGCTGTGTAACATGAACTAACATTGTGTTTAGGTCAATTATACTTCAAAAACAGACAAAAACTCATAGAAAAAGAGATCAGATGTGTGGTTATTAGAGATCGGGGATGGAGGGAGGATGAAAGTTGTAAAAAAAAATCCTACACACTTCCAGTTATAAGATAAATACTAGGGTTGTAATGTACAACATGATAAATATAATTAACACTCCTATACGTTATATATATACAAAAGTTGTTAAGGGAACAAATCCTAAGACTTTTCATCACAAGTAAAGAAAATATCTTAAAAATATATTTCTATTTCTTTAATTTTGTATCTTTATGAGATGAAAAATGTTCACTAAAATTACTGTGATAATCTCATCATTATGTAAGTCATATCATAAAGCTGTACACCTTAAACGTATATACTGCAGTATGTAGTGTATACATCAATTACATCCCAATAAAACTGAAAGAAAAAAGAAACAATAAATAAAAAGTTATGGTATACATAAAATAGAATACAATGTGGCCTTAAAGAGAGAGAGCTGTTTCTTCCTAGAAGGACTTGGTACTGACTGGATTAGCTGTCAATTTCTAAACCAGTCCTTGGGGTCAGTGATAGGTTGTGCTGACCGAATTAAGTCAGTTAGGGAAACCCTTGGGAGCGGGATTTAGAGTTAGTCCCACCCAAGTCCTGCGGCTGAGAATGGGGTAAGAGTGGCTTTCCAAACAATATTTAGGGACACAGTACTACAGGAAAGGAAATGATGCTCAAAGAAAAAAAAAAAAAGAAAGAAATGATCCAAAGCTATAATCAGAGTTCTTCCTCTTTCTCCATGTGGTGGCAAAGATGATCCTTAGCAATAACATGTTGCATGATATTGGTGCCTCTTAGATTTTTAATCATGTTAACTCATTATCAAACTACTCTAGTCGTGGAGAACTGAGTTTATGTGATTGACAATCTCATTATGTGGAAAAGGACAAGAAGAAATGTATTATGTTGCGAATTTAAGAAGGAAAAAAAAAGTTGCCTAGAATTATGCTTTCCTTCTATGTATACAATTTAAATATTCTTTTCCTTAATAGGATATAACAGTTATGTCACATATAACTAAAAGTTACCCCTTCTACAAAAGGAGAGTGCTCACTCCCTGTATTTAGAGTATAGGGTGATATGTATTTCTTTTGGTTAAGTCTAGTTTAGCCAGTGTGCATTTGTTCAGTTAACTTCTCTGCCTGACCAAATTCTGTTTCAGGGCTTGTCTCCCTTATACCTTGTCTTCATTGGCCACAGAAAAGATTGTCTTTTTTGAGGCTGTGCCTCTTTAGCCTATCATTTTTATATGATATGGTTGCAAGGACTTAGGAATTATACCAGTGTTTTTGCTTTTGTTTTCATTTTTTTTTCCAACCTAGATCTTTGTCTGTTAAGATTTTTCTGGAAAGAGTTCTTAAATATGAATATAGGGAAATTTGAATTTTCTTGAATCTAAGACCTAGTAAATAAACAAAATAAATAGTTATGGTCTTAAAATCTAGACCATCTTAAGGCTTTCTGCTTCAGCAGTACTTCTGAGAGTTTTGCTTATCCCTCAGCCCTAAGTTACACCACTTCTATCTGACATGTACTTCAGAAATAAAAGTCTACAGTCATGAGACCCAGCTGATATTATAAATCCATAGCGCATTAGAGATATAAATATGATCTTTGTTATTAGTACACAAAGAAAAGCATTTAGACAGAGCTGATGGCATTTGGCTTTATGCTGTCCTCTGACTTTAGCTAGGTTGTAATATTTTATTTCCATTGTTGTCTACAGTTCCCTATCTTTTCATCCTCCAATGTTAATCTGAGGACAGATAATATGGGACAATTAACTTGGAGACTCTTCCAACTGCATAAAATACAGAATATTTGATTCTCAACCACTTGGACTGCTGACTCTAGAGAGTACTTCTCAACAAAACTGTATTTTCTTTCTTCTCGTATTTTATAAGAACAGCTTGAATAAAAGCCTGGCTTTGTCTAATAAGATATTATGAATGAAGGCAATAAGCAGAAAATATATCAATATCCTGATTTTTTTCTACCAAGTCTTCTAAGGCCAAATGTCAGTAGACAGATCAGTAGTGGCTAAAAAGATACAATAGACAAGAATTTCTCCAGGAGTTTTGCTATTTATAATTTAACATCCTTAAACTTGAAGAAATCATCATTGTTCAGTGTTTCTTATTATTTTTTGACAACTTCAGGACTGTTAAATACACATATGACTTTTGTATTTTTCAGGGCTTTATTTTTGTTATAATTGCAAAAAGCAAATTCAAAACAGCTTAAGCAAAAAGAAGTGTTTACTGGCTTCTTGTTTAGCTGTGATACATGAGTATGATATTTTATGCCATATTTAAAAGAGTAATAGACTATGTTGTAGAAAATAAACATGTATACACGAGCCAAAGTGATCATTTATCAGAGCTGGGCAGGCATTAAAGTAGCAGATCATAATGATCAATAATCTAAAGCATTTACCCTCACCGAGAAATTTTTCTATGGGAAAGTGTCCTTACTGGACCATATTTACCCATACAGAAATGTAAAGGAAAGTTGTAATGGAGTAGAGGAAACAGTTTGATGAGAAAAGGCAGATATCTACTTATTTGGAGAGGTGGCAAGTTGGAAAGAAAGTTACTGGGCAATGTGCATGCACAGAAACAAAGATAATCATACCCTGTTGTCATGTTGACATTTCATGTCATGCCAGAAATCAGTGTGGTCAGCAAAGAATTTCAGAATAATTCTACTCATGACAATTGACAATGTGACCTCCTATGTACTCTATGGTATACTAGCTTCAAGCTAATCTCTGCCTCGGAGATATCACTCTTTATATAATATAAAAGATTATAGAGTTTTTAGAACTTCATTAGCCCAGTTCTTCAATGTACAGATGATTAAATAGACTAAAAGAAAGACCTCCATAGCTTTCTGTTCTAAATGGTGGTGATTTTTTTTTGTTAGATTAAAAACAAAAATAAATAGACTTGCTTTATGGGACAAGGAAAAAAACTAATTCCATACAGCAGTGCCTACAAAAAGTGTTCATAGCTTCTTATAAGTCTAATAATATTATGCATATTTTCAATCCTCTAAATCACCTTGGAAAGAAAGGAAACATACTTCTCATTCCTAGGCAAGTATTGTTTTATCTTTAGAGCCCTATCACTTAAGAAAAGCAAACTAGCAATAAATCTGGTATGTGAATATAATTTGATAATTATAAAAACATAATCTGGGAGTTCCTGTCATGGTTCAGTGGTTAATGGACTCGACTGGCATCCATGGGGCCACGGGTTCGATCCCTGGCCTTGCTCAGTGGGTTTGGGATCTGGCATTGCTGTGGGCTGTGGTGTGGGTTGCAGACATGTTCAAATTCCGCATTGCTGTGGCTCTGGCATAGGCCAGTTGGCTGTGGCTCCTATTCGACCCCTTGTCTGGGAGCCTCCATATGCCTCTGGTGCAGCCTTAGAAAGATAAAAAGACAACAACAACAAAAAAGTAATCTGGGTAAACAAAACTAAGTTAATCCAACAAGACTGAAGTATCAGATAGGGAGTACGTGATTACACTTTTAGTGTATTGCATTTAAATATATTTATTGCCCACATAATTTATAATATGCAAATCTGATAATCATACAGAATCAATGAAAATTTCAGTCAGTCATTGCTTAGAGTTCTGCACCAAAGCAAGTAGAAAGGTCAATATTAAAGAAATGACTTCACAGCATTTATGGGAAATAAGGAATCTACTGGTATTAAGAACAGCAAAGAAAGGTTATTTTAAATCTTTAAGTTTAGCTGAAAAGATGTCATATAAAAAGATTGATGACCTGAATTTGATTAATTCAATGTTTTATTGACTTATACTTGGTTTAATTTAAGTTAAATTATCAGGTATTAAGAAAGTTTTACCCTCAGATTATCTTCCTTTCCATCAAGAAGTCAATTTAGCATCAATAAAATCACATTATCTACAATTTCCCTTATTTAACCTTTATTGTTCCAATTATAATATTTGAGTAATAAACATTTTTGGTGTACGGTTCTTGTAACAATAGATAAAAAATAATAATTTATAAAATCATCAATAGTAGTAAAACATTTCATTATCTTCCAGTCAATAATTATCGTTATGATGAGTCCACTCAACAACCCGCCGTTTTGTCAATTCAAATCTATAAGTGATATTAGGATGTCAATATTTTAAAATAAAAAATTAAAAATACTAACTCTTGCTAGGAGAATAGTATATAAAGGGAGCTGACTCTTGAATGTATGTGTCATATTGGAAATGGTTTGCATTAACTCAAAGCTTAATGCCCTAAAATATCAAGAGACATAATTATCACTTGAGTAAAATTTTTGTAGAAGATGGTTGTTAAAAGTGGGTACTCTGGGATCAAACCACATTAGCTCAAATCCTGGCTGATTTTTATTAAGTCTTTGACCTCCAGTAAGTTATTTCACCTCCCAAAGGCATCAGAATTTTCATCTGTAAATGGGGATAAATGAAACCTACTAAATTATATAAGGCATTTAGTAGAGTGCCCTTCATACATTCTAACTAAATGTTTGATGTTATCAGAAGTGAAAACCATTGTACTGCAGTAGAGAAATGCAATATAAGTAAAATTTAAAATACTTTATATTCTGTAAAGGTACAATCATATACCTACATATGTTTGTGAATATTTTATTTATTTTGTCAGTAAATTAGAAGGTACTAAATTATTGAATTTAAGAACTCAAATCTTGTTTATTAAGACATCTGGAGTTACTTGTGATATAAGGACAAGAAAGTTCTAAGAGTCTTTCAATTTTGACATCACTAAATTGGATAGGCAAGGAGGATGCTGAAATGTGACCAACTATATAGTATGCTGATATAAAATATCCTGCTCCAAAAGTCATAGACTTTGTAATAAAAAAAATAGGAAAGCCAGATTCATTTCAATGTTTTACTTACTACTGAAACACTTTCTCAAAACATCTTTCACCACTTTCAAACCCTTTTAAACCACCTTCACAAGTCTATTCTCCAAGTACATGTATGTGTAACTGGGGAACCATGCTGTACAGTAGGAAAAAAAAACTGTATTGGGGAAATAACAATTAAAAAAGAAAAAGAAAGAAAGAAAGAAAGAAAGAAAGAAAGAAAGAAAGAAAGAAAGAAAGAGAAGAGGTTATAGTAAAAAAAACCACACACACACAAAAAAACCATCTTCACTAGGTAACTTCTCATATAGATAAGCCTAAATTGCATGTTTCTCCATCCTGCTATGGACAATATATAAATTGTAAAGAAAATAACTATAATGCTGGGGCTGCAAGATAAACTGAGTTTAATGTGTGTTCATTTTTATGTGTTTTCTCTCCTCTCATTCAACCATACCACAGACTTCCTTTTTTTGAGGGGGTTTTACAGCAGTGTTTAAATGCATAATGAGGGCTGATCTATAGCACTATTTTATTTGATCATGTCCAGTTCTCTAGTATTCTTAAGAAAAGCAAATTACCATTTCCAGCATTTGCTCCAATATTTTAATGTACGATGATTTACAGGAAGTCAAACTCTCTGAAAGTTTACTGTTACCATAACAATTTTAGCCCCTCTTCCATTACCTTCTCAGCTGTTTTCTGAGATTTAATGGGCTCTGATTAATAAAATCTCAGATATCGGGTCTGACATGATACTTGCTATTAGGTTGAATCATATCAAATTGATATTTTTATAGGTGAAAAGTGGTGGAAACTGGTAGTTTCTATGGTTCAACATAAACAAATAATGTTCCAGTCCTTTTTCCTCAAGTATAAGTGAAAAATAAATTAATTTGTGGTAAGAATTAAATGAAATAATAAATTTAAAACAGCATCATTTGGCATAAAAGTGTCAGTTTATGTTAACTTTTTGAATATTATTATTATTTCATTATACATCTATATGAAAAAAATATCTGGATTGAAAATATTGTTAGAAGGAGCTAAATCTACTCTTCATACATCAGTCTTTTAAGACAGATAAGATGCTTGCCTGGTAAAGCTTTCATGTCTCCCAATCATGGAATGGATTGTGTCTCAGACAGCAGGAAGCTTATATTTTGAGGTCACTCTTATTTATGGAACAAAGGCCTGGATATAACATGAAATAAAATCTGTTTATCTTTCTCTAAATTCTGCTCCAGCTGCATTCGGATGTTAGATTGTCTTTCTTAGTTTTATTACTTGTGAGCACGCATATTTTTATGTGCTTCCTGGAAATTTTAATATAAAAATGGAAAATATTGCATTGGGGACTGCTGGTCATGCACTACTTGAAACCCAAGATGCTAGAGTCATATCTCTAAAATAAATTTAATGATACAATTTGAAATGCTATTCTTTATGACCATGAATATGTCAATTCAATTATTTTATAAACTTGAAAGTACAAAATATACAAACATCTCCTTTATTAATGCTTTGCCTGAGCCTTCACTTGCTATTGTCACTTCACTTGAATAATAGCTATCAAATTACATGTTCTAAGGAGTTTTCATATTAGAGGTTCAATTTATATTATACGACCCTAGGCTATTGTTTAATCTTTTCACTTATGATATGTTCATGTGAAATGAATACTTTTAACAATAGTTTTTTTTCCTGATTTTTACCTATTTCAACTAAAAAAGAGATCTATTTCACACATGGAAAGTAGCAAAAGATTTACCTTGTATTAGGATTTTCCAATAAGATGTGTGTCATAATGTTACACAGGAAATACAGCACATTACTACAGTATGACTGCTTAATATTTATGTATGGTATTGAGATGTATTCGTGAGGGAAAATCAATGTTTAAAATAAAATAAAAAGCCTAAAATAAAATAAGAGTATCTACAAACATAATGTGGAAAAGAACATATTTTTAAATTACTTCCCTACAATGCATCTTATTCATTCACTGCCAAAATTTTCAGATTCCATTGGATGAAAACAAAATCAGTACAGGAATATGCCAACCTTTAAATTGCATGTTCATTAGGGGAAAGGAAAATCATACTTTTTGGCTACCTACATGCCTTACATTAGAAATGTTTATTATTTTGTGGCTTTCTTACATATAAGGTAAATGTAAATAACTAATTTACAACTAAGAACACAGCCTTAAAAATTCTCATCAACTGTCAAATTTACACACCTTTAAACTTAGGTATATTAGATTCCATAGTCGTTATCGGTTTTATATCCTTCATGATCACTTAGGGTGGTGTAATTTTAATAAACATGTGGGTCCCTACAGATGAAAGGACAGTTAATAAACTGACTTACTTGAGCTTATAATCATATGCCAATAATCTCAATTAAACAAAACTCTAAAATAAGTACTAGGAATGTAATGTACAACATGATTAACATAATTAACACTGCTGTATATTATATTTGAAAAAATTTAATAGCAAATCTGAAGCCTTTTCATCATATGAAAATTTTTTCTTTTTTCTTTTATTTTGTATCCATATGAGATGATGGATTTTACTTGTTATAGTAATCATATTTTATATGTTAAATCATTACCTTAAACTTACACAGTACTGTATGTCAATTACATCTCAATAAAACTGGGAGAAAAAAATTGGTATTGGGACAACTGAATATTCACATGCAAGAAAATGAAGTTGTGCCCCTATCTCACACTATTTATAAAAATTAACTCACAATGGATTAACAACATACATATAAGAGATAAAACTGTAAAACTCTTGGAAGAAAATATAGGTATAAATTATCCACTGAGATTTTAAATTAGACAATGAGTTCCTGCATATGGCACCAAAACCAAATAATTAGATAAACTGGACTTCATCAATATTAGAAACTTATGTGTTTCAAAAGACTCTCTCCAGAAAGTAAAAACAACCTGTAAAAAACAACCTGTAAAACAGGAGAAAATAGTTCTTAAGCTGGGTGATGGAATGGATACATTGGCTTCATAACACTATTATCTCCATAATGAAATTTCTTTTAAGTTTTAATATAAAACAACAACAAAAAAGTCTTCTTCTTGAAAGGGCAGTGCCTTCCTAGTTTGTATCTATGAGCTACTTGACCTTTATAATTATAATGGCTGATTAAATTACATACAACTCTCCCTAAAAAGACTGTCCCATCAACTAGTACACAGAGTCATAATGTACTATTTATCTATTATAAATAATAAATCATCCCAAAATTTAGAAGCTTAAGACAATAATATTTATTTTATGATTTATTGTGTGTAATTACATTTGCTTTCAGCTATGTGCTTTTTTTTTTGGTCTCTACTGGGACCCATATAGCTTATAGTAAATTGTGGATTAAACAAGGGCTGGTTTTGCTGCTGGGGCCTCAGCTAGGACAACTGGGTTGATGTAGCTGTGATTCATGGGGTTTCTCATCCTCCAGTAGGTTAGCTTTGGCATGTTTACACAGTGGTTGCAAAAGAGTCAATAGAAGTAGCAAAAATTCTTAACATCTAAGCTTTGAACTGGCACACCATAACTTCTGCTTCTTTTATTTGGCCAAATAAAACTACAAGGACATCCTAGATTTAAGGGATAGGAAAATAAACTCTACCTCTTAACAGGAGGAGCTTAAGGGAAGGCCATTGCTAAAAGCTTGTATAAAGATACGTGTAAACAATAATGATCATATTTTGTAATCAAGAAGCAAGTGGTTAAGAACCAGGTTCTGATAAAGATGGCAGCAGTTTGTCTAATATCACATTAGTGGTCTTAGTAACCTTGCATTTAGTATCATCAGGGCCTAGATATAGTAATAGTGGTAGCAGTAGCCATGAGAAGAGAAAATTAGAGTAATGGGGAATTCAAAATGGTATGTTCCACACCTAGAAGAGGGAGTGAGATCTTGGCATCAGTCTTGGAATGACTTTGGATTTGACACACTGAAAGGAAAAGCAACAAAAGCAAAATTAAAGTAGGACTAAACTACACTAAAAAGCTTCTGCACAACAGAGTAAATCACTAAAAAAATGATATGGCAACCTATGGAATGGAAGAAAATATGTGTAAATTACATGTGATTCAGGATTAATATCCAAAGTATATGAAGAACTCACACAATACCAAAACCAAATAATTAGATAAATACCAAAAAGCTAAATATCTAATGAAAGTGTAGGCAGAAGAACTGAACAGAAATTTCTCCAAAGACATACAAATGGCCAACAGTTACATAAAAAGGTGTACAATGTCACTAATCATTGGGAGGATTCAAATGAAAACCACAATGAGGTATTATCTCATACCTATTAGAAGGGATATCATCAAAAATAAGAGAAAACCAGTGCTGACAAAGATGTGGAGAAAAGGAAACCAGTGTGCACTGTTGGTGGGAATGTAAATTGGTGCAGCCACTTTGGAAAACAGTATGAAGTTTCCTGATAAAAAATAAAAATAGAGCTAACATATGATCCAGCATTCCCACTTCTGGGTATATATACAAAGGAAATGAAAACAAGATACTAAAGAGATATTTGTACTACCTTTTTCACAGCAGCATAATTCACAATAGCAAAGAGGTTAAAAAAAACCCTAAATTTCCATCTACAGATGAGTGTATAAAGAAAATGGAATATTATTCAGATAGAAGAAAATCCTGCGATTTATGACAACATGAATGGGCCTTGATAGAATTATACTAAGGGAAATAAGCCAGACAAAGACTAATACTGCATGGTATCACTTGTATGTAGAATCTAAAAAAAAGGTCAAACTCATAGAAACAGAAAGTAGAAAAGTGGTTCTCACTAGTTGGGGGTGAGAAATAGAGAAGAGATTGGTAGAAGGGTACAAATTTTCAGCTATAAAATGAATCAAGTCTAAAGATCTATTCTACAATGTGGTGATTGCCATTGGTAACAGTGTACTATATAATTGAAATTTGCTAGGAGGGTTGAACATAAATGTTCTCATACACACATAAAAGACAAATATGTGAAGAGATAGATATGTCAATTAACTAGATGGGAAGAATCTTATATATAAAATCATCACTACGTATATTTTAACTGTTTCACAATTTTATATTATTACAATTATCCCTCAATAAAGCTGAACGGAAATCTCACAATAGTTCCAAATTGTGAGTTAAAACATGGAATTGAAACAATCTATACCTCAATAAAGCCGAACAAAAATATCAAAACTGTTCCAACTTGTGAGTTAAAACATGGAATTGAAACAATCTAAATGATTCCTATTCTAATGACTTGTAAGCATACTGATCTCTCTAGCACACATCACAATATAAAACGATCTTACAAAACTATTATTTGTCTTGAGTTTATAATATACCAAGTAATCTGGTATTCATATATTTCAATTGGTATGACTTATGCAAACTAAAAAATACCAATGCCATTTCCTTGTTAATTTGAAATGAGAAATGTTGAAAATAAGTTATCAATACTAAATTTATGTTCAGGAAATTAAAACACAACATACTCAAATGGTCAACGGCATCATGCAGCTACCTTATGTTTTTGAGTAATGAAAATCATTCTAGCTATGTGACGTATCTCTTGTGCAACAAACAATGGCGATAAGGAGAGACTTTGGAAACTTCTGTTGGAAATACACACAGAATTCTAACTGTATTAAAAACACGGGCATCATTTGGGTCATCTCAATGAAGTATGAAATGGAGTCATTTCAGATGAAAACAATCAGATTTGATGAAAAGTTTGGGCAACAGCCTCTATGAGATAAAGCAAATAAAAACTATGCTCCTTCAACCTAGAGAAAAAGGATCATTTTTAGATATACTAAAAAACTTGAGTGTATGAAATGGCCCTTAACGAAATGAGGAGCAGATCTCTTATTCCTAGACACAGGAGTAAATGAGCTCTAATTAGATTATACATCAGAGACACAGTTTCTCCTATAACAGTTGTAAGATATTGGAAATAATTATTTTAAGAGTAAGACTAGAATCTGCTTCTCTGGATGAGAGGAGTCTATTTTAATGGTACTTGGAATAGCTTAGGCTAAGGAATGATATAGCTGACCTCTCCATGAACACTTTCACCTGGGACTTGGAACACAAGACTTTAGCACCACATTTCAAAGGCAAACTTTAAATGGATCTCCATACATTTGAATGGAAGTGGAATCTGTATATCCAATACAAATAAGTTTCTGCTAAGTAATGGCATTATTTTTCAAGACAATGGGAAAAAAATGCCACCCTCTCAATCCATCATTTTATGCCAAATCACTAAAAGATCAAATTTTAATACCTTACAATAATTTAAATGCTAACATCTTACAATAACTTTAAAGACAAAAGGGCATAAAGAAGCATGGACTATCAGCAGTTTTGTGTGTTTTGAAGGCTATAATCTGAACAATTTACTACATGCAGGGATAAAAATAAATGAAGGAATCAGCTAAGAATTCAAATGAGAATAACAGTTTTTCAAGTACTCTTCTCAAAACATATAAAGATTAGGGAAGGGAAATGAGCAATCACTGTGGAGGTGTCTATTAGAAACTGAGAATGAGACTATTCAAACATATGTCTCAAATCTACCCTATATCTGTATAGCTTATGATAGGATTGTGTAATTGTTCAGAGAAAAGAGAGTAGACCCTCAGAGAACACAGGCACTTATATATAGCAATTTCTTACAGACTATGCTACACTTAAGGATATATAAAATGACACAACACCATGGGGGCATGTGTAAAGGAGGGAGCAGCTGGAAAAAAAACAAAAACAAAAAAAACCAAAGAAATCCCATATTCTTGGATGGGATACTTCCACAGGAAGATAAATTGTTTTGGAATTTTATTACTCTGCAAAAACATACTGTTTGTGGACAAAAGAGTCATCATATATAAACACGGGAAATTAAATACCATAGTATATTTAATCAAAAGAGAAACTGAGAAGTTGAAGAAGTCATAAGCCAAAAAAAGTAAAATAACATAATTAAGATCCACTTATAAGCAATCAAGTGCAATATGCAAATGTTTTAATGTTTTTAAGAACAAAATTTTTGAAAAATAAGCACCTCCAAAGTGCAGCATAAAAATATAAAACATAAAACTATTAGTCTAATAATAGAGAACAGAAATTCAAATTATGATCTGAAAGGCATGATCAGAAAAAAAATACAATGGAAGCAAAATATAAATTTAAATAGAAAAATTATCTGTCTATGGAAAAGAAAAACAGGTTGAAATGGATCACAACCTTGAGAAAAATCAGGATAAATAGGTCTGTGACTAAATATACTCTAGCGCTGTTTTTCCCACTTCGAAAACAGAAAAAAACCCCACTTTTTTCCAAGTGTAAAGCAGAATAACAAGTACATTTAATAAAACAGAGTCTTCTAATCAAGAGACAAAAATTGGGAGGCAAGCAAGATGGAGGAGGAGTAAGAGGTTGAGCTCACCTTCTCCCACAAACACAGCAAAAAAACACATCTACAGGTAAAACGACTCACACAGAACATCAACTGAATGCTGGCAGAAGAGCTTAAACCTCCAAAATGGGCAAGAAAGTCTTGACATAACTGGGTAGAAAAAAGAAAAAAAGAGAGAGAGAAAAGGAATCAGGACGGGACTAGCATTCCCAAGAGGGAGCAATGAAGGAGAAAAGGAACCCACATCCTGGGAAGCCAACTAACTGACAGAAAGATCAACTGAGTCAGCAGGACCTCAAAGTCTCTAAGAAAAGTGCAGCAGCTGGACTGAGAACAGCAAAGCAGATTGAGAGCCACACAGATCATCTGAACCATCTGCCCAGACACCATGACCTGAGATGCTTGGGCAGGGGCTGGACACTGAAACTCAGGCTCCAGAGGTCAGTCCTGGGGAGAGGACTGGGACTGGCTGTGTGGGGAGAGCCTGAGGGGCTAAGGAGCAGTGTGTGATTGGTGGGGGAGTGGTATGCCACAGGCTGAGGAGGGGAACGACACAGTGGAAGGAACCTGGGAGAAGGTCCAGACCTGCAGGAGAGGCAAGATGCCATTGTTGGGGAGGTGCGAGGAGGAGGGGTGGACCGCCATAGGAAACTCTCTGCACTGGAGCATGTGCATGACCGCAGGCTCTCAAAGGGTGGCTCTGGCGCAGGCTAGGGGTTGTGGCGGGGAGCCTCTTGCTTGTTTAGGGGGACTGGGCACTCCTTGTGCAGGCTACAGATAGCCAGGCACCTCTTGTGTGGGCCAAGGACATCAGGGGGCTAGGTGCGACATGGTGCCTCTTGCATGATCTACAGGTGGCAGGGACAGACTGCAGCAGTCATCTCAGAGGCCAGAGGGAGGCATGGCTTGCCACCACTGGGGGTCTGTGAGTAGGCTCCACCTGTGACCCCAGTCACCTCAGGAGTTGGTAAAAAAGAAAAAAAGAGGGTTCTGAAACCAAGCACCATACGCTGTTGCTTTCACTCCCTGTGGACATATGTACCCTGCAGCTGCCACTGCCAAATGCTCTGGGAGGTGCCCACACACTTGGTCACTATCCCTTCCCAGAACAACTAGAAGCAGCTGGTGCAGCACCTCCTTCATGGGCTATGTGAAACAGTGCCCTTCCTGAATTGTCTGCAGGCACTGGGGGCAAACTGCTGCAGTTATCCCTGATTCCAGAGGTGGGCATGGCCCACCACCACTGGGGATACCTGAACAAAAGTCACTTACAGCCCCAACCACCTCAGAGGGCACCGCAGAGAAGGACGTTGTGACAGAACACCAACTGTTGTTGCTCTCGATCCTCTGAGAGCACACCCGCCCTACTACTGCCACTGCCAAACATGCTCAGCAATGCCTGGATGCTTGATCATTGTCCCTTCTGAGGATCCTGCAACAAGGAGCAGCCTGCACAGCACTTCCTATGTGGGCTAAGTGATTCTATTCTGCTATTGCTTCTGACAAATGCTCTGGTCACCTTGTAGATCTGCCTAGAGCTTATTACCACTTCCTGGGGCCCTGCAACTAGGAGTAGCTGTGACATCTTCCTGGAGGTCCTTGCTACTGTTGAGAGCTCAACAACCAGGCTCTGACTGCTGGCACTATCTATTGCCTCCTTCTCCTGAAAATATAGTGGGCATCCTGGGAATAACAGCCTGCTCACACCAAAGAATCAGACAGCAAATATTCAAACTTCCACACCAAAAATAAATAGTAACCCCCCACCAAAATACAAAGGGGTATTCTTGCACAGAAGTAGCTGCACAGACTGCAATTTGGCTTCTGCAAACTCACAGAAAAAGAAAAGCACAAGCAGGATGAAGAGGCTCAGAAACCATTCCCAGTTAAAGGAACAGGAGAATTCACCTAAAGCAGTCAACAATGAAACAAATTCCTGCAGTCTGACAGAAATTGAGTTCAAAAGGAAAATAGTGAAAATAGTGAAGGAATTAAGAGAGGATATGAACAGTAAATGCAAACTCCTTTAGAAAGGAACTAAAAAAACATAAGGAGGAGCCAAGAAAAACCAGAAAATTCATTTGCAGAGATAAAAACTAAGCTAAAGGCAACAAAGAGCAGAATGAATAATGCAGAGAAACGAATTAGTGATGTAGAAAATAGAATAATGAAAATCACCCAATCATGACAGCAGACAGAAAAGCAAATGAAAAAACATGAAAACAATATAAGAGACCTATGGGATAATATAAAGCAGGCCAATCTACATATAATAAGAATTCCAGAAGGAGAAGAAAAAGAAAAGGGGATTGAAAATATATTTGAAGAAATTATGACTGAAAACTTTCCAAATCTAAAGGATACTGATATCAAGATACAGGAAGCACAGAGGGCCCCAAATGAGTTGAACCCAAACAGGCCCACACCAAGACATTATAATAAAAATGGTACAGGTTAAAGATAAAGAGAGGATTCTAAAGCCAGAAAGAGAAAAGCAAAGCATTAATGAAAGGGAACCCCCCCCCCCAAGGCTATCAGCTGATTTATCTGCAGAAACACTACAGGCCAGAAGGGAGTGGCAAGAGATAAAGTGCTGAAAGGAAAAACATTGCAACCTAGAATACTCTATCTAGCAAGAATATAGTTAAAATAGAAAGGGAAAAAAAAGAATTTCCCCAACAAATAAAAGCTAAAAGAGTACAGTAATATGAAACCCATTGTATAAGAACTACTGAAAGGGCTTCTCTAAATTAAAAAAAAGAAAAAAAAAGAAAAAGAAAAAAAGAAGAATTAGGATGGAGGAAACGGCAATTGGAAAGCAGTCTCTTAAGCCAGCATACAGATCTAAACATGAAGATGCTGAAAAAAAAAAAAAAGACATAAAAGCATAAAATTTGGAGAAGGAAAGCAAAGAAAATACAGATTCTTTTTTTATTTTAATATTGTGCTTGAGCCAATATACTATCAGGCTAAAGCAAGCAGATATAGGAAGGGGTTAACATACTTAAAAAACACAGCAACCACAAATCAAATCAAACATTACTTTCACAAAAAGTGAAAAGAAAAGCACTCAAGCATAAAATAAATGGAAATCATCCAACCAAAAAAAGAAAGGAAACATAAAATCAACTGGAAAACAAGGTTTAAAATGGAAATAAATACATATCTATCAATAATTACGTTAAATGTCAATGGACTGAATGCTCCAATCAAAAGACACAGAGTGGCAGATTGGATAAAAAAGCAAAAACCTTCAATCTGTTGTCTACAAGAAACTCACCTTAGGGCAAAGGACACATAGAAATTGAAAGTAAGGGGATGGGAAAAGATATTTCATGCCAATGGACAAGACGGGAAAGCAGGAGTTGCAATATCATATCAGACAAAATAGACTTTAAAACGAAGGCCATAAAAAAAAGACAAAGAAGGATACTATTTAATGGTCAAAGGATCCATTTAAGAAGAGAATATTACAATCATCAACATATATGCCCCTAATAAAGGAGCACCCAGATACCTCCAACAAATATTAACAGACATAAAAGGAGAAATTGATGGAAATACAATCATAATAGGAGACTTTAACAACCAACTCACATCAAGACAGATCCTCTAGACAGAAAATCAATAAGGCAACAGAGATCCTAAAGGACACAATAGAAAAGTTAAGACTTAATCGACATTTTGAGGACATTACATCCAAAATAATCAGAATATACATTCTTCGCAATTGCAAATGGAACATTCTCAAGAATTTATCACATCCTGGGGCACAAAGCTAACCTCAACAAATTTAAGAGTGTAGAAATTATTTCAAGTATCTTCTCAGACCACAATGTCATGAAACTAGAAATCAACCACAGGAGAAGAAATGAAAAAAATCTAACTACATGGAGATGAAACAACATGCTACAAAAAAACCCAATGGGTCAATGAGAAAATCAAGAAAGAAATTAAAAAATACCTTGAGAAAAATGATAATGAAGACACAACAACTCAGAATCTATGGGATGCCACAAAAGCAGTGCTCAGAGGGAAATTCACAGTGATACAGGCCTTCCTCAAGAAAGAATAAAAATTTCAAATTGACAACTTAACCCACCACCAAAATGAATTAGAAAGAGAAGAACAAACTAAACCTAGAGTTAGTAGAAGGAAGTAAATCATAAAGATCACAGAGGAAACCAATAAAGTAGAGATTAAAAAAATAAAAAAAAATCAATAAAACCAAGAGCTGATTCTTTGAAAAGGTAAACTAAATTGACAAACCTCTGGCTAGACTCACGAAGAAGAGGAAAGAAAAAACCCACATAAACAAAATAAGAAATGAAAATGAAGAAGTCTCAGCAGATAATACAGAAATACAAAAAACCATGAGAGAATAGTATAAACAATTGTACGCTAACAAATTTGACAACCTAGAAGAAATGGACAACTTTCTAGAGACTTACAGCCTGCCAAAACTGAATCAAGAAGAAACAGACCAACTGAACAGACCAATCACTAGAAATGAAATTGAATACATAAAAACACTCCCTACAAACAAAAGTCCAGGACCAGACAGCTTCACACATAAATTCTACCAAACATAGGAAGAGGAACTTATATCCATCCTCCTCAAACTTTTTCAAAAGGTTGAAGAAGAAGGAAGACTCCCAAAGACATTCTATGATGCCACCATCACTCTAATTCCAAAACCAGACAAAGATAACACCAAAAAAGAAAACTATTGGCCAATATCTTTGAGGAATATAGACATAAAAATTCTCAATGAAATTTTAGCCAACCGTATCCAACAACACATAAAAAAGATCATACACATAACCAGGTAGGATTCATCCCAGGTGCACAAGGATGGTTCAACATACACAAATCAATCAACATCATACACCACATTAACAAAAGAAAAGTCAAAAACCACATGATCATCTCAATACATGCATAAAAAGCATTTGACAAAGTCCAATATCCATTCATGATCAAAACTCTTAACAAAGTAGATAGAGGGAAAATACCTTAACATAATCAAAGCCATTTATGGCAAACAGAATCAAAGCCATTTATGAACAATCAAAGACATTTATGACAGCAAACATAATACTCAATGGAGAAAAGCTGAAAGCCTTCTCACTCAAATCTGGAAGAAGACAAGGATGCGCACTCTCACCACTGCTATTCAACATAGCTTTGGAAGTCCTAGCCACAGCAATTTGACAAACGAAAGAAATTAAAGGCATCCAAATAGGAAGAGAAGAGATAAAACTGTCACTGTATGCAGACGACATGATACTACACATAGAAAACCCTAAGGACTCAAGCCAAAAACTACTTGAACTGACCAACAAATTCAGCGAAGTAGCAGGATATAAGATTAACATTCAGAAATCAGTTGCATTTCTGTATACTAACAATGAAATATTAGAAAAGGAATACAGAAATACAATACCTTTTAAAATTGCACCCCCCAAAAAATCAAATACCTAGGAATACACCTGACCAAGGAAGTAAGGACTTATATGCCAAGAAGTATAAAACATTAATCAAGGAAGTTAAAGAAGATATAAAGAAATGGAAAGATATTCCATGCTCCTGGGTTAGAACAATTAATATTGTAAAAGTGGCCATACTACCCAAAGCAATCTACTATTTCAGTGCAATCCCTATCAAATTACCCATGACATTTTTCACAGAACTAGAACAAACAATCCAAAAATTTATATGGAACCACAAAAGACCCAGAATTGCCAAAGCAATCCTGAGGAACAAAAACCAAGCAGGAGGCATAACTCTCCCAGACTTAGGCAATATTACAAAGCCACAGTCATCAAGAGAGTGTGGTACGGATACCAAAACAGATAGACAGACCAATGGAACAGAATACAGAACCCAGAAATAAACCCTGACACCTATGGTCAAGTAATCTTTGACAAAGGAGGCAAAAACATAAAATGGCAAAGGACAGTCTTTTCGGCAAGAATTGCTGGGAAAACTGGACAGCTGCATGCAAAGCAATGAAACTAGAACACACCCTCACACCATGCACCAAAATAAACTCAACATGGTTGAAAGACTTATATATAAGACAAGACACCATCAAACTCCTAGAAGAGAACATAGGCAAAACATTCTCTGACATCAACCGTACAAATGTTTTCTCAGGTCAGTCTCCCAAAGCAAAAATAAACTAATGGGACCTAATCAAACTGAAAAGCTTTTGCATGGCAAAGGAAACCCAAAGGAAAACAAAAATACACCTTACAGAATGGGAGAAAATAGTTTCAAATGGTGCAACTGACAAGGGCTTAATCTCTAAATATATAAGCAACTTGTACAACTCAACAGCAAAAAAGCCAACAACCCAATGGAAAAATGGGCAAAAGACCTGAAGAGACATTTCTCCAAGGAAGATATACAGATGGCCAGCAAGCACATGAAAAAATGCTCAACATCCCTGACTATTAGAGAAATGCAAATCAAAACAACCATGTGATACCACCTCACACTTGTCAGAATGGCCGTCATTAATATGTCCTCAGATAACAAATGCTGGCGGGGCTGTGAAGAAAAGGGAATCCTCCTGCACTGTTGGTGGGAATGTAAGCTGGTATATCCACCATGGAGAACAGTATGGAGGTACCTTAGAAATCTCTACATAGAACTACCATATGACCCAGCAATCCAACTCTTGGGCATAAATGCGAGCAATACTTTCCTTGAAAAAGACACATGCACCCGTATTTTCATATCAGCACTATTCACAATAGCCAAGACATGCAAACAACACAGATGTCCATCGACAGATGAATATATTAGGAAGTAGTGGTACTTATACACAGTGGGATACTACTCAGCCATAAAAAAAGAATGAAATAATGCCCTTTTCAGCCATATGGATGGAACTAGAGATTCTCATACTGAGTGACATCAGTCAGAAAGAGAAAGACAAATACCAGATGATATCACTCATATCTGGAATCTAATACATGGCACAAATGAACTATTCCACAAAAAAAGAAAATCTAGGACTTGGAGAATAGCCTTTTGGTTTTAGGGAGATGGGAGAGAGTCGGATGGATTGGGATCTTGGCATTAACAGATGCAAACTATTGCCTTTTGGAATGGATTAGCATGAGATCCTGCTGTGTAGCACTGAGAACTATGTCTAATCACTTATGATGGAGCATGAGAATGTGAGAAAAAAGAATGCATACATGTATGTGTAACTGGGTCACCATGCTGTACAGTAGAAAAAAAACTGTATTGGGGAAATAATAATAAAAATTTTTAAAAAAGAGACAAAAATCATGCTAATTTCAGAGTTCTCTCTGCAATAACAAACTTAGAGCATGAAACACTATTGGTAGCATTTTGAGGGAAAACTGCACACATCATACATTTTTACTGAACATACAAGTCTATGTCAACATAAATGTATATGATGGTGAACAAAAATATATTCTTAGAATGCAAGAATTCTCAAAATATCATATATGTAAGTAAAAAATAAAAATATTTAAAGATACATATTAACCTATTAAGAGAAATAGAAAGTTGAAACCATAGAAGATTCATAGTGTAAATATTTGGAATTGAGCAGTGAAAAACTGGATATATTTAAGTATTAATTGTAGATGTTCTTATGTAAATATAACCAGATATTTAAAAAACTCTTTGAAGCAACCACAAAGTAAAAGTATATATGCTGAATATGTCCATGTATATACAAAGTACTGTCTTCCATTCTGAAAATCTCACATTATCGTTTCTTATTTTCATTACATAAGTTTCAGGTATACAGCATTATAGTTCAACATCTGTATAGACTGCAGAAGGATCACCACAAGTCTAGTTACCAACCATCATCATACAGTTGAAACCCTTTAGCCATTTTGCCCAGCCCTCAATTTCTTTCCCCTGTAGTAATTACTAATCTGTTCTCTATATCTATTAAATTGTTTTTATTTTATTGTTTGCTCATTGGATTTATTGTTTAAATTCCACTTATGAGTGAAAATATATGGTATTTGTTTTTCTCTAGTTTCACTTTGCATAATATACCCAAGGCCCTCCATGTTGTAAATGTCAGAGTATTATTATTTTTCATGGCTGAATGCGTAGTATTCCTATTGTGTGTGTGTGTGTTTGTGTGTGTGTGTGTGTGTGTATACATCTTCTTTATCCTTTCATCTGATGATGAATACTCAGGTTGTTTCTAAATGTTGGCTCTCATAAACAATTATTGCAATGAATATAAGGATATAGGTATCTTTTCAAAATAGTGTTTCTGTGTTCTTTGGATAAATACCCAGGATTGGAATGGTTGGGCTATTTGGTATTTCTGTTAATTTCTTGAGAAATATCCATAATGTTTTCCATAGTGGCCGTACCAATTTACATTCCCACCAACAGTCTACAGGAGTTCCCTTCTGTCCATATCATCTTTAAAATGTGTTACTTCTTGTGTGTGTGTGTGTGTGTGTGTGTGTGTGTGTATAAATATACCCATATTAGTATTATATGATTTGCATATAACTTTTCAAGATTTAAAATTTTTGTTCTTTGGAAATAATTGAGAATATCTTTGTGACTTTATTACATAATCTAATTCTTTTTAATATTTGAGACTAGAAGAATTTTTTCCCAATGCTTTCTTTTAAGAATTTTAAATTTGGAGTTCCCGTCGTGGCGCAGTGGTTAACGAATCCGACTAGGAACCATGAGGTTGCGGGTTCGGTCCCTTCCCTTGCTCAGTGGGTTAACGATCCAGCGTTGCCGTGAGCTGTGGTGTAGGTTGCAGACGCGGCTCAGATCCCGCGCTGCTGTGGCTCTGGCATAGGCTGGTGGCTACAGCTCCGATTCAACCCCTAGCCTGGGAACCTCCATATGCCGCGGGAGTGGCCCAAGAAATAACAAAAAGACAAAAAAAAAAAAAAGAATTTTAAATTTACAGAAACATTCTAAGAACAACACAAGGAATATCTATATGCACCCAAATGCACTAATTATTATCATTTTACCATGTCTGCTTTATCTCTCTTCTCTCCTGCTCTCTCTCTTTTCCTTTTAAATTTTCTTCTGAGAGTTCTCAAACCCAGAAAAGAATTGAGTATAACATCTTCCCATAATAATATTAATATACTACCTGTATACTGTCCCCTATTTTTCTAGATTCAAATTTTAAATTTGATCCTGTGGTGTAACTGTGAATTGTAGAATCATAATGTATACAAAGGGAAACATATTAATGGAGAATAGGGCCTATGAAATAGCCTTTGGCAACAGAAATTTTCTGGAAATTTGCAAAGTGACTGCTCGGCTTTCCAGTTTGTGACCTAAGGTACAAACCTTAGGTCACAATTGCTCTCTATCTTGTGACATGTCATTTCCTGCTTCTTAATACATTTCTAACTTAAATTTTATAAGTAGAAGATTTCTGTGATAGTCTAAGCTTTTAGTACTGTTACGAAATTTGGATTCTGAGGTTTCATATAAATGCTTAGTGGGAAGTTAAACTTTTAACTTTTAAAATGAACTTTTTTATTTTAGAATAGTTTTATGTGTACAGAGAAGCTGCAAACATACAAGTGATTTTACGCTATTTACCTAGTTTATTCTAGTATTAATATTTTGCACCATCATGATATATATGTCACAATAAAGAAGCCAGCATTTGTAGATTTCTATTGAAAAGCTCCAGACTTTATTTGGATTTCACAAGTTTTACAACTAATGTGAAGAAAAAATTCTTATAATCATGATTCTTTAAAGATGGAAAGTAGTCTCTGTTAAATCTGTAATATGACCTATGAACAAATGTGAAATGTTTTGAAAGTTTTATTGCTGCAGTTCAACTGTGAGCCTCAAGCTTCTTTTTGGCACGTTCTAGACTCCATATATATGTTTCTTTCTTTATGTGTGCATTGCGACAAAGTTATAAAAGACATTTTATTCTTTTTTTCTTAATTCCCTTAAGAACTGGTGGTGAGGGGCCCTTGCGCCCTTGGTGTTACAGTTTGATAGCTGTCAAAAAAGTAATAAAACTGTCGGTGTCCTTATTTCTAGGCAAGTGTAAACAGACAAAAAATTTGCATAGTGTTTGCCAATTCTGAGTCAGTGAGTATATTTTTTCATAAAAGAACTTAATTTATAAATAACCGTAAGATACAATAGTTAATGACTAACTACTAACAATAATTCAGAGCTGGTGCTTGTATCAAAGTTTGCATAGTTAAATTTGCTAGCTGGCACACACACGTTAAAGCCCATAAATTAACATAACATAATATTATTAGCTTCCACAAAACTCACAGTTATTTTTTAATGTTATTAAAGAAAAGGCTTAGAGAAATTAAGTGACTTGCCCAAGATCATACACTTGAGATTTAACGTCAGGTCTTTTCCGTCTCCAAATTCCTTGTACTTACTCTGTTGCCCAACAAACTAAGAGAATGCCTTAACTCCTGCCTTTATCTGCCAGCGCCTTTTATTGAGTAAACATAACCACTGCTGTTTTATAATATTTTCTCCTGACCATGGTTTCCTCAAGGAGTCAAGTGAGAATATAGATGTTTTGGATTTAATGAAGTATACCACATACTCTTTCTAAAGAGGGTTAATACAAACTTAACCAACTTAAAGTGGATTTTTTTTTCTGTATGCTCTATTATCTATGAATTTTGGCTATACAAGGCTTCAACCTATTAGAGTCCACCTTGACTCTTTGTTACAAGAGTTCCTACAATCTAGATAGGTCCACATTCACCAGAAAGACCTCTTAATGATGTTGATATGGAGTGCTCTCTCCCTGGCCTCTGGCTCATTTAAAATGAATCCTACTTTTTCACCTCGTCCTCTGCCCCCCAGCATCATGTCATGTGTCAGCCATCAGGAATAACTGTGGGTTTTATTATTTCTCCAAATATCTTTCCTCTTTGTCCATTTGTGTCTTTCCTGATGGTTCCAAACCCTTTGCTCAGTAGCCAACTCCCCATATACTTCTTAATAAGGTTCCTTTTAGTGATAAACTTGTTTGAATATTATTATGCAGCTTTCACTAGCAGTATTATTTTTTTTTCATGAATGCAATCTGGAATATGTGCCAAATGCACCCTGGTTTTCCCCTTCAGTCCTGCTGGACCAGCACGGCCAGTGTAATCCCAGCCGAACTTGGCTACAAGGGTAATGTATTACACATCTAACTTTCCTAAGTTCCACATTAAGATGTTTTCAATTCAGCAGTGTTACTTACTAAAAATTTTTTTATTAAAAATAAATAGAATCGGAGTTCCCATTGTGGCTCAGCGGTAACAAACCTGACTAATATCCATGAGGATGTGCGTTAGATCCCTGGCCTCGCTCAGTGGGTTAAGGATCCGGCAATGTCATGAGCTGTGCTGTAGGTCACAGTCGTGGCTTGGATCCTGCCTTGCTGTGGCTGTGGCATAGGTGGGCAGTGATAGCTCTGATTTGTCCTCTAGCCTGGGAACTTCTATATGCTAAGGGTACAGCCCTAAAAAGCAAAAAATAAAAATAAAAAAATAAAAAAATAAATAAATATAATGAAATATCCAATAAAGCTTGTTACTTTCAGTCACAAAGTATGGAACATTTTAGGGCTCTTGCTGCATACTGTTCCCAGAGGGCACTAACGATTTTCACTGCTTCCAGCAGTATACGAGTGAATTCATTTTACTGCACCCAGACAGGCAATGTAAATTAATTTTTAAACACTTCCTTATGCCAACTGTGTTTCCCTCCTGACTCAAAAACAGTTGTATACGCTGAACTATCTAGGAAGGGATCACACAGAGCTGCCCCTCTCAGACCACCTTCTGTGGGAGGACTCGAATCTCCTGTAGTGTCTCATCGTTTGGATCGAATTTCTGCCAACAATTTCTGGTGATTACTGCACTGTCCATCTGGTTTTGTATTTTGGAATTTGCTCAGTATGTGCTCTTCAACAACTCTCAGCTCTTCATTTTACTCTCTGCAAAACTATCCTGACTAGGCTGTCCAGCAAGATTGCAGTCTGGGCCTGAGAGCCTGGACTAAAGCTTCTCTTTGGCAGTGAGAGGAATCACGTTTGCCCTATCTTTCCTCACTCTGCTCTGTGCCTAGAGAAGCTAATATCCTTGCCTGCTTTAACCAACTCCCCCTGTCCTGCAGCTTTCAGTTAGATGTGGGCAAGAGGAGACGCTGACAGAACATCAAGGGGTAGAAGGAAAGTAAGGATGAAGTGTTTACTCTCGGCTACCGTATTGTCCCTCACTGCCAGGGGTACTCTCTGCCAAAGTCCACGGCTCTTCTCAGGTTGCACTCTCCATACAGCTATGTTTCTTCAAGTTTTAATAGCTACTGTTGCCCCCTCACCTTCAGGCCTGGGAGTGGTAATCACTCCCCACTACCACTGGTCTCAAGGTACAACACTTCATTCCCTCAATCCCGTTCGCATCCTATAATTCAACTGTTTTGTCAATATCCTCTCAAACAACCTGTTATTCTGTGCTACTTTTTTCTTTGAGAATTATGACTTACAAGAGGGAATTTAAATAGTGAGAGAAGGATACAATTTCATGGGTATACTGAGTACCTAGAGAAATTTCTTTGGATTTTAACAATATACTACTTTAGTTAAATCTGGTCTAATTCCTTATAACTGGCCTTCATTCTTTACTAAATTTGACTAAGCCATGACTATTAACTCAATGCAAATATTTGTTTATTTTCATGTCTCCTTTGCCATGGAAATATTCTTTTTATGCTTTAAGTAGGAACCATCTTTTGAGCTTATGTTCCTACAACTAGGTTTTAGCAGCTGAAGAGTAACACAGTGGAGACTCGTGGGGCAGATCCAGTGCAACCCAGGGATAAACTTTAAATAGAATCTCAATTTCCCTACTATGTTGGGGTTTGGAGTAAGCTAGCTAAAGGAAGTTCAGAATACTTTTTCTCACGAAGTTCTATGTTGAGGATCAGCACATTAGACCTGTATCTTAAAAAAGCTTCCTGAAATATCATGCTAAGGAAAATTTGATAATCTTAGAATCTCAATCTTACCAACTCCCTTGGCCTTGTTGTTTGTCAAAGGCTGCGAGAAAATTTGTCTAAGACAAGGCTTGAAGAGGATCTGAATGACATTATTTCCTTTTATTCAGAATGTGTTTAAAGTATGGTTCTGAGATCTGTCTTTGAGTTCACTTACTGTTATCTGTTTCTAGGACTCTATGCTGTTATCTAGTGAAGATGCTAGAGACTTACTTGCTGAGTTAAAAATAGCAGGAACTTGGTCCACTCATAATTACTGTAGATTATACTAGGGACCATAAACCCAAACTGTTGTATTTTAGAAATTTCAGTGACCACTATGGATAGACTCTGCTTGAAATCTTTAAAAATTGACCATTAAAGTTGAAAATAAGAGAGGTTTTTTGTTTGTTTGTTTGCCAGTTTTAGTATGTTACCAAGGAGAGGCATCTCTAATGTTTCAACGAACCTAGAGTTTTCCATTTTAGGCTACGGTTAGGGCATAGAATTTCTAAGACTTGCACTCAGTAAAATTTCTTAGGGCATTTCTAGTGTTTTACAGACAAGCTCTATAATTAACAAGGCTAAATAGTACAATGAAGTGAACGGGACTTAGGTTTCCCTGAACAGTTTCAGATAGAAGTGTACTGCCAACAGAAAGAGAACTCTAAGGAGTTCTAATCTCTGTCTCTGTCCTTTCCCCTACACACACACACACACACACACACACACACACACACACACACCATACACATTTTATTTTTAAGGAAAGTACCTGAATAAAATGGGTAAATGGAATATAGGACACAAAAAAGGAATTTGGGAAGGAAAAATGATCACTAATTAAAAATAAATATTCAACATCACAAATAATTAAGGTAATAAAATCAAAGATATAGAATTTTTTACTTAGAAACTGATTCAAATGAAAGCATAACATAGAATCTTGTATTTGTAAGGAAGATAGGTTATAAAAAGATCCATTAATAGAGAGATTAGGTAAATGTGGGAGAAATATGACAATATACATATCAAAATTGTTAAAACTATGTTACGTTTTGACCTAATAGTTTTACCTCTAGGAATTTCTCCTACAGAAATTATCATGGAGGTGCACAAAGATTTATGGATGGGCTGTGGATAAGAATAGTACAGATCTAGAAATAAACTAAATGCCCATTAATAAGGATTTATATTACACAATTTTATGATATACAATTAATATTATGTTTTTAAAATTATAGTAAAATTTTTTTCTAAGTTGAACTCATGTAAACTGAAATTTCCTGCCCTACAAGCAATAGTGTTAAGAGAAACAGAACACAAGCCAAAAGATGAGTTCGGATATGGACACTCTGACATAAGAACACCCCTTCAAGCCCACAATTAGTAACTCTTTAACCTAAATTCATAGAGACAGAGAAAGTTAAGTGAAATTAAAGGCAGAGAAAGTGGTCTTAATGGAAATAGCACGGCAAAACTTTTGAAAAGAATTAATGAGTAACAAAAATAAACAAGTAATAGGAATGTTCATTGAATTAGGGAAAATAATAGATGAAATGATGAGAATTTTAATAAGAAACTAGAAAATATAAAAAAGATCCAGTTGGAAATAAAGAATTAAATAAATGAAATAAAAAAACACATTAGAAGGAATGAATATCCACTGAATTCTGGAATATATAAAAAGAATTATACATCAGGATCAAGTGGGATTTAATCGAGGGTCAGGAGGATGGCTCAACATTTGAAAATCAGAGTGATACACTACATTAACAAAACAAAGGATAAAAATTACAGGATAATCTCAACAGATGCAGAAAAAGCATTTGACAAAAATCAGCATTCATTTGTGATAAAAATAACCTCTCATCAAGATGATATAGAGAGAATATATCTCACCATAATAAACACTATTTATGACAAACCCATAGGTAACACCATATTGAACAGTGAAAAGCTGATGCTTTTCCTCTAAACTCAGGAACAGGACAAGGATGTCTATTCTTGCCACTTATATTAACATAGTATTGGAAGTACTAGCCAGAACAATCAGACCAGAAAAAGAAATAATAGGCTTATTTCATGGAAACTATCACTATATGCAGGTGACATAATTGATATAGAAAATTCCAGGCACCACCCCAAAACTATTAAAACTAATAAATAATTGTGCAAAGTTTCAGGATTCAAATTAATATACAGAAACCTGTTGCTTTTCTATACACTAATAATGAACCATCAGAAAGATAAAATAAAATAAAAATCCCATTTAAAATAACAACAAAAAGAATAAAATACACAGGAATAAACTTTACAAAGCAGGTGAAAGACCTGTACTCTGAAAACTATAAAACACTGATATAAGAAATTGAAGATGATACAAAAAATGTAAAGATACCCTGTACTTTGGGATTGGAAGAATTAATTTTTTTTTAAATTGCCATACTACTGAAAGCAATCTACAGATTTCATGACATTACTATAGAAACACCCATGATATTTTCCACTGAACTAGAACAAATAATCCCCAAATTCATATGGAATCACAAAAGACCCCAAAGTGCCAAAGCAATCTTTGAGAAAAAGAACAAAGCTAGCTTTTAGTGTTGTTAATGGTTTCCTTGCTGTGAAAAAACTTTTAAGTTTAATCGGGACCCATTTATTTATTTTGTTTACTTTGTTTTAGGAGACAAATACAAAAAAATATTGCTTCAATTTATATCAGAGAGTTCTAAGTTTTCTTCTAGGAGTTTTACTTACTGAATGGAAGAAAATATTTGCAAATGTTATGACAAAAAAGGGATTAATATAAAATACATAAAAACATTTCATACAACTCAATGTCAAGAAAACAAACAATCCATTTAAAAATTAGGCAGAAGACATGAATAAACATTTTTCTAAGGAAGACATATGGATGGCCAGTAGGCATATAAAAAGATGCTCAACATCACTAATCATCAGAGAAATACAAATCAAAACTAAAGGAAATATCACCTCACACCTGTCAGAATGGCTACTGTCACATAAGTGTGTCTAGAGAATATTTTGCTTAGTGAAATAAGTCAGAAAGAGAAAGACAAATTGCATGATTTTGTATGTTATATATACAATATATATTGTACACATTATATAATATCACATATATGGAGTCTAAAAAATAATACAAATGAACATATATAGGTAAATAGAAACAGAATTATGAATATAGAAAACAGATAGGTGGTTACCAGTAGAAAGAGGAGAAAGGAGATGGATAAGATAGGGTACAGGATTAAGAGATACAAATTCCATGCATAAAAAATATAAGCAACAAGGGTATGTTGTGTAGCACAGGGAATTATAACATTTTGTAATAATTTTCAAAGGAGTATAATCTGTAAAAATATGGAATCACTAGACTGTATACCTGAAGTTAACACAATATTTTAAATCAATCATATCTCAATAAAAATAACAAACAAAAATGGCTGGTAAGGCTACAGTAACGGGACAAAAGAAACTTTCACTCATTGTCAGTAATATACAGCTGCTTTGGAAGCTATTTCAGTGTTTTTTTTTTCCAAAGCTAGACATAGTATCCATAGATATGTAGCTATTCAGTGACCAAATTCCATGTATAGGAAGGCATTCAGGTTATATTTAGTTTGTTTTTTGGAAATACATCTTATTTGGGGGATCGCTTTCCACTGACAGATTTATTTGGTCCTCTGTAAGTTGATACAGTTGTGAGTGATCATGTAAGTTTTATGAAAAATTTTTCACTGAAGTGATACCATCTGTATCCTAAGCTCTAATACTTGAATATATAGACATATTATCCAGCTGTCACATTTCTAAATATTAACCAAATTTATTAAAAAACTTATATCTAGGCAAATACCTGCATGCAGATTTTTAATGTGGCTTTATTCACTTCAATCAATTCTAATTATTTTGCATTCTGGAAAAGATAATACTATAGCAATATTAAAAGTTCAATGGTCAGGGTTTCGGTGAGAAGTAAGGAAGGATTAGACAGATGAAGCACAGGGGATATTTTTGAGTGTTGAAATTATTATGTTTAATATTTTAATTTATAGGTCTATGACACTATTTAGAACCCAATAACACAAAGAGGAAACCTACATATATTTAAATTATTTTATGTATGCATACATGTATGTATGTACATATATGCATATATGTAAATATATAGTAGTAAGGAAGGATCCCAGGATGCAATACAGATTATAACAAAACATTCTAGTTATATTGAAAATATATGAACTAACCTCAATAGAGTGGGGGACAAGCTGTTAATTTAGGTAACTTTGGAGATGAGTGAAGTCTATAAGACCAGAGGTAAAAGGAATTACACAGAGGCTCTGTCCTGTAATTATACACATGGACACACACACACACACACACACACACACACACACACACACACATACTAGGATTGAACAGTTGAGTAGATAAATGCAAGGAGAGAGAGTTAGGTTCTTCACTGTTGAAGTGAGAGATTAGGGATTAGCAAGGGGTTGAGGTTAGAATCATCCATGCGGTAATGGATCACAGTTGGAGTCACTGATAAGAGCTCATGTTTAATAGATACTGAGGGTTACATATAGAAATATTTAGAATATTTAGAAACATATAGAACTATTTGTGGGTATGTGTATATATGGTATGCACACATTTTTTCCTTGTTCTGTCAGCTGAGAGTGCCTAGCAGCAATACCCTCTCAGGAGCACTTATCACATCTATTACTCAAATATTGGTTTCTAGTATCAGTCTCCAGTGAAAGGAACTTGGATCCTAGGAGAAATGACTAGCACAGGAAATATACAAAATAAGTCTGCAGAATGAAACATCTTACAGTGGCAGAGTAAATATGTTAAACAAAATAACATCATAATGATACAATAATGAGAGTATGTCACAGAGACACAGGAGCTATACTAAAAGAGTTTCCAATGGCCAAAGAGGCAACAATTTAAGCAGCAAATAAAGTAGTATTAAATAATAGTCCAAAGAATACAATAAAAATAAATAAGAAAATCAGGGAGAGGAGCTAAATAGCCTTTGCAGGAGAATTTCAGGTAATTTAAGTAAATATTCTTTCTTATGCAGGTGAAGTATAATAACTTCTCACAATTTAAGTGTCGGCTTTGCATAGTGATTTTCTCCCAAAGAATACAGTGGGAAAGGGTGCAGACAGAGCAACTTTACAGTGAGGAAGCCTGACAAATACTACCTCTGACATATGTTTAAGGCCTACATCAATAGTGATGACTCATGCTAATAGTTTATATTTTTGATTTCATGCAATTAAAATGTTATTTTACTTCTTACTTCCTCTCAAAACATATAACCTCAATCTAATAATGAGAAAAATATCAGGAAAATTTCAGTTGAGGGATGTTCTACAAATTATTGACCAGGATTCCTTAAAACTGTCAAGGTCACCAAAAACAACATGAGTTTAATAAACTGTCTCATTCAAGGATAGGCTAATGAAAGATGAAAATCAAACATAATATGGTGTCTTGGATGGGATATTAGAATAGAAACAGGAAGTTAGTATACACTCAGTTAACAATTTAACAACATCGATTCACCAATTACAACAAAGGTACTATAATAAAAGATGTTAATGATATAGAAACACCTGAGTTTATGGGAACTCTAGTAACTTTGAAACTTTTCTGTAAATTAAAGACTTCCACATTAAAGTTTTTTAAATTACCTAGAAATAATTTTATTTATATTCAAAAATAAAAATAATAGAAAAGAATCACTAAAGTATAATAATATGGCATGTCTATACATTTGGTATATACCTCTTCATTTGTGAAGATTATATCGTTATTTTAAAATTCTAACTGGGATTATATATGAAGCTAGATTATGAACACAAAATTTTCAATAATGATGATTTCTGGGTAGTTGAATTGTGAAAAAAAAATTGCAGCCCCCCCAATTTCTGATCTCATAAAATGACCAAAAATTATCTGCCTAACTAGTAAACAACAGACAAAAAAATGCATCTACCAAAACTAGCCATCTTCTGGAGTTTCCTTGTGGCTCAGCAGTTTAAGGATTCAGTATTGTATTGCAGTGGCTTGAGTCACTGCTGCAGCAGGGATTTTATTCTTGGCCTGGTAATTTCTACATGCCCATGGGTGTGGCTACCCCCCAAATAAAACAGCATTCTTCTAAGGAATTATTTTGTGCCTAGCAATAACATAGTAGTTTTTTAAACTAACGTTTCCTTCCTACCCTCAGTGGATTCAGCTCTACTGCTACATTATAATATCTCTAGGGACAGTCTTCAATTTTTGCAGAGAAAATTCAGTTACATACTAGCCCTGATAATTTCTCTGAAGATACATTTTCCCTGAGAGCTGTACAGAGTTTTCCACCATACCCTTTAGGGATTCTAAGGCATGTAAGTCACATTGCAATTCTTTCATTTATATATTTATTTTTGGCCATGCCCTTGGCATGCAGAAATTGCAGGCACACACGCACTTTCCTTTTGTCTGCTCTTTGAACAGTGCCAAAAATTCAGAATGGTCTGTTTAAATGATTTTGAACTAACTTAACTAGAGGATATCCAGGAGGGGAGTAGAAAAGCATGCATCCTACCCAGCAAATGAATGGCTAGCAGCAGTCATTCACAAGGCTGAAAATCTCCTAAAAGCTGCATGTTAGGGCACTCTCAAGTGTAGTAACTATCAGGAGAAACTTATCTTTGGAAAAATCATTTTACTAGTAATAAACTCAATTTTCAGTTACTGGCTAAGTCAGTTTTGCTGAGTTATTCATTCATCACTTTTCATAATATATATTATATTTTACTGTTTTTCTCTGTTATTTGTCAAGACCTTACTTCTAAATCATACGTTTAGAAGTTATGTTTGCTCTATTCCAAAGAACCATGTTTTTTTTCTTTTTTTTTTTTTTTTTGTCTTTTTGCTATTTCTTTGAGCCGCTTCTGTGGCATATGGAGGTTCCCAGGCTAGGGGTCGAATTGGAGCTGTAGCCGCTGGCCTACGCCAGAGCCACAGCAACTTGGGATCTGAGCCACATCTGCAACCTACACTGCAGCTCACAGCAACGCTGGATCGTTAACCCACTGAGCAAGGGCAGGGACCGAACCCACAACCTCATGGTTCCTAGTAGGATTTGTTAACCACTGTGCCACGACGGGAACTCCAAGAACCGTGTTTTTAATAATTACATTATTTTGGACTTACATTTCATCTTCTGAAACTTTAAAATCTGATCAATTTCCCAAGGCATATCCAGTAAATGTCAATTCATCTATTTTAAAATAGTCAATGATAGAAAATATTAACTTCATAAAAATTAATACCATGCTGAATATTCAATACTTATTAATATTATCCACAAATATCTGTAAGAGTTTTATCTATAAAAGTCAGAATAAAACAGAGGAGAAAGATTGTGGAGATTCGCTAAATAATTATTAATCTCTTTCAGCTATATGTATTGACTAACTATATGCCAAGCATAAGTGGTTTCTTTTTTTTTTTTTTTTTTTTTTTTTTTTCTTTTTTTTGGTCTTTCTAAGGGCAAGACCCACAGCATATGGAGGTTCCCTGGCTAGGGGCCAAATTGGAGTTGTAGTTGCTGTCCTGCCTACCCCACAGTTAGAGCAATGCCAGATCTAAGCCACAGCTTCTGGTAATGTTGAATCCTAAAACTACTGAGTGAAGCCAGTGATGGATCGAACCTGTGTCCTCATGGATACTAGTCGGATTCATTTCCGCTGAGCAGTGATGGGAACTCCAAGCATAAGTGATTTCTATTCATCATCTCATTTGACAAATACCCTGTAAATTGTAAATTCCATTTTCCAAGCAAGGAAACTTTGGGATATACAGGTTGCATACTTTGCCTCAAGCCATACATAGAAAAAAATGGAAGAGCCAGGATTTGGACCTGAGCACTTTTGTCTCAGAAATCAAATCCCATGATTTGGAGACTACAATACTGGTAACATCAAATAGAAATATGAAATAATGGATGTAAGACAATTTATTGAGAAGTAGCTCTTTGCAAATTCAAAACAACTATTCAAAAATTGCTTGGGATAGAGATCAAAGACAGATTTTATCTGCATAATGCATAATCCATAAAAATACTGAATCTTTATACCATGCTCCTGAAATTAATATATTTTAAGTCAACTATACTTCAATAAGTTTCTTGAAAAGCTGTAAAAAAAAAGGACAGTGATTATCTAACACTATCATAAGTTTGTGGTAAATGTTCTACATCAAAATAATAATAACATAATGCTAAGAGCTTTAATAATTTTATTTTCACAATGACCATGTAAGTTATATTTATTATACACATTTTGCAGTTGCAGAAACCAAAGTTTAGAAGACCTATGCAATTTTCCAAAGTCTCATAGCCAATAAGTGCCAGAGACAGGAATTAAACTCTAGACAGAGATGGTAGCTCCTATCTAGATGCCTATATTACACCAGAATCTCTAGAGTCTAGTGCTTTTGAAGGGATAGAAGCTATTTATTGTATGAGTACAACTACATTACCTGATAAATGTCTACATTCAGTGAATAGACACATACTTCTCTTATAGAGCAAACTTACCAATTAGTTCTTCTAGACTACCATTTTTTTCAATTGGGAGGTCATTTTCCTCTTACCTTTCAAAGAATATACTTAGTAATTTTATTATAAAAACAGAAGTTTGGGACTGATAATCTTTACTTTGTTGCTATTGTTTGTTTTTTACATAGATATCAGCTTCTTAAATAAAGGTAGTTTTGGGGATTTTTTTGTTTTTTTGTTTTGTTTTTTTGTGGTCTTTTGTGTTTTTAGGGCCACACCTGCAGCATATGGAGGTTCCCAGGCTAGGGGTCTACTTGGAGCCGATGCTGCCAGCCTATGCCAGAGCCACAACAATACCAGATCCGAGGTGTCTGTGACCTACACCACAGCTCACGGCAACGCTGGATCCTTAACCCACTGAGTGAGGCCACAAACTCATGGTTCCTAGTCAGATTCATTTCCACTGCGCCATGACAGGAACTCCTAAAGGTAGTTTTAAGATTTGGTAGAAAATGTAGTTTTACTCTGGCAAATACCGTATAACATATGAGAAAAATGGATAATGAACTCTTCTACTTACATCTCAGTCTCCAATATTGCTGATAAGAGACCATTTCATCTTACCCATTCTTCTAATGAGAAAAAAATAAATGAAAGCTGCCAGATGAAACAAACATGTAAATGTATGTCTATATGTCAGCTTTTTCTCTAGCAAGAGGATTTATTACCCTATAAAGATCTCTGGAAAAAATTCACAAATCAAGCTAAATTTCAATATCAAGAATTTATAAATTTTCAAAATTGTGTTCATCATTGGTTAAAAAAGAAAAACCTGCCAGCTAAGAGATCCAATTTAAATACCTCTATTTATTAAAAGAATAATTGCATAAATATGTTTTCAGTTGCATACCTCAAATGTAGTTTCAATGCTATTTTATCAGTCATTAGTTTATTCATTTCTTTACTCGACAACTTTATAATCTAGTAAGAGTCTTTGACTAACAAAAATTAGAAAATAAAAGTATATTTGCTGAGAAGAAAATGTTGTTTTTTTATTTCTTTCTCATTAGAAGAGTGAATAAGATGAAATGTTTTCTTATCAGCTATAACTGTAGACTCTGAGATGTAATCTGAAATATTCAGATTAAATAAAATGGAATATTTAAAGAATAAACAGGTACTGAATAATTTAACCATATCATAGTTGAAATAAGATACTACTGATTATTTTTTGTTGTTATTATGTTTTTACACAAATAGTCTCTTAAATAAAGGTAGTTTTAAAATTTGGTAGAAAAGGTAGTTTTACTCTAGCAAATACCATGGTGGAATGGTGATCTTTAGCAAGAAATAATTGGTTGTATTTGGTAGAAAGTTTCATTATATTTGAGACATGTCTTTTTTGTGAAAATTCCAAAACAGAAAAAAGCTTATTTGAAAATATATTTTATTTTATTTTTAATTTTTTTTTAGGGGGGGGTCTTTTTGGGCAGCACCTGCAGCATATGGAAGTTCCCAGGCTAGGGGTCAAAACAGAACTGTAGCTGCTGGCCTACAGCACAGTCACAGCAACATGGGATCCAAGCCATGTCTATGACCCACACCACATCTCACTGCAATGCTGCATCCTTAACTCACTGAGCAAGGCCAGGGATTGAACCTGTGTCCTCATGGATACCAGTCAGGTTCATTACCACCAAGCCATGAGGGGAAATCCTGAAACTGTATTTTCATTGCTAGTTAGTAACATAAAGTTTCTTTTAATCAACATAATATAATAGCATTTCCAAATTTAACATGCATCTTTGGTTTACATAAAACAAATAACAGTCCATTAACACAGTATATAATACTTGCAACCATTCAGGAATGCCAATTAACAGAAAAGAAAGTTAAGATAATTGGCTATATTGCATTATTTTGCTTGGATAGGGCATTTTACTGTGACTAGTCTGATGATAAAAAATTCAAGAAACATTTCACAGGTGCAGGCATACAGGAAAATATTAAACTAAAACCAAAAACAAAAGCAAACTTAAAATTGATCTATTGCTACCAAAAATGATCATTACTTCAGAATTAATGAAATGACCATATCCAATTGCTCATCCTGCTCCATTTAAATATCTCATTATCTGTTTTCCTAGTAGGCATTATTTGCACATAAACGGTCAGTATCAGAGAACTTCAGAAGAGGAAAAAAAAATGGACCAAACTATGCTTTGCTAAAGGGAAATTTTTATGCTAATTTTCTGGAAAACATGGTAGCTCAAGCACACCAAAGTTTTCACTATACCAGTTTACAAAAGGTGCCTTTGGGCATATGAATGACTTCTTTTAGTGTCTTCATATATCAAACAAGAGCCCAGGTCAAAACACTGACCTGTAATAGAGGAACCATAATAATAGCCATGCTAACCACATCCCTCTCAAATGTACAGAATATTATCAAAGATTTCCATTTATTCAGCAAATTTTGAATGCTCACTCTGTGTTAGGCACATTGCCATGCAGTGGGAATACAGGACAGCTATAATATAACCTCTGGATCCAGGGCTTCCCAGGGTAATGGAGTAAATAATGGTAAATTATTTCACTTGCTATAATTTTAGGACTTGAACAAGTAATATAAGAGGCTATGCAAGAAACTGATCATATGCTATTCAAAATTATGAATGAGATACTGCTGTCTAGCACTTGGAGCTATGATGGAGCATGATGGAGGATAATGTGAGAAAAAGAATGTATATATGTATGTGTGACTGGGTTACTTTGCTGTACAGTAGAAAACTAAAAGAAAACTGTAAACCAATTATAATGGACAAAATAAAAACCATTTAAAAAATGATGAGTCAACATAGATCAGTTCCACCAAAACTCTCTCTCTACTTGCATAAAATCTGTTCAGATGATGCACTGGAAGAATATTTGCAACTCCTCAGTAGTTTCTCAACTTATTAAAAAGTGAGTTAGTTGCAGAACTTTCTCTTATTTAGGTATAAGCAGTGGGCTAAAAATCTATTTACTTGTAAATAACCAAGAGTAGAGAATTTTCTACGGAAATATTTGTTCAGAAGCTTGCCCCAATTTTTAGCCATGTTGTGGAGACCAGCATTTATATAAATTTCACAGAGTATATTTAAGTCAAGAGTACTCAGCAGAATCATATCAGAAATGTGGGATATCAGGAATTTATTCACTCTTAAAAATATAGGTGATTCTTCCATTCTGCCTAACTTTCTTCAGGAAAACATATATATGGCTTTAAGTTATTGCTAAATAATAAGGACAATTTTTCCCCTCTCTCTGTAACTTCCAAGTTTTAGCTCAGCTTCTAACAATTTAACTTCAGATATTTAGGGGATAAATATAATTAATTCAAATATTTTAAAGTCTATCACCATAGAAGGAAATTCTGGCACATGTAACTTAAATGATTATTATGACATTATGTCAGGTGAATAGTATATGACATCATGATAAATGAAATCAGCCAGTCACAAAGAGACATATATTATTTTTCCACCTAGATGAGCTTGCTACAACAGTCCAATTTAGGAACAGAAAGTAGAATGATGGTTGCCAGGGACTGGGAGCAGGGAGAAATGGGAAATGAGTATTTAATGGGTGAAGTTTCTATCTGAGAATATGGAAAAGTTTTGGTGATGGATAGTGGTGATAGTTGCAGAACAATGTGAATTCACTTAGTGCCACAGAACTGTACACTTAAAAAAGATTAATGAGGAGTTCTCATTGTGGCACAGTGGAAATGAATCCAACTAGTATCTATGAGGATGCAGGTTCAATATCTGACCTTGTTCAGTGGGTTGGGGTTCTGGCATTGCCACAAGCTTGGATCCCACCTTGCTGTGGCTGTGGCATAGGCCAGCAGCTGTACCTCTGATTCAACCCCTATCCTGGGAAACACCATATGCTGCAGATGCATCCCTAAAAGAAAAAAAAGGGGGATTAATGAAAATAAACATATGAAATAATAAATCCTGCTGGAAAAGTAAATACATAGTAGCAGTAGTGGATTAATCACTTATAGAGAGAGTATGGAGGTTAAACAACAAAAGTTATAAAAATACACATGATTCAATAATTAGTTGAGAGATACACAATATAAAAAATGTAAAATTTGATATTAAAAATATTAATGTAGAGGGATAAAAATGTTGAGCCTGGAGTTCCCATGGTGGCACAGAGGAAACGAATCTGACTAGGAACCATAAGGTGGAGGGTTCGATCCTGGCTCAGTGGGTTAAGGATCCTGCGTTGCTGCGGCTGTGGCATAGACCAGCCCCAACAGCTGCAATTAGACTCCTAGCCTGGGAGCCTCCATATGTTGTGGGTTCGACCCTAAAAAGGACAAAAATAAGTAAATAAATAAAAATAAAGAGAACTGGATACTTGCCATTAAAAAAAAATGTTGAGCCTTAGAATGTGATCAAATTTAAGTTGTCAGCAACTTAAAATAGACTGTTATTGATATGATGTTATATGTAAGCCTCATGGTAACTGCAAAGCAAAAATCTATAGTGAATGCACAAAAGATAAAGGAGTATAAGTGTACCATAAAGTTATCAAACCACAAAGGAATAGAGCTAGGAAGGAAATCTAGAGGAAATACAAAAGCAGCTAGAAAACAATGAACAAAATGGCAATAAAAATAGACAATGATACAACAAATAAGAGGATTTTTAAAGACTCAGCTACATCAATTGATAGATCATCCAGATGGAACATTAAGAAGAAATCACTGGCTTTAAATGACACATTAGACCAGAATAATTTAAGATATATATACAGATGACATCCCCTTAATAAGGAAAATAGCATATTCTTCTCAAGTGCATGTGGAATGTTCTCCAGGATAGAGCATATTTATTTAAACAAGTCTTAATAAATTTAACAGTATTGATATTACTCAAGAATTTCTTCTGACCACAACTGTATGAAATGAGAAATTTCAAACAAGAAAGAAAACTGCAAAATCCACAAATATGTGGAGATTAAACAATGTGCCATTGAACAACCAATGGGCCAAAGAAGAAATCAAAAGAGGAAAAAAATACCCTAAGACAAACAAAAATGGAAATTTGTATGGAAGAAAAAACCTGAATAGCCAAAGTCATCTTGTGAAAGAACAAAATTGGAGGTACCATCCTCCCTGATTTCAAACTATATAACAAAGCTATAGTGATTTAAACAATATGGCGTAGGTATAAAAATGGACACATTGATCAATGGATCGGAATAGACAGCCCATAAATAAACTCATGCATGTGTGGTCAATTAATTTCCAAAAAATAAATCAATAATATACAGTGGATAAAGGACAATCTCTTTATTAAATAGTGTTGGGGAAACTAATGCCACAAGCAAAAGAATGAAATTAGACCTTCTTCTTATACTATACACATAAATTAACTCAAAATGGTTAAAGGCTTGATTTGAACATAAGACCTGAAGCCATAAAACTCCTGGAAGAAAACTGGCAATAAGTTCCTTGACACAGGTTTTGAAAATATTTTTTTTTTTAAATCTGACAACAATAGCAAAAAGAAAAAAAGAGAAAAAAAAAAAAGCAAGTGGACCACATCAAACTAAAAATCTGCAAAGCAATAGAAACCACCAACAAAATGAAAAGAGAACACAGACGGGAGAAAATAATTGCAAATCATAAATCTGATAAGGGGTTAATGTCTTAAATATATAAAGAACTCATACAAATCAACAGCAAAAGAAAAACAATTCAGTTAAAAATGAGCAAAATATCTGAAGACATTTTTCCAAAGAGGACATATATATGACCAACAGGTACATGAAAAGATGCTCAACATCATTAACCATCAGGGAATTTTAAATAAAAACCACAAGAGGGTATCACTTCACATCTGTCAGAATGGCTACAGTCAAAAAGTGAAGAAATCAACCAAGAAGGATAATAATATAAAAAACCTATATATATATGACTGGGTAACTTTGCTGTACAGAGCAAATTGGCATATTATAAATCAACCATACTTTAATAAAAAAATTAAAAAAAAATAAGTATTGGCAAGGATGTGGAGAAAAGGGAAACTTTGTGCAGTGTTGGGTGGAATGTAAACTGGTGTAGCCAAGAAAACAGTAGGGAGGTTCCTCAAAAAATTAAAAATAGAACTACTGTATAATCCATTATTCCTACCTCTGGGTATTTATCCAAAGAAAATAAAAATACTAAGATGAAACAATATAGGAATCCCCACACCATTGCAGTACTAGCTACAATAGCCAAGATATGGAAACAATAACCCAAGTGTCCACTGATGGATGAATAAAGAAATTGTGATGTCACTTATAACTGGAATCTAATATCCAGCACAAATGAACATCTCCTCAGAAAAGAAAATCATGGACTTGGAGAAGAGACTTGTGGTTGCCTGATGGGAGGGGGAGGGAGTGGGAGGGATCGGGAGCTTGGGCTTATCAGACACAACCTAGAATAGATTTACAAGGAGATCCTGCTGAATAGCATTGAGAACTATGTCTAGATACTCATGTTGCAACAGAAGAAAGGGTGGGGGAAAAACTGTAATTGCAATGTATACAGGTAAGGATAACCTGACCCCCTTGCTGTACAGTGGGAAAATAAAAAAAAAAAAAAAGAAATTGTGGTGTATGTATACACAATGGAATATTCATCCATCAAGAATAAAATGAAACCTTTCCATTTGTAACAACATAGACAGAACTCGAGGGAAGTATACTAAGTGATATAAGTCAGAAAAGGACAAATATCATATCATCTCTCTCGTATGTGGTGTGGACTCTAAAAAACAGAAATAAAACAAAACAAAAAACAAACTCAAGCTCATAGTTACATGGAACAGATTGGTGGCTGCCTTAGCCATTGGGAAGGGAGGTGGAGAAATGGGTAAAGGAGATCAAAGGAAAAAAAATGGATAGGACCTTTATGTTAGGTATAATTGATCACAATAAAAAGTACCTTACCAAAAAATAATACAGAGTTTTCTGAAACCTCTGCAATAGTAAATGACAGTATTCCATCTTGTGTATGGTTTCATGATAATGATCACTGTTAATGGCTCTATTTTTCTGTCCTTAGTTCCCCAGGGCTTCCAATGACTCCAGGATCATATCTTCTATCTCTCTAATACCTCTCTCACATCTTGGAAAATCTTATTAAGGAATAATAAGAAAACACATTTCATGAAGAAGTTTGCTTGGCTAGTACATAGGAATATATACAATATTGAAGAAATCTATAAACATAAAGATGTACATATGCTACATACACTAGAGATCAAATACCAGTGTGACGAGAAGATGAAGCAGGTGATAACTATAAAATTGAATTTTTCTGGCCTACCAGGTCAGATGGAGAAAATAAACATGATATTAATGACAGACCTTAAAAGGAATGCTGGTGAAAATTAGTGTAGTAATTGCAAATTTCATCTGAAGTATCTTGCTGGAAATATTAATCCACTAAAATATGTAAGTTAATTATTTTTTATCTTATGGTTTGATCTTGTGTTTTATTTTTAATTTGTTTATAGTTGAATTTCATTTCTAGGAAGAGGAAGAGAGCAAACTGGAAACTTTGCTGGGAGGTAATTCTATTCAAGAAGGAAATGGCTGATGGAATGTAAATCACTATGCATTTGTATCCTGGAATTTATCATGTTAATTTGTTCTTATATCTGCACCTTGTATATCCTTTTTTCCCTTGACATGTATTTCCCATTTATTCCCACCTTACCATCAAACAGTTTTTCTGAGCTTCAAATTCAACTTTCCAGCTGCCTACTTGATGTCTTAAAGAATCCGTCATCATAAAATCTATCCCTTCAGATTTATAATACATGATAGTTGAGGACCTAAAACATAGCAAAAACTGCTACTGCAACTATAGCTAAAATGTTTCATTTATTTTCAAGTAATCTGCAATCAAGAGAAAAATGCCATACTTACTTTCATTCATTTATCCAACAAACATTTACTGAGCATCTGCTTTGTCTGATTCTTCATTCTATAATCTGGGATGCCAAACAGTCACAATTTTATGGAGCTTAAATAGTACCAAACATAAAAAGAGGAACTTATACCCATCCTCCTTAAACTTTTTCAAAAGGTTGAAGAAGAAGGAACACTCCCAAAGACATTCTATGATGCCACCATCACCCTAATTCCAAAACCAGACAAAGATAACACCAAAAAAGAAAACTATCAGCCAATATCTTTGAGGAATATAGACGCAAAAATTCTCAACAAAATATTAGCCCACTGAATCCAACAACATGTAACAAAGAACATACAGCACGACCAGGTAGGATTCATCCCAGGTGCATAAGATGGTTCAACATACACATATCAATCAGCATCATACACAACATTAACAGAAGAAAAGTCAGAAACCACATGATCATCTCAATAGGTGCCGAAAAAACAACTGACAAAGTCCAACATCCATTCATGATCAAAACTCTTACCAAAGTGGCTATAGAGGGAACATACCTTAACATAATCAAAGCCATTTATGACAAACCCACAGCAAATATAATACTCAATGGACACAAACCGAAAGCCTTCCTACTAAAATCTGGAACAAGACAAGGATTCCCACTCTCACCACTGTCATTCAACATAGTACTGTAAGTCCTAGCCACAGAAATCAGACAAACAAAAGAAATAAAAGGCATCCAAATAGGAAGAGAAGAGATAAAACTGTCGCTGTTTGCAGGTGACAAGATACTATATATAGAAAACCTCAAGGACTCAACCCCAAAACTACATTAACTGATATACAAATTCAGCAAAGTAGCAGGATATAAGATTAGCATTCAGAAATCAGTTGCATTTCTGTATACTAACAATGAAATATTAGAAAAGGAATACAGAAATACAATACCTTTTAAAATTGCACCCTCCAAAAAATCAAATACCTAGGAATACACCTGACCAAGGAGGTGAAAGACTTATATGCCAAGAATTATAAAACATTAATCAAGGAAGTTAAAGAAGATGTAAAGAAATGAAAAGATATTCCATGCTCCTGGGTTGGAACAATCAATATTGTAAAAGTGGCCATACTACCCAAAGCAATCTACTATTTCAGTGCAACCCCTATCAAATTACCCATGACATTTTTCACAGAACTAGAACAAACAATCCGAAAATTTATATGGAACCACAAAAGACCCAGAATTGCCAAAGCAATCCTGAGAAACAAAAACCAAGCAGGAGACATAACTCTCCCAGACTTAGGCAATATTACAAATCCACAGTCATCAAGAGAGTGTGGTACTGATACCAAAACAGACAGACAGACCAATGGAACAGAATACAGAACCCAGAAATAAACCCTGACACCTATGGTCAAGTAATCTTTGACAAAGGAGGCAAAAACATAAAATGGCAAAAGACAGTCTTTTCAGCAAGAATTGCTGGGAAAACTGGACAGCTGCATGCAAAGCAATGAAACTAGAACATGCCCTCACACTATGCACCAAAATAAACTCAACATGGTTGAAAGACTTATACATAAGACAAGACACCATCAAACCCTTAGAAGAGGACATAGGCAAAACATTCTCTGACATCAACCTTACAAATGTTTTCTCAGGTCAGTCTCCCAAAGCAAAAATAAACTAATGGGACCTCATCAAACTGACAAGCTTTTGCACAGCAAAGGAAACCCAAAGGAAAACAAAAATACACCTTACAGAATGGGAGAAAATAGTTGCAAATGATGCATTGGACAAGGGCTTCATCGCTAGAATATACAAGCAACTTACTTCAACAGTAAAAAAGCCAACCACCCATTGGAAAAATGGGCATGAGACCTGAATAGACTGTTCTCCAAAGAAGATATACAGATGGCCAACAAGCACATGAAAAAATGCTCAACATCCCTGATTATTAGAGAAATGCAGATCAAAACTACCACAATATACCACCTCACACCAGTCAGAATGGCCATCATTAATAAGTCCAGAAATAACAAATGCTGGAGGGGGTTTGGAGAAAAGAGAACCCTCCTGCACTGTTGGTGGGAATGTAAGCTGGTACAGCCACTATGGAGAACAGTATGGAGGTACCTTAGAAATCTATACATAGAACTACCATATGACCCAGCAATGCCATTCTTGGGCCTATATGTGAACAATGCTTTCCTTGATAAAGACACATGCAGCCACATATTCATGCAGCTCTATTCACAATAGCCAAGACATGGAAACAGCCCAAATGTCCATTGACAGAAGATTGGATTAGGAAGAAGTGGTATATACGCACAATGGACTACTACCCAGCCATAATAAAGAACAAAATAATGCCACTTGCAGCAACAAGGATGGAACTAGAGACTCTCATACTAAGTGAAGTCAGTCAGAAAGAGAAAGACAAATACCATATGATATCACTGATATCTGGAATCTAATATACAGCACAAAAGAACCTTTCCACAGAATAGAAAATCATGGACTTGCAGAATAGACTTGTGGTTGCTACCAGGAGGGGGAGGGAATGGGTCGGATGGGAACTTGGCATTAACAGATGCAAACTATTGCCTTTGGAATGGATTAGCAATGAGATCCTGCTGTGTAGCACTAGGAACTATGTCTAGTCACTTATGATGGAGCATGATAATGTGCGAAAATAGAATGTGTACATGTATGTGTAACTGGGTCACCATGCTGTACAGTAGAAAATAAAAAGCAGTGGAGGCAGGAAAATAGATAAAAATTGACTGAGCAGTAGCTTTATAAAACTGCAATAAATTCTATGAAGAAAAATAAATCAGGTAAGATATAGAGAATAATAGGTTAATGTGATGGACAGGAGCTGATTTAAAGTGATAAATTTTCTGTTTTCTAATTCAGTATCTGCTTACTGAACTCTAACAAATGAGAAGCTGCTAACTTTGCTTTATAAATTCACTATTTCCTTTTCACAGATTACTTCCCTAATTAGACATTTTGGAGACAACATCCTTACAAAGTATTTTCACAGTTTCTTAAAGTAAACATGCTCTCATATGCATATCAAATTTAAAGTAACTTAATTTACCAGAATTACATTAATTTGGCCTACATTTGTAGGAAACAGGCAGTAAAATGACCAGTTAGATGCGCATAGATTCTTCTGCAACCCTTTCTCCCTCAGGTTACACCAATCTCAAGGTGAAAGTAGGATAATAACAATAATAACGACTATAACAATAGATACCTGTACACATATATGCATTTATATTGAGAACAGGAACCATTTACAATCACACAGCTTACTCTTATAGTAATGGAGCTTTAATATACCAGAAAACATTTCTCCAGGAGGATAAAAGATATAAAGTTCCTTCTAGGAACTTCCCCCTCAAATCCTATTTAGATAAACAGAAAACCATTAGACTTTTCAGTAGACGTTATCGAAAACTGTTTACTCTGTAATACTCTTCAAAATCTTCACCTTACCTTATTTTGGAGCGAGAGTGAAAACTGATGAGGTGGAAAACTCAGATGAGCATTCCCAAAGAGTGAAAATGGTAAGTGTAAATGTATATAGGCAGAAAGACACACACTTCCTTTGAGAGAGTGTGCCGAGTGGTTACTGAATAATGATACAAACATGGACCGGGTATATGAAGTCACTGTCTTATAAATAAGAATTTATTTTATTTTATTATAGATGGTAAAAATTTAATGTTGCATTTAAAACAGGATTTTGCAGTAGGCTATGTAAAACTTGGTTTGTGGGCAGGGCTGAAGAGGGAAAGAGACTGGAATAACAGAAGACAGTTTAAAAAAACGATTCTGCTGTAATCCAAGCCCAAAGTGATAAATTTCATATTTAGATACTAAGGAGATATGATACATCTGAGAAATAATCAAGTGATCTTAGGTTAAGGTGGATGTGCATTCTAAGAAGAGAGATCATTTTTAGTCAAGTTTTTAATTCTGAATTTTTTGGAATGTATTCTCAATAACCAATAGAGGAGGCACAGGAGATAAACTAATTCTTAGGAGAAAATAGTTTAATTTTGACCCATTTTGTTTCAATTGTTCATTATGTTCAATTTAGTCAGAAATTCTCAGTAACAGGTTCATAGGTTAGGAGAGGAATTGTTACACGATAATAATAACAGAAAATAATTTGTGTATATTGACAAAGAAATTCTCTCCAAACTCTAGGCAGGCTTCCCAGAGCCCTCTTCTTCCATCTGGATGACCTATCAATTGATGTAATTGAGACTTTAAAATCCTCTTATTTGTTATATTACTAGACCTCAATCTTGGTTATAAAGACTTCAACAAACACTAAGAGTCTCTAGGGGCACCTGTAGGGTGCAACCCTATGCCCCCCTTAAATGCCTGCCTGAGAAAAAGGCTGCCACAAGAATTCACTGATTAAACCAGCCAACATCTGAAGAAAGGGCCCCTCGCTCCCAGTCCCTATGGAATGGTAGGAGCCTAACTTTGATAAGCACCAGTTAGAAAACTCAAATGGGTGTCACATGGACAAAAAAACCACTTGTGACTTTTTATAATTTTTCAGTTACCTGGTCAAGGGCTTGCTACCCCTTCCGTATTCCCTCATTCTCCCTTTAAAACAATCACCTCTACACAAATCAGACAGAGCTCAGTTCTTTCCTTATTAGTAGTTACGGAATAAAATCTCTTTTCACTGCTTTAATTAATATCTAGCTGTATTTATCTCTGACAACATTTAAAGTCATAGATTTTGATATGTGGACAGCATGTAAAATGACAAGATTACCACATGAATCTTCATTACGATGAGCAGAAGAGGAGCTTAGAAAAGACTGTCCACAGAGAAAGGAAATAACCAGAAAGCACAAAGGATTATAGTTTTTAAAAATTAGAAAACCTTGCATTGATAATATTCTCAGGGCAAGTGGCTAAAACATACTAACGTAGTATTTTGAAGATGGCTGCCGTGTCATTTGATTAGGTACACTCTATTAAAGAGGTCACTAACACAATTTGAACCATAACTGATCTCTTTAATTTTTTTTTTCACGTTTGTCCTTTTATTTATGCTTTCTCATTTCTAGTTTCCTGGCTTCTCAGCTTCTATAATATCTAATACAATTTTTTGTGTCCTGCTTTATAGCTTGCTTTCTTACTCTTAGATAAAACTAATAACCTAAGGTTTTAATTTCTTTGATGTATTCAAAAAGCGTCTCATAGGAATTGGATCCAGGGTCTATAACATGTACATGGTCTCCTATGATCTGCATCTGACACTTTCCCTGACTCAGACAGAGCCAAGTGTTAGTGTTGCCTGCTATTTGCTAGCATATAAATATCATAACTGTTTGCAGTTTATTAGGAAAAAAATAGTCAACAGAAATTACAGCATTAGCATAAACTGTGTGTGTGTGTGTGTCTAATATCTACTTCAAAATCAGATATAACCTTGATAAACAAGATCCAGGGTTTTATTTATAGGAGGAATGAAGTAAATCTTTAGGGATTTAAAGACAATGGGGAAGTCAACTCTAACATAATAAAGCATTCACAGATATGTCATTTTATTCTTAAAGCACAGACTCCACAGCACTATTCTTCCCTTTGTTTTGTTTTGTCTTCCTTTCCAATCTGATGAATTTTCACTTTTATCCTCCAAATTTAAAATTTTATTTTCTTCTTGGATATTCTTATTTTAGTTCACTATAAATTTTATCTACCCACTTACATCTTAATTCTATTTTTTTTAATGTCAGCTAATTCAATCTTCATAGCTTTCCTTCACTGAGAAAGTTTAATCTTCCTAGGATTCAATGTGCTTTTTATAAAAATTCATTTTGGGGAATGTTTTTAACATTAAAACTTTAGCTTGGGAACATGTTACAGTTATTCTCAAATGAAATATCTAAATATCCAGATCTGTGCATGTTTTGTTCCTCTCACAGTTCATGCAGGCATTGGATGAACTCCTTTTCCTCAGATTAGCTGTTAGAGAACAGGCTAGTGTTTATAGTTTTCAGACCAATCCTAATTCCTAGCCCAGATCTGCTGCTGCTTCTGCCTCCATTTTCTAATTCTCTGATATTTTAAACAGTATAATTCATCAGAATGTATATAATTCTAAAGATTTCTTGTGCTAACCCTCTTCTGGACTCTGCTCTCACAAACATCAGTGGAAGCATTCTTTCTAGATAATAATGTTTGTCAGGTTCTCTTCTACTGTTAATTGTAAAAGGCATAAGGGGGTACCATTAACTTCTGACCTCAATGGTGTCTTATAAGCGGAGAGTACATACAAGGGCCATGAAGTCAAAATACAAAATTAGCTGCTAGTTTTCATTATCTGAATAAGGAGCAGAGACAGGACTCTCCTATTAAAAGACTATAAATACAAAAAGTAGGTGGAAGAAGGATAACCCTGGATAATCTAGATGTTGGAAACCATATCTACTTGAGGTGCCCAGGTGAGCTTACTCTCTGGGACCAAAAGCAAAGGAGAAGGGTATAGGAAGAGAAAAATAATACAGAGAATAACCTTTTCAGTTTCATCCTGGTCTAGAAAAGAGAGAGCTGCTTTTCAGGCATAATAAATTGTCTGGTGGTAAAATACATCTCCTGGAACTGAAGGAGGGCTAAGCTATTAAAACATGGTACTGAGAACAGAATCACTCACACTAGTAATCATGCCCCCCTCATGCTTACACCATTATCTGTAATTGAGAGAGGAATTCCAAGCAGTGGATCCCTGGAAACTTGAAGACAAGTTTGATTCTAAAGGCCCCTGAGGGTTGTTCTTTGTCTTCCCCAGCTGTCTTATTTCATTCTATGTCTGAAATAGGAAGATTGTATATGGTAATAAAACAATAATCTAAACAAACCAAGAATAATCTTTTATTTTCCAGTAAAGATGGTCATATTTTCTATGGTTTGAGGGGAAGGAGACATAACAAAACTTAACTAATTTTTTTTTTTTCTTCAGGAGAAGCCATTTGGCAAAACAAACAAAAACACACCATAATATTCCATGCGGCAAAACTTAGCCATCCTCTTCCAAACCCAACAGCAATTTTACAGTTCCCAAAAGTTTCAGATTTTCATAAGTTGCTTTGAATCTTACTTTAAAAAAGTGATATGTTTTTATTTTTATTGCATTTTTGTTGGCATTTTACTGAAAAGCTAACAGGCTACATTGTAAGATGCTAGCCAAAAAAATACTTTTTCTTTTTTTTTCCTTTTACGGCTGCATCTATGGCATATGGAAGTTTTGAGGCCAGGGGTTGAATGGGAGCTGCAGTATGGCCTATCCCACAACCACAGCCACACCAGATTTGAGATGCAACTGAGCCCTGAACCACAGCTTGCGGCAATGCTGGATCCTTAACGCACTGAGCAAGGCAAGAGATTGAATCTGAATCATCAGGAACACTAGGTAGAGTTCTTAACCTACTGAGCCACAACTGGACCTCCTGTAACTAGTTTCTTAACCTTAGCACTATTGACATTTAGTACCAGATACTTTATCTTTTTCAAAGGAGAGGGAAGGGCTATCCTCTACATTTTAGGATGTTTAACAGCATCCTTGGCCTCCACTAATTAGAAGCCAGTAGTAGCCAATTCCCTCACCAACAAGTAACAGTTCAAAATATTGCCAAATGTCTCCTGGGATGAGGGCAGTGAAATAATCTTTTTGGTTAACATTGAGTCCTTAACCTGCTGAGCCACAGTGGGAACCCCCAAATGCTTTTTTAAATTAGCAAATCATTTATTCTTTTTAGAAAAACAGATGAATTTAAATAATACACATTTGCAATATTCTTTCTATTACTACTAATAGAGTACTACTAACAGTCTCCCTATTACTACTTTCTAAAGAATTCACTTTAAAAATCTCCCTCTAGACATTTAAAGATACAAGGGGAAATCAGCAGTATATCAAAAGCACATGTGCATGCACATACAAGGTGTGTGTGCATTTGGGTAGGAATAAAGCATCATATTTGTGTGAATAAAAGGAACACAGTTGCCTTTATATTGGTATTTTACCAATATTTTTACTCTAAAGAAATAAATAACTGTTGATAATAGTGTTAAAATCAAACACAAAAGGAGACTAGACTAGAAAATACTGTAGGCAGATAAAAGCAGTTTATTCACAGAAGCAAAGCTTAATTTATCTTATTTGCAAGAAAAGCAATACTAATTTGACCTGGATCACTTCATAGTTATGCCTCTGAAAATCTTAAGCAAACTTTAGTTGCTCCCCAGTATTGTTAGGAAGTAACCACTAATCAATTCCCTTTCATTTAAGAAAATTCTAACATTTAAGCCAATTGCTGCAAAGAATAAACAACCACTGCCTTCACAGCACACAAGCTGCTTTATCACAATATACATATTCTGAGCCCCATTATGTTCTTGTTTAAGGGCTTCTGATTTGCAAACCTCTTTTTGGTGTGTGCACAATAACTTTTACTAATTACTGCTTCCGTGATTTCATTGGTTTTATTTTTTTAATCTGAACTTTGACAGCGAAATAGACCATAAACTCTTTTGAGTTTAACATTTATTTGTTTTATTGTATCACAAAGTCTGGAACACAAAAAGAATTCAATACATACTTGCTGAATGACAAATTAGAGATTGGTACACTGAAGACATCTCTTTATTGTACACCACATGTTAAAATAAAAGAGGATAGCAGTAGTAGGATAAGCTGAATTTTTTAAATTCATGGTTGCTTTCTCCAAGAACATCCTAATAAGGACTGCCATTAGCAGTCAAACTAGTGGAGAATTTGTAGGTGTGTCGCAAACATGTGTTCACTTAATAAAGAAAAGCAATACTAAGACCTTTGAAAAAATCCCATGTACCTTTTTTTTTTTTTTTTTTTTTGGTTCTGTAGCCAGAGGATAAACAACGTACCAACTGAAGCTAGGAAGACTATTAGTAGAATAGCTTTTCAAATAATAAGAATAAAAATAAAATCATATGCTGTGACCCAGAATAGTGTTGTAATTAAATTTACTGGGGCAGAAAATTTACTTTCAGGATTAATATCACCTTTTGGCAAGTTAATGTTTTTGGTGTAAGTAAAAATCCATATTATCTTTTCATCTATTTTATATAGCAATATTTAGTCCAAGTGCCTTCTTAAAAAAATAGAAGCCACTGCTTTCAAACCTGAGGATGTATCTAAAGCCAACTTTTCCCTCTCAATTATTTTAACTTTTTTCCTCCTTAAAACTTTATATCCAAAAACTCCCAAAGTAAATTTATTAGTAAAGCATGAAAAAAATAAAATTTGATCAGCCACTAAACACTCCATTTGCTTCACATGGGGATCTACTGAGTTACATGTTAAGGAAAACAATTTATTACCCTCTTTCTATGAGGGAGACTAACTCACTTGGGTTTTTTCTACACTCTCAACATTCCTACGGAAAGGAGGAGGATTAAAGTATCTGATTCTTAATTGCATAGTTCTGCCTTTACTCTTACATTGTGCCTCTGGGGTCTGTCTGTTCTGCTCTTGCTTCAGGTTCAGTGATCAAAGTCTGTTCCTATGAGCAAGGTCTGTGGTTTTCTAGCAAGCCCTGTTATAGTACGTCTGACTAACAACAGTTTTGTACCTCTATGTCTAAATCCTCCTAGTATTTATAGGATATTGCTGTCATATTGGAGTTAGTAATAAACGTAACATTTTTATCTCCACTTGCCTGACCTCTCTTTTTCAATGAGCAGAAAAAGGGGTGTTGTTTATTGGGATCCCTCAAACTCCAGCATCAAGGAAAATACAGTAAACATTTATGCCAAAAAATGTCATTTATATTTTTTAAAAAGTTCAGTGCTGAAATTATCCTAAGTCATTAATGCTTAAGAAATGTTAATTTTGCATACTTTCTCTTCAATAAAGAAGTCATTATCCTTCCATTTTCTTCATTGGTCAAATGAGTATTTTCTTTATAAGATGTATCTATTGCAGATATTATGAAACTAATGCTAAAATGTGAAAGACATCTCCCTGGAAATAAATGGTTCAAGGACATGTTTTCTGTATTTCTATGGTGATATAATAATTTTATAACTCAAATTAGCTTATCAGCAGCTAGTATTTTCTTCACTGCAAAGACGTGTATGCTGTAGATGTATGTATATACAACAGCTTTGCTGGTATAGATTGTCTCACAGGAGAACAAAATTGTACAGTAGCAAAATTTAAGTTTTTCTTCCTTTTTGTGTTTTCACAAGAGATGGTTTTACCACTAATAATCATAATTACTAGAAAAGGTGATCTTTTCTTCATTTAGTCTTAAAAAGCAAAAGAGTACATTAATTTGCTTAATTTTAGAATGCAGATTGGATTTACATTCCTTGCAAAGTACTTACTAGATTCTTGTACTAATATAGATTTATTTTTCATCTTCTTTATTAAATCATTCAGAAGCATTTACAGGTACCTACTCTTGCAATATACTTGCAAGAAGATGTAGAGTAGCGAACAACACTTAGAGTAGCTGGTCTTACAGAGCTCACTTTCTACATTTTACGAAATTGTTATCATAATATTTACACTATTTTATAAAGTTCTTTCTAACATTGTTTTAAATTATTTATATTATAAAATTTTTTTTGAAAATATCATTGTATGATATTTGTATAATGTTGTATTTGTGGATAAATCACAGTCTACTAAACCAATTTTTTATTTTTAGAGAGTTTAGGTGCTCTCAATTTTTCATAATTACCATGTTGCGGTTAAAACAAACTATTTGCTATTTCTTTACAGTACATTTTTTTCTTTGGGATAAAGTTTACAGTCTGAGGTTTTAATTGCTTAAAAACCATTTTAAAAACACTATTACACTTGATTGTCTAACAATTCTTGCCTATATTTCTTGCTTGATTTAGTGCAAAAATTGTTCTATATGTCATATTAGACATATACAATTTTAATAATAAAATTACTGGGAAATTTAAAAAATTCTGTAACTTAATAACCTGAAACATTTTTTAGATTTTTAAGATACTTTTATTCTCCCAGATGAAAAAGAAATTTACATGAGCCAACTTTAGGTAAATGTTGATGTATGTAATTAGTTTCTAATCCACCTTCACAACCCAATAGTTACTGAAGATATAATAGTTATTAGAACAGAGAAATCAATGTTCATAACAACTGCTCTACTGAATTATAAAATTATTTTCAGTTTGATAAATTATGGGTTATTTCAAAGCTAATTTATTGTATTAGCAGGCTATTAAATATTTGCGGATTGCTTATAAAAGATTATTCTCATTCAAGACATTTTTTCTGTCATCTCCATTATAGCTTACTAATTTGGAGAATATGTAAATACAGTTTCCTAAATATGATTTTTTACACCAAAATTACATGGACGTCTTCAACGTTTTCAAAAAGACACAAAAAGTATGAAAGAATGAATGATAATGTAGCTCAAACCTCTGAAATACAATTTAAAGTTACTAAAAGATTATGACTTTTCTCTTTTTACTTATAGAAGAGTAAACCATTAACATTTTCCCATCTGAACTACATTGCTAGCTCAGGTCAGATCAATGGCAAATTTGTATGGAATATTGTATAACTGTTTCCCTATTTGAATAGTTTCCAATAGATTAGAAATTTGAATGTTAAACTCTTCATAAATAATAAAAGTAAGAGAAAGAAACTCTTAGTTCTAAAGTGAGGAGTTCCCACTCTGTCTCATGGGTTAAGAATCTGACAGCAGCAGCTCAGGTTGTTTCGGAGGTGCACATTCAATCCCTGGCACAGTACAGTGGGCTAAAAGGAACTGATGCTTCTGTAGCTGTGGCTTGGATTCAGTCCCTAGCCTGGGAATTCCCATATGCCGCAGGTGCGGCCATGGAAGTTAATAAATAAATAAATAACACAAATTCATTAAAAAATGTTCATTCTGTTTAGTAAATGAAAATTTGAAGGGTTCACTAATGGTTTCATCTAACAAGGTTTCATTATTTTTTTTGGTCTGGGTAATCATGGATTTATAAATTTAGGTGACAGAGGCTAAAATTATCTATGTTATGTAAATGGTCTTAATATTTGTGTCTGTGCATATAATATCTGATCTCAAATATTGTGAAATGTTTTCATCAGATAATAATAATTTATTTAATGTTATTTATTGTTCTTATAGATTAAACTCACTTTTAATTAGACAGTAATTATCTCTATGGTTTTAATATTATCATATACTTAGAAAATGTATTGGCCATTACATGTTTCATCCTTTAAGGATAAACTGTTATCTTGGTAATTAGATGGGTAATTGATTTAATGGATTTCTATACTAACAAAATTAAATAACTTTTTGTGCCCTTAATCTCTTTATTCTTTAAAGATCACATACATACAAAACTGTAATTAGCACCATGTATTAAGAATTAAGATGCAGACTATTGCCTTTGGAATGGATTAGCAATGAGATCCCGCTGTGTAGCACCGGGAACTATGTCTGGTCACTTATTTTTTTTTTTTTTTTTTTTTATTATTTTCCCACTGTACAGCAAGGGGGTCAGGTCATCCTTAGATGTATACATTGCAGTTACAGTTTTTTCCCCCACCCTTTCTTCTGTTGCGACATGAGTATCTAGACATAGTTCTCAATGCTATTCAGCAGGATCTCCTTGTAAATCTATTCTAGGTTGTGTCTGATAAGCCCAAGCTCCCGATCCCTCCCACTCCCTCCCCCTCCCATCAGGCAACCACAAGTCTCTTCTCCAAGTCCATGATTTTCTTTTCTGAGGAGATGTTCATTTGTGCTGGATATTAGATTCCAGTGATAAGTGATATCATATGGTATTTGTCTTTGTCTTTCTGGCTCATTTCACTCAGTATGAGATTCTCTAGTTCCATCCATGTTGCTGCAAATGGCATTATGTCATCCTTCTTTATGGCTGAGTAGTATTCCATTGTGTATATATATCACATCTTCCGAATCCAATCATCTGTCGATGGACATTTGGATTGTTTCCATGTCCTGGCTATTGTGAATAGGGCTGCAATGAACATGCGGGTGCATGTGTCTCTTTTAAGTAGAGTTTTGTCCGGATAGATGCCCAGGAGTGGGATTGCAGGGTCATATGGAAGTTCTATGTATAGATTTCTAAGGTATCTCCAAACTGTTCTCCATAGTGGCTGTACCAGTTTACATTCCCAGTCTGGTCACTTATGATGGAGCATGATAATGTGCGAAAAAAGAACGTATAAGTGTATGTGTAACTGGGTCACCATACTGTATGTACAGTAGAAAATTGACAGAACACTGTAAACCAGCTATAATGGAAAAAATAAAAATCATTATGTAAAAGAAAAAAATTTTAAAAAATTTGAAAATTCTCAAATAGTAATGACAAGCTAATTCTTGAGTGCTTATGCAATAGGCACTATTTTATTTACTTTACATGTATCAACTCATACCTCTCCTTTAAGAAGGTGAAAATGTGTTTCCCATGTCATGCATGAGAATATGTGAATACTGAAAAATTACATAATAACTTGTCTAAATTCTTACATTTTGTAAGTGGCAAAGCCAGTATGCAAGTTAAAGCAATTAGACTCGTAAATCCACTCTATTAAACATCATATTATATATATTATATTGCCTTATAAAACCTAAGAGAAGCGCTAACTGAAGTTTAGAAGATATAATTCTGAGCTCAAATTAAAATCCTCCTGACAAAACAGGAGCTTCATCTAAAATGCACTGCATACCATCAAAGTGTAGGGCAATTTTGAATTCATTATCTCACCTAAGTCTCAAATATTCTGTAATAATTGTTTCCTCAAAATTAATCATAATGGTAACTGGGATTTGAACCCAGGCTCTCTCCAGAATAATATATCAAATAAAGTACTTGAGACTGAATTTTTTTCTGCATAACGGCTTTACAAAAAATCCCTTAAATTACTATAAAATTAGCAAAGAAAGCTTATTATGAATTAAGGTTTTAGTGACAAATATATATGTATATATTAAGATTACAGCTTTAACTGCACAAAATTAAATAGTATTATTAAGCACAGGTTGAATTCTATGATGCATTTTATGGTATCAGCTGAATTTTTTAATTTACTATTTGGTGATAGCTATTCTATTTTATAATGAACGTTGCAATATTGTTCATAAGACAACACTTCTCCAAGTAAATATAACTTACAGCTATTAGCCAAAACTTAATTGTTTCTCAACTACTTTATAAAAGTTTAGCTGGAGTTGTATACACTGTTATTATTAGAGCAAACCAGTATGTCAAATATGATGATAAAATTGTGATAAAATGGCAAGAAGATAACTTTTTGTTATTGATTAGGTGAAAACATTCTGATTTACAATAATTTCATACAATTAGTAAGTAGTAATATCAGTAGTATAATTTAATCTGTTTTAGCGCAAGTGTCTTTGTATTTAAAATGTAGTACTCATTAATTCAACTCAACTAAATGTTTGAAATAAACACTGTGAATATAAATCTAGTTTTAATGGCAAGTTTTTGCCAATTTATACTTAAAACAATTAGTAAATAATTGTAACATTTTCTACCACACTGCATAATAGGAAATTTTGATCAATAGAAATGACAAACAAATAACTCTACTTTCTAGCATTCTGCTAATGATTTGGTAGAATAATCTATTTTTTTTTGCCACACCCATGGCTTATTGAAGTTCCCAAAATAGGATTGAACCTGCACTATAGCCATAACCAGAGCCGCGGCAGTTAACCAGAGCCTTCACCTGTTGAACCACTAGGGACCCCCAGAATAATCTTTCTTATAGTATGCATTGAATCTTATGAAAATATTAACTTTATTTAATCAAGCAATTGTTAATGGCAATGAAGAATAAAATAATTAAATAAAAAACACAATCCAAAAAGATTCACTGCTATTTTTATGAACAATAAAGAAAGTACAAAAACATTATGAATGCCTTCTCTGAGATTTAGACTCAATTAAGAAGAGAGTCTTTAAGAAGGAAAAATTCATGTTCAATATCAAAAACATAGTAAATTGCAAGTACAGGGATGAAATTCAGGCTGGCTGAATCTTATATGCTATTCTTTTTCCATAACTATCTGAATGTAATATTTTAGTGGTTTAGTCTCTTACCAAAAGATTGCAATAAAATTTTTGTGAATTATCTTGAAATCTATATTTATCTAAACTCCCTCAGCATACAGATGCACAATGCGTTTTATCTAAGCATCATGCAAGATAACTAGATTTGTTGCTAACCATTTTCTTGTCAGCACAAAATAATATTTCCAGCTAAGTACAAGCAAAATTTGACATGAGCAGGCATTAGCGATGACCTGACCGAACTATTATTTTGTTGGACATAGTGCAGATTTCCTAATACACCATCAGTTCCTTTTATGTTCTTATCCTAGAATTTCTTTGCTTTCACTCACACACTTTTCCAATTCCAGATCAACATGCCCTTATGACCTTTTAATGCTTCTCAGAGATTGAATCCCGAACTTCCAATATGACTTTATTGTTAAATCTACTTTAACTTTCTTCATTACACACTTCTACCTTTGCAAAATAACCAGGCAAAATTTAAACTAAAGTACTTACAAATGTCAGTGTTTACAATGATTATAAACCACTATACATTTTTATTACATAGGTGTCCATATTTTCCTACACATTTACTCCCAAAATATATATAGTGAATTCAAGCATTTTACTAACATTTCTAACATCTACAAAGGAATGAAATTCCAGATACAACACAGTAATTATCTCAGGCATTGTGACTGATTTTGTTTTCTTCCTGAGAATGTGTGGAAGAAATACGTAAAAGATCAGAAATGTACTGCACTTTTATTTCATGTCTCTGTACAGGTTATAACTTTCCTCCACTGTACAGAGGAGGCCAAGGGTAGTTAAATAACTTACCTAAGAAAATGGAGGACCTCAAATTCAAGCCAGCCCTGCCTGACTGATAGGGCAGAGCTCGTCAATACCTATATTACATGTCATAGCTCAATGAATTCCATTACCAGTTTTCAGTTTAATTTTTGCTCAGTGATTGTAAGTCTAAAAGATTACAGTTTCTCTTTAAAATTGGCCCTATTAGCTTTTTCATCAAGTCCGAGAGATAGCATTTCCTCTCCCTCTCCTCTTTCTCTCTCTCTCTCTATATATATATAACATGTAGTAATTTTAATAACTCATTTACGACAGAAGAAATATGTTGTTTTACCACTTACAGTTAATGTATTGATGAATACACTGCAGAGAACACCCCCAAAATATTACGGAAATGGTCTGAATCAGAGGTAGATAAGGAACTAAGGTAAAATAACCTCTAAAGTATGCTGAGTAATTTAGTCAAATTTCAGCTCAAAGTATAAAGTTTCCTAGGCACTATGCAACAGCTTTTATCACAAATTACTACTAATGTATACTTCTTTCACTTTGAAAGGAAAAGTAAAATGATTTTTCAAAGAGAAATAACTGAGGAGAGGACAAAGGAGAGAGAATACTTAGAAGATGAAAATTATACAGCAAGTAATTGGCGTTAATTTGAAAACTCCACTGTTTGATGCTTGATATCATTACTTTCATTTTATACTGCAACACTGAATATTATGCATCAACTAACCAATCAACTACACTTAGCCTAACATGGCCAGATGGCTGAATAAATAAGAAAAATAATCAAGTGAATTAAGAAAAGTATGTGATGTTTTGTGTTTGTGCGTGCACACTCATGTGTGAGTCTTTTCTGTACCCTTGGTTCATCAAATCCTGAAAAATAGTTCACTCATAACATACGGATTAAGCTTAGTGGTTGTGATTTGAATGTATCATGACCCAACTGTATTAACAAATAAAATTTTCAATGACTATTTCTTTAATCATTATATCTGTTAAGGGAAGTGTTTGATGTAAGTTGAACTTCCAAAGGAATTCCAAAACTTGAAATCCCGTGAGACTACTGGTAGTCTTTATATTATTTTCTCACAAAGGAGTTATGGGGCAGGTTAATAAAACTTGCAAAGTCATCAATTAGGATCTTGAGCCATCCTTATTTTTTTCTCAATCTGATAAGCTAGTTTTTATTTTTAAGGCTTTATTATTCTTTTTCCTTTTAGAATATCCACCAAAGTAGAAATAGTTGTCTCACTTTCAAAAATTTCTATTCTGCTGTATCAACGAAAAATATCTTTCAACTAACAATTATTGAGATTTATTTTTATTATAGACATTTAGGTAAACACGTGCATGTACATATGATCATATTTGCAAATAGCCATAAATAAATTTATTTAGTGTATATCTTTCAATCTAAAATAATATATTAAAAATAAAGGCAAGATATAATATACTAACACAGTATCACAAAAATTCCTCTTTCTTTTAAAACCCAAAACAGAGGATTATAACATGAGTAAAAGACAATATATAAATAAAAATTATTGTTGCAAATAAATAGAATTTAAGAAAAAATTAACCTGATACATTAATGATACAAATAGTACTATACATATAATAATATCTTGTAAATGGAAGGTGAATCTCATAAAGTCTGTAATTGTATTTCTTATAATTGTATGTCTTATTTCATATTTCTTCATATACTCGACAAGTCAAAATTTTTTTCTATGTACATACAGGTTCTAACAGTCTATAAACCAGTATGTACACTGGTATATTTCTCTGATATAAAGTGGAATTAAATATTCTCTTTCTCTCTCTCTCTGTCACACATACAGGCACACAGACACAGACACAGACACACAGGCACACACAATTTTAAATAGTTCATGTGCCATAAAATTATAAAGCAACTAATTTTACATGGTAAGAGGAGGAGTATTGAAAATATAAGATCTTCCTGATAAAAGAAGCAAAATTGAAGGACTCATTCCACAAGCTTTCCATGAATGATAGTCTCTAATGACATGGAGCCTTTAGAAATTGGTGCTTTTGTACAGAGATTCTCAGCCCAGAGAGTGTATCCGATTCAGAGGCCTAGCTGCTGACATGTACAAGCTGTGATTTAGATGTGTAGAATTAAGTACTCAGGCCTTGAAGGTAGAAGTAATGAAAGCTACAAAATACCCCTTAGTTAACATTTATATATGAGATTTTTAAAAAAATGCAAACAATACTCTACAGAGTCTGAATAAACAGTCTAGAATGAATTGTGAGCACCTGTACTATTTAAAGTTCCCCAGGGAATTCTGCTTCCATAAAGATGGAGTAAAAATATCACCCCTACTTTTCCCACTGATTTAATCTAAAATCCTTGGACATTTTGTGTAAAATATATGTAAGAAAATTCATGTATAGAAAAAAGGTGGCAGACCAGCTAGGGATGTGAGAACCTAAGGATGGAAACACACACACAGTAAGTTTGTTTTTTCTTTCTTTCTTTTTTCTTTTTTTTTTTTCTTTTTTTTTTTTTTTTTTTTTTTTTGCATTTGCCTCATATATTCTAGCTTTAAGACCAGAGAAACCAAACTGGAAACCCACCAGTAGATGCAAAAAAAAAAAAGCCCCCAAAAGAAGCCCCAACAGCTAAAGAGAGACAACATTATGTTATTATTTTTTTCTTTTTTGGTTGCAACCAGGGGTCGAGTCCAAGCCACAACTATGACCTGCACCACAGCTGTGGCAATGCTGGATGCACTGAATCCTTAACCCAAGTGCCCCAAGCCCAGGACCAACCCATGTCTGAGCAGCTGACCAAGTTTCCACAAAGACAACACCATATCCTTAACCCACTGTACCACAGTGGGAACCCCACATTTTTTAGACAATAACTGGTCTACACCACTGGAACATCATGTAAAAACTGGTTTTACCCCTACTTCTGCCAGCAAAAGCGAGGTGGAAATTGAGACTTTCTCCCTCACTAGGTTGTAACTAGGTATCTCCACAACCTTGCCAGGATAGCATCAGAGGAGGCTTCTTATGAGGAATCCTAGAAATGTATCTTAGAATTATTTCCCAAGGAATTAAAAGGGAGAAATATTTACCCCTTTATAATTATGTCCCATTAGTCATGGGTAGCCCCTAGGTGTCAACTTTCCTAACTTCTAGACCGCACATGCATGAATTCCAAGTAAGTTCACAAAGTGAGTTACCTCAGATTGCAAAAGTATTAAAGTATTTGAAGTCTATATGGAACTGATTGGGATATATGGACTTAGTAAGAGACACAATCAGAAGAATTATGATATAACTCTAATGTGAAAATATAATACTATAGTAATATATAGTAAAACATAGTACTATAAAAAGTATCTAAAATATGTCTTAACACAGTAATTAACAAATATTAATTTTCACTCTACCTTTATTAATTTAGCAGCAAATATTAATCATGTATTTCTATAATGCTTCCTAGTTTACTAAAATTTACACATATCATTCCATTTAATAATCATAATAATTCTATGATGTTTCCACAACAGACATCATGTTTTACAAATGAAGACACAATGTAGCTAATGAGTGAACATTTGTAATTCAAATTCACATTTTTTCTCTTCAAACATAGTGTTCTTTGAACTACATAATGCTGCCTCCTAAAGAGGTATTATGAGGTTGATTTTGCTTTTCTTTGTTCTCAAATGTTAGTTAATCTCAAATTATGTATATACTAAATTGAACTAATAAATGCTATTTGGGACTGCATGAATATATGTTGGTATAAGTCACTGATCTCATTCTCAGTGTGTTAGAGTCAGAAATGATCCCAGGAACTGCAGTCCTTTTTTTGTTTTTGTTTTTTGTGCTTTGTCTCTAGGACGGATGGTGCTTAAACGACATATAAATGTAAGAGCCACCTGCCATGATGTTTATGTTTTACAAGGGAACAAAATATCACATTCTTCACTGTGACTTCAGTTCTAAAAGATCTACTAACTATATAGTGTCTAGCTATCTATGACTATTATAAATGCAATTCTATATTAGATCAATAATACAACTCAACTTATATTGTTTCCATATTTCATAAAGATAATACTATATTTCACAAAGATTTTGGTAAGTACTCTTCAAAACATCACCTTAAGAGGTGAGTGATGGAAAACGATCATCCCTTTACGCCATTTATAGCCTATTACGAGGTTGATTTTGCTTTTCTTTGTTCTCATTCCTTTTTGATCTAGATAGAAATAGACTGTATTTTGAGACTCTCATCAAAAAAATGTTCTCCTCGATCTCTTCCATCATTATATAACTGCACTTACTTCTATCTTTCTTAAGAAGTAATATTTTCTAATTTTGTTGCAAAAGCAGTCCTAATTGAGATACAGAAGGCCTTCCTCTCCTTCCCTTTGGAGATTTTGCTTTGAAATTATCTCCCCAGTTCTCTGTTAATTGATTCAATAGATTTATATCCATACAGTCACACTGCTGATTATGTCTATCTTAAAGAATACATGAATATGAGAACATACTTTATTTTTTATTTTATTTCTTTAAAAAGATGTAACACTACTTGTTTTCATCTTAGAGCATTGAGCTACCTGTATTTTACACTTGATCTTAGCCAAAAGGCCGAGAAGCGATGCTACCTGTATTTTAAATGTATGCGCAATTATTTTAAAGACTGTATATTTTTGAGAACATTACTCAAATTTTGAAGATGGGTTAAATTTTAGCACCTGGTAATTCATACAATTAAAAGTAAAGCAGGCACATGTCTCCCTACACATGATTTGTTTAAAAACAGAGTGCAGCTAACAATACACAACTATCACATTTATCTAAGAGATAAAATATCTATATTTAAACTAATTATTGGTTAATATCTAGAAACATTGACTGTGAAATGCCTTCTAAAATGGTGTTTATAGTATTAAAACAGTTCATTTACTAACTATAATCAACAATTCATCTAAAACAGTGATTAGGAAAACTTACTTCAAGACAATCTAAATGATTCTTAAAAACAATACTTAAGATTTCTTAGAGAAGCTAGATTTATTTATGTCTTGATATTAATGACTTTTCTATACAGTTGCTGTCTTCCTACACTATTAAACCTAGCAGTTTTGCTGTGAAAAACATGATGGTGTTATGTTCTCTGTGTTTAGAAATAAAAATATTTCCCTCCTTCTATTTCTTTCTGATTCCTCCTCCTCTATGTATTATTTTGTGAGATAAAATCTCCACTTACATTTGAGTTAAAATATTAAAGTGTTTATTATGGTTTCTGTCTTGCTCTGGATCATTTTCTTTTGTTATTATCTGCTTTGTAGGTTTTCCATTTGTCAGAAGGGTTGGTACCTTAGTTCATTTGGGCTGCTACAATAGAGAATCGTATACTGGGTCACTTACAAACATTGGGCATTTATTTCTGACAGTACTGGAGGCTAGGAAATCCTCAATCAGGGTGTCAGCAGATTTGGTGTCAAATGAAGGCCTGCTTCCTGTTTCGTACATGGCTGTCTTCTCCTTATGTCCTCACAGAGTGAAAGGAGCAAGAGACCCCCTCTGAGGGCTCATTCCTTTGTACCTTTGTAAGGGCACTAATCTCACTCAGGGAAGGTCTACTCTTATGACCTAATCACCTCATAAAAGTGTCACTTCATAATACAATCATATTTGAAGTCAGAATTTCAACATACGAATTTGGGAGGCTGGTACTCATTCAGTACATAACAGCTGTATTGATCAAGGATTTGTGTGCTGTGTTCTGCTTGAAACAGAAAAACCAAGGGGCAAGGTTCTTGTGGATAGTGTTTCAGTAATAGTTTAAATGAGAATTATGTGCTCTTTAATATATGTAGAAGGAACTGAAGACAGAGCCTGAAATTTTGAGAGAAAAATGAGGGGAAAACTGTTTAAAGAAAGATTTCATAAGGCTAAATTATAACATTTGTTAGAATGAGGGGAAAATATCTAAGGATTAGAAGTTGGAGAAAGCCCATGAGAAAAAGCATGTTTTTACTTAGAATTTTTTAAATGGAGTAGTTCTGGAGGAAAACAAAGTCCAGGTTGACTGCTGCATGAGATGAAACAAGAGTTATCATTCTTTGGGAGAATATAAATCTTAAGTCTACTTGTGTGCTGTTTAGACTATGTACATGGTCATAGAAATTACCCAGAAAAAGGATAAGAGAAGTAGAGTTGTAACTTTTTTTAAAAGCATAGTAATTAATAAATTGAATGAGAACAGGGAGAGTGACCAGGAGTTCATTAGAGCAGAGATGAAGCAGGTGGATTATTATATAACTTAACGATGTAAAAGGAGTAATGTTAGTTAAGACAGCACTGGTTTGGAGATAAACTGGAAAACAGAATCCTAAAGCCTCTTCCTCTATCTTCAGATCAGATGCTCTACTCCATTGGGACTGATCTATAGAGAAACAGTGGTCTATGCAAGGGGAGCCAAGATTCAACCAGGTGACAGTCAGTAGTGTTGCATGGAAGTTTTGAAGATGTAATAGCCCTAGAGTGATAAATAGGAAGATCTGTAAAGAGACCACAAATTTTTCTAAGAGGAGAATAAATAGTTATAGGATGTAAACCTGAGAGAGGAGAGATGAAGAGAAATACCTATTTTCACAATTATAAGAGATATCTAGCAAATCAGAGATGGTGGAAATATCTGATTTCAAGTTTTATATATCTAAAGATCAATGTTTAGGCCAGAGGATTTGTTTCTGTGGTTGACATTTTGTTTCTTGGAAAATACAGCACCCATCCCACTGCATGGGAGAATGTAATCCCTTTTGATGGAATAGCTGCTTTATAAGATAATGGGACTTCTTAAATTCTAACAAAGGTATTATGAACAAAAAGAATGATAACAAGAACAATAACAACAACAACTTTAGGTGCAAGTTACTAGATACCTATTATATCCCAAGTACTGTAAAAGGCCTTTAAAATGTATCATTTTTTGAAATAGTATGTGCATGGCAGAAAAATTACCCATAATTTGTAGTCGAGGGAACTGAGGCCAAGAAAATTTACATGACATGTCAAAGGCCAAATACCTAATTAACCTGTAATTTTCATGTAATGTCCTGTTAACTTCTAGAAGTTGCAGTAAAGTTTAGGCCCTTTATTACAGACAACATTTTAGTGTCTGGATTTTATCTTTCAGGGCTTATCTCTGTTTATAATGTACTTTATGCTGCTGTCTCCTGAAAACTGAGTGTACCTGACTTGAATCATAAAAGATGGGGAAGGCACCATTAGGCTACAGGAGCATGCATAATTGGGTGAGCGAATGACTCAGATGCTGTCAACAAAGCCGGCCTCACCAACATAATCTTAGTCATTGCCTACTGTTTCAATTGTTTTCTCAACAGTGGTAATGAATTCAAAGTGAGCAAACCACAGATAGTGTTTCAAAGTCCTTGTGAAAGTAACACTCATGGGCATATAGGATGGTTGGAATATTCTGGGGTTAAGGAAACTAAATAGGGTAAACCAAGATTATTTTAGGGCAACAGATTAATTTATTGGACAACTGTGCTATCAGCTTCTATTAACTACTCTTTTATGAAAATAAGTTTTGACCTTAGTTCTAGATAGATGAGGAAATGTTTTCATTGTAAGCTTCTTAATGAAATGTAGAACCTTTTTTGCTTTAGTTGTGCTAAGAATAAGTCAAATTATTTTTTCTTTCCCTTCCTTTAAAAGGAAATATAAAGATTTCACTTCCTTATTATCTATGTGTACATCATCTATGCTTACAAAACTACCAATATTTCATAAATGGGAAATAATGAAATTTCTGATATATTCACATCATATTTTGTGTGTATTAGCATAAGCTTCCCATCACTTTAATCAGTAGCTTCGTTTACCTATTTTGAAAACACAAGTAGTTTAGGTGAGTTGACAAGTATTTTACATGTCTGATATTTCTCTTTCCTCAGATCTCATTTGTTGTTGATCAATAGAATTGTTTACTTTATAAATATGTGTATACTGACTCATATGAAGTTTATATTAACAAACAAAAATCAGACTGTAAAGGAATGAAGAAGGGGAATGCTAATAAATAAAATGGCATTGATAATGGGGTGTACATATTCATTACCCCTAGAAAAAACCATTGTATAAATAACAAAATGGTAAGTAAAAATCAGCAAGGACAAAATGTCATAAAATAGCTACTTGGTATTGTCACAAGCAGTTATTTTTATTGACGAACTGCCACCTGTTAGCAACATTAATGTATTTGATTAAATTTACATTGATATAGTGGAAGTGCTGCTCTTAAACCTTGGCCTTTCTATCATAAGTTACAAGGTGGGAATAAACACATGACAAAATGGAAGTAACATTACAGCCACACACATGATGGTTGAATTAACATACTGCCACAAACACATTAAGTTACCTTAAAAATTCAGATGAAGTGAAATCATCATCAGCCTGACCTCATAATAGGGAAATCTGAAGATAGGACTAGCTTATCATATTTTCAACCACATAATGTGAGGAATGTGTTCCCAAATGATTGGAGCTTATTCATACATTTACTTCTTAATATTAGACCTGGAGATGGTGCCAATTCAGGTGTACTTTCATTCAAATTTTTGCAGAGAATACTATAAATTGAAATAGACTGCACTCAAACTAACAAAAATAAAATGGCTAAAAATTTTCAGGGATCAAAGAAGTGATATAAAAACATGAATACACAATAGACAACTACTTAGCTAGTTAGCAGGTCTATATAGAAAAAGAATTATATTTGTTTTACTTTAGGTAAAGTGGAAAAAAATAAAAGTTATCAATTATACCTTCTCTCATAAAAACAACAAAACTACAAAAAATGCCAAACAACCTTCAACCAAATGGGCTGGAAACTTTCAAAAAGATATCTTACTCCAGAAGACAAAGAGGAGACCACATGAAGAGGTAGGAAGGGAATTATGTGATATAACCAACCCAATACCTTCCATGTGGGAAGCCCACAGACTGGAAAGTAACTGTAACACAGAGACTCACCTACAGGAGTGAGAGTTCTGAGCCCCATGTCAAATCCCCATGCATGGGTATCTGGCATTGGGAGAAAGAGCCCCTGGAGCATTTAGCATTGAAGGCCAGTGGGTCTTGTGCACAGAAGCTCCACAGGACTGGAGGAAATGGAGATCCACTCTTGAACGGCTCACACAGACTTTTATGTGCACTGGGTCCCAGGGCAAAGCAGATGCTCCATATGAATTTGGGTCAGACCTGACTGCAGTATTCAGAGGATCTCCTGGGAAAACAGGGGGTGACCATGGCTTGTTGTGAGGCAAAGGCATTGGAGGCAAGGGACTCAGGAGTATTCACTGGTGTGTATCGCTCTAGAGGTGGCCATTTTGGGAGAATCTGGCCCCACCCATTAGTGCTGAGAAACCTCAGGCCAAACAACAATCCAGGTTGGATCACAGCCCCACCCATCAGTAAAAAGTCTGCCTAAAGACCCCCCCCACACACAAGGCACATAGCTGCCTCTAATCTCACCAATAAACAAAGCCCCACTCAACAGAGGATTATGAATCAGCCCCACCTACCAGTGGGCAGGCACCATTCCCTACTATCAGGAAGCCTACAGTAAGCCCCCATACTGACTTCAGTCACAAAGGGGATGCAGACAGCAGAGGTAAGAGAGGCTACAGCTCTACTGTTTGCAATAAGAAGACCACACCAAAAACCTATACAAATGAAAAGGCAGAGAACTGTAACTCAGATAAGGGAGAAAAACAACTAAGTGATCTGGAGATTATCAGCCTCTAGGAAAAAGACTTTAGACTGATGATGCTGAGGATGATGCAAGACATTGGAAATAAACTGGAGGCAAAGATTGATAATTTACAGGAAACACTGAGCAAAGAAACACAAGATTTAAAACTTAAGCAAGGAGAGATGCATAAACAATAATTGAAATAAAAAATTCACTAGAAGCAATCAACAGCAGAATACAGGAGGCAGAAGAATAAATAAGCGAGATGGAGGACAGACCAGTGGAAATCACAGATGTGGAACAGAAAAGAGAAAAAAGACTGAAAACAATTAAAGAGAGTCTCAGAGAACTCTGTGACAATGTTAAACACACCAACATCCATATCATAGGGGTGCCAGAAGGAGAAGAGAGAGAGAAGGGGACAGGAAAAATATTCAGAGATAATAGCCAAAAGATTCCCTAACATGGGAAAGGAACCACTCACTCATATCCAGGAAGCACAATGAGTACCAAATAAAATAAACTTAAGGAGGAACACTTTGAAAGACATATTAATCAAACTGACCAAAATTAAAGACAAAGAGAAAATACTGAAAGCTGCTGGGAAAAAGAAACATAACATACAAGGGAATCCCAATAAGTTTATCGGCAGATTTTTCAGCAGAAATTCTGCAGGTCAGAAGGAAGTGGCATGATATTCTTAACGTAATGAAAGGAAAAATACCTCCAACCAATATTAATTTACCCACCAAGACTCTCATTCATATTTGAAGGATAAACCAAAATCTTAGAGAGAAGAAAAAGCTAAGAGAATTCAGCAACCCTAAGCCAGCTTTACAACAAATATTAAAGGAACTTCTTTCTCTAGGCAGAAAAGAAAAGGCCACAACTAGAATCAAAAATACCACAAATGACAAGGCTCAACAGTAAAGGAAGATATACAGTAAAGATAGGAAATAATCCAAGTAGAAATATGCTAAGAAAATAAGAAATCATGAGAAGAAGAGGGTACAAATGCAGGACACTGGAGATGCACTTGTAATTAAGAGACAAACAACTTACACCTGTGTGTATATATATATATATATATATAGAGAGAGAGAGTGCTATATCAAAAGTTCAGTGTAACAGCAAACTAAAAATCTACAATAGATACACAAATCAGAAAAATCAACTCTAAACACTAAAGATAGTCATCAAACCACAAAAGGAGAGAAGATAAGAAGGGAAGAAAAAAGAGCAATAAAAACAAATTCAAATCAGTTAATAAAATGGCAATAAGAACATACATATCAATAATTACCTTAAATATAAATGGACTAAATGCCCTAACCAAAAGACATAGACTGGTTGAATGACTACAAAAACAAGATCCATATATATAAACACTCTTTTCAAGAGACCACTTCTCTTCTAGGGACACATACAAATTGAAAGTGAGAGGATGGAAGAAAATATTCCATGCAAATGGGAATCAAAAGAAAGCTGGAGTAGCAATACTCATACCAGACAAAATAGACCTTAAAATAAAGACTATTTTAAGAGACAAAAGAAGGACATATTATATAATGACCAAAGGATCAATCCAAGAAGATATAACAATTGTAAATATATATGCACCCAACATAGGATCACCTCAAGATATAAGACAATTGCTAACAATCTTAAAAGGAGAAACTGACAATAACACAATCATAGTGGGGGACTTTAACACCCCACTTACAGCAATGGACAGATCATCCAGACAGAAAATCAAAAATGAAACACAGGCCCTAAATAAAGCATTAGACCAGATGAACTTAATAGATATTTATAGGACATTCCATCCAAAAGCAACAGAATACACATTCTTCTCAAATGCACAGGGAACATTCTCTAGGATTGATCACATTCTGGGCCACAAATCAAGCCTGGGTAATTTTAAGAAAATTGAAATCATATCAACCATCTTTTCTGACTACAACGCTATATGCTTGGAAATTAACAACATGAAAAAACTGCAAAAAAACACAAACATGTGGAGACTAAACAACATGATACTAAACACCAGTGGATCACTGAAGAAATCAGAGAGGAAATTAAAAAACACCTAGAAGCAAATGACAACAAAAATACAAAACTCCAAAACCTATGGGATATGGCAAAAGCTGTTCTAAGAGGGAAGCTTATAGCAATACAAGCCTACATCAGGAAATAAAAAGCTCAAATAAACAACCTTACTCTTTATATATAAAGCAAATACAGAAAGAAGAAAAGACAAGACAAAGTTAGCAAAAGGAAAGAAATCATAAAGGACAGAGCAGAAATCAATGAAATAGAAATGAAGAATACCACAGAAAAGATCAATGAAATTAAAATCTGGTTCTTTGGAAAGATCAATAAAATTGATAAACCCTGAGCCAGACTTACCAAGAAAAAAAGTGAGAAGACTCAAATCAATAAAATTAGAAATGAAAAAGGAGAAGTTACAATGGACATCACAGAAATACAAAGGATTATAAGAGAGTACTACATGCAACTATATACTGATAAAACAGAAAACCTAGAAGAAATAGACAAATTCTTAGAAAAGTACAATCTTCCAAGACTAAACCAAGACAAAATAGAAAAGATGAACAGATGAATCATAAGTGCTGAAATTGAAATTGTGATTAAGAAACTCCCAACAAACAAAAGTCCAGGACCAGATGGCTTCGCAGGTGAATTCTGTCAAACATTTAGAGAAGAGTTCACACCTCTCCTTCTGAAACTATTCCAAAAAAATTGTAGAGGAAGGAACACTCCCAAACTCACTCCATGAGGCTGCCATCACCCTGACACCAAAAGCAGACAAAGATACCACAAAAAATGAAAATGGAAGGCCCATTTCACTGATGAACATAGATGCAAAAATCCTCAACAAAATACTAGCAAACCACATCCAACAATACATTAAAAGGATTGTACATCATGATCAAGTGGGATTTATGCCAGGGATGCAAGGATTCTTCAATATCTGCAAATCAATCAGTGTGATATGCCACATTAACAAACTGAAGAATAAAAACCATATGATCTTCTCAATAGATGCAGAAAAAGCCTTTGAGAAAATCCAACACCCATTTATGATAAAAACCCTTCAGAAAGTGGGCACAGAGGGAAACTACCTCAACACAATAAAGGCCATATATGACAAACCCACAACTAACATCATTCTCAGTAGTGAAAAACTGAAAGAATTTCCACCAAGATCAGGAACAAGACAAGGATGCCTGCTCTTGCCACTACTATTCAACATAATTTTGGACGTCCTAACCACAGCAACAAGAGAAGAAAAAGAAATAAAAGGAATTCAAATTGGAAAGGAAGAAAGAAGTAAAACTATTACTATTTACAGATGACATAGTATACCTAGAAAATCCTAAAGACACTACCAGAAAACTGCTAGAGTTCATCAATGAATTTGGCAAAGTCATATGATAAAAATTAATACACAGAAATTGACTGCATTTCTATATATTAACAATGAAAGATCAGAAAGAGAAATTAGGGAAGCAATCCCATTTACCACTGCATCCAAAAGAATAAACTACCTAGGAGTAAACCTACCTAAAGAGACAAAAGACATGTACTCTGAAAACTACAGGACACTGATGAAAGAAATCAAAGATGACACAAGTAGATGGAAAGATATATGGTGCTCATGGATTGGAAGAGTTAATATTATCAAAATCACTATACAACCCAAGGCAATCTACAGATTCAATGCAATCCCTATCAAATTACCAATGATATTTTTCACAGAACTTGAACAAAATATTTTAAAATTTGTTTGAAAGCACAAAAGACCCAGAATAGCCAAAGCCATCCTGAGATAGAAAAATGGAGCTGGAGGAATCAGGCTCCCTGACTTCAGACTACACTACCAAAGCTACAGTCATCAAAACCATATGGTCCTGGCACAAAAACAGAAATATAGATAAGTGGAACAGGATAGAAAGCCCAGAATTAAACCCGCACACCTACAGCCAACTCATCTATGACAAAGGAGGCAAGAATATACAGTGGAGAAAAGACAGTCCCTTCAATATGTGGTGCTGGGAAAACTGGACAGCCACATGGAAAAGAGTGAAATTAGAACACTTCCGCTCTACTTAAAAGAGACACATGCACCCACATGTTCATTGCAGCCCTATTCACAATAGCCAGGACATGGAAACAATCCAAATATCCATCGACAGATGATTGGATTCGGAAGATGTGGTATATATACACAATGGAATACTACTCAGCCATAAAAAAGGATGACATCATGCCATTTGCAGCAACATGGATGGAACTAGAGAATCTCATACTGAGTGAAATGAGCCAGAAAGACAAAGACGAATACCATATGATATCACTTATCACTGGAATCTAATATCCAGCACAAATGAACATCTCCTCAGAAAAGAAAATCATGGACTTGGAGAAGAGACTTGTGGTTGCCTGATGGGAGGGGAGGAAGTGGGAGGGATCGGGAGCTTGGGCTTATCAGACACAACCTAGAATAGATTTACAAGGAGATCCTGCTGAATAGCATTGAGAACTATGTCTAGATACTCATGTCGCAACAGAAGAAAGGGTGGGGGAAGAAACTGTAACTGCAATGTATACATCTAAGGATAACCTGACCCCCTTGCTGTACAGTGGGAAAAAAAAAAAAAAAATTGCACCCAAAAGAATGAAAGACCTAGGGATAAACTTAACCGAAAAAGTGAAAGACCTATTCTCTGAAAACTATAAAATGTTGATGAAGCAATTTGAAAATGTTACAAACAAATGCAAAGATGTCCCATATCCTTGGGTTGGAAGAATGAATATTTTTGAAATGTCCATACTACCCAAAGCAGTCTACTGATTCAATGCAATCCCTGTCAAAATACCATGACATTTTTAGTAGAACTAAAACAACTAATCCTAAAATTTGTGTGGAACCACAAAAGATCCTGAATTGTCAAAACAATATTGAGAAAAAAGAAAAACCAAATTGGAGGGATCACACTCCTTGACTTTCGACAATGTTGCAAAGCTACAGTTGTGAAAACCTCAACATTTTCAGAGCTGCCATAGCATCTAATACTTCTTTATGTATCTCCTTAGAAATATTCTCCTACATAACCACAGTGCCATTATCATACCCTTGAAATTTCACGCTGACACAATTACATTATCTGATATATTCTCAGATATCTTTTAAATGTTCAAGTGGAGATAACCAATAGGCAGTTGGCTACAAGCTTCTGGAGTTCAGTGGAGAGTAAAGAGGTAGAGAAAACCTGGTCAAACCTTTATTAATATATAAAAATAGTAGTAGGAAATTACCAGATATTTAAAGGCTCAAATTATACATACATCATGGGGTCTTACATAAAGATATACTCTAGAAGAAATGGACAGAAAATAAAATGACATAAAGGGAGAAATTATGGTATAACAGAACCTTCCCACTGCTACGAGCAAAATAGGTATTTTTTTTTTCAAATGAGAGTGGTGAATACAATAAAATTATTTTTGAGTAGAAATTATTCTTTAAAGATATTTAATAAAAATAAGAAAAGGTAAAAAAAAAAGAACACTTCCTAACATCATACCCAAAAATAAATTCAAAATGGATTAATAAAGACTTAGAAATAAGACCAGATACTATAAAATTCTTAGAGGAAAACATAGGCCGAACACTCTGACATAAACCACAGCAATATCTTCTCAGATCCACCTCCTAAAATAATGACAATAAAAACAAAAATATACAAATGGGACTTAATTAAACTTAAAGGTTTCTACATAGCAAAGGAAACCCTAAACAAAATGAAAAAACAACCCAAAGAATGGGAGAAAATCTTTGCAAATGAATCTACCAACAAGGGATTAATCTCCAAAATTTACAAATACCTTCTGCAGGTCAATACCAAGAAAACCAACAATCCCATCAAAAATGGGCAGGTCTAAACAGACAATTCTCCAAAGAAGACATACAGATTGCAAAAAAAAAAAAAAAAAAAAAAAATGAAAAGATGTTCAGCATCACTCATTATTAGTGAAATATGAATCAAAACCACTATAGGTACCACATTACACCAGCCAGAATGGCCATCATTAAAATGTCCACAAACAATAAATGCTGGAGAGGGTGTGTAGAAAAGGGAAACCTATTACACTGTTGGTGGGAATATAAATTGTTGCAGCCACTGTGGAAAACAGCATGGATATTCCTCAGAAAACTAAAAATAGAACTACCATTTGATCCAGCAATCCCACTCCTGGGCATCTATCCAGAGAAAATCATTACTCAAAAAGATACACATACTCCATTGTTCATGGCAGCACTATATCCAATAGCCAAGCCATGGAAAGAAACTAAATGTCCATTGACAGAGGAGTGGATCAAGAAGAGGTGGTACATATACACAATGGAATATTACTCAGCCATTAAAAGGAAAGAAATAATGACATCTGCAGCAGCATGGATGGACCTAGGAATTATCATGCTAAGCAAAGGCAGTCAGACAATGAGGCATCAACATCAAATGCTATACATGTGGAATCTACAAAAAGGTCACAATGAACTTCTTTGCAGAAAAGAAACTGACTCACATACTTTGAAAAACTTATGATTTCCAAATGAGACAAGGTGGAGGGTGGGGGGATGTGCTAGGGGTTTTGGATGGAAATGCTATACAATTCGGTGTAATGATTTTTGTACAACTATAAATGTAATAAAATTCATCAAGTAATTAAAAAAGAATAAAAAAGATATAACTATTGATCAGATATTTTTAAAAAGTTATAAATTATAATTGTGATAATTGGATTTTATAAGAATTCAAGGAATAATTAATGAGAAAGATTTCTGTACCTTGTTAAGTGATATGAAAGCATAAGTTTTTAAGAGATTAAACATATTAAAATGGGATTTTACATATTTGTGATCTTTTCTCATGCAGATCATTTTCCTCTCCCCAAGATATATGATATTTCATTGTTATTTTTATGAACTTGCATTATTAATCATAGTACAAAAACACTGAAGTTAATTGTCTTTAAAGAAAAATTTCTTTAAAGAATAGGTAGCATTTTTTAAATTCCCTTGTGAAATATCTGGGACATTTTAACAAGATTGACCCTTCTGAATAGTTATTTCTTAGAAATCTTAAAATTTTTTTCTTTATCATCCTATTATTAGTATGAGCTCATTAATTCACAAATGCACCAATTCACCAAACTGCTTGAAGCTAAAATACAAAGTTAAAGCCAGAAATTGAACTGTTCACTTCCATGTTGGAACTAAATCTGTCTTTCGTTTGACTGTAATTCTCAGAGAAAGTATATTAGCCAACGTGGATTCAATTAAATGAGAATTTAAATGTTGATTAAATTTAAAATGATTGTTCTGATATAAGGCATTTAACCTATATAATGTGCTACACAGTTACTTAGAATCAAAATAGTAGTTATATGAGACAATTTCAAAAATTTCTGAGGATGCAAATATTCATTTCTCAGATATCCACATGGCTAATTTCCTCATTTTCTTCAGTTCTCTATTCAAATGTAATCTCATCTCTGAGGTTGTCCCTATGCACTCTATATAAAATAGTAACCCTATCCTTGCCAATCAGCAGTTTTTATCCTTAATCTTGATTTAAGTGTCATCATATACTTGTTTTATTGCCTCTTTCTCTCCTCACATAAGAATGAACATTGCAGAAAGGCACAGACTGCTTGCTTAGTTCACTGTTTTTCCCCATCACCTAGACTAGTATTAGACAAATAGCAATATTTTGTTAAAATTTGTTGGATGAAGGAAGGAATGACTAAATGAATCTTTAATAACACCTTCTGTTCTCAACTATTTTACTTTTTTTTCAGTCCATTCCTTTTTGTTTCCCTGATATTTTTGCCCAGAAAAATCACATTTATTCACGTCAAATAGTCTTAAGAGTTTTCAAAAGAATTATATCCTATAGCAATATTTGAAAAAGATAAACAACAAAGCTATTTTTGGATGAACCAGGAATGACTCATCAGATTACTTAACTCTTCTACAGTTCAGTTATCCTCAAAGAAAACTGTGAAAGAAGAAGACTTAAAAACACTAAAGATAAAAATGGGATCAATGTAATTTTCAGTGTTTGATTATCATCATTATTTGTCTTCTTACATTAAAATAACAAAAGCATATTTTGACCACCTTATAGCTGATAACTTTTATATCACAGCATTAAAATATTATTATGGTAAAACTGCCTAAGGTGAAAATCTCTTAAATTTTTAAGTGCACAATGAAGTGTTATTAATTATAGACACAATGTTATACAGCAGATCACTAGATGTCATTCATTATTCACCTTGTATAACTGAAATTTTATACATGTTGAACAGCAAATCACCATATTCCCCTCCACTCAGCCCCTGAAAAACATCATTCTACTTCTGTTTCTATGAATTTGACCATTTTAAATACATCATATAAGTGGAATCTGCTGTACTTGTTCCTCTATGACTGGTTCATTTCACTTAGCATAATGTCCTCTAGTTTTATCAACGTCGTTCTATATAGCAGGATTTTCTATTCATTTAAGGCTGAAAAATATTCCATTATACATACATAGGACATTTTTTTACCCATTTATCTGTCAATGAACACTTAGTATGTTTTCTTATCTTGGCTATAATGAATAATGTTGCAAGAGTTCAAACATCCCTTCCAGATCCTGATTTCAATTCTTTTGCATATATACCCAGAAGTGGTATTTATGGGTTATATGGTGATAATTCAACTTTTTATTTTCTAAAGATTCTCCTTACGCTTTTCTTCAGTAGATGCATCATTTTATATTTCCTTATACTGCATAAGGATTTCCTTTTTGTCATATCCTGGCCTATATCATTTTAATTTTATTTTTGGTTATTTTTATCATTTTATCTTTTATAACAGCCTTCCCAAGAGGTAGAGGCGGTACTTCATTTTAATTATGGTTTTGATTTGCAATTTCCTGAAGATTAATGGTGTTGACCATTTGAATGTCTTTGGAAATATATCTGTTTAAGGCTTATGCCATTCTTAAATTTTGTGGGTTTTTTTTTCTGCTATTGAGCTATATAAGGTCCTTTCATATTTTGTACATTAACCTCCTTTTTAGATATATAGTTTGCAAATATCTTCTCCCACTGATTTACAGATAGTTCATTGTTAGTGTACAGAAATGCAACTGATTTTGGTATGTTGATTTTGAATCCTACAAATTTACTGAATTATTTCATTCAACCTCTTTAGAATTGTCTACATATAAGACCATGTCATGTTACAGAGATGATTTTCTTCCTTTCTGATTTTAATGCCTTTATTTCTTTTTCTTGCCTAATTTCTTTGGCTAGAACTTTCATTACTATGTTAAATAGAAGTTGCACATGTGGGCATCTTTGCATTGTTCTTAACTTTAGAGGAAAATAATTCTGCTTTCCATCTTTGATTATGAGGTTAGCTGTGAGTTTTCCATATATGCCCTTTATTATCTTAAGGTAAATTCTTTCTATACCTAAGTTTGTTCATTGTTTTTTACCATAAGGGGTGTTCAGTTTTGACAAGTACCTTTCTGCATCTATTGAGATGATCATGTAATTTTTATCTTTCATTCTGTTAATGTGTTTTTATCTTTCTTTCTGTTATTTGATTTACAGATGTTGAACCATTCTTTCATTCTTTTTTTTCTTTTCTTCTTTTTTTTAGGGCTGCATCTATAGCATATGGAAGTTCCCAGACTAGAGGTCAAATAGCAGCAGCAGCTGCAGGTCTACACCACAGCCACAGTCACAGCAATGCAGGATCTGAGCCGCATCTGAGACCTATACCACAGCTCATGGCAATGCCAGATCCTTAACCCACTGAGTAAATCCAGGGACTCAACCTGGGTCCTCATGGATACTAGTTGGGTTTTTTACCACTGAGCCATGATGGGAACTCTTTTTCTTGCATTCTTTGAATAGCTCCTATTTGGTCATGATTTATAATCCTTTTAATATACTTTTGAATTTGGTTTGCTAGTATTTTGTTGAAGATTTGTACACTTATGTATATCAGAGATATTTTCTTTTTTTGTCATTATTTTGTCTGGCTTTGGTAGCAAGCAAGCTTATAAATGAATTAGAAAGTATGCTCTCTTCTTCAAGTTTTTGTAAAATCTTGAGAAGAATTGTTGCTAATATTTTTTAATTCATTTGGAATTTACCAGTAAAGCCATCTGGCCCTAGACTTTTGTTTTGGGGGAGCTTTTTAATGATTGATTAAATTTCCCTACTCACTATTGATTTGTTCAGATTTTCTGTGTCTTTATGATCCAGACTTATATGGTTGTATGTTTCTAGGAATACATTCATTTCTTCTAGTTTAGTCTATTAATCTATAATGATTTTTACTAGTTTCTTATGACCTTAATTATTTCTGTGGCATTGGTTGAAATGGTTCTTTCCTCATTTATGATGGTCAAATGAGCCTTCTCTTTTGTCTTAGTTATTTTAACCAAAGGTTCTTTCATTGTTTTTATGTCATATTTATCAAGAACTATCAATGAGATCCTGCTATATAGCACTGGTAACTATATCTAGTCACTTGTGATGGAACATGATAATGTGAAAAAAAGCTTGTGTATATGTACGTGTGACTGGGTCACCTTGCTGTACAGTAGAAAATTGACAGAACACTGTAAATCGGCTATAATAGAACACATAAATAAATAAATTTCTTATAGATTTAGAGAAAAAAAAAGGACTGTGAAGAGTGTGTGATTTTACACTACTTAAAAGCAGATAAGTGAGCCCATTACTACTTTAACAATGCACACTGAAGACCTAAGTGTTCTAAAATAAATTTAAAGATGTTAATACTCACAACATCAATAATATACAGTATCTCAAGCCACTATTACTACTACAGGGTTATAAGACAAAGGTCAGATGATGCCAAAGTATTCAGTGGTATGCATTACATAAGAAAAACTCTGAGCTTAGAAAACCCAAATATTTTATAATGGGCAGTGAGCTTTTTTGCCCTTGCCCTGGAAAGAACATTATCTTTATATTACTCAACTGGAAGCATCCCTGATCTTTATTCCAGAAGAACACACTCTCTCTGATTCTTTGCCATACAAATATCTATGGAAACACAGTCTAGACAATCTATGCCTCTGTTTCAAGACATGCAGAAATTCAAGAGACCTATGACAAACTGTGTCACAATAATTTCCTTCCATTTTTTCTACCTCATCTTGAACTTCAGGTAAATTTTTCCATTACATACCACTCCTTCAGCCATTTTAATTAAACTGACTGACATAAGCTTGGAAAAAGTCTACTTACCTTGTCTCAAATAGCACTTAATTAAGACTACTACAATGGGAATACAAGCATTAAAATTAGGATAACCTGTAATAATGACTTCAACCATACCCTTTATAATCCCCACCCACATTCCTGGACCTGGCAAGCTGAACTAATTCTTGATCAACATAAAAAGTGTATACATTCAAAAGCCAGATGACTTTCTCTTAAAACTCTGCTCTCACCTTGATTCTTATCCTGAAGCATTAATCTTGGTATGTCAGCAGGGTGTGTTAGCATTGTCATAGACTTATTTTCACCCAATAAAGATGGCCTAGGTCAATTCTATTTTCCAGAACAAGTCTGACCAGTGAGTTAAAGCTAGCCTTAATGCCTTCCAAAGCCTAGGTAATGCCATTTATTACTTCAGTAAAGTCAGGGACTAATTTAATATCACCTTTTCTAATTAGATGACTTCAGTTGTGGAGACAACTGCCCACCGAGTGCACATAAATATCAAGTAAATTATCCCTCCAGAAAGCTCTGATCTACCAGTGGTATTTCTTTAAACACTTGAAGGTCTACATGACCACAGTTAAGGTAGAAATCAACATGTTTTTAGGAGAAATTAATTAATTACTTATTAAAGTAATTAATTAATTACTTCTATACAAGAAGTAAAGTCTAGTTGCACATGGTGTCCCTGGAAAGAAACTGTTATTTATACTAATTGGGGTCCAAAAGTGTGAATAAAATAAATTGGGTCATCACAGATCAACAGAGTCGACAATATGACCTCCTCAAGGATTAGTAGGTCTTGGTGAAAAAAATATTTCTAACCCTTTTTTCTTTAGGGACTGAGAGCAATCAGTACAACCTATCCTGTTTTTTTATACCAACAGTTGGATTACATTTGTCTCTTTGACTAAGAGATTGCTATGAATGTTAAGTTTTGGATGTGGAAGGTGCAAGAGCTGGGGCTATCTCTTGTAGCTACTAAGAGACTTTTTTTTTTTTTTTTTTTTTTTTTTAATTTTTGTTGTTGTTGTTGCTGTTGTTGTTGCTATTTCTTGGGCCGCTCCCGCGGCATATGGAGGTTCCCAGGCTAGGGGTCCAATCGGAGCTGTAGCCACCAGCCTACGCCAGAGCCACAGCAACGCGGGATCCGAGCCACGTCTGCAACCTACACCACAGCTCACGGCAACGCCGGATCGTTAACCCACTGAGCAAGGGCACGGACCGAACCCACAACCTCATGGTTCCTAGTCGGATTCGTTAACCACTGCGCCACGACGGGAACTCCGAGACTTCTTGATATTATTAAAAGATAAAATCATATCATTTCAAATAACAGAATTATCTGGTAGGTAATGGCAGACCCAGCAGTCAGTAAAATTAATGGGTTTACAAGATTAAGGAGAGCCACATTAAGGTCTTTTCCTTTGGGAGGAAGGCTCTGGGAACTCTTCTAAAGGTAAAGGTCATTAACACTTCTCACTTATTTTTATCTTCCAGAATCTGAAATGTCTTCTCCCCAAGTGACAGGAATGTTGCTCCCCTTCCACCACCAAACTATGTGTATGTCTCATTCCATTAGCCTAACTTCATCTTTTATTCCAATAATCCCTACTTGTATTCAATCCTTTCATTCACAGGGGTCAGGTAGGAGTGGGACAAGGTTATTTTAAGATGTAACGAACCCTTCTTGGTTCACATGAACCACTGTAGGGGAAATTTAGTAGGTGTATATTCAACCAATGGTTCATTATCTTTATGATATAGGATCTAGTCAGTCTAACAAGAGAATTTGGGTGGCAGAACCAACCCTAAGTTTGAAGTTTTAAGACCTCCTTTGGCTGTGCTGCCTCAAAGTGCTCCAACCAGACCAGTTCAGGGGCGAAAAAGGAGAATTGTGCCCAGAAATCGTGCAGAATTCTAAATTGTTAAAGTTGGTCTATATAAAACCCTTTTTATATTGATCATTATCTAGGAAGTGATAATAATAAGAGGAAATAATCCTTTTCTGAAAGCAGCCACATTCAGTGGCCAAACTGCTTAAGAGGAATGAATTAGAAGGAAGTAAATGAGGTATAGTGGGAAATATTTTGAGAGAATTGAGGTAGCTTTCCCAATGCTAAATGATATCAGATCAGATACCTGTCACTGATAAGAATCAGGGGAGGTCCTCTGAATAGTCTATTAGTCATTGTTGAGTGGCTTTTTTCTTCATTGTCAGACTGCCGAAAAAAGTCTGGAAAACCAAACAAAAGGCTCATCTTAGTTTCAAGCACAAAAAGAGTGTGGCTATATTCAATTAATCAAACCAGAGTATCCTACATCTTAATCTGAAAAATGTCAGCAATGCTATCAAAGAAAAGAATTTCAATGGACGAAGTTAAACACTTAAGAAATATTTATTTCATGGCTGTCTCAGTAGCAAGGAGAAATCAGAACACACTTTAAATTCAACTCTACTGAAACAAAGGGAAAGATAATTTTTGAGAGTAGAATCAGGGTATCCTAGGCTATTTTTGTTTGCAAATTGGCCTTTACCAGAGAAAAAGTAAACTTTTTTTTTAATCTTCTAATTTTTCTTTTTATGACCACACCTGAGTGTATGAAAGTTCCCAGGCTTCGGGTCGAATCAGAGCTGCAGCTAAGGCCTATGCCACAGCAAGTCTAGATCTGAGCCACATGTGCAAACTATACCACAGCTTGCAGCACTCCAGATCCTTAACCCACTGAACAAGGCCAGGGATTGAACTTACATCCTCATGGGCACTATGTCGGGTTCCTAACCCCCTGAGCCACAAAGGGAACTTCATTTTCTTTTATCTTAATAATAGAAAGTAGTTTTACAACTTGGAATTAGGTGTTTACTGAAGTTAGGTTTCTAACTTCACAAATGGATTAGGAGATAGGGAGCTATCTTCCTTGATGGTTACATTTCAAAGGGATAACTCCTAGGTCCTTGAGAAAGAGTCTTGTACAGAAAGAGGCTTTACAATTTCTTTCACAGCTTGAAGAGGCAGAGAAAGAATTTAAAATAAAATATTTCTAAAGTAAATACCATAAGCAAAGGGAGGGGAGGGACTTCTGTAATTAGGCCATCTGGATTTAGTAAGGGCTAGGGTAAGAAGAAGGTCAGGGAAAGCAGCAAGAAGCCTGTCTAAAGTTCCCCATCAAGCCATCTTGGTCAGGGGTGAAGGATCGTTAACAGCCTAGGAATGAGCCAAATGCATGACGCAGTCCTTCTACTAGAAGGGGCCAAGAACGATAGTTTATGCAAAATCCCCCTTTCATAATGATATGGGTCAAATTTGGGCTGGAGTTGCAATTTTGGCAATGCATTGATATCCTCGGCACCAGAAACATTTCTTTTTTTGTGTGTCCAGTATATTATGGTGTTTCCATGTCTGGTAGAATGTTAGATCCAGGAAGCAGTAGTGGCAATCTGAGTGGTGTGGATCCAGTCAACACACTTGGTTCTTATGGGCCTCATCAGGAAACCAAGACTTATTGTGGGCATGTACATAAGTGGTCCAGACAGTTCAATCAGCAGCCATGATTTGTTTCAATCATTCATGGCCCTGAAAGAATTGCTTTATTCTGCCAGTCAGTAGTATTCTAAGTAGGAGACCAAATAGCTAAGCCATTGTCAGCAACCCATGAGTCAATAAATATAAAAAAGGTTCACTGATGTGACTATTGGATTGTGTTTTTAGAAAAGTCTTGCGTTACTCCCACTGAGCAGAACAAGCATGTCTATTTTCAGTTCTGAATAGCTTGTATTAGGTTGAACTAGTAGACATTATTGCATTTGAGTTTAGCTCAAATATCAGTGAAACAGTCCAGGAATTTACAGGAATCTCGGTGAACTGAGAGCCCAAATGAGCCAGTGTTTTTGCTTTGGTGGGTGAATAGGGAACAAAATTTGCCTTAGAGCAAGAGCTGTTCTTTTTTTCTTTTTGCCATTTGACAAATATTAAAGCCATTTATTGTCATTAAGTTAGAGCATTTTAATATACACATTGAATAGAAATACACTCTTTCACTCTAATTTAAAATTGATAAGTTTTGCCAAATTAACATCCTAAGACCTTGCACCAATTTACACTCCTAGTAACCGCATATAGATTAATATGTGCTTCTTTTTAAAAAAAATGTGAAGCTGAAGCGCTGCGAAGGTCAGGATGGCTATGTTTTTATTTACTGTCTCCACTTGACAACTGAGTCTTGTTAGTCATTTAATCTAAGTTGACTCCCTTCAAAATGGAATAATCTGTCAGAGAGTCACAGGCTTCCATGGATCAGGTATACAGATTCATCCTGAAGCCAGTAACATGCTAAGAGCTGTTTTTGTAAATGGGTTGAGCTGATAGCTGTGTCTGGAAGGCAACAAATTCAAAACCCCAAGGGATACCTCTAGGTGAGGACAGCCTCCATTGTCAGAGGTACTGATCAGCCATGTCACCAAGATTCAGAGACTAGTTTGTTCAAAGAGATCATTGTGGTAGTTGGGCTCCAAAAGTAAAGAGAATATCACGGTGTGCAGGGTAGCATCTATTGCAGCTCCTTGGTTTGTGCCTTGCCCAAAGGATGGATGCTAGTTTGAATGTTAGCTGATGTAAAGGACTAAGTAGAATTCCCACATGAGGAAAATGATGTCTCCCACACAAAAACAGTCTAGTAAGATGCTATGTATTTTTTAGTAGTTGTAGCTGAAGAGATAGCAGTGTTGACCACAGGAGATATTGAATGTTTTGGATCTGCCCATTAGGCCCCAAGAAACTTTTTTTCAGCTACTTGCCCCTGGTTTTTGTTGGGATTTATACTCCTTCTTTTTTTGTAAGATATTTGATATCACTGTTGTTACAGCTGTTGAAACTCATGCTTCTGATTTGGCAATCAACAGGATATCATTTATCCACTCAAAGTTTCAAAATTCTGAGTGTAGAAGCACTTGAACTAAATTTTTACCTCTTCATGGTAGGAACTTGTTATACTAACATTTCTCTACTTTTAGCCCCTCTGACAGTTCTGGGATAGGAAAGTATAAGCCCAGAACACATCAACTTCTTAAATATACTAAGGTGAAAAAGAATCAACCTAAAGAGCCTCACTTATGAGATTATTTAAAATTCCCTTTTCCACTACAAACTTTGCTCAAAAGACATTGCTGAATATGGACACATCCTCCTCCCACTGTTAAGGTGGTAGCTCAGCACACTTGAATAAGAGTATTTGGCCATTGGCTCCCCCTGGGGACAGGACATCCACTGCCCTACTAGTAATCATTTTTTCTTCCCGAAAGCAGCTGAGGTCAGTGCAGAGGGTAAGGGAAACATGGGGCTGGGGGGTGGCAGTGTATGGAAAGACAGAGTGAATCTGTATATGCAGTGCACACTCACTTTTAGTTACAGAAACCATTCACTCAATCAGAAATTAAACTTCCAATGTTTTCAGTCTATACAAAGCTTTGTGTTGAATAATAAGGTCTGCATTGCTGACCCTGTTTATTTCAGATTTAGAGGACTCCTTTCCCCAACAGCTATAATTAGACTATCTTTGGCTCTGGACATGCCATTTGCAAACCCACTGTCATACTAACAGCCCTTTCCCAGCCTGCACAGAAAGGAGTGAGCAACAACCAAGGTACCCTTTTGGCAGCTTGTTTCTATACTACCTCTTTCTGTTTATCCTCTAAAGTTCATAAACAGGTATGAGAGTGAAAAGCCCTTACTTCCAATCCCTTCTGCTCTTCCTCACATTTGGTTAAGTCGCAGATGCCAGAGAATTTTCTCTCATTCTCTAACATGATCATGAAACCTGCATTTTCTTTCCTCTTCCAGAAAGTCACATCTCCTCAGCATTCAATCTGTGCTGCCATACTGTTAAGAATTGTGAAGCACCTGAGTTTTTTTATCTTACTTGCAAGCTGATTAATTCACCTGTCAGTTTTATGGATTCTAGGAGAAGAAACAAGACTACTGGATCAGAGATGAAGGATTAATGGAGGTGACAAAAATGAGCACAGATAGATATTTGTACATAGTTGGTTGTATTACATAAGAGGAGCCCTGACCTTAGGGAACCTGAATCTACTATGTTTAATATTAATTATAATCACCTTTACTCTGGAAGAACATGTTATTTCGGTCTTTCAAGGCTGTTTACTAGAGGAAAAGACAATCTGGAACAAAGGGCACTCAGTTCCTCTGCTTCTGTAATACACGGGAATGATAGAGGCCCATGGAGAATGGTTTCCTGCAGTATTATAATGATTATAACAAGTATGAGATTTTGAAATAACCTTAAAAATGGAAATGGTAAATTTTAATGATCTGTTTCCTTTCAGTCCTAATTACCATGTTATAAAATATATGACATCATCATAAACATAGAATTCCCCTTTATTTGGTCATTATAACTATTATTTTTATATCCTTAGAAGTCCATTAAATAATGCCAAGATGTTTTAAAATCTTTTATATTTAAGCATTGCTTTATCCATGTTAAACTATTGAATAGTAACATTTATTATAAATTACTACAGGTGAATATTCTTTTATAAATTGAATGATGTTGTGTAACTTTCCACATGGATTCCATAAATATTCATTGGTTGCTTTGATTTTTTAATCTCCATAGTCTTCCTTTGAGGTGACTGTTGTGCTTGTCTGAGTCTTTAACCAACTCTGACTTGATTTGTTTCTACCTTTATTAATTTACAGCTTGAGGTTAGTGCAGTTGCAACATAAAAGGGAATACCTATCTGTATTTGAGGCTACATTAGTATCAGGGTATTGTCTATATTGTCTATGATTACAAAAGTCTTAGGGATAGTAACAACATGTGATAATGACAATTACGGTGGCTTTCATTATTTTTCAAGGATAGTGATATAAGTTTTCCCTTAGGAAGGTAGTCACTTTAATCATTTTCCCAGGCTTGGAGTCTGATTCCTAGTGACATCTCAGCATGATTCAATACTAGGCTGTGGGAATCTGCATGGCTAGAGTGAGAGCTTCAATAGATAATTATGAAATAGAACATAGTAAAGAACAAAGCTAACAGACTCTCTTGGGGAACAAACCAGGAAGCATGTTAGAATGGGAAAGAAGCCACTTTGTGACACTTGTTAATGTATTTCCAGTGAAGATTTATCATATTAAAATTCTGGATTTTATACCACCACAATATTCTGCCACGAATAACACAGGACACCTTGGAAGTTCCCTTTTATAGGAGTTAGAGGGCTTTTTCATCTCTCATTGACAATCTATACCCATGTGTCAAATGTATACAGTAGAAGTAGAAAAGCAAGCTCTCATTTTTTGCTTTGCATTGACATCTTCTCTGCATTTTGGTTCTTGGAAATTCTTTTTAGAATCAGTTATATTATTGAACAATACCTCTGCTTTCTTCACTGATAAGGAACTGATACTATTCTATTTTTTAACATTTCAATGAGAAATTAGAGAGGCTTATTAGGAGTTGCTAATTTTCCAATATAACTAATTTTCAACTCCAAAATTCTATATTTTAAAGCAAATTAAAATAAATATTGTTTTATAATTTTAAGAGTCTCTTAGTAGCCCTGAAAAGGTCTTTTCCTGCGATCACACACACACACATAAAGAGGATTAGATGTCATTTGCACTGGGATATGATACCACAAACATTTGCCACTGGCAAACACATTTAAGCTTCCAAATGAATGCAGGTTTCCATGGAAACAGCCTTAAGGTATACAGACTAGAAATATTAAATGTACATCACAAGTAGCCTCCAATTTCCATGCTGATTTCTGCTGGGGCAGAGGTCTACCTAACACAAGGATCTGTTCAAGGTCACTCCTCCATAGGAATGTGAAATGGGATTTGAAATTCTGGTCCCTTGATCTCTAGCCTGCTGTTCTGCCTGCGGAGTCACACTCTCTTCCAGCTGTTCTTCTGCTAGTATGTCCCTCAAGAACAGTTAGTAGTTCCCCTAGGTTCTTTGCTGTATATACAGAACAATTAAAGAAAAAATCTCTCCATCTACAGATAAAAATGAGTTCTAATTCCCTAGAGAATGTTCTGTTAAGCCAATTTCTTAGGTCATACATTTACATAGATGAATGTCTCAACCAAAAAAAAAAAAAAGCACACCGGTGGCAATTGCTGCTGAATAGAATTTATACATATAAGAGCCAGCATTGCCAGATTCAGACCACAAGCTCTGGTTTGAATTCTAATCTGCCATTCAAATATGTGTGTTTTAAACAAATCTCTTACTCCTGGAGAACCAATCTCACTCCTGTATGAAATGTAGTGAGAATAATATGACATTGTATGCTTGCATTACGAAAGTATTTTTAACTAAATAAATATAGTTTTGTTCACTCTCTGAGCCTGTTCTAAAAATGATGAGGTCATTGAATATGTTTTTTATGATTACTATTGCTTTTTTCAAGAGATATTTTGGATATCTTTAGAAACTAAAGAATTAGTTTAGAATTAGCATGCTTTCAGTAATACATAATAATAATGATAAAACTTAATTCAAAGTGCCTTTAATATTCAATAAATTTATGTCATAATACAAGAGTTCCAGAAGGAAAATGCTTTCCTTTTATTGCTGCAAGTTGGCTTCAGACTAGTTCCAGGGTCATATCCACATCTGAAAAGAATCTGTCTGTGTCAAGATTGTCTAAATCTTTTCCAAATGCCTCCCACTGGTTTTGTCTCATGTCACATTCCCTGAATTGAGGCCCAAGATGTGCCTAAAATAATAATTTACAAGGGAAATAACTGCCATATATAGTAAGGTATATATTCAGCACATATCTGCCTGCCCCATCTGTATCTCCTCCTTCCCACCCCCCACCCCCCTGCAGGCTGGCATTTTGACCAGATTCTAGTGAGGAAAAAGGTAAACACCTCAAGAAGTTAAAGTTCTGTTTGAAAGAAGAATGGGAGAGTCAAATATTGGACAACAATGAAGAAAGGCCACTGGAGCTAAAAACAAGATAATTTTTCAGATGCAGTTGATTAAAATAGCAGGTAAACTTGAAGGTAAGGTTTGCATGAAAAGACAGTATTTTTTTAATATAAAAATAAAAGAGAAGATGAACTTTTCCCTATTCTTCCTATTAAGTGCAGGTAAAAACTCTGTACATTATATACTGAACAAATACAAAACTCAAAGGCAGAGAGAGAGAAAGGCATGGCGAATTTACAACTTGAGAAATGACAAGGAGGTGAATTACCTGGGTTTTTGGTGGTGGTTGTTTTTTGTTTGTAAACATACCTCAAATACAGAGCTGAAGAAGACTGGCAACCCAGAAATGCCCATGGGTCAAACTGGGGAAAAGTGAAAAAGCCCTCTCTCTCTAGCCAAAGGACCAGGGAAGGAGGTAGGCTAGCGAGCCAAAATCTTTCAGACAATAACCACTTTATTTCAGCCAAGTCCACAGAAAAAGCTGTGTTCTCATCTCTACAGCAGCAAATGTCAACTAGGGGGAGACAAGAATTTCACCTGCACAAGGTTGTAATAAGTTACCCTTATTCCCTTTTTGGGCTGTAATCACAGAGGACCAAGTTAGGAGCTAGGACTTTCATACCTGCTGGCAAGGAGCTTACTACTGTTCATGGTGTCAGTGACACCAAGTGGGGAACCCAGGACTTGGGTCTCCTCAACAATAACATGGTGCCTTTTCCCTTTGCTATTGTGATACTGTCAGGTGGAGATTTAAGACTTTACTACTGCCTGGAAATAACAGGGCAAATCCCACTATAGTGTGAATGGAGACTTCCAGGGGAGCCAAAACTGCCATCCCCACTTGCATAAATGAGAAGCCCAAACCCTCTTTTTCAATGAAGGCCAAATGGGGAAGCAAGACTTTTACCTCCATCTGGCGGTAGCAAGGCAAAAATGTTTAAGAAAAAGCCAGGTAAACAAAAATTTAAATAAGACACATATAAAAACGAACTTAGAACTAACTGTCATATCTTATACAGAAACTAACACAAGATGGAGTTCCTGTTGTGGCTCAGCAGTAGTGAACCTGACTAGTATCCTTGAGGATGCAGGTTTGATCCCAGGCCTTGCTCAGTAGGCTAAGGATCTGGCATTGCCTTAAGCTGTGGTATTGATCGCAGACATGACTTGGATCTGGCCTTGCTGTGGCTGTGGTGTAGGCCAGAAGCTACAGTGCAGATTCGACCCCTAGCCTGGGAACTTTTATATGCTGCAGGTGTGGTGGCCTTAAAAGGAAAAAAAAAAGGAAAGAAATTAACATAAGATGGATTACAGGTCTAAATGTAAAACATACAACTGTAATACTTTTAGGAAAATAAGTCAGGAATAAAACTTTTTGGTTTTAAGAATAGGCAAAGTATTCTTAGACTTGACATCAAGCACAATTCATAAAAACAAAAACATAAATATGTTGCTATTACAATTAAAAACTTTGCTTTGTGAAAAACCCTGTTAAAACCATGAAAAGATCTGCAGTGTGATAGATGATATTCACAAATTACATATCTGGCAACTAACTATATAGGATATATAAACAACTCTCAAAACTCAAAAATTAACAAAAGGAAATAATCCCAAACCATCAGATTAGAACATGGACAAAAGACATGAGGAACTATTCACTGAAAAATTTATACAAGTAGAAAATAAGCATAGAAAAATATATTTATCATTATTAGCCATTAGGGAAATACCAATTAAAACCATGAGATTTTACTACATGTATTTTAAAATGTTAAAAATTTTTAAAAAGTAGTAAAATGCCAAATGCCACCTAGGATGTGGAGAAAGTAGAATATTTGTATAAGTTACTGGTAAGAACGCCCCAAATGCTACTGCCTCTTTAGAAAATGAAACATGTGGAGTTCCTATTGTGGCACAGTGGTTAATGAATCCAACTAGGAACCATGAGGTTGCAGGTTTGAGCCCTGGCCTTGCTCAGTGGGTTAAGGATCTGGCGTTGCTGTGAGCTGTGGTGTAGGTTGCAGACACAGCTCAGATCCTGCGTTGCTGTGGCTCTGGTATAGGCCAGTGGCTACAGATCCAATTAGACCCCTAGCCTGTGAACTTCCATATGCTGTGGGAAGTGGCCCTAGAAGAGGCAAAAAGACAAAAAAAAAAAAAAAAAAAAAAAAAAAAAAAAAAAGGAAAAAAAAAAAAAAGAAAAAAGAAAGAAAGAAAATGAAACATGCTGCTTAAAAAAAAAACCAACAATGAAAAACAAAAACCAACCAACCAAACAAAAAAACCAAACCCTAAACATGTGATTGGTATATTTATGGTATTTGCCCTTGAGAAATGAATATTTGTGTCCAAATAAAATAAGTACATGAATGGTAAAAGCATATTTATTTTATAACACCCCCAAAATAGAGATGCCTCAAGTGCTCTTCAACAGGTAATGCTTAAATAAACTGCAGTACATGCACATCATGGAATACCATTCACCAGTCAAAAAAGAATGAGCTATTGGTATAAGTAGCAACTTGGATGACTCTCTAGATAAGCATGCTGATTTTAAAATAGCTAACCCCCCAAAGTTGCATATTTTTGTATGATTTCATTTAATATAACATTCTTGAAATGATAAAATTATGGAACTGGAAAACAATTCAGTAGTTATCAGGGGTTAAAGAGATTGTGGGGCTGGAGGAAAACAGATGTGTCTACAAAGGAGCAGTATAAGGGATACCTGTAGTAATATGAATGTTCTGCTCTTGGTTGTATTAATGTCAGTATCCTGGCTTTGACTATATTAATGCCAATGTTCTGGTTCTGATATTGTACTACAGTGTACAAAATGTCACTATTTGGGAAAACCAGGTAAGGAGTACATGGGACGTCTGTGTATTATTTCTTAAAATAGTGTATATATTTGTAATAACCTCAACATTAAAAATGATTAAAAGATAAATGTTTAGGTATATTCTAGCTCTTATTGAAAAAGTAAATTGAGTAAAACAATAATAAAATTTATTTACAGGGCTGATTTTTCTAGAAAGTTAGAGAATTGAGAATGGAAGATATAAACAATGAATTCAAAAGTTACTACTTATGTTGCTTTCATGTCTTGGCTATTGTAAATACTGCTGCAATGAATATTGGGGGTGTATGTATCTTTTAGAATTACATTCTTCTACAGATAAATGTTCATTGAGATGTTCAACCTAAATGTCCACACACACACACTGCTCACCCATTAAAAGGAACAAAATAATATTATTTGCAGCATCATGGATGGACCTTTAGATGATTATACTAAGTGAAGTAAGCCAGACAGAGAAAAATAAATATAATATGATATCACTTATATGTAGAATAAAGGAAAAAAGCAAAAGATGCAAATGAAGTCATTTTCAAAATATAAAGATATTCACAGAGATAGAGAACAAACTTATAGTTTACCAAAGGAGAAAGGGGGGAGTAAATGAGGATTAGCAGATACAAATTTCTATATATAAGATAGATACAATAACCTACTGTATAGCAAAGGGAACTATACTCAATATTTTGCAATAACCTATAAAAAGGATCTGAAAAAGAATAGGTATATATGTATGTATAACTGAATCACTTTGCTGTACATCTGAAATTAATACAACATTGTAAATCAACTATAATAAAAAAATCAATACTTATCAGAATGAGGATCAGAACAAATGGATAGACTAGTGGAAAGCATTAGAAGGTATGGATGAAGTAGCTAATGAGAAGGAATTACTAGAGCTATAGTGCATTAGAATCTAAAATTGGGGTCAATAATCTGTGAGATTAAAGAAGACAAGATCAATTTAAAAAAGATTAGGAAGCAAGATAGTACACATTCAACAATGGATTCCAGCTAAAAGCACTTGATGAAGTCTCCTTCCAATTCTCTTCATATAGAGTAACATGAAAAAAAATTGAAATCCTATAATAAAATAAGAATTAAGATTATTAATGCATATTAATAATGAATGAAATCTAAAAATAAAGAGTAGATAAATCTGGAGATCCCTCAACAAGTGATTCATGCCAGTATCACCCATTAAGAATTCAAACTGTGTAGAACTCAACTCACCAATAAAGCCCTAAGGAGGGAAAAAACATCTATCCATCAGTCTACTGATCTATTGATCTATAGTTCTATTGATATATTATTTATTGATCATCTACATATTTATCTTTAATTCTATAGATGTTCATGTCTCAGAAACTCAGAGTTTATTTCAATAAGCATCCATCCATCTATGCATTCATCCACCTGTCTTTCTATTTTATGGCTGCATATTTATCTCTCCACTTTTCTGGATGAGTACCTTCATTAATGATAATATACAGAAATCATAATGTGTGTGTGTGTGTGTGTGTGTGTGTATTAAAAGAGGAGAAGCTGGTAGTAGCACAAAAAAAGAACAAACTATTGGGACTACGAAAAAGAAGATTTATGTTAAAAATATGCCATTGGAATTACAGTTTTTTTTCTTGGATATAATTGGTGCTTCATCTCAGAATGGGTGAGAAGTTCTTTATCTTTTTACAGCAGATCTGCAAAATAAATGACTGTTAGAAACTGCATGTGGCTAAACATTTTTGCTGACCTGACTTGAAATTAAATAGAGATATCCATTATTATACCCAGTGAAAAGTGAACTGAATCAAAGAGAAACCTATATACCTCTGGGTAAAAATGTCCTCATTTCATATAACAGAAACAAAGTGGAGGTGAAGCCTAAGTCAGGACATTGAGGATAACTCAAGAAATACAGGAAGAAATGTCACACAGGAAGAAATGTCACACTAAAGAGTCAGAATAAGAGAATTAATAACTCAAAAAATGAATTTTAATGATGTTTTAAAAAAGGGAACTGATGTTTTAAGTAAGAAAATATATAGGGCTTCTTTAGAGTAAAAACAGGGAATTATAAGGATGAAATAGATAACTGACTAGATAATAGAATGTTGTATACAGTGAGAAGAGTACAATAAATACAATGAAAATTTAGAAATATTATATTAGGAAACTACAATACTGAAGTAACATTCACATGGGATGTAATAAATAGCAAAATAGTGGCTGCAGAATACTGACTCGATGATGACCTTGGAGGGATAAAGTGATACAAATTCTAAGAAGGAAGCTAATATCTAGAAGAGGGATTTGGAGGAGAGAGCTATGTAATTGAAGTATATGATGAACTGTAAGAATAATTTTAATAGAATTAACAAAAAGAAAAAAATATTTAGGAAATTTAAGCTAATCTGTGTTACCATGTACACAAATTTAAATGGATTATTAGGTTCTGGAGCAATGAATTTGAAAAAAAAAGTTGTCAAATAACATATTTTAAAACATGTTAAGTAAAAGATGTGTAAATTAAATTGAAATAAGGGGTTAAGAAAGAAGGAAGGATGATTAAATGGAAGGAAGGGTTAAATTAGTTGCTGTAGTAGCAAGCCTCCAAGATGACCCTTAACAATCTCCATAGGCTGGCATGGCCATTCTTGTATATAGTCTCCTTCCACATTTACCAGGGTTGGTAGTGTGATTATCAAATTAATGATAGAAGTGTTCAGTCATATCGAGACTAGGTAACACAAGAGTTTAGCTTCATTTTGGGCCCTACGCCCCTCAGCTGGAAACAGCTGCCATGTTGTGAGCAACCTACAGAAAAACCCATGTGGTGACAAACTGAATCCTATGTCCAACTACCAGGGAGAAACTGAGAATTTCAACCATTGAACTGGGTTGTAACTCCATTCTCCAGTTCAAATTAAGTTTTGAGAAAAATGCAGCCTTGCTGAAAACTTGACTGCAACACTGTGAGAGACTTTGAGTCATAACCAATCAGCTAATTTCATTCTTTTCCATGTGGCTGTCCAGTTTTCCCAGCACCACATATTGAAGGGACTGTCTTTTCTCCACTGTATATTCTTGCCTCCTTTGTCATAGATGAGTTGACTGCAGGTGTGCGGGTTTAATTCTGGGCTTTCTATCCTGTTCCACTTATCTATATTTCTGTCCTTGTGCCAGGACCATATGGTTTTGATGACTGTAGCTTTGGTAGTGTAGTCTGAAGTCAGGGAGCCTGATTCCTCCAGCTCCATTTTTCTATCTCAGGATGGCTTTGGCTATTCTGGGTCTTTTGTGCTTCCAAACAAATTTTAAAATATTTTGTTCAAGTTCTGTGAAAAATATCATTGGTAATTTGATAGGGATTGCATTGAATCTGTAGATTGCCTTGGGTTGTATAGTCATTTTGATAATATTGACTCTTCCAATCCAAGAGCATGGTATGTCTTTCCATCTATTTGTGTCATCTTTGATTTCTTTCATCAGTGTCCTGTAGTTTTCAGAGTACAGGTCTTTTGTCTCTTTAGGTAGGTTTACTTCTAGGTATTTTATTCTTTTGGATGCAATGGTAAACGAGATTGCTTCCCTAATTTCTCTTTCTGATCTTTCATTGTTAGTACATAGAAATACAGTCAATTTCTGTGTATTAATTTTGTATCCTATGGCTTTACCAAATTCATTGATGAGCTCTAACAGTTTTCTGGCAGAGTCTTTACTTTGAAAAACTTATGGTTTCCAAATGAGACAGGTTGGGTTGTGGGGGGATGTGCTAGGGGTTTGGGATGGAAATGCTATAAAATTGGATTGTGGTAATCACTGTACAACTATAAACATAATAAATTCATTGAGTTAAAAAAATACAAAACAAAACCAATCAGTTAAGCCTCTCCTGAATTTTTATTTCTCCTGGATTTTCAACCATCAGAAATTTTGTGAAATAAGAGATGTTTTTTGATTTAAGATGTCATTTTGGGATCCAGGATCAAGATGGCAGAAGAGTAGACGAGGAGCTCATATTCTCCCACAAAAAAAATTTAAAAGAAAAAAAAATCCCATGTGGCTTAGTGGTAACAAACCCAGCTAATATCCATGAGGATGTGTGTTTGATGCCTGACCTCCATTAGTGAGTTAAAGATCTGGTGTTGGCATGAGCTGTGGTGCAGGTCACAGATGTAGTTCAGATCCCACGTTGTTGTGGTGGCTGTGGCCAGCAGGAGCCTGGGAACTTCTATAGGCTACACATGCAGCCCTAAAAAGTAAAAAACAAAACAAAACAAAACAAAAAACCCCACTACACACAGAATGATTCTCACAGAACATTTACTGAATACTGAACTCTGGCAGAAGACCCTGGACTTACAAAAAGGGCAAGAAAACTTCTACATAACTGGGTATAACAAAAGGGAAAGAGGAAGAGAGAGAGAAGAGTAACCAAGGAATCAGAATTGGACCAATACTCCTGAGAGGGAGCTTTGAAAGAAGGAATCCTCAAATTATGAGGCCACTAACTGGTGGGGAGATCAGCCGGGACAGAGAAGGAGTCTCAAAGCCCTAGCAAAAAGCACAGCAGCCAGTCTAAGGAGGGTAAAATAGAGAGGGAGCCACGCAGACTATTGTTTCCACTTCCTTGCATATCCCAGCCTGAGACACTTGGGCAGGAGCTGGTTTCTGAGGCTCAGGCTTCGGAGGTCAGTCCCGGGGAGAGGACTAGGTTGGCTGTGTGAGGATAGCCTGAGAGGGCTAAGGAGTGGTATACTACAGCCAAGGGAGGAAGAAGAGGAAGAGGGCTGGGTCTACCAAAGAAGTAAGGCATTGTAGTTGGGGAGTAAAAAAGGTGGTAGGGGAGGTGGCAGGACCACCACAGGGATTTCTTTCTCTATGCATGCAGGCTCTAAAGTGGCAGGGGGCCTCTTCCACAGGCTATGGGGGCTGATACAAACCACCACAGCCATCTCAGACTCCAGAGGTGGAAATGGCCAGCCACCACTTAAGATCTCATGACCAGATACCACCTTCCCCCACCTAGTAACCCCAGGGGTTGCTGTCATGGGGGGCCCTGAAACCAAGGGCCACCTGTTGCCCCCACCTCCCTGGGAACACCACTGCCAAGGGCCTCAGGTACAGTCCCCACCTCCTGGGAGTCACCCCTGCTGCTGAAGACCCCATAACTAGGTGCAGACCACTGCCCCCAACTCCCATGAGTCACTGCCATGGTCAAGGCCTGGTGACCAAGCACCACTGGCAGGTGCCACCCATGGTCCACACCTCTCTAGAAGCACACATAAGCCATGCACCTGCACATCACCTATCAAGGGGATAATGCCCTGCACACACTGAGGAAAAGAGACAGCAAGCATACAAACCAAAATCAGCCCTCACCCCCTCAAAAAACAGTACAGCTACACAAGCCACCCAGGGATCCCCTACATATAAATAGCCCTCCAAGACTACAGGAGATAATTGTTTTCCCTAAACTCACAGAGTAAAACACATATAGGCAAAATGAAGACACACAGGAACCATTCCAAGTTAAATGAACACGAGAGATACCCTGATGAAGCAAAAAAGGAAACAGACTTCTGCAGTCTAACAGAAGGTTCAAAAAGGAGGTAATTAAAATATTAAAGAAGGAAAAATGGCTGCTGACAGTAATTCTGATTACTTTAAAAAATAACTAGAAATCATAAGGAGGAGCCAATAAAAATTAGAACATTCATTTGCTGAGATGAAAGCTGAGCTAGAGGCATTGAATAGAGGCATGAATAATGCAAAGGAACAAATAAGTGACTTGGAATATAGAATAATGGAAATTAACCAATCAGGATAGCAGACAGAAAGTCAATATAAAGAATACAACTTATGTAAATAAAGAAAATAACTTAGGAAACATAGAAATCTATGAAAAGTTACATACAAATATAAGCAAACTAAATACCATCCTGGTTTTAAGTAATTTAAATGATAACCTTGATGTTAGAAACCTTCTACTTGCAGAGCATCCAGGGAGAAGGAACTATTATCCTAGCACAATGCTTGGCTGGGCAGTATAGCTATTACACCTATATTTAGGTATAATAATATAGCCACTGCTTATTGGTTTTCATGGAAGCATGGAAGAGATTATTTTGCTTATAAAATACAAGGTAAAGGAATACATGTGTAGGTCAACAGCCTTGGTGAGTAAAAGTGAGATTGTAGCTGCTAGAGGAAGGAGATATAAGGAGAATGAAAAATTGAGGAAAGTTTGGGATCACTAATATTCTCATTTTACTTGGAGGAGCAATGAGTCTCATTTCTGAATAAAACTGATGTAAAAGTTTTTTTCCAGCATATGGAAGTTCCCAGGCTAGGGGTCAAATTGGAGCGGCAGCCACTGGCCTACACTACAGCCACAGCAACGCCAGATCCAAGCCATGTCTGCAACCTACATCACATCTCATGGCAATGCTGGATCCTTAATGCACTGAGTGTGGCCAGGGATCAAACCTGCATCTTTATGGATTCTAGTCAGATTTGTTTCCACTGAGCCATATTGGGAATTCCAGAAAGCTTATTTTGAAAGTGAACAAAGTCACTAATCAATGAATGAAGCAAAAATAATAATTTAACAATACTTTTGACATAAAGGAGGAAAAAGAACAAAAATATCAATGACCAAAACTGTCATCCAGTATAATGTTATTATTTATTACATTATATATTATACAATGCACATATAAATTACAAGTTATTATTTGTTTGATGAATAATGAAATATAGGAATGATTAGCTTACAGAGAGTTAGAATGGTAACAATCAAAATGCATATAAAGTTGGTGATTCTTCAGGGAAAGCAGATTATGTCAGCAGAAACAGAGCAAACAGTTTAAATAATTGGCTTTTTAGAATCACTTGAATTGAGATCACTTTTATGAACTACTTTGATAAAAAAATTGAAAAGGTTTGAATCAAAAACACCATAAATAAAAATAACTTGCAACATATACATTGGAAAATAATACAAAAAACATGGGAAAAAAGGTTAATGTTCTTAACATGTGAAAAAATTCTTACTAACCAATAAAAAAATACAAGCATGTAGTTAAGTAATATTGAAAATAAATACAAATTTCATACAAGCATGAAATTGCTCAACATCACAAATGATCTAACATTAGAAATGATAACAAATACAACTTTAACATCAACAAAGATGAAAAAGAATAATTAAAAGCCATTTTTACAGATGATGGGTATAAGTGAACATCTTCATCTTAAACTGCTAACTTAAATTGGTAAAAATTTTTTAGAAGTTAACGTGGAATATGCATTGAAAACCTTAACTTGTGCATGCCTATGGATACAGTCATGGATTTCTTGGAATTAGTTTGGTCCTTATGATATAATCATGTTCTCGAAAAAGCTTTATCTCTAAGAATGTTCAGCCATATTGCTTACATCACAAATTTGGCAAATATATAAATATATTGCATTATGAAATTTAGTAAATAAATTACTGTTCAAATACAAAATGAAACTAAGTAATTAAGAAGTCCAAGTAGAAAACACTTATATACATGAAAAATTTTATAGTGTTTTGTTAAGTGTAAAAGCAGGCTACAAAGTAATATTCTCTCTATATTCCTCCAATTTATTTTTGATCTGGGGTTTGGGGGAAAAACATAGTAGAATAAACTACAAAGTAAATGTATCAAAATGGCTATATCAAGCAGTTGGAAATGTACTGCACTTTTTTCTTTTAAATTGTCTAAGGTGAACAAAAGAACAAATACATCCCAAACAAAATTCAGAAATACCAAATAAAAATTTCTGCAGAAATTTATGTAAGAATTTATTTTTATACTGAGGAAGGAAATAAACAACCTCAGATAAAGAAATCTTGGTGTTGCTGATCATTTCCTTGGTAACATAAAGAAAAACACAACTTTCTCAGAAAGTGGAGAAATTAATATGCATATAGCTGGGAGAAAATGTGTATCAGTCATGAGCTATAGCTTAATCATTTCTTTAAATAAATTACCTGGGAAAGTATAAGGCTTAATGACAAGTACTTTCATTTTTCTTTTTCTATAGCAATATAATCATTGCTGTGTATCTAATTGGAATGTATACAGATGCTGCTTATAGGACATTAGCAGTGGAAAATGGAACATATGGTTTTCTTTTTTCCAGGGAGAAAATATATCTTTTGTTTTTATTTCCTTTGATTTCTATCTATAACAAGAGATAAGGAAGAACCAATTACGATGCTGGAGTAAAAAAACAGTTGTCTTAGAAGTTTTAAATACAGAACTGTTCCAAAGTTCTGAGATACACTGAAGCCTGGGAGGCCACCACCTCCATCCACCACCCTTTGCCCCTGGACCAGGGACACAGTATCAAATAATATTCATTTCATTCTGCTTCCAACTTGCAGACCACTAGGAAAAAGAAACAGCCTCCTAACACCACATTGAAAAGACCTCCCTCCCAATCTGTGAAGCCTGAATGCTGGACCTTTAGAAAAAGACAGACTATACCACACTTCCTAACATGTTATTTTCCTCAGTTTAATTCATTTACCAGATTTGTCTCTACTCTCTTCTCATGGATTGCTTGAAGTTCCTCTTACCTGACAATTCCCAAGTGCTGTACTCTCCTAAAATTTTACATGCCTCTTCCAGATTTTTAAGATGAAATAAGTTTCTTTAAAGTTTGACATTTTCCCTTGAATACTCCCTATACTTTGTCTTTATTCTAAGGATACAGAGAATCCCATCCTATGTTATATATTCCATGCCCATATTTTCCATCCATGCCTACATTATGGCAGCTGAGCGCTGAAAAGCAAGCAGGCAGGCAGGCAGGAAGGCAAGCAAGCAAGCAAGCAAGAAATCAAGCAAGCAAGCAAGCAAGAGAAAAGGAAAGGAAAGGAAAGGAAAGGAAAGGAAAGGAAAGGAAAGGAAAGGAAAGGAAAGGAAAGGAAAGGAAAGGAAAGGAAAGAAGGAGGGAAGGAAAGAGAGAAAGAAAGAACACACATACAGGTAACACTTGCTTACACACTCAAAGTCCACACTAAATCTCTCACAGTATTTCTATGCTTTGAGGATGGAACCAGACGAGGATGTCTGGTTTTATTCAACAAAGTTTTGGAAGTCCTTGTCACAGCAATCAGAGAAGTAAAAGAAATAAAAGGAATCCAATTTGGAAAAGAAGAAGTAAAACTGTCACTATTTGAAGATGACATGATACTATTTATAGAAAATCCTAAAGACACTACCATAATACTACTAGAGCTCATCAGTAAACTTGGTAAAGCTGCAGGATGCAAAATTAATATGCAGAAATCTGTTCCATTTCTATATACTAACAATGAACTATCAGGAAGATAAATTAATGAAACAATACCATTTACTATCATGTTAAAAAGATTAAAATACCTGGGAATAAATGTACCTAAATATGCAAAATGTCTGTACTCTGAAAAGTGTAAGACACTGATGAAAGAAATTGAAGATGGCACAAAGAGATGTAAAGATACACTGCATTCATGGATTGGAAGAATCAGTATTGTTAAAATGATTATACTACCCAAGGCAGTCTACAGATTCAATGCAATCGCTATCAAAATAGCAATGGTATTTTTAACAGAATTTGAACAAATAATATTAAAATTTGTATGGAAACAGAAAAGACCACAAAAAGGCAAAACCATCTTGAGAAAGAAAAAAGCTGGAGGAATCATACTCCATGAACTCAGACTATACTATATGTGCTACAAAGCTATAGTATTCAAAATATGGTTTTGGAACAAAAAAAACAGACATATAGAGATCAATGAAACAAAATAGAGAGCCCAGAAGTAAATCCATACACTTACTGTTAATTAATCTATGCACAGACAAGAATATACAATGGAAAAAAAGACAGTATCTTCAAAAGTGGTGCTGGGAAAACTGGACAGCTACATGCAAAAGAATGAAATTAGAACATTCTCTAACTTCATATGCAAAAATAAACTTAAAATGGATTAAAGATGAGTTACCGTTGTGGATCAGTGGTAACAAACCTGACTAGTATCCATGAGGATGCTGGTTTGATCCCTGGCCTTGTTCAGTCAGTTAAGGATAAGGCACTGCCATGACCTATAGTGTAGGTCACAGATATGGCTCAGATCTGGCATTGCTGTGGCTATGGTATAAGCTGGCAACTACAGCTCGGATATGACTCCCAGCCTGCAAACTTCCATGTGCTGTGGGTGCGTGCAGTCCTAAAATGCCAAAAAAAAAAAAAAAAAAAAAAAAAAAAGTATTAAAGATGTAAATGTAAGACTGGATACTACAAAGCCCAGAGGAAAACATAGGAACACTCTTTGATGTAAATTGCAGCAATACTTTTTTGGATCTATCTCCTAAAGCAAAGGATACAAAAGCAAAAATAAACAAATGGCACTTAATTAAACTTAAAAAGCTTTTGTACTGCATAGGAAATCACTGACAACAATCAAAAGACAATCTGCTATATGGAAGATATTAGCAATGATATGACTGATAAGGGGTTAATATCCAACATACATAAAGAGCTCATACAACTAAACATCAAAAACAAAGAGATTAAAATTGGGCAGAAGAAATGAATTTTCATTTTTCCAATGAAAATGGCCAATAGGAACATGAAAATGAGGAGGAATGAAAATGGCCAATAGGCACATGAAAAGGAACTCAACATCACTAATCATCAGGGAAATGCAAATCAAAATCACAATGAGCTATCACTTCATACTTGTCAGAATGGCTATCACCAAAAAGAACACAAATAAAAATGTCAAGGGTGTGAAGAAAAGGGAAACCCCCAATACCATGACGGAAAGTAATTTGGTGCAGCCACCAGGAAAACAATATGGAGATTTCTCAAAAAATTAAAAATGGAATTACCATATGACTCAGCAATTCAACTCCTGGGTGTATATCCAGGAAACAAACAAACAAAAAAAGAAAACAGAAATGCTAATTCGAAAAGATACATGCACATCAATGTTCACATGAGTGTTATTTACAATTACCAAGGTATAAAAGCAATCTAAGTATCCAACAACAGATAAATGAACAAAGATATGGTGTGTGTGTATACACACACACACATATATACATATCTATCTATAGATATACAGATACATATACTTAATATAGATACATAGATACATATATCTATATATAGATACACATATATATACACACACACACACACGCACACAAAATGGAATACTATTCAGCCATAATAAAGAATGAAATTTTGCCATTTGCACCAACATGGATGGACTTGGTGGGCATTATGCTAAGTAAAATAAGACAAAGAAAAACACTGTATGATATCACTTATACAGTGAATCTAAAAAATACAACAAACTAATGAATAAAACAAAAGAAGCAGACTCCAAGATACAGAAAACAAAATAGGTTACCAATTTGGAGAGGAAAAGGGAGAGGGGCAATGTAGGAGTAGGGGATAAAAAAGAGTTATCATGAGATTACATAAAATTGTGTGTGAAAATTCTGAAAATTATAAAGCACTATAGAATTTTGACACTTTCATTCAATAAAATATTTAATAAAAAAGGCAAATAGGTAGATTGGGATAACTGATAACAAACATTAAAATTGCTTACACAGTCTTGAACCCACAGTAATCATCCCACAATATTTCCCTGTTTCCTTACTTGGCTTACTCTTACCATTTCTTACACACAAAAAACACACATTTTATTTTATTTTTTGAATTATTTTTTTAATTATTTCCCAAATACAATTTTTTTTCTACTTTACAGAATGGTGATACAGTTACACATACATGTACACATTCCATTTTCTCACATTATCATGCTCCATCATAAGTGACTAGACACACCAGGATCTCATTGTTAATCCATTCCAAAGGCAATAGTTTGCATCTATTAACCCCAAGCTCCCAATCCACCCCACTTCCTCCCTCACCCCCTTGGCAACCACAGGTCTATTCTCCAAGTCTATGATTTTCTTTTCTGTGGAAAGGTTCATTTGTGCCCTATATTAGATTCTAGATATAAGTGATATCATATGGTATTTGTCTTTCTCTGACTTACTTCACTCATAATGAGAGTCTCTAGTTCCATCCATGTGGCTGAAAATGGCACTATTTTATTCTTTTAACAGCTGAGTAGTATTCTATTGTGTATATATACCACATCTTCCTAATCCAATCATCTTTCAATGGACATTTGGATTATTTCCATGTCTTGGCTATTGTGAATAGTGCTGCAATGAATATGCGAGTGCATGTGTCTTTTTTAAGAAGAGTTTTGTCCAGATATATGCCCAAGAGTGGGATTGCAGGGTCATATGGTAGTTCTATGTATAGATTTCTAAGGTATCTCCAAAGTGGTTGTAACAGCTTACATTCCCACCAATAGTGAAGGAGGGTTTCCTTGTCTCCACACCCCCTCCAGCCCTTGTTATTTGTGGACTTAATAATGATGGCCGTTCTGACTGGTGTGAGGTGTTATCTCATGGTAGTTTTGATTTGCATTTCTCTAATAATCAGGGATGCTGAGCATTATTTCAAGTGCTTGTTAACCATCTGTACATCTTCCTTGGAGAAATGTCTATTCAGGTCTTTTGCCCATTTTCCCACTGGGTGGTTGGCTTCTTTGCTGCTGAGTTGTATAAGTTGCTTGAATATTCTAGCAATGAAACCCTTGTCAGTTGCATCATTTGAAACTATTTTCTCCCATTCTCTAAGTTGTCTTTTTTTTTTTGTTTTGTTTTTTTAATGTTTCCTTTGCTGTGCAAAAGCTTGTCAGTTTGATTAGGTCTGATTGGTTTATTTTTGCTTTTATTTTTGGTGCTGTGGGTGACTGACCTGAGAAAGTATTCATAAGGTTGCTTTCAGAGAATGTTTTGCCTATGTTCTCTTCCAGGGGTTTGATGGTGTCTTGTCTTATCATTAAGTTTTTCAGCCATTTTGAGTTTATTTTCATGCACGGTATCAGGGTGTGTTCTAGTTTCATTGATTTGCATGCAGATGTGCACAAATTCAGCAAAGTAGCAGGATATAAGATTAACATTCATAAATAAGTTGCATTTATGTATACTAACAATGAAATATTAGAAAAGAAATACAAAAATTCAATACTTTTTAAAATTGCGCCCCCCCCCCCCAAAATCAAATACCTGGGAATATACCTGACCAAGGAGGTAAAGGATTTGTATGCCAAGAACTATAAAACATTAATCATGGAAATTAAAGAGGATGTAAAGAAATGGAAAGATATTCCATGCTCCTGGGTTGGAACAATTAATATTGGAAAAATGGCCATACTACCTAAAGCAATCTACAGATTTGATGCAATCCCTATCAAATTACCCAGGACATTTTTCACAGAACTAGAACAAACCATCCAAAATTTTATATAGAACCACAAAAGACCCAGAACTGCCAAAGCAATCCTGAGAAACAAAAACCAAGCAGGGGGCATAACTCTCCCAGACCTCAAGCAATATTACAAAGGCACAGTCATCAAAACAGTGTGGTACTGGTATCAAAACAGACAGACAGACCAATGGAACAGAATAGAGAACCCAGAAATAAACCCAGACACCTATGGTCAATTAATCTTTGAGAAAGGAGGCAAAAACATAAAATGGGAAAAAAGTCTTTTCATCAAGTATTGCTGGGAAACCATAACACACATTTTAAATCTTCAGACTTTTCTTCTCATATATCTATGTTCCATTCTTCTCTCTGTAGTAACCCTCACCATGTATATCCAATATCCACAACATTTCTAGAAGATGATCTCATCTGAAAAATGTTTCTACAATAATAAATAATAATAATAATAATAATAATAAATTAGCAATAAGCCTCCTTATCTCTCTTGTTGAAACAGAGGAGGCTGATGTCTTCCTGTCTCAGGATAATCTCTCACCTATTCATCTTCACATTCATACTCCTTCTCAAGATTTTCATATTATTAATCCCATATTCTTACATCATTTGTCTGTACTATTAATTCAATATTATGTTTATTGAATATTGAACACCAATTCTGTGCCAGAACCTGTTCTTGAATCTTCCTCTTAGCATTTAAACATGCTGAATATTCTCCTGTGCAATAAATATTTTACCATAAACCCATATTCTTTCAAGTTACTTTCTCTGACACAACCAGGGTTCAAAAGAATTGCCTCTTGCTTTGAATCCAGATGTTTCTGTATCATTAGCCTGAAAAAAAATGTATCATCCAGTAGGCTAAGATTTATTCACCTTTGAGGGGCAGCAATCCAAAGTTGGTCCAAGCAGAGCTTGTTCTGATGGAATCATTCTTTCTACATCAAAGGAACTCAGTCTCGTTTGCACACTTGCGGGAGGCCTTAAAATGCAAGAATGTTGAGAATTAAAGAACAAATGATTTACTCTGTGCTTCTTGTTTTATTCAGTGTATCACTTTCTCTCCATACCCCTCATTTATGTGAAAAAATATTTAATTTCCTGAAGAACATAATGTAACCCTAAGTGTTATCACAAAATTGTATAATTTGAAAGACATTATCATTTAATAGATATTTTGCTGGACAGGATGATGAATTTAGTAATTATGAGGAGTCTATATGAGATTCTGAGAGCTTATTATCCCACATGATTTTAAAGATTTGTAAAATTTGATAAAAATTTTGGACTCTATTATTTACTTGCCAAGTTGGAGGAAATTATTTTTTTGTGAGTGGAAGGAATTAAAAAATGTTGCCTCTATTAAATGGGAAACAATTACTGGAGGCCAAGTTTCAGATTTGCAGGAAGAACACTGCTTCCCAAATACTTGCAAAAATAATTAGATAAGAATCACATTTTGTATACTCTTTAGTATCAGAAATACAAGGTAACACAAAGCAGGGTCAGATGCTACCATTCGATTTGTTTGCTAAAAATGAGGAGGCAAGGGACATGCTATTATCAGAGCCTCAAATTTCAGAAAAATTTGATAGTTCTAATTGTTCTTCTTGGCCAAACCAGTTTTTCCATTTATTCAACATATATTTAAGCTATACTTGGGCAGGTTCCCCACTTGGTGGTCTCAGCCTCTGTTTTTTGTCTGGAGCTACTATTCTTGTTGCTACTTTTTGTTGTGTATCGTACTTCCAACCCTATAGGACTTGGATGATGCTCAGTAATTTTTTTCAAGATCCATTTGTCACCAGAGATTATAAATATCATTTCGTCTATTTTCAAAGCCATTATTTACATAGAAATGGAAGCCATAGGCACCTTCTTAGAAGCAAAAGCATAGAAGCTTCTATGTTTTTAATCTGATATACAGCTTTTCATTCTACTTTAAAAGTATAAATAGACTGTATATAAAACTGTAAGAAAAAAAAAGATGTGGAATATAGAAATGTACATATGGTTTTCAGTCAAGATAGCCTAGGCAAAATGCAACTGCAAATAATCCCTAAATCTTAGTGTCTTAGCTCATTTGTTTTTTTGTGAAATGTACATGTCTGGAGATGAGGGTGAGGGTGAGGGTGGCTGCCGATGAAGGTCATGGAGAAGACGTGATTACTAGTTTGACTGGCAAGCTGGACCCTAGCAATGAGAACCCTCTCACTCCCTTACTGTCCTCAGAATAAGGGTCCTTTTTGCCTTCTCTTCTCCCCAAAGTTTCCCCAAGAATACAGGCTTGAGGTAGTAATGTGGTGATATATATAAAGGTCTTAACTTCAGTTAAGGTCCTACATAAACTTTTTTTTTGGCCATGCACATGGGCCAGGGATAGAAACCACACCACGGCAGCTACCCAAGCTGCTGCACTGACAATGCTGGATCCTTAACCTGCTGTACCACAAGAGAATTCTAAACTTTTAAAATTCTGGGGAGTAAGTGCAGAGATCTAATCATCTTGAAGCTGCTCAAGAGAAGCCTTATAAGTAAGGTTCCTTACTTATTATACCTGTCACTTACCAAAGTTGAGGGATTTGCCTCTTTCTAAAATGTCTCTTCTTGAACTGGGGCCAGTTTCAGATTATACTGGCAAGCTCCTGGGGTTGTTAAGCAACTGTGATACAGTTGTCAGATAAAGAATAGCAATATAGATTTATTATGAGGAATTGATTCACATGGTTATAAAGGCTGAGGAGTCCTAAGATATTTTGGCGACTCAGGAAAGCCAATGGTTTTATTTCAGTCCACATCTAAAGACCTGAGAAATTGGAGAGTCTATGATTTAACTTCTAGTGTGAGTTTGAGTCCAAAAACAGGGAAAGAAAAATGTCCCAAAAGGAAGACAGGCAGCAAAAGCAAACTGTCTCTTATCTCTGACTTTTTGATCTATTCAGGCTTTCAGTAGATTGGATGAGCCCACCTGCAGTGAGGAGGACAATCTGCTTTATCTTAAGTCTATAGATTCAAATCTTCCATAAATACCTTCAGAGACACACTCAGAATAATGTTTAACCAAATATCTGGACACTCTGTGGCCCAGTCAAGTTGACACCCAAAATTCACCATTATAAGGGGTGTCAAAGTTAATCTCAGAAAGGAAAGATATTCTTAGAACTTGAGACCTTAGACTCTGAGTTATAAATCTCATGTATCTTTCTCTCTAGATTGCTGTATAGACTGCCCTTTTTCTTATTAGTTTTATTTCTAAAAGTGATTTAGAAATTATCACTTTTAAAAATTATGAATGTAGAAAGACTAGATTTTCCATTTGAGGGGTTTCTTCAGTTAATAACTATAACAGAATCATTTCCCCAAGTAATGCTGCTGTGTTATCTTTGAACTCTTAAACTTGCACTCTAATTATAAATTTAGTATTAGAAATAGAAAGGTGTGGTAAGAGCATGGATTCTGCAAAAACACCTGAGAAGAATGGATTAATTGAAGTGAGTGAGTGTTACATGACTGGAACAGTCTTCAGTGCACAGTAAGAAATCAATATTCCAGTCTTATTTTTTAATATTTCCAGTTTTAGAATTACTCCACAATAAGTTTCCAGAGATGATTTGTTAGGGTAAAGGTAGATACATTTTAAATATTAAGAGATAGAGTCAATTTCCCTGGAAAAACTTTTCCCCTCCTATAAATAGAGCTTAATCATCCAAAGCATAGTTTGATTAAAATTCAAATATAAACAGTAGAAAATTCTTGGTTGATTACATGTGACTATTTTCTACGTGAACTGATTTCTGAAACTCTCTAGATCTGCTACCTGAAGAAGTTAGGGATGGCTTGTCTGAATCATGTTTTAATGAAAGAGATTTCTTCTACTACTCTGAAAATCTTGGGTAGGTTCAAGAGAAGGAGGAAATGGCACCCCCTTTATAAAAATTCTTAAGAAATAGAATTAAAATTTCAGGGCAAATTAGCATGAATTTCAAAGAACGTCCATAAAATAATTTTTTCTCTCAAGGAAATAAAAACATTAAAGTGACATGCTCAAAGAAAATATGCAAACCTTATATTACCTAGAGATTGGAAATATGTTTGGGGAAAGTACCTGTTGTTCACTCTATTCTCTCTCCTTGGCAGTGATCAAAAAAAAAAAAATAAAATAAAATAAGATAAAATTCATCTAATATCTTTTTCTAACCTGAAGCACGAAGGTGGTTTTCCTATTTTGAAGATTCTGAGAGATGTCTTTGTTATCCTCTTCACTGAATGGAGTACCTCTTATTTTTTGGACCCCCACACAGAGTCTTATGAGTGGGACCAAGAGGATGAGCAGTAATGTGATGCCTGGATAACTAATTACATTTCATAAGAAGCACCTGAACCCCTCACTGACCCTATGGTCGCATAAGAAACTAATCCCTACCTTCCAGGTTGAAGATAATGACCAGAAGGACATTAGAGATCAATGATTTTGATAATCATTGGTTAAGGACATTGTCAGCATAATGACATAGAATAATTCTTAAGAACAGTGTTCTAGTTAACATCATATTTGGCACAATAAGGGCAGGTTTGGGGGCAGATGTATCCTCAGGGAAAGGACAGTTATGGTGAATTTTAGATTCCAGCTCTTCTGGAAGCTGAGATGAGAGACATCAAGGAAATGAGCATTCATCAGATTGATGGCAGAGTATAGTGTTGTGGTGGACATGCCACAATTTGCTTAATTAGGCAGAGAGTTGAAGACAGATGTCTGAAATCAAGGTGCCAGAAGGTCAGTATCTGGTGAGGACTCTCTTCCTGGATTGTAAACAGCAGCCTTCTTGCTGTGTCCTCACAGGGAAGAAAGAAAGGGAGGAAGAGAGGGAGAGAGAACAGAGAGAGACCCCTCTGATGTCTCATCTTAGCGCATTAATCCCATTATGAGGGCCCCACTTTCATGATCTCATCTAAATCTAATTACCGACCAAAGGCCCCATTTTCAAATACCATTACATTTGGGGTTAGGGCCTCATTATATGAATTTGCAGGAGAACACAGTCTGGGCTATAGCAGGCTGAATGACATCGCTTACCAGTTTAGGGTCAGTTTCAGAGTCAGATTTGTGTAAATGTAGACAGAGCTGACAAGTTCTAAATTAACTTTTAGCACCTTAACTACACTAGGAATGCCTTCTACTTGATGAGATTTATGGAGTTAAGAATGAAAATTAGGGACTGTTTTTACATATTAAGGAGGAGACTGCTCGAGGTGGTAAACTGGAATTGGATTAAAACTGCCTAGGAAGAGGTTGTGGCATTTGCACAGGATCTGGCATAAATGAATCTAGGGTTTCCCTTTGTCATGAAAGCTGATGTATCTGTCTGGATTTCATTTACAAGGGTGGGTCTGTTCTCCTGAGGCATTAAATTAGAGTCTACAAATCATTTCTGCACTATGAACATAAATTTGTGCTGGCTGGCTTTCAGGTGAGTATCAGTGATGGAGAGTCAAGTGACTCTAGGTCATATTAATCAAATCTCCTACACTCAGTGCAACCAGTGGAGGAAAAGCTCACTACCTTTCTGCAAGTAAGAAGATGGTGTTGCCTATAGCTCTATGTGGATACAGACCCCAGCCTTTTATTCCCACTGAAGCCAAAAATGTTCTTCACTAGTGATGGCAGGAATGAAAACTTGAAAGAGGCTCAATATAAGGCTCAATATAACAGTGAAAAGTTTTTGTGTTGGTGGAAGCCACTAATGTGGTCCACTTAAAAGTTCCAATTCAGTTTTCAGAGCCACTGTAGGAATGAAATTCTCTGACCTGCCCATCACAGTCACCTCTGCTTAAGCTTTAGGCAGGTTTCTTCCTGCCTCTAGGTCCCTGATCTACCTTTTCTCAGGGAACATTTACTACAGGGAATTTGAAAATTCTCTCTCTGTTCCTTTGAGATATAAATTTTTAAATCCTCTAGAATTTTTACAACCCAGGAATGTCTTTCTCAAGGACCTGAGAACAATACCTTTGAAATGTCATCATAAAGGAAGATAGCACTCTTACCTCTCATTTTTTGTGGAAGGGCAGGAGCCTTAATTTGGCAGGTTCCTCACTGCAAGTTGTAAAACTATCTCCTGTCAGGAAGAAAAGAAAATGTGTACTTTTGTTTGGGATAAAGTCAATCTGCAAACACAGATGGCATAGCATCCCTCAACTTCTGCTCTTAAAAATTCTCAAGGCCTTTGTTTCAGTTGAGTTGAGTTGAGTTCTCTTGAGTTCTTGCCCTTCTCCCCTGTGGAAGAGCCTTGAATAAGTTGTCCTGGCCTATCTTGTCCTGTACAATTTTTGCTTTGACAGATGCTTCATTTTAGTGGGGCCTTGTGATTTGTTTTGGTCAATACAATGTTACTAACGTGTGTCATTTGCGGGTGAAAACTTTAAGAGATTTTTCATTCTCTCTCCCTCGGAGATTAACATTTTTCTGGTTGATGACAATTCCATCAGTATGGGTCTCACAATGAACATGACATAGATGAACAGAAGATACACAGAGCTCTGAGGTGACCTTAAAAGGCATGTGATTTAAGTGAGACATAAATTACATTTAGCCACGGAGAATTTGGCTTTGTGATACTACACTACATACCCTCATATAGCCAAATTGATATAGGTTCATATAACCCTGAAATGGGGAAGGTGAAAATAAAAAGTTGAGCCATATGGACTCCATGTGGATTATATCAGAGTAATTGACCAGTAACTGCTTTAAATGTGCCACAGCTGATTTGTTTGAATTATCTATTTAATGCTGACAGTTATTTTCATAAAAAAATCTCTTAGGACATTCTTTTATAGGAAAATTTCCTTGAGGAGTTTGAGCAGAAGGTAAGAAAAAGAATCAGACCTGCCACTGGGACACATATTCAAACTACTGACAACACTAACAGAACCAGGAATTCAATGGAGTGGGCTCCGTTCAAGAGGAAATATCTTGAGTTCAACAGTGTGAAGCTACCCTCCAGTGACAATGCTCTTCTGCTTTCTCAAGTTTTTCAGTAAGATCTTATTAAATGTTTCAGTATATTAAGATCTGTGGAAGAAAAACTGAGGGGAAATAGTGTGTTTGTGACAAGTGGTATCATATGGTAGCAATAGCCTAAAACAGTTATGGGTAGTTTTAGAACTGTGGGGATAATTGGGAGTGGTCTGTGGACAAAGCTGGGTGGTATGCAGAGTCAGGTGATACAGGGTTGCAAACCACTGTGCAGATTCAGTTAACTTATGTGAACTAGCAAACTTTCCATTCTCTTTAATTCTCTAGTTAGAGATGGAAATTCTGAAATGGAAGCTAAATCCTGCTATCCTCCTGGAGAAATTATTAATACCAAAGACTTGAAGTTTAAATAATAATGAGACTGAATCTGTACCTATTAGCTAATGCATTCTGGCTACATACGTGTTAATGCATTGTAGATGTGAGCGCAGTTACTAATACATGGTTAATATTTGAACAAGCTAATTGATGTCCTATAATCTTCATGGTGAATTTAGAAGAATAGCTATTTTGACCAAAAAATGTCCAGATCACCTTTTCCCATTTCTATAAATTTACAATTTATTTCTTTTTATGCCTATGTTGGTGAGGTTAACAATGTTTAATTTTATTCAAGTTCTATACTTTAGGAAAAGGATGACAGTTAAGACATCTATCCACCTTTTTGTGTTCTGGAAAAGGGCTATCTGCAAAAACTTTCCTACCCCAAATATGACTTTGGTAGGTTCCTCTCTCACCCTTTCCCAATGACTTAGATAAGACCACCTCCACTCTTACTCAGATTTCCTTATTTATCTGCCTTTAATGCTTTGAGCATTAAAACAAGTATTTTCAAAAAGCTAGTATTATAGTTTAGAATTCTAACTCAAAACTATTTGACTCATTAATCTATGTTCTTTCTATCAACCTGCTCTCATATATATTGTGGAGGTAATTAAAATAATAATGCTCATAAAAATTACCAGATTATCTATAGTTCTATATTAAAAATAGATCAAAGATAAATTTTCATTTCTCCTTTTATTACCCAATCTATGACTTATGTTTGAATATTACAAAATTATTTATCGCTAAATGAAGCATTATAGCTTAGATACTTCTCTAAGAGTTCTTTGTTTTAATCAGTTTCAAACATATTGAGTGGTTAATAATTTTGAACTAGTTCAATCAGATTTATTCTGAGGAATATACAATGTATAAATAACAAATGTTTTAACTGAGTATCACACTATTACATACCAATTAGACTGGAATATAGGTTGTAAGGTAAGCTTTGATTTTATGTGAGACTTTACAGAGTAAACAAAAAAAACTTAGTGAACAACATAATAAAAATGAACTTTATTATGTCATCTACTCTATTTAATTTCTCTAGGGAAAAGAGTAGCTTGGGAAAGTATAAAGTTAATATCTGGTTTTGGTCATACTACTTTTTATTATTAAATTTAGCAAACACATAAAACTGATTAAATCTTTATTCCATATACATATAATATTTTTATTTGTAAGGAATATTGAAACACATAGATTAAATCAGTGTCTGCAATCATGTTTTCCATTTTTGGTAATAAATTTTAAAAATTATAACTTGACTAAAATGAATTTTTAAAACCCAATCTTAAGAAATGCCTTTGAAAAGGAAAATTATATCTAACATATCTGTGGAAGGAAATGTGCTCTTTCAGGTTGGTTATGTTCAGGATCATCCTTTTAGATTTAATCAATCAAGTGTTAATACCATGCGTAATGTACAAATGGAATCAATGAGGTGTGGACTGGCAGAAGGCAGCCTAAGCAGTAATATATGCATGATGCAATATGCATTAGGCTATCATTTCCTTTGACGGAACGTCTCTTCTTCAACCCCTAAAATGCAATCTAATAACCTTTCACATTTAAGAGAAAAGTGTCAACCCTTGAGAAGTGGGCAGAAGAAAATTCTACTTGTCTGTGCCCAGATAAATTAGCCTTACTGAGAATCATTTCTGGGTGCTAACTATGTTATGGCTCATCCTCATTTCTCACTCTCTATGTTGCGACCTATTCAAAGACATCATGTAAACGTTTTTTACTGATTTGCTATAGATCACTCCTGAGCTTAAGGGCTATGTCAGAGGTTGTAAAACATGTCTGTGTCAGTGCCATCTGCTAATAGCATCATTTAACCCAAGCTTAACATTTACACACTCCATCATTTGAGGGGAATGATTAAATAAATTCCTTCCGATACAAAGAAATTACAAGCTCCTGGGACAAACATACCTTATTAATAAACAACACCTACCACTCCCTGTAGACTATGTAAAAAAAATGTGAAAGCTAAGGGAAGAAGTCAAAAATAAAGGACATCTTTTAAGATCATATAAGTGGGCTTATTAACTGTTTGAAGATCTAGTAATACAGATATATGTGGAGGAACAAAAGTGAGATACCAAGAACTGGGGAGAAGACCTCATGGTGCTGACCCTAAGGCAGAAATTATCCATTTTTATTCTCCAGTTAAGAGGGTCTCTTGAAGACTACTCTCTCTTCTTTGAGTGCTTTAGACAAGGAAGCATTGCAAGTATATTGAAGAGAAGTGAAAATCTAGAAATTTCACTTTTTCCTGTCCAATCCACCCAGGACTTTTAACTGGATGGAAAGTTGGGCTAGAGTGCCCTCTAATGTCCTTTCCATGGGTTATTAAACTACGGTTCAGCTTTTAAACTCAAAATCATGAAAAATTTTTGAATTGGAAAGATTTTCAACAAAGTGAACATGAAGGGATTTTCATGATTTTCTGAGAAAAGGGATCTCTTTAAACTTCTGAGTAGGTTTAGGTATGGAAGTAGTTTATGGTTGACTGGAGGAACATAGAGAAATAGAGATGGAGGAGGAGTCATACTGTCTTCAATTCATAAGCAATATCACTGCAAAGAGATAGGCACAGGTAGCATTTGCAATGTGCCAGTGCTAAGTGAAATATCTCCTGGAAATTAATGATAAATTGAGCCAAACTTGCGGGGTTCACTTTAACATTTTTATATGTCATACGGATTTGTATTCCAGAAAAAGTTTGCATCTCTCTAATTTTCTGATCTAAGGTAAAGATCCACAGAAATTCCATATAGAAAATTTCATACTCTAGATCTTTTTTTCTTTTCCTCTATAGTTCTTGAATTTATTTAAATTTAATTTCTTTTTCCTTAACTGTTTCAGCCTCTGATTAACAATTTGATGTCATACCACTACAGCTTTATGTATTCTAGATGTCCCAGAAGCTAGGGGAAAAAAAAAATGAGAGGTTCATATTTAGGGTTGATCTTTGTCATGTATGCATATAAGTATCCAAATTCCTGAGGCATCAGCCATTGAACAAGAGGAAAAAATCACATGCAACATGAGGCACTCATATGCCCATAACCTTAGCTAGACATTTTATTTTTCTAGATAATTGGTCTTATGAGGAATGGAATGGGTAATGGAGGGTGATTTCAATCTTTTCAGAGCTTTAAGCTCCAATAACTAGTATATATTTAATGCTTTATTTCTTTGCAGGGAGAAAAAAGTTAATTCTCTGAACCACGAAATGTTGCAAAGATGGTGGTGGTAAAATGAGGTACTTTAAGCAGAGAAAAGAAATATAGTCCAAAAAGCTAAAACTCAGAAAACGTATAGGATACATGGATAATTCTATTCAATTCAATTCAACTCAGCTCAGCTCAATAAACTATAATTTCACTGGGAGAGCATACCAGGAGATTAATAGCTGAGAATAACTTAGCTAATACTAATTGGAATAAAAACTAAATGCTTCTGAATAATATACAGAAACTGGCCTTTTTGTAATTATGATGATTCCTGTTTTGAGATTTTCATTTAAAAATAAACAACAGTGGGAAAATAAAAATAAAATAAAAAAAAACAAACATGGTCATGTGTACTCGTATAAATAGCTAATATCCCAATATTTGGCACTTCTGATCCTAAATTTCCACGTCATGATGAAAAGTTTTCATAAATCCTGGTTTCAACAAAATTAAGAGTTGTGGCCATATATTGTAATTTCTGAACACCAACAAGGATACCATTCTGAATTTCAGATACAAATTGTCAACTAGACCACCCTGTCTTTAACCCAGCTTAAAAAAAATCACAAAAAATATTTAACTTTGAGGATATAGAATATATAAATGAAGGAAAGAAAACTATAGGAACCATAAATACTTATTAATCTCATTGTAAGTCAATTGCTAATGAGTTGAGCCTAAAGTGTTGTGTGAAGGGATGGCAACAAAGATACTCTTGCCATTTTCTCTCTCTCATCTATAAATAATGTAAGAAAGCAGGGTTTTTGTTTGCTTGCTGGTTTTGTTTTATTTTTAATTCCAAATGTGGTTTGAAGCAGACTGTGGTTGTAATGTATGGAAATAAAGTTACTAAGCTATCAAAGTGGTTTCATGGAAGTTTAAAAACTAGAAGGAACTTAAGACCTCTGACACACTATAACCACTGCTAAGCATTTTTTTTATTGAGTTATAATTAATATATTAATTTCAAGTGCACAAAAGTGCCATTTTATTTTTATAAATTAGGAAAGTGTTTTAAAAATACAGTTATTTGGAGGATTTTTAAGAATTGTTGATTGTTGTGCATTTGGATATATAATAATATATATACCAATTACTCCAATGTATGGTTCTTTAAATATTCAAAGTAAATAGATTATATAAAAATAAGTATATTGAAGTTCCAGTTGTGGCTCAGTGGAAACAAATCTGACTAGTATCCATGACGATGCAGGTTCGACCCCTGGCCTCACTCAGTGAGTTAAGGATCCAGCTTTGCCATGAGCTGTGATATAGGTCGCAGACACAGCTCAGATCTTGCATTGTGGCTATGGTATTGGCTGGCAGCTACAGCTCTGATACAACCCCTAGCCTGGGAACTTCCATATGTTGCAGGTACAGCCCTAAAAAGACAAAATTATGTATGTGTGTGTGTGTGTGTGTGTGTTATGCAACTAAGTACTATTCTTTTTATGGCTTCTTCATTTGTCGTTCCAGTCTTTCATTACAATTTTATGAAATTCCATATATGTGCCAGGTAAAGAACACGTGTTTCTCACTGGGAATATTTTAAAATATTATGAAGTCTACAAATAACAAATGCTGGAGAGGTTGTGGAGAAAAGAGAACCCTCCTGCACTGTTGGTGGGAATGTAAATTGGTACAACTACTACGGAAACAGTATGGAGGTACCTTAGAAAACTACATATAGAACTACCATTATGACCCAGCAATCCCACTCTTGGGCATATATCTGGACAAAACTTTCCTTGAAAAAGACACATGCACCCGCATGTTCCTTGCAGCACTATTCACATTAGCCAAGACATGGAAACAATCCAAATGTCCATCGACAGATGACTGGATTAAGAAGATGTGGTATATATACACAATAGAATACTACTCAGCCATAAAAAAGAACAAAATAATGCCATTTGCAGCCACATGGATGGAACTATAGACTCTCATACTAAGTGAAGTAAGTCAGAAAGAGAAAGAAAAATAACCATATGATATCACTTATATCTAGAATCTAATATATGGCACAAATGTACCTTTCCACAGAAAAGAAACTCATGGACATGGAGAACAGACTTGGTTGCCATGGGGAAGTGGGAGGGAGTGGGATGGACTGGGAATTTGGGGTTAATAGATGCAAACTATTGCCTTTGGAATGAATAAGCAATGAGATCCTGCTGTATAGCACTGGAAACTACATCTAGTCACTTATGATGGAGCATGATAATGTGAGAAAAAAAGAATGTATACATGTATGTGTAACTGGGTTACCTTGCTGTACAGTAGAAAATTGACAGAACACTGTAAAGCAGCTGTAATGGAAAAAATAAAAATTATAAACAACAAAAAAATTAAAGTATTATAAGTGCAAATGTAGATGAATTCATTTCTCAGTTTGATCTTTTACTTGAATCATATCAGTGATTTGAGATGTAGGATTTGACAACTCTGGAATTCTTACACAGATATTCCCTTTTCATAAAAACTTGATTCATGGCAAAGAACAAAAATCACAGACTTCTGATTCAACTAGAAGAGTGTCTGAATTCCAGCTTCTCACAGTTATGTGAGATATAGTGTGTTAAGCCCACTGTGCACTGCAGATATTAACAAAATGATAGGTTTCATTGCTGTTCAGATTTCTTTGGAGCTGGACATTTTCCTTCAGTACATGCTTCCACATTATAGATCAGCAGACTGAACAAATGTGTTGTATGTGAATGTATATATTTGAGTTTCTCCACCCTCATGTTGAGTCATAATACAACAAAATAGGAGTTTGTTAACATAAACTGTATCCATCATATCATTTATTATCGGAAGATTACATAAGGAAAATAAAAGTTACAGACAATTTGACTCTTAGAAATAACTATCCTCGGAGTTCCCGTTGTGGCACAGTGGTTAACGAATCTGACTAGGAACCATGAGGTTGCAGGTTTGATCCCTGGCCTTGCTCAGTGGGTTAAGGATTCAGCATTGGCTGTGGTGTAGGTTGCAGATGCAGCTCAGATCCCACGTTGCTGTGTCTCTGCTGTAGGTCAGCGGCTACATCTCCGAATAGACCCCTAGCCTGGGAACCTCCATATGCCGCAGGAGCGGCCCTAGAAAAGGCAAAAAAAGACAAAATAAATAAATAAATTAATTAATTAAAAAATAAAGAAATAACTATCCTCAATCATTCCTATCTTTGGATACACTGCAAGAATTTTAATCATGTAGTCCATCGGAGATTTCTGCTATCTGTCCTACTACTAATAGCTTATGCTCCAACTTTTTGGTAAATGAAAGTCCATTAGTCATGAAGTACTCTACTCGAGAATCAACCTCTAACTGGTATCTGAACTCTTTTATTTGGAAGTCAGCACAATATCCATATCATAGCTTTAGTCTCAGCATCTTTATCTATATCATGGACATATTATTTTCATTTTACTGTTTTTTTTTTCCCCTCCAAACAAAAACAAATTATACCCTGGAATATGAATACTTCTTATTCTTTTTCATTAAACAGAAACTGATGGAAAGAAAATCAGCTTTCACAATGGAAGGTGAAAGCAAGCTCTGTTTTCTGGAATTCTTAATGAAAAAAAATTACAATATTACACTAGTTGTGAATTCATAGTCTTTATTTGAATGATGTAATGAAGTTACTTCTCTTTTTCTTCAAGGTAGAACTATTTGTTTCTCCAATGTCATAGATTTAAAGAATGACCCCAATCTACTTTTTCTAAGCTGAGGCAAACACACACATATGCCCAAAATGTATCTTTAGCATTCTAACTGACTACTTTTTGATGACTTGTTACAGTATCCCCACCCATCACCTTAATTCACACTTATTTTCTCAGTCATCATTTTGCTTCCTTAGAGCTTTAAAACTTTGATTTACTTAATAACTCTCTCATATTCATTGATTCTTATTTTCATGAGCAAAATTCATCCTTCTGCAACCTTGAGCACTACTTTCATTTGTTATTCATTCATTATTCATTGTATCCATTGTAATCTGAATCATGTTTAACTTCTTGCAGCAGACTCAATGCATATGGTAAATTAGATCCCTGGGGGAATGTACAATAGTTTGAAAAATAAAACTGACTAATATGACCTTCTTTGAATCTCCTAGGCCAGTGATTTTCAGCTTTATCAGATACACCTCTCTTTTTAAAAAAAAAAAAAAATTTACTACTTGCAGTTAAATCCATAGATAATATAGCTTACTTGCGTAATAAAAAAATCAATGTCTTAACTGTAATGCAAAAGAGAAATAGAAGGAAATAAAGTTATAATAAAATAATTTGTATTTTAATACACAAATGCTCAGCCTTACATTTCTAGAAAAGACTGCTAGAAAAGTCAGATGCTCATAGATGAGCACACTTGGAATCCAACAATTAGAAATGCAGACTGATAATGCTTTGTTGTATTAAGTTAGCAGCTCTAAAGTGTAAGCAATTATTGTACAGGTAACTAATACACATGTAACATTGTCATCAATGATACAATTTCTACAATGGTAAACAACTCTTTAAAAAGATCTTAACCTCAACAAAGAAAGTGCCATAGACATTATTTAGTAACTCTCTTTCCTGGAAAGGTCAATGTATATTAAACTTGTGCTACTTCTGTTGAAAATGACTGTGAGAGTCTAGGAGAATTGTAACTTAACTGCAGTTCTATATATTAGCAATCTCTAAACCTATAAAAATAAGTTTACTTAACAATCTTGCTGAAATTCTGTTGGTTCTGAAAGTTGTTCTAAAAATTCCGATTCTTTTAAACTGAGTAATATTTAGTCAAATTTAAATTTTCCTTTTTTGAATATAGAAACAATGTAAAAAAGTTTATAAGTTATTGATTAATTATTTGTCACATTCAAAATAAAGGTGCAAAATATAATTTAAAACATACAATAATTGACTGTGTTTTTTGAGTGTCTATTTCAGACTCATTTAAAGGGCTCTCAGAGGAATAAGTCCTGCAAATAATCCTTTGGGCCAATAGTGAATCACACAGGGTCAGAAATTAGTGGTTTCCCAAGAATACAATTGAAATTTATTTATTTTTCTTGGTGGACATAAAATCCATTAAACACCACATAGTGTAGGCAATACCTTCAGTTACTTTATTTAGTATCCCAAGTTAATTCCATTACTCTAAGTACCTATTCATCAAAATTTTAAAATGCATTTAAATAGAAAAATCTTCATTTACAAGGCAATATTACAGGCACACAGAGTCACAAAGCCACAGTATGTATAGTAAATGCTTTAATAATGTAATGTATAGTGAAAAACTTCTATTGAATTCCTCTATCTATTCTCTTAATAGACTCAAGGTCGTTATATGCCAAGAAAGCTCTTGGAGTACAATTTAAACAAAACAAAGCACTTTTAAAAATTTACTTTTTAAAGAGACTTTAGCTTATTAAGTTGTATCAGTTCTTTGTGTTATAAATAAATATTGTTTGCAATTCACATCTGACAAATATTTTCCATATCACTCGGGATGAAACTGCTAATCTTTTGTGAAATTAAGGTCAGCAACTTTGCTGAAGTTTGCAGTCAAACTCAAGAAAAATGTAACTATACCAATGAGGATTGCATGATTCATTACAGACTTATAGTTAATAAAATTGCTAAAGATTATAACATTTCTTCTGCCATATATGTTGGTACAATGTTAGATTTTATGAGAATGAACTTTGATTTTCACTGCTTCATAGCCTCTTACCACACTTCTGGCACTGAGTGGCAACACTGATCATGAGCATTTATCCTTCCACTGTAGTTGGCCTACAGTGTAAATCCCAGCTTAAGGTATTCTTGGCCTTTATCAAAGAAAATTTCATTCTACAAGTGGCAAAATGTCCTATTCTCAGCCACATGGCTCCAAAGCATGCACATGGGAATAGGAGCCACAGCAAGCCATTATGAACAAGGGCTTTTCTCTAATGAGTTTATTCACTGAACCCTCAAAATATAGACCCTATAAGTGGAAGCCAAAAGTCTGAGTCCTGCTGCTTCCATCTTTCAACCCCACTAACTTTTCAGAGAACTCTAAGAAGGCTATATAATTTTGTCCTTTACTTTTCACTATGGTAAGACTAAACTATTTTTACAAAAATTAAAACAAATATGTATTTACTTGACTAGCCTAGAATTATAATGAAGTAAATAGTTTATAAATTCAAAACTTCCATTTAAAAGTAGAAACTATTCAGTAAACACAATGCTTAATATTTTCTGGTCTGCTGTAATGTCAACTTGATCACAGAAAATCAAAGGAAACAATTTCTGTTAAGTTAATTTTGAATTTAACAAGAACTGAGCCCCCACAATAAGTAAATTCTATACATTTTCCTAAAATATTAATTTAACTATACTATAGAGAGGTCATAATTAAATGAGCGTATATTATTTTTAGAGGATAAAGCAGATACAATAACAGCTGTATTCCTATTATTTTAGAGAATAAAGCAGATACAATAACAGCTATATTCCTGTTCTCAAGATATTTCCATTCTAGAGAGAAAGAGATATAAACGCATGTTTTCAGCAGAAGTAATTATAGGATTTCTGAAGAGGGGGAGAATATTGTCTTCAGGAGTGTTACAAAAACTAGCATCTTATGGAAGAATGGTTTCAGAATGTGAGATAAACAATACATCACAAGAGGCAGAAGTAAAAGCAACTGCAAAGGAATGAACTAGTGCCAAACTAGTAACCAGAAAATATAATCTGAAAATGTGTCACAATGTAATCTGAACTATATAATAAAATTGAAATTTCAAAAGAAAATGGAGGACATGTGGTTACTACATACCTGAAGACTGGTGAAGAATACAAGCCTAAGAGAATTTTGAGAAGTTAAACTACAAGGGAAAATTGGGATCTTCTCTAAAGTTCCAACTGAGAAATTGAACATTATCTTTGTTATCCTTTAAGGGATGTCACTTAAAGGTTTTCAGGAGAATTATAAATAAGAACAACAACTGTGTGGAGAATGGGTAGGATGAGGATAAGCTATTGACAGTTGTGATAGATTGAACTAATTAATTGACAATGGAAGGATGAAAATTTCAGTTGTGCAACAAAGGATTACAGAAAAAAATAAGGTAAAGGAGGGAAGAAAATCATCAGGCTTGATTGGCAACAATTTGTTATAATATGTTGTATTATACCACACCACTTTATCAAGCTTGCCAACACATCAAAACTTCTGAGTAATCTCAAAGTCAACAGACTTCTTTCATCCAAAGTGAAAACCTTTCTTGACTGTTTTGTCTAACTACTTTAAAACAGAAGGCATGTATTAGTAATCAGATAAAGGTGAAAAATCTAAGTCAATCCACTGTCAACATTTGGAATTGAGAGAGCTACGACTGGTTGTATAAAGGAGTAAAAAATATTATATTGACATAAGGTTGACTTCACAAATAAGGGAATGGAATTGGGTGTTTTTCCTAAAAAACTTCTCAGGTCACTTTTAAAACTGAATCTATAATTCCATTCTGTCAAGTGTAATATTTGTCTTTTAATATACCAACCCAGTGTTGAATTTTACTAATTTTAAGTGGTTTGCATCTAAGGCTGTGTGACTGGTGTTGGAAGTATCCATTTGTTTCAATACTGCCCTATGTACTGAGTCTAATCAGCCCCCTAATCTAGTGATAAGTGATAAACCTTTATTCAGTGGACTGAAATTGGACTCAGATTAGTTTTGGTTAACATTTGTCCTATCACACATAGCTAGTTCCTTCATAAACTCAATTGATGATGCCGACGGGGCAGTCAATTTAAGTACGGTATTGATGTTTACACTAATGTAGCTTCCAAAAAGGGAAACATATGTGTGTTCAATAATGGATAAGAAAGCCATCTCCTACCTTTCCATCATTTCTTGATGAACAAGGTGACTCAGCTATTCTCATTGTAAAGGGAGCAGAGAAACGTAACGACAAATATACAGTTTAGGAAACTAAAAAGAATTAAAGACATACTACTTGGTTTCTGACTAAGAATTAAATTGCTGCTATTATTACATTTTCAAAAGAAAAAGAGAATGGAATAAAAGTAAAAAAGCAACACTTGTAAATAAATTTATTGGGTTTTCTTAGAAAGCCAAATTTGAATCATTGCGAATAGTCTGTCAAATGATGTGCATTTCCAGTTTCTTAACAGGTAAAAGTTTAAAATGAGAATATTTCCACTTAATGATATTTATGTTGCTTTTGTACAAATGATAGGTAAATCATTTAATATATTTTTTAGAAAGTTATGTACTTGCTTTTCTATTAACTCCTTAAATGTCTTCAATCTCGCTTTTTACACCCTCTGCCATTAGAGACAATATAAAGATATCATATCCATTCACTTAAGAACAATTAAGAAATGATAATAAAAGATGATAAGTAAATGGAAGGCTGAAGGTTTAATGAGGATTTAGTGTTTCATGATAAGAATTCAAGTTTAAAAAATATCACATACTAATTAGCTGTGTAATAGTGGACAGTTTACACATCTGTAGAGTGAGCATTCTTAGCTAGATTTTTCAAAATCTCTTTCTAGTCTTACCATAACAGGAATTATTTTTCTCTATAAAATTGTGTAAAACAGATCCTATTTCCTTTTTATTTCTACACTTCCTTTCCCTCACATTTTATACCCAAATGTTGACCCACTTCTTGTTTCACTCAAGAGGTATCTGCCATATTTACACCTTCTGTCTTCTCCTCCCTCCATCACCTTGTGTATGGTTCACTTCTCTCCAATTATACTGACATATCTTTAGTTCAAGCTGCTGTAAATTGTAAGAACCAGAGTCTCTAACACAGTGCATATAAAATGGAGATCACTTCATTTTTCTGATTAGTGTTAGCAACTTTATGTTTGAGCCACAATCTATCTCTAAGTATAAACTTGACATACTCTATTTCACTCTTATCCAATAATTTTTTAGACCAAATACAATACTATTTAATACAAAGCCATCTTTAAGCCTAAGTAGCAATGGTAGCCAATTACAGTTCATTGAAATGTATGGTCTGGTTCTCCCTCTTGTCTTTCTGTTATTGCCTCTTTGGTTATTGCTGTCCCTTGTAAGAAAGAATGGGAGCAGTTTTCTTAAATGAATGGAACTATGTTTCACAGTTGAAGGTTACATATTCATACATTATGGAAGAATATTCATAAGACTCTCATGTAGATTGTATGTCAATCGAGTGTTCTACCCTCACAATGAAGTAAAAGAAAAAAAATGCTGTCAAAAACTGTAAAGAGTTTGTTTACCCCACTTCTAATCTAACAAGTAAGCCTGAATATTGGCAGAAGATACAAAACTTCTGGTTTAGAGACAAAACAATTTTATTACTCACAGTACAGCAGGCAATATAAGCTTCTGTATGTATCAGTTCTTCTTGTCTACAGGGACAACATGGAACTCAGGGGCTACTGTGCACATAGTGGGTTTGAATCATAGCTAGGTTTTAGAAACCTCTATCTTTTAAATGAGTTTCAAATAAGCCTTCCAGGTCTTAGTCATAGAGGGTAACAGTAAATAAATATGGCTATATCCTGGAGGGAGACACTATCTCTATCTTCCAAGGCTGTTTGCTAGGAAAAAAAAATACCTTGAAAATATAGTTTGGAACAAAAAGCTGTTGCAAAATATACATAAATGTGAGAGACTAATGGAGAACTATCTCCCAACAATGAAAAAAATCCTAGGGGCTAATACTATGTGAACTATCCTATCTCCCAACCACATAAGTCAATCTATGTTTTTAACGGCTGTATGAATAAAAGGTCAGAAAGAGGCTCAGAATTAATACTTTGTGAACTATCTTCACAAACATAACATGTGTAGAGTGGGAAGAAAATATTCTCCAGCAAATATTCTCTGAAATGTTTCAGAGAGATTAAAATATTTAACCTGAAGAAGAAAATGCTTTTGTAGTGAATGTGGTGTATTTTTAACTGTTGCGTGAATTCAGAGTAGGAGGATCACCTTATTCAATCTCACTGTGGGACAGATTTTTGTCTAGTATTGGAACGTAGATCAAAACTTAATGCATGGCAGAAAAGGTCCATTGTGGCTTATGTATGTATCTGATTTAAGGCTCATTGCAGCCCCATAGCTAGACATTATCTTAATTCTTACTCACTGTCCTGCCTCTTGAAATAAAAAATGCCCCTCCAAAAATTAATATTCCCAAGAATGCAGCATAAGCCCTCAGAGGAAACTGCAAATTTGAAGGTTTTTAAATTTTAACCAATGTCCTTAATGAACAGGGGCTAGGAAGAAGGAGATATGAACTCTATGATTCTTCATTTGCCATTAGTATCTCACTCATCATTATTCAGAAGACCTATAATTACCCATAAAATGATATACTTTTTAACTATAAAATACCTCCTAAGCTAACTGTGGTGTAATATTTCCAAATGCATACCTCTGAATTCTTTAAAAGCATAAAGTGTGAATAAAAAAATTTTTAATAACCAAACTATTATATCTGTTAACATAAAAATAGCTGCCCAAAGGTCCTAGTCAAGGAAACTGGCTCCTCAAATACTCAGTTAGTAATGTATCAGTATCAAAATAAACTTAGAAATGCTGAGATCTCTACATTTTGTAGGACAAAGTATCTTAAATATTGTTATATTTTTAAAAAATAAGAATAACAAAAGCCATCAAAATGCATATTGAATTACATATCCAAAAAATAACTATTTAAGTAAAGCAATATAATTGAATGGAGATTGATAAGTAATAGCCAACAATTCCAGAGGAACTGTATGCAGATACTGAAACACATTACTCTACGGTACCCTCCTCTCCTGCACGTCCCTTCTAAATTTTTCACGCTTCGTAACCCCCTCTGACAGATCATAATAATAAGACTTATGCTTTCTAACCCCTTCCAATTTCCTGATGCCATGTACACTGGAAAATGCCCTAAGGGGAGACATTAATTTGAATTTCACCAAATGTAGCTCCCCTCTTTCACAGGTTGAAATTTCAGTTTCTGATCATACACCACGACCAAGTGGGATTCATCCCAGGTTCACAAGGATGGTTCAAAATATGCAAATAAATCAACATCATACACACATTAACAAAAGAAAAGTCAAAAATCATATGAGAATCTCAATAGATGCAGAAAAAGCATTTAACAAAGTCCAACATCCATTCATGATAAAAATTCTTACCAAAGTAGGTATAGAGGGAATAAACCTTATCATAAGAAAAGCCATTTACGACAAACCCACAGCAAATATAATACTCAATGGAGAAAAGATGAAAACCTTCCCACAAAAATTTGGAACAAGACAAGGATGTCCACTCTTACCACGTTTATTCAAAATAGTATTGGAAGTACTAGCCACAGCAATCAGATAAACAGGAGATGTAAATGTATCTAAATTGGAAAAGAAGAGGTAAAATTGTTACTGTATGCAGATGACATGATATTGATACTATATATAGAAAGCCCAAGGACGAAACCCAAAAACTACTTGAATTGATCAACAAATTCAGCAAAGTAGCAGGATATAAGATTAACATTCAGAAATTCAGTTGCATTTCTGTATACTAATAATGAAATATTAGAAAAGGAACACAGAAATACCTGCTAAAATTGCATCCCCAAAAATCAAATACTTAGGAATAAACCTGACCAAAGAGGTGAAAGATTTAAATGCTGAGAACTATAAAACTTTAGTCAAGGACACTATAGAAGATGTAAAGAAATGGAAAGATATTCCATGCTCCTGGGTTGGAAAAAATTAATATTGGAAAAATGGCCATACTACCCAAAGCAATATACAATTTCAGTGCAATCCCTACCAAATTACCCAGGACATTTTTCACAGAACTGCAACAAACAATCCAACAATTTAAATGGAACCACAAAAGACCCAGAATTGCCAAAGCAATCCTGAGAAACAAAAACCAAGCAGGAGACATTACTCTCCCAGACTTCAGGCAATACTACAAAGCCACAGTCATCAAGACGGTGTGGTTCTGGTACCAAAACAGACAGACAGACCAATGGAACAGAATAGAGAACCCAGAAATAAACCCAGACACCTATGGTCAATTAATCTTTGACAAAGGAGACAAAAACATAAAATGGGAAAAAGACAGTTTTTTCAGGAAGAATTGCTGGGAAATCTGGACAGCTACATGCAAATCAATGGAACTAGAACACACCCTCACACCATGCACAAAAATAAACTCAAAATGTCTGAAAGGCTTAAATATAAGACAAGACACCATCAAACACCTGGAAGAGAACACAAGCAAAACATTCTCTGACATCAACCTTACAAATGTTTTCTCAGGTCAGTCTCCCAAAACAACAGAAATAAAAGCAAAAATCAATGGGGGAGTTCCTGTCGTGGCACAGTGGTTAATGAACCTGAGTAGGAACCATGAGGTTGTGGGTACGATCCCTGGCCTTGCTCAGTGGGTTAAGGATCTGCCATTGCCATGAGCTGTGGTGTAGGTTGCAGACATGGCTCGGATCCCAAATTGCTGTAGCTCTGGCGTAGGCCAGTAGCTACAGCTCTGATTAGACCCCTAGCCTGGGATCCTCCATATGCCATAGGTGTGGCTCTAGAAAAGACCAATAAATAAATAAATAAATAAATAAATAAATAAATAAATAAATAAAATAAACCAATGGGGCCTAATCAAACTGACAAGCTTTTGCCTGGCAAAGGAAACCAAAAAGAAAACAAAAAGACAACTTATAGAATGGGAGAAAATAGTTTCAAATGTTGCAGCTGATGAGCTTAATCTCTAAAATATAAGAACAACTTACACAACTCAATAGCAAAAGAGCCAACAACCCAATGGAAAAATGGGAAAAAGACCTGAATAGACCTTTCTCCAAGGGGATATACAGATGGCAAACAAGCACTTGAAATAATGCTCAACATAACTGATTATTAGAGAAATGGAATTCAAAACTACCATGAGGTACCACCTCACACCAGTCGGGATGGACATCATTAGTAAGTACACGAAATAACAAATGCTGGAGAGGGTGTGGAGAAAAGGGACCTCTCCTACACTGTTGGTGGGAATGTAAATTGGTACAACTACTTTGGAAACAGTATGGAGTTACCTTAGAAAACTACATATAGAACTACCATATGACCAAGAAATCCCACTCTTGGGCATATATATAAGAAAACTTTCCTTGAAAAAGATACACGCGCCCATGATGTTCATAGCAGCACCCTTCACAATAGCCAAGATATGGAAACAATCTAAATGTCCACTGACAGATGACTGGATTAAGAAGATGTGGCACATTTACATAATGGAATACTACTCAGCCATAAAAAAGAACAAAATAATGCCATTTGCAGCCACATGGGTGGAACTAGAGACTCTCATACTAAGTGAAGTAAGTCAGAAAGAGAATATCTGGAATCTAATATATGGCATAAATGTACCTTTCCACAGAAAAGAAACTTATGGACATGGAGAACAGACTTGTGGTTGCCACGGGGAAGGGGAAGGGAGTGGGATGGACTGGGAATTTGGGGTTAATAGATGCCAACTTTGCCTTTGGAATGAATAAGCAATGAGATCCTACAGTTTAGCACTGGAAACTACATCTAGTCACTTATGATGGAGCATGATAACGTGAGAAAAAAGAATGTATATATGTATATGTGACTGGGTCATCTTGCTGTACAGTAGAAAACTGACAGAACACTGTAAAGCAGCTATAATGGAAAAAAATAAAAATCATTAAAATAAAAAAAGAAATTTCTTCAGTTTCTGAATGATTTTATTCCTCTTCCATGTATTCTAATAGTTGCTTTTTTTTGTATTTTGTCCAGAATTTATATTTGTCAGAGGGGTTAGTCTATGAGTTCCCATTGTGGCTCAGCAATAATGAACCTGACTAGTATCCATGAAGATGTGGGTTCAATCCCTGGCCCTGCTCAGTGGGTTAACATCTAGTGTTGCCATGAGCTGTGGTATAGGTCAAAGACACTGCTCAGATCTGGTGTTACTGTGGGTGTGTGTGGCCAAGAGCTGCAGCTCCAATTTCACCTCTGGACTAGGAACATCCATATGCTGCAGGTACAGCCCTAAGAATTTTTTAAAAAATCAAAAATAAAAATAGAAGAGCTAGTCTAAGACAATATAATCTGCCTTTATGTGAGAAGAAACTCTCTTGCATATATTTTACAAGTTTTCATTGCAATCACATCAAATATATACTTTACTCAGTTTTTACTCAATTTCGTACAGATTTTTTCAACATATTATGTTCATTTAAATTATTAAGTTCATAAGCTATTTCATGCATGAGAATTTAATATAACAATTTCTCTAATATTTAATGATTATCTTATTTTAAGTTTCTGTTTTGCTTTGATTCACAGTACAGGGTCAAAGACTAAAAACTGCACAATGTATTTCCCCCTTATTTTTTATTCCTTATCAATAATTGCCCTTCTTACAGCCAGTGTACTATCCATAACTTCTTCAACAAATATCTAATTCACATTAACCCATGTGCATGCTTCATGCCATTTCTCCTATTTGGAAACTCTTCTCATCTTCCCAATACTCATACAGACTCTCTCTTCATTCATATATATTTTAAACACCAACCTCTGTATGGATTTCAGAGAAAAGCATGGTTTTTATCTCATGGGAGAAATTTCAATGAAATATATTGCATGGTAGGATTTACCCTCTACTCATCATTCCTCCAATGATTCAGTGATCATTCATGGGGCACAGGATGTGAAAAGCATGTGCTAAGTGTGGGAATAGATAATCAAAAAGCGATGGATCTTGCCCTGTGGATCAAAGATCTCACAGTCTACCAGACCATGCAGGCTAAGTGCAGTATGATGTAGTGATTATTATTCCTCTTTACATATGAATTGCATATAAAGCAAATTTGCAAAAGTCACCTGATAAATCAGATGTTTTAGGGATGGATTGCACCTTAATAATTTCTTGTACCAATTCTCAAAAATGTAGGTACATTGAAAATATAAGTAATTACAAATTTTTCCTACAAGTAATTTGGACCAAATTACATACAAGGAAGATTAGAGATTTCAAACCATATGTTTAAAGTTTTGGTTGATTGTGAGCTCTGTATATCTCTTTAAAAATGCTTACTGTGAGTTTTTTTCTTGTTTCTATTGAAGTTAAAATATTATCTATTACAATTGGCTCCTCTACGGATGAACATTAGAAAATGGCATTGTTTTTTAAGGTGTAGTTAAACAAATGTGCTTATTTTTACAAGAAGATAAGCTACTTTGTATTACATAAGTTTGGCAGTAAACAAGCATATCTGCTGACAAAATAAATTTTCTATAAAAATAAAACTGAAGGAGGCATCTGCTTCAAACATATGAACAAAAGAATTATTCTCTGGAAATTAACTGAAATTTATATTGTTATAAGAGTTTTCCCGGAGTTCCCGTCGTGGCGCAGTGGTTAACAAATCCGACTAGGAACCATGAGGTTGCGGGTTCGATCCCTGCCCTTGCTCAGTGGGTAAACGATCTGGCGTTGCCGTGAGCTGTGGTTTAGGTTGCAGACGCGGTTCGGATCCTGCGTTGCTGTGGCTCTGGCATAGGCTGGCAGCTACAGCTCCGATTAGACCCCTAGCCTGGGAAACTCCATATGCCGCGGGAGCGGCCCAAGAAATAGCAAAAAGACAAAAAAAAAAACAAAATAAAAAAAAAATAAATAAATAAAAGCACTTTATAAAAAAAAAAAAAAAAAAAAAAAAAAAAAAAAGAGTTTTCCCAAGTTATCTTCTCTATTCTGTGGTTTTAGAAAATTATTTTTTCCATAATGAAATCAATATTATTTAGTTTAATTAATAGTAAAGGGGAAAGTAATGTGATGTTATTTTTTCAGAATTACTTCAATCTTTTATTATGAACATGTTATATGCACAGTGTACACAAATATAAAACTTTTAAAATATCAAGAGAATACTCTCACAGCATAGCCAAACACTTAAAATAATGATGAATTTATTTCAAATGTTTTCAAGTATACTCTTTAATGAAGTTTAAGGCCACATGAAATGTTATTAGGGAGTTCCCACTGTGGCTCGGTGGAAATGAATCTAACCAGGATCCATGAGGACTCATGTTCAATCTCTGGCCTCACTCAGTAGGTTAAGAATTCAGCATTGCCAGGAGCTGTGGTGTAGATCACAGAAGCAGCTCAGATCTGGCATTGTCATGGCTGTGGCATAGGCCAGTGGCTACAGTTCCAATTCGACCCCTAGACTGGGAACCTCCAAATGCCATGGGTTTGGCCCTAAAAAGACAAAAACAAAATCAATAAATACTAGAAATCCTAGCGGCAAATTGGGGAGATATTTCATTGAAGAAACAATTATAAACTACTACAGCATTGACATTCTCACTAAAATTTTTGGTAAAACAAACTGGAAGATATACAAATATTCATTCCTACAGATTCATTTATGTTTTCCCTAAGAATTCGACATAAGAAAATAGTTCAACCTAAGTAAAAAAAAAAAAAAAAAATACCATACAGATACTCATTTTTAATTAAATATAAGAATCACAATTGGAAAATTTTAACACTAATAATGAAATATGCTATGAAACCTGAGACTTGGAATCATAAAGTTTGTGTCAAAATATTTTTAGAAGTTCTATGAATATTAAAGAATATAAATATAAAAGAGAATTAAAAATGAGAACTTTTATAAGTCTAAAACACTTGTTTGCTTATGTAGGCACATGAAAGACCATGTTTCTTATTTAAAATTGCTGTCAATTTTACACCAAATTTCTTCTTTTTCTTAATAAAGAGAACTAGTTGTAGGGGAGATAATAGCACCAATAACATATTAGTAGTAGAAGCATCATTATTAAAGTTCTCTGTTGGATAGTTTCAATATAGGAAAATATCTGCTTTTAGAAAAGTTTAGATGGAATATTTAACATCATAAAGTACTTTTTTACTATGTGCATAGAAAATGAAAAAAATAGTATTTGTATTGTATTCATGTAGGTACTTCTACTCGACTCTTTATGCATTCTTTCTAACACGTGCATCGAAGGTATGGTAGTCACTGAGAAAGATGCCAGATTCTCATCCAAAGGTACTTTTACACTTACAAAGGTATTGGCCCCTTCTCTTAAGGATTATACTTTGAACCCTTAATACTATACACACACACACACACACACACACACACACACAATCATGCATGGTGGCAGGGTGGGTTCCCTGAATGAGATACATTTTTTTTCTTGAAGTATTAAGTCTCACCAAGGCTACCTTAATGTATTTAACACAAAAATATATTGCCAGTAGAAATCTCTTGGGAAAACTATTGAATAATTTCTCCAGCATTTTGGAATTATTTTTTGCATGTCCAACCTAGTCTGGGAACTTACCTATTGTAACTTTCTGGCATCTAAAATTGTGCTTGCTGTGTGGCTAGCTAAGGATAGAGTATAAATATATATAAAAAATCAATAGACAGTTACTATACTGCAGACAAAGATTTTACTCTCTCCTAACAACTTATTTTTCTAGATGGTAAAATATATATATTGTTTCCTTCTCTCATCCTCCTTTTTCCTATACTTTTTAATTAAAATAATTTTTAAAATTCAACAATCTTTTGATTGAGAAATGCTCTTATAAAGGAATAATATGGACCATTTTATTATTTAGATGTCTCAGAAGCAACTCAACTGGCATACATGAAGCACTGCATCTTTAAAATCCTAGCTTTGGTATTTACTATCTGAGTGACTTTCATGAAGCCATTAGGTTTCTTCAAACCTCTATTTGCTCATCTATTCAATGGATATATGATAATGCTTGATATCAATAACTCACTGTCTTAAGGTGAGAGTCAAAAATGGAAAAAAATCACCACCTTTACAAGTTTGGTTAACAGCAATCCAGAATTACTTCATAATGGAATCAAGTAAAAGGCTATACATACATGTTTTTGTTTTTGTTTTTCAGCAAGGAGGTTAAATTCTTCAAGTTCAAAATGCTGTTCAATAGCATCATCTTCATTTTTATATTTACTCATGGAGACATTAATGCATTCATTACCTCTATTCAATATTACTACCTATTCAAAGAATACAATAATTTATATATAGCCAAAGCAGTTGCATTATTTACCTGTAATCATGTAGGCTGAAACATTTGAGTCCATGTATCTTTATAAAAATGTACAATCATATTTTTACTTGCAAAATCATGTGTTAAATAGATATTCTGACCCTGACACCATCCTTTAACATGCATCCCCTTATAGGTATTTTACAATCTCTGCAACATATATGTTTCTAAAAATTATGACGCTATATAAAATTATTCAATATAAACCATGAAGCTCATGGGTTAGGGATACACATTAAATAAAATATTAATTAGTGACATATTAGAAATAACAACAAAAAGATATAACTCTAATAAAAATAACAGCATAACTTTTCACATACTAATTGAAAGATACATAAAGACTACAACAAATGTGGCAAAAAAGAGAGACATTATAACTGATAACACAGAAATTCAAAGGATCATAAAAGTCTGCTATGGACAACCTAGAAGAAGTGGAAAAATCCTTAGAAACATACAACTTCACTAGAATAAATCAGGAAAGAACATAAAATCTGAATAGACAAATTATTAGTAAGGAGATTGAACCAATAATCAAAAATCTCCTAAGAAAAATAAGCCCAGGACCAGATGGCTTCACTGGCAAATTACACTGAAACTTTAAACAAAAGATTTAACATCAATCTTAAACTCCAAAAATCAGAGGAAGAAAAACTCTCAAATTCATTTTATAAGGCCAGGAATTATTCTGATACCAAAATCAGAAAAAAATACTACTACAAAAAAAAAAAAACCCAAAACAACAACAAAAGCAAAAAAACAAAAAAAAAAACAAAAAAAAAACAAAAAACAAAAAACAAAAAAACAACAAAAAAAACCAAACTACAAGCCAATATCCCAATGATAACGGATGGAAAAATTCTTAGCAAAATATGTGCAAACCCAATTCAGCAGAACATTAAAATGATAATTCACCAAGATCAAATGATATTTACCACTGGAGTGAAAGGATGGTGGAAAATATACAAATCAGTGTGACATCACATTAACAAAATGAAAGAATCATGCAATCATCTCATATCTGCAGAAAAAGCATTTACCAACATCCATTTACCATTAAAAAAAAAAAAGAACTCTCTAGAAGATAGTCATAGAAGAAACATATCTCAACATTTTTTTTTCCTGCTATACAGCATGGGGACCAAGTTACACATACATGTATACATTATTTTTCCTCCCATTGTTCTGTTGCGATGTAAGTATCTAGACACAGTTCTCAATGCTACACAGCAAGTTGTCAATGTAAATCCATTCCAAGAGCAATAGTTTGCATCTGATAACCCCAAGCTCCTGATCCCTCCCAAACCCTCCCTCTCCCCCCACCCAGGGCAGCCACAAGTCTACTCTACAAGTCCACTTTTATTTTCTGTGGAAAGGTTCTTTTGTGCTGTACAGTAGATTCCAGTTACAAGTGATATCATATGGTATTTGTATTTCTTTTTCTGACATATTTCAGGATGAGAGTCTCTAGTTCCATCCATGTGGCTGCAAATGGCATTATGTCATTCTTTTTTTATGGCCGAGTAGTATTCCATTGTGTATATATACCACATCTTCCTAATACAATCATCTGTCAATGGACATTTGGGTTGTTTCCATGTCTTGGCTATTGTGAATAGTACTGCAATGAACATGTGGGTGCATATGTCTTTTCTAAGGAAAGTTTTGTCTGGATATATAGCCAAGAGTGGGATTGCAGGGTCATATGTTAGTTCTATGTATAGATTTCTAAGGTACTTCCAAACAGTTCTCCATAGTGGCTATACTAGCTTCCATTCTCACCAGCAGTGCAGGAGGGTTTCCTTTTCTCGAAAACCCCTCCAGCACTTGTTATTTGTGGACTTATTAATGATGGCCATTCTGACTGGTGTGAGGTGGTATCTCATGGGAGTTTTTGCATTTCTCTAATAATCAGGTATGTTGAGCATTTTCTCATGTGCTTGTTGGCCATCTGTATATCTTCCTTGGAGAATGATACATTCAGGTATTTTGCCCATTTTTCCATTGGGTGGTTGGCTTTTTTTCTGTTGCATTGTATAAGTTGCTTGTCTATTTTATAGATTGAGCTCTTGTCCATTGTATTGTTTGAAACTATTTTCTCCCATTCTGTAAGTTGTCTTTTTGTTTGCTTTTGGGTTTCCTTTGCTGTGCAAAGGCTTGCCAGTTTGATTAGGTCTTATTGGTTTATTTTTGCTCTTATTTCTGTTGCCTTGGGAGACTGACCTGAGAAAATATTCATGAGGTTGATGTGAAAGAATGTTTTGCCTATGTTCTCTTCCAGGAGTTTGATGGTGTCTTGTCTTATATTTAAGTCTTTCACCCATTTTGAGTTTATTTTCATGCATGGTGTGAGGGTGTGGTCTAGTTTCATTGATTAGCATGCAGCTTTCCAGATTTCCCAGCAATGCTTGGTGAAAAGACTGTCTTTTTCCCATTTTGGGTTCTTGCTTCCTTTGTCAAAGATTAATTGACCATAGGTGTCAGGATTTATTTCTGGGTTCTGTATTCTGTTCCATTGGTCTGTCTGTCTGTTTTGGTACCAGTACCACACTGTCTTGACTACTGTGGCTTTGTAATATTGCCTGAAGTCTGGGAGAGTAATGCCTCCTGCTTGGTTTTTGTTTCTCAGGATTGCTTTGGCAATTCTGGGTCTTTTGTGGTTCCACATAAATTGTTGGATTGTTTGTTGCAGTTCTGTGAAAAATGTCATGGGTAATTTGATAGGGATTGCATTGAGTCTGTAGATTGCTTTGGGTAGTATGGCCATTTGTACAATATTGATTTTTCCAATCCATGAATATGGAGTATCTTCCCATTTCTTTATATCTTCTTTAATTTCCTTGATTAATGTTTTATAGTTCTCATCATATAAGTCCTTTACCTCCTTGGTCAGGTATATTCTGAGGTATTTGACTTTTTGGGGTGCAATTTTAAAAGGTATTATATTTTTGTATTCCTTTTCTAATATTTCATCATTAGTATACAGAAATGCAACTGAATTTCTGAATGTTAATCTTATATCCTGCTACTTTGCTGAATTTGTTGATCAATTCAAGTAGCTTTTGGGTTGAGTCTTTAGAGTTTTCTATGTATAGTATCATGTCACCTGCATACAGTGAGTTTTATCTCTTTTCTTCCTATATGGATGCCTTTTATTTCTTTTTTTTGTCTAATTGCTGTGGCTAGGACTTCTAAAACTATGTTGAATAGCAGTGGTAAGAGTGGGCATCCTTTTCTTGTTCCAGATTTGAGTGAGAAGGCTTTCAGTTTTTCTCCATTTAGTAGTATATTTGCTGTGGGTTTGTCATAAATGGCTTTTATTATGATAAGGTTTATTCCCTCTGTACCCACTTTAGTGAGAGTTTTGATCATGAATTGATGTTGGGCTTTGTCAAATGCTTTTTATGCATCTATTGAGATGGTCATATGGTATGTTTTGGACTTTTCTTTTGTTAATGTGGTGTATGATGTTGATTGATTTGTGTATGTTGTACCATCCTTGTGCACCTGGGATGAACCCCACGTGGTCATGGTGTACAATCTTTTTTATATGTTGTTGGATTCGGCTAGCTAAAATTTTTTTTGAAAATTTTTGCGTCTGTATTCCTCAAAGATATTTGCCGATAGTTTTCTTTTTTGGTGGTATTGTTGTCTGGTTTTGGAATTAGGGTGACAGTGGTATCACAGAATGTCTTTGGGAGTATTCCTTTTTCCTCGATCTTTTGACGAAGTTTAAGGAGGATGGGCACCAGATCCTCTTTGTATGTTTGGTAGAATTCGTCTGTGAAGCCATCTGCTCCTGGGCTTTTATTTGTAGAGAGTGTTTTTATGACTTCTTCAATTTCATTTCTAGTGATCAGTCTGTTCTGTTAGTCTATTTCTTCTTGATTCAGTTTTGGCAGGTTGTAAGATTCTAGAAAATTGTCCATTTATTCCAGATTGTCAAATTTGTTGGCATACAATTGTTTATAGCATTCTCTCATGGTTTTTTGTATTTCTGCAGTATCTGTTGTGATTTCTCCTTTTTCATTTCACGTGGCCAGGTGGAGCGTGCTCTGACGTCTCTGGGCCATGGAGCTCTTCCAGGAGCGCAGCACCTCTGGAGAGTAGGAGCAGCTAGCAGGCCACTGGGAGACAAAGGGAAGCTTCCCCAGGGCAGCCAGAACTGGCAGGTCCACCCTGAAATAGAGATAGATTTCCCATGTCTGGGCAGAGCTTGCTGGGCATTTCTGAGCCACAGAGCTCTTCCAAGTGGCAGGCATTGCTGGGCAGCTGTTCTGTGGGAGTGCAGCACCTCCCGAGGGTGGAAGTGGCTAGCCAGGCCACTGGGAGACAAAGGGGCACTTCCCCAGGGAAGCCGGAACTGGCAGGACTGCCCCACAATAGAGACAGATTTCTCAAAGATGGGCAGAGCTTGCTCTGACTTTTCTGGGCCATGGAGCTCTTACAGGAGGCAGGTGGTGCTGGGCAGCTGATCCTCAGGCAGTTCAGCTAGCCAGGGCAATGGGAGACAAAGGGGCACTTTCCCAGGGCAGCTGGGACTGGCAGGACTGCCCTGCATTTGAAGCGGATTTCCCATAGCCTGGTGGAGGTTGCTCTGGTGTTTCTGGGCTGTGGGACTCTTCCAGGGTGCTGGTGGTGCTGGGCAGCTGCTCTGCAGGAGTGCAGCACCTCCTGAAGGCAGGAGCAGCTATCTGGGCTGCTGGCAGAGAAATGGGCACTTCCCCAGGGCAGCTAGAACTGGTAGGACCACCCCACAATGGAAACAGATTTCCCATGGCCTGGCAGAGCTTGCTCTGTCGTTTCTGGGCTGTGGGGCTCTTCCAGGGGTCTGGTGGTGCTGGGCGCTGATCTGTGGGGGTGTAGCCCCTGAGGTGGTTGGCTTCCTGCAAGTGGTGAGGCCAGCCCTCTGGGATGGCAGGCAGCCTCAGGTCAGGCACACACATGGGGTAGGGGGAGGGGGGATGCACTGGGAAGCACTGCTCTCTGCTAGCTGATGGGCAAGCTTGCTCGCTGGAGTGCAAGGAGTATTCTGTGGTGGCCTGCCTCTCCTCCTGTCCCCGCCCCAACACTGGTGCCTTGTCTCTCCTGTGCATCCAGCTCTTTTCCCAGGTTCCCTTTGTTGTGGCTTTCCACTCCCCAGCCCTTAGCATATTGCTCCCTCCACCTGTGATGCACCACTTCCTAATCCCTCAGGCTGTCTCCATACTGCCAACCTGACCAACCACTTCCCAGTCCCCCAGGCAGTCTCTGCACTGCCAATCATAGCCCGCTCCTGGGGACTAACCTCCAGAGCCGAGGTCTGGCACAGCCCCCACCAGAGCATCTGTTTTTGGTGTCTGTGCCAGTAGTTCAGATGATCTGTTCAGCTCTCACTCTGCTTTTCAGATCTCAGACCTACTGCTGTGCTCTTCTCAGCATCTGGAGATCCATCCAATTCAGTTGATCTTTCTGCCAATTACGTGACTTTCCAGGGTGTGGGTTCCCTTTCTCCTCCACAGTTCCCTTTTGGGAGAAACTGCCCAATCCTGATTCCCCTTCTCTCACTCTTCTCTTTTGTCTTGTTTTACAGTTATGACACGAGATTCTTGCCATTTTTGGAGGTTTAAGTTCTTCCAGTGATTAATTGCTGTTCTGTGCAAGTTGTTTAACCTATAGATGTGTGGTTTTTTTGTTGTGTTTGTGGGAGAGGGCAAGCGTGTCCCCCTACTCTTCCACCATCTTGCCTTCCTCTCATATATCAACATTTTAAAGGACATATATAACAAGCCTACAGCTAACATTACACTTAATGAAAGGTTCAAAGCTTTTCCTCTAAGGTAAGGAAACTGAAAAGGGTGTCTACTCTCACCACTTCAATTCAACAAAGTACTAGAGGCTCTAGCTTGAGCAATCAGGCAAGAAAGAGAAAGATGTTGCACTCACCTACTCCCACAAACACATCCACATATAAAATGATTTGCACACAACATCTATTGAACATTGGCAGAAGAACTTAAACCTCCCCAAAGGGCAAGAAAGTCTTGACACAACTGGTTAGAACAAAAGGAAAAAAAGATAAAAGAGAGAAAGAAAAGGGATCAGGACAGCACTAGAATGAGAGGGAGCTATGAAAGAGAAAAGGAACTCAGATCCTGGGAAGCCACCTAAGCAATGGGGAGATTAGCTGAGACAGAGTAACTTCAAAGTTGCAGAGAAAAGTGCAGTAACTGGACTGAGGAGGGCAAAGTAGAGTGAGAGCTGCATAGATCATCTGCACCACTGTCCTGGACACCATGGCCTGATATGCTTGGGAAAGGGTCTAGGCACTGAGACTCAGGCCCCTGAAGTCAGTTCCTGGGAGAGGACTAGGTTTGGCTGTGTGGGGAAAGTTTGAGGAGATAAGGAGTGTTATACCATGGGCAGGGGAGCAGTGTTCCACCAGCTGGGGAGTGGCACGCCATGGCAGAGGGAATCGAGTAGGAGATCTAGGGCCCACAGGAGAAGCGATGTGCCATTGTTGGCGAGGGTGAAAGCAGGAGGGGCAGACCACCATAGGAATCTCCCTGTGCATGTGTGTATACATGCTTGTGGGCACTCAGAGGGCAGAGTGCCTCTGGTGCAGGCTATGGGTGGAAAGAAGCCACTTGCTTAAGCTACAGGAAACTGGTTGCTTCTTGTGCAGGCTATGAGTGGCCAGGCACCTCTTCTGTGGACTAAGGGCAATGGGGGGCTAAGTTTGATGTGGTGCCTCTTGCATGGTCTACAGGTGGCAGGGACAGACAGCAGTGGTCATCTCAGAGGCCAGAGGGAAGCATGGTCTGCCACTACTGGAGGCCTGTGAGTGGGCTCCACCTGTGGCTCCAGTCACCTCAGGGGTTGCCAAAAAAAAAAAGAGGGCACTGCAACTGAGCACCACCTGCTATTGCTCTAACTCCCCTGGGAACACACCTTCCCTGCTGCTTCCACGGCCAAACACTCAGGGCAGTGCCCAGACATTTGATCACTGTCCATTCCCAAGACCCTAAAATTAGGAACAGCTACTGTAGCACTTCCTGCATGGGCTAAGCAGGATGGGGTGCCTCCTGCATGGTCTAGAGGTAGCGGGGGCAAACTATCACAGTTATTTCTGACTACATAAGTGGACATGACCCACTACTACTAGGGGTCCCTGAACAGGCACCACTAGTGGCCCCAATCAGCTCAGAGGAGGGCATTATGATTGAACACTACCTGTTGTTGCTCTCACACGCCTGAGAACTCACACACCCTGTTGCTGCCACTGCTAAATGCTCTGGGCACAGTGTAAATGTGCTTAAGGCTCATTACCACTTCCCAGGGCTGATAGCCTTATAGGGGTTTCCCTTATAATTAATGCTTTGTCTTCTCTTTTGCTGGGAATGTATTCCCAGGGAATACATTCATAGTAAGAGACTTTAACACCCCACTACATCAATGGACAGATCCTCTCAACAAAAATCAGTAAGGCAAGAGAGATCTTAAAGGACACAACAGAAAAATTAGACTTAATCAACATTTTTAGGACATTACATCCAAAAAAATCAGAATATACATTATCCTCAAAGTGCACATGGAATATTCTCAAGGATCACTCACATACTGGGGCACAAACCTATCTCAACAAATTTAATAATACAGAAATTATTTCAAGTATCTTCTCTGACTACACTGGCATGAAATTAAAAATCAACTATAGGAAAAGAAATTAGAGAAAACTAACTACATGGAGACTAAACAAGATGCTAAAAAAACAAATGGGCCAATGAGGAAATCAAGACAGAAATTAAAAAATACCAGGAGACAAATGAGAATGAAGACACAACATTCAAAATCTATGGGATGCTGCAAAAGCAGTGCTTAGAAGGAAATTCATGGCAATACAGGCCTTTCTCAAAAAAGAAGAAAAATCTCAAATCAACAACTTAAAACATCAATGAAATGAATTAGAAAAAGAAAAAACAAAACCTAAAATTAGCAGAAGGAAGGAAATCATAAAGATCAGAGAGGAAATTGATGAAATAGAGATTCAAAAAACAATAGAAAAAAATCAAAACCAAGAGCTTGTTCTTTGAAAAGGTAAACAAAATTGAAAAACCTGTGGCCAGACTTACCAAGAAGAGAAAAGAAAAAACCCAAATAAACAAAATAAGAAATGAAAAACAAGAAATCACAATGGATACTGCCGAAGTACAAAAAAAAAACATAAGAAAATACTATGAACAATTATATGACAACGAATTTGACAACCTAGAAGAAATGGACAACTTTCAAGAGACTTAAAGCCTGTTAAAACTGAATCAAGAAGAAAGATCAAATGAACAGACTAATCACTAGAAATGAAATTGAATATGTCATAAAAACACTCCCTACAAATAAAAGTCCAGGACCTGATGGCTTCACAGGCCAATTCCAAGAAACATACAAAGAAGAACATATACCCATCCTCCTTAACTTTTTCCAAAAGGTTGAAGAAGAAGGAAGACTCCCAAAGACATTCTATGATGCCACCATCAGCCTGATACCAAAACCAGACAAAGATACCACCCCAGGAGTTCCTGTCATGGTTTGGTGGTTAATGAATCCAACTAGGAACCATGAGGTTGAGGGTTCAATCCTTGGCCTTGCTCAGTGGATTAAGGATTGAGCATTGCCGTGAGGTATGGTGTAGGTCATAGGGGTGGCTCGGATCCCACGTTGCTGTGGCTCTGGCATAGGCTGGTGGCTACAGTTCTGATTAGACCCCTAGCCTGGGAACCTCTATATGCTGCAGTTGCATCTCTAGAAAAAGACAAAAATTTTTTTTTTTAAAAAAGATACCACCCCAAAAGAAAACTATAGGCCAATATCTTTGAGGAATATAGACACAAAAATTCTCAACAAAATTTTAGCCAATGAATTCAAAAATATATAAACAGATCATACACCACGACCAAGTGGTATTCATCCCAGTTTCACAAGAATGGTTCAACATATACAAATAAATCAGTATCATACACCACATTAACAAAAGAAAAATCAAAAACCACATGATCATCTCAATAGATGCAGAAAAAACACCTGACAAAATCCAACATCCATTCATGATAAAAACGTTACCAGAGTGGGTATAGAGGGAACATACTTTAACATAATCAAAGCCATTTATGAAAGACCCACAGCAAATATAATGCTCAATGGAGAAAAGCTGAAAGACTTCCCACTAAAATCTGGAACAAGACAAGGATGTCCACTCTCACCACTTTAATTCAACATAGCAATGGAAGTCCTAGCCACAGCAATCAGACAAAGAGAAGAAATAAAATTATCCAAATTGGAAGAGAAGAGGTAAAATTGCCATTGTATGCAGATGACATGATACTATATATATAGAAAACCCTAAGGACTTAGGCCAAAATTTACTCGAACTGATCAACAAACACAGCAAAGTAGCAGGATATAAGATTAACATTCAGAAATCACTTGCCTTTCTGATACTAACAGTGAAATATTAGAAAAGGAATATGAAAATATAATACATTTTTAAATTGAACCCCAAATATCAAATACATATCAATAAACATGACCAAGGATGTGAAAGACTTATATGCTGAGAAGTATCAAACATTAGTAAAAGAAATTAAAGAGGATTCAAAGAAATGGAAAGATATTCCATACTCCAGGGTTGTAAAAAGTAATATTGTAAAAATGGCCATACTACCTAAAGCAATCTATAGGTTCAATGCAATCCCTATCAAATTACCTAGTACATTTTTCACAGAACTAGAACAAACAATCCAAAAATTTATATAGAACCACAAAAGACCAGAACTGCCACAGCAATCCTGAGGAACAAAAACCAAGCAGGAGGCATAACACTCCCAGACTTCAGGCAATATTACAAAGCCATAGTAATCAAGACAGTGAAGCTATAATGGAAAAAAAAATCATCATATTAAAAAAAGGAAAAAAAAAAAAAAAAAGACAGACCAACCAATGGAACAGAAGAGAGAACCCAGAAATAAACCTAGACACCTATGGTCTATTAATCTTCAACAAACCAGGCAAGAATATAAAATGGGAAAAAGGCAGTCTTTTCAGCAAGAGGTGCTGGGAAAACTGGACAGCTGCATGTAAATCAATGAAATTGGAATACACACTCACACTACTCACTTATGATGGAGCATGATAATGTGAGAAAAAAGAATGTGTATATGTATGTGTGACTGGGTCACTTTGCTGTACAGTAGAAAATTGACAGAACACTGTAAACCAGTTATAATGGAAAAAACAAAAATCATTAAAAAAGAGAAATCGATCCCATTTACAATAGAATCAAAGCAAATGAAATGCGTAGGAATAAGTCTAAGAAGTTGAAAGGTCACTACTCTAAAAACTATAAGACATTAATGAAAGAAATCAAGGAAGGTATAAAAAGATATCCCATATTCATGGATTGGAGAAATCAATATTGTTAAAATGCCAATATTACCAAAAGCTATTTATAGATTCAGTGCAGGTGTTATCAAAATTCAAATTAAAAATATTATGGCCATATCTGTGGCATATGGAAGTTTCTAGGACAGGGACAGAATCCAAGCTGCAGCTGTGACCTACAACACAGCTTCAGTAATGCTTGATCCTTAACCCACTGCACCACAGTGCAACTTTCCAATTAAATTTTTAGAGATGTATAAAAAACATTCCTAAAATTTATATGGAATCACAAAATACTCTGAATAATCTAAGAAATCCTGAAGCAGTAGAACAAACCAGGAGACATCACACTTCATTATTTTAAGCTATAAATTTATAGTCATCAAAACAGTGTGGAACTAGTATAAAAACAATTAGACTACTGAAACAGAATCAAGAGCCTAGAAATAAACTTAACCACATATGTTCAACTAATATTTGACAAGGAAGCCAAGAACATGCAATGGAGAAAAGACAGTTGCTTCAATGAATAATAGTGGGATAAGTGGATATTCACATGAAAATGCATGAAACTGAATCTATACCAGCCACAAAAATTAACTCAAAATGAATCAAATACTTAAATGTAAGACCTGAAACCATGAAACCCCTAGAATAAAACATAGAAATAAAACTTTGTGACCTGGACCTTGGTAGTAATTTTTAAGATATGAAACTAAAGGTCTAGCAAGGAAATAAAAAATAAAAAAGTGGGACTACATCAAACTAAAAAGCTTCTGCACAGCAAAGGAAGCCATGAACAAAGTGAAGAGACAAGTCATGGTATGAAAAAAATATTTGTAAGCCATATATCTGATAGGGCATTAATACCTAAAATGTGTAAAGACTCATACAACTCAACAGCATAGTATCAAACACCCCAATTTAAAAGTGGGTAATTGGAGTTCCTGTCATGGCTCAGTGGTTAATGAATCCGACTAGGAACCATGATGGCCCGTTCGATCTCTGGCCTTGCTCAGTGGGTTAACGATCCGGCATTGCCCTCAGCTGTGGTGTAGGTTGCAGATGTGGCTCAGATCCCGCATTGCTGTGGCTCTCGTGTAGGCTGGCGGCTACAGCTCTGATTCGACCCCTAGCCTGGGAACCTCCATATGCCATGGGAGTGGCCCAAGAAATGGCAAAAAGACAAAAAAAAAAAAAAAAAAAAAAAAAAAAGTGGGTAATGGACTTGAACAGACATTTCTCCACAGAAGATATATAAAAGACCAAGAGACACATGAAAAGATGCTCAACATTATTAGTCATTAACGGCCATTTTAAAAGACAGTTTGGCATCTCTAATAACACTAAACATATTCTTACTATTCAATCAAGTGATTGTACTCTTATGTATTTTCTTGAATGAGTTGAAAAAACTTATGTTCACATAAAAGCTCAAACATGATTATTTACTGCTTTATTCATAGTTGACCAAATTTGGAAACAAGCTAGATATCCCTCTATAACTGATTGGATAAACGAAATGTGGTACATCCATACACCTAAGTATTATTCAATGATTAAAAGAAATGAGCTATCAAGACACAAAAAGACATGTAAGTACCTTAAATACAAATTAAGGGATAGAAGCCAGCCTGAAGAGACTACATATGTATGATTGTATCTATATGACATTCTGGAAAGATCAAGACTATAGATACAGTAAAATAATTAGTAATTGCTATGTGCCGCAAGACATGTTTCTTTGAAAACTCCATCTTGTCCTTCTTTACTTTATCCCATCTTCTTGCCTTCATCCCTTCTTCCTGCTTGAAAAACAGTCACAGTGCTGGTAAATGACTTAAGCTTAAGAACAAAGACCTAAAGGCATAAGTGACTCTAGCTTAAGAACTGTTATGTGCCTAGAGGTCAGAGTAAGAGCTTAACCTTTTACCACTTCAGTGGCTTTTAAAATAGTAAAAGAACTTATAGAATAGTAAACAAACCCTATATCATCCACCCATAGCCACTCCTCACTTGATCTCATCTAAAGAGCACAATAAAAGCAGTGTGGTTTCTTGAGGCAGGGCTCTTGGTCCCTGAGACACTGAGTCCCCTGGTTCCCACCTTCACTTAAGATAAATGTCTCTGTGTTTTGTTTTATGTTAACTTTTTTCCTTAAGTTCCACAGCACCCGTTCTTCAGCCCCATCCTGCTGAGCTGGCCCGGCAGCTATGGATTTAGGCAGAGGAGGAATGAATATGTGGAATATAAAGTTTTTAAGAAAATGAAATTATTCTGCATATTTTTGTAATGATGAATATATTAAATTATGCATTTGGCAAAACCCTAAGAACTGTATAACAAAATGAATCAACACTAATGTAAACTATAGACTTTAGTTAATATAAATGTACAATACTAGTTCATTGATTGTAATAAACATACCACACCAATGCAAGATCTTAATAATAAAAGGAACTTTGGAAGGAAGGAGAGAAAGTACATGGGAACTTCTGAACTTTCTGCTCAAGTTTTCTGTAAACTTTAAATGGCTCTAAAAAATATCAAGTCTCTTGGAGTTTCTGTTGTGGCTCAGCGGGTTAAGAATCCAACTAGTAACCATTGAATACACGGGTTTGATCCCTGGCCTTGCTCAGTGGGTTAAGGATCCAGTGTTGCTGCAAGCTGACTGCTGTGGCTGTAGTAGGCTGGCCCCTAGCCTGGGAACTTCCGTATGCCACAGGTGCAGCCCCAATAAGAAGAAAAAAAAAATCAAGTCTCTTAATTTAAAAAGATATAGGTGAAGTAAGAATGGCTATTGTGAATGCTATTGTCTGCTAAATCTGGGAATTTTGTTAAATTCCCTTTGTAATCATACAGGAAGAAATAATACTCATGTGTTGAATTAAGCTATTTACTTTCACTGAAGCAAGAATAACAAACCTAGCATAAATTAAAGATTTTGGAATTTATAAAATGCTTCCCTTATGCTTGCTGATATATATCCTTCCCAGAAACCTAAAATACAGAGTAGGCTTTATGGTTATTCCCACTGTAGAGAATACTGCTGTTCTGACAGGCTAATTAGCTTGTCCAAAATACATGGTTAGCAAGGAGCAGAGCTGTTTTTTGATTTGTAACCCATACACTTTCCTCTCTACCTCATTGTGAAATTACACTTTCCTTTTAAAATTTTTCTTTAGGAAAAAAGACTCAGTGTCTTGATCACAAAATACCTTACATATAGTTGGTTATTAAGATAGTAAATTAGTATATGAAATGTAAAAGATATAGACCATTGGAAAAGTGTTGGTTCTAGGCCCAATGGTTCAGAAAGACATAGAAAACAGAAATATCATTTTGATGCTGCAGGAAGTTATCTTTTATGGCAGTAGTTAGTCTCGAGGACTGACATAGCATCTTTCATAGTCTAATGTGAAAGGGGGCAAGAGCATGTCTCTGAGCAGCTTTGACCCAAAAATTTGCCAAATTTGCAAGTGTTGCAATGACCACCAAATTTGTAGCTTAACTCCACCAGAAAATAGAGACAATGAGTAACTATGTTAACTCTTTTGTATCCATATCTTATATATATCCTTGACACTAATTTGTTTGCTCATTTAATTGCAAGTCAAAGTGAAAACCGCTATTAAACCGGGCCAAGTTCTTTTAAACTGTGAAAATGCTTGGTCACTTGATGTTGCTCAGTTTTATTTCAACTCTAAAATCAGTAGTAATTACAATTCAGCCTGCAGAGCATCAGGCTAAAAAGCTGCTAAGGTGAGATTGATTATGAATAGAATTCTATTTATATATTCCATGTAGTGAATGGTAGGAGGAAAGGCTGAGTAGAAAATGCCTTTTTCACTCTGTTCATGAAAGAAGGAAGCTGTCAAATAAACTAGAAAAAAAAAAAAAAAAAAACACTGTGTCCTCAAATTTTAGTTTGAGGAAATTGGACAATGAATATTTATTGACAGTAAAGATTGAGCTGTTTTCCTAGATGCCAGATAAATAGAGGTTCTGGAGTCTAAAGTAAAATGTATTAATATTGCTTTAACCTTTTAGGAGAAAAACACTATCAGAAAAATTATGTGGATCCTGGAAACAGCAATGTAATCAGGGCATGATGTGATATTTTTTATGTCTAACTGGCATAAACTAAACATTGTTTTCATTCTGTATCTCTTACAGAGGCTTAGAATGTTCCTGCACAGAATACTGATTTCTAACAAGTTGGTAATTTGGGTTCTGCCAATGCCCAATGCTCACACATTTTGAATGTGTGCTCAGACATACATACTGTTAATAAACTTAATTAAATTCATAAAAAAGGAGAAAAGAATAGATAAAACTCATCACTCTGTTTTCTTGGCTTAAAAAATCATAGAAAATTCTCAAATTGACTGCCACTCTTGGAAAAATTCAAGTATATGTAAAGAAAATTGAGCTTTTATGGTAAACAATAATTAATTTTACTATGGCTAAAAATTCATATTTGTATAAAAATTCAGATAAACATTTCACGGTTTATTCTTCCAAAGGCTAGTGATGCTAAGTTCTTGGCCTGGTTATTCTGGGATATTAATGTTTTACTGTATCTAGATCTAAGTGGCAGATCTGGAAATAAGACGAATACCCACAGGGGCAAGATAGATGTATTTGTTGTCATCATTCTGTTACTATATTTTTATCCTCTTTCCAATCCTAATGCTAGTGTCAGTTCATAACACTCAATCACATCCTTTGACAGATGGTTTGATTTTGTTGTTGCTGCTGTTGTGTATGATAATGATCATTCAAAACAATTAAAAAGAAATTAGCTGTATGTATGAATTATAAACAGTCACTCATTCATTCAATAGTTCATTAGGCTTACCATGTACCAGGCATAGAGCTTGGTGAAAGAATGCTTCACTGAGAGAAATAGGCTAATTTTTACCTCATTTGTGCTTGAATGATATCAATGATTTTCTTATTTTGTTTTTGATAGTAAGGTTTTTTTAAAAAAAACTTTAGGTGTCAAAAAAAAAAAAAACAGGAGAGAAATAGCAGGGTTCCAATCCTTGCTCTGCCACTAAAAGGCTACGTGAACCTTGGATGAGTTACATGATCATTCTCGGTCTCAGTCATCTGCAAAACTGCCATAATAACAGTTGGACTATCTAGGTTTGCTGACAGGATTAAATGACCAAATTCATGTGAAGTACTTAGATCTGTGGGTGGCATTTGATGTTAAAAGTTTAGCTATTATAATTTTCTCCTCAAAATATTCATCATATATTTTCATACAGTGTGCCAAAAAAAGATAACAGCAATTATAATCTTTCAGTTAGTTACATGATATTAGGTAGTTTGCTTCAACCTTAACAGACATTATATGTATGTTATATACATATAATATGCATGCATATATATTACATGTATATAATATATATATACATATAACATATATACATTATATATTATATATACATATAACATATATACATTATGTATTATATAATGTATATTATATATATAAAATAGCAGTGAAAGGCACTGTTATCCTCATTTAGAATTGAACAGAGACACAGGGAAGTGAATCTATGAACAAATACACTGTGGTCGTATGATTTCAAAGTCCAAATTGAGATAAAGATATGTCCTATTGAACCAATATTAGAAAAGCCACACTTCTGCTGAGGAAAATGAAAATGTGAATAATTGTACATATGGTAAGAACTATACTATACTCATATGTATGAGGTGTTTGGGGAACATAGAATACAGGGATTAAATTTCTCTTCAGTGGGGCTTGAATGGCCTCTTGGGTTCTGGGATTGAACAGAATATACCAAAAAATGTCAAATAGAACATTGGACTCAATACTTTTCTCAGCCTACAGACTAAAGAATAAATAGCGCATAGTCTCTGCATCATTAAGTGGTCAGAGGTAATATTTTTGATAACACCAGGCATCAAACAAAATATTTCAATTAGAGCAATTGAGTAAATTCTACATGAAAAATCTAAAGAAAGACATGAATATTTTTTCTGCTACTGTTTCATATTCTAATATCACTTAGGCTCACTCCAATGTTTCAATCCTGTGCATCCCTTTCACTAGCTAGCACTGCTCATGTATTTTTTTTTTTAATTTCAAACTTGGATTATTTTATACACTTCCAAAGTTGATTGTCCTATTGCAAGTTCCCTTTCGATTTACTGCAGCTGTGGTGACATTTATAAAATGAAATTCTGAATTTATCAACTTATTCCTTAAAAATATAAAATTACAGGAGTTCCCATTGTGGCTCAGAGGTAACAAACCTGACTAGAATCCATGAGGACATGGGTTTAATCCCTGGCCTCACTCAGTGGGTTAAGAATCTGGCATTGCTGTGAGCGGGGGTGTAGGCTGCAGATGAAACTTGGATCCCACATTTCTGTGGCTGTGTCATAGGCTGGCAGCTACAGCTCTCATTTGACACTGAGCTTGGAAACTTCCACATGCTGCAGGTGCACCCCTAAAAAGAAAAAAAATGTATATATAATAACAATTTCTCATAGTGTAGAGAATAAAGTCTTAATACCACCAATTTTGAAAATTCACAATCATCTTTCCATTTTCTACCTGATCTAATTCATTCCTCTTATTACATATATACATTCTATGTTCCACCTATACCAAACAACATTCAGTTCCTGAAGTATTTATTTAACTTGTTGTCATCACCTAGCTCAGTACAGGGCACATGGAAGTTAATAAATATTGTTGACTGAGGAATAAGAATACTAAGAAAAAAGAATGAGGCCCTGTAGAGAATCATCTTACTATCCATTTCAGATTCATGGCAGAACTTTGCCTTCTCTCTCATCTACCTCACTGACGAAAACACAACTAAGACCATTTCTATCACGATTGGTCCCTAAAAGTGACTGCTAAGGAGAACATGCATTTACTTTTTCAAGAGAGAAAGTAATTTCTTATCATTATTTTTTTTGGCCAAGCTAATATAATGTCTATGCAAATTCAGTTATTTTAGGATTTATCCATTTGTCTCCTTTGTTACAAGTGACCAACACTTGGTTCCTGTCATGGAATGAATGTTTGTTTCCCCTCAAAATCTATATATTGAAATATACCTCCAATACAATGATATCTAGAGGTGAGGCCTTTGAAAGGTAATTAGGTCATAAAGGTGGTACCCTTATAAATGATATTAATACCCTTATAATAAGAGTCCAGAGTGCTGGCCTGCTCTCTTTCCAAGATGTTAAAGCACAATGTGAAGTTTTCACCCTCTAACCCAGAAGAAGCTCTCACCAGAATCCAACAATTCTAGCACCCTGATCTCAGACTTCTAGACTCCAGAACTGTGATAAATAAGTTTCTGCTGCTTAGAAGCCACCCAGTTTATGGTATTTTGTTTAGCAGCTTGAACCAAGACAATCCCAGTAGACCAAGTAAATCCATGACCTCTCAAAGTATAAACTTAAGTCAACTTTGTTTTTTTTAGGATAGGGGTGTATTTCTGAAGCTATTTAGTCTCAAACAGTATAAACTCCTATAAATACTAAGTAGTTTGACTTTTATCTTCCCAACATTCTCATTGTCTGCTTATTGGCCTCATCTGTGTTCTGTACTAAGAGGTAGTCTGGTATGGTGGGTCAGTGTAGCATCTCAATCAGATTAGCAGGCTTGTAATATTGTCCTGTCATAGGCTAGCAATAAGAGTTTGGGAAAGTTAATTAACCATTCATTATCTGCCCCTTATCTTATTTCCTACCCCTTTCAATTCCACAAAAGCTGGTGCACAAGCATACCACATTCAGCCTTGCTTGTGAGGTCATGTCTGGGGCTTTACCCTCCAGGAGGCCACTATGTACCAGGAATAAGAGGAAGGTACAGAAATTACACAACAGTGACCAAATTTGTTCCAGAAGGTGCACATAAAAGTAAGAACAATGTTGGCCCCAAAGGGAGAGTTTCTCTTAAGTCTTGGGAAATTATAAAGCAGATAGATTTAAAAGGGATGCTGTAAGGAACAGAACTTTATTATACAGTGTTTAAAAGCAAGCACTTTAGAATTAGATATGGATTGGAATTGAATTTCTAATCTTAACTAGCTTTATGATCCTGAGCAAGCTATTTACTTTCTCTGTCCTATTTCTCTAAGTGAAATGTGAATAATATTACTTATTTCATTTGTAAAGTGCTTGACACACTGCTTGGCCCATTCATGACTAAACAAGAAATCTTTTTTCTTCTTCTCTTTCTACATATTTTAAGATATTTGTTCCACTTGGTTAAAAAAAAAAAAGAAAACAACTGAAAGATTACAGGCAGAAATATACCAGCTGCTACACTGGATATCTCCTATTTGTCCTCAAAGATCCACTTTTTGTGTTTCAATGCCTCTCTCTATATCCTGAGAGGCTGATGTATATGGGCTGCATCAAGATTCCTTATTTCTAGGTTTCATTATGGGTTTAGCCAAAGGAATTCCTGACAGGAGATAGAAGGGATAAAGGAGAGTTTATTCAAAAATTGATTACTCCAGCTCCATTACTGTAGGTCTGCTTCAGTCTACTAGCATCCCTGTTGATTAAAGATTTTAGCTCTTGTCAGATGATCCTCTCCTTGCAGCTATTTTTGTCTTTACAATGCAATAATGTTATATTGTCTTAACTTGCCAAATAAATAACATCCCTAGCTTTATTTCTTCAGAGCCAGGGGTCTTAATGAAATCCTAGTGTTATTAGCTTTGGGGTACAAAACTATCTAATGTAATGTCTGCATGATCACGTTTGAAAATAACCCTAAATGATGCATGTGTACATGCATAGAAAAGTGATACATGACATTAACAAACTGAAGAAAAAATACAATACAGTCATCTTAGTACATGCAGAAATAGCTTTTGACAAAATTCAACACCCATTTATAAAAACTCCCCAGAAAGTGGGCATAGAGAGAATATACTTCAACATATAAAGGCCATATATAAATAAACCATAGTAAGAAATGTTAAAAACAAAAAAAGGACATATATGACAAACCACAGGAAACATCATTCTCAATGGTGAAAAGCTGAAAGCATTTCTGCTAAATGCAAGAATAAGACAAGGATTTCCACTCTCACCATTCTTATTCAACATATTTTAGAAGTCCTAGCCATGGCAACCAGAGGGAAAAAAGAAAGAAAAGAAACTCATATTGGAAAATAAGAAAAAACTGTCACTATGTGCAGATGAGGTGATAATATACATAGAAAACCCCAAAGATGCTACCAGAAAGCTACTGCAGCTCATCATAGAATTCAGTAAAGTTACAGGATACAAAATTAATAAATAGAAATCTCTCACATTCCTTTACACTCACAATGAAAGATCAAAAAGAGATATTAAGGCAATAATCTCATTTATTGTAACATCGAAAAGAACAAAATACCTAGGAATAAACCTACCTAAAGAGGCAAAAGACCTACACTCTGAAAACTATGAGACAGTAGTGAAGGATATCAACGATGACACAAACAGATGAACAGATATATTATGCTCTTGGATTAGAAGACTCAATATTGTTAAAATTACCATACTACCCAAGGCAATCTACAGAGTCAGTGCAATCTCTATTAAATTACTAATGGTATTTTTCACAGAAGTAGAGAAAAATTTTATAAAATTTGTACAAAAGGCAAAAGACTCCAAATAGCCAAAGAAGTCTTGGGAAAGAAAAATGGAGCTGGAGGGAGCAGGCCCGCTGACTTCAGAGTAAGCTATAGTCATCAAAACAGTATGGGACTGGCACAAAGACAGAAATAGAGATCAGTGGAACAGCACCAAAAGCCCAGAAATAAACACGTGCCCATATGGACAATTAATCTATGACAAAGAAGACAAAGATTATACAAGGGAGAAGGCAGTCTTGTCAATAGTGGTTATAGGAAAACTGGACAGCTACTTGTAAAATAATGGAATTACCACATTCTCTTAGATCATACATAAAAATAAACTCAAAATAGATTAAAGACCTAAACAGGGGCTGGATACTATTAAAACTCCTAGAGGAAAACATAGGCACACCACTCTTGGCATAGCAGTATTTTTTTTTTTGGACCCACCTCCTAGAGTTATGAAAATAAAGACAAACAAATAAAAAGAAATGTGACTGAATTAAACTTAAAAGCTTCTGCACAGCAAAGAAAATCATTAAAAAAAATGAAAAGATAACCCACAGAATGGTAGTAAGTTTTTCAAATGAAGTGATGACAAATATTAATCTCCAAAATATACGAACATTTCATTCATCTTTATATATTAAAAAAAAAACCAAACCCAATCCAAAAATGGGCAGAAGATCTAAATAGATATTTCTCAAAAGAAGAGAGAGAGATGGCCAAGACAGACAAGGGGCACATGAAAAGATGCTCAAAATCACTAATTATTAGAGAAATGCAAATCAAAAGTACAATGAGATATTACCTCACACTGTCATCATCAAAAAAGTCTATAAACAATAAGTTATGGAGATGGTATGGAGAAAAGAGAATGTAAACTGGTGCAACCACTATGGATAAGAGTACAGAGATTCCTTAAAAAACTAAATAGAGAACAACTATATGATCCTACACCTGGGCACATATCTGGAGAAAACCATACTTCAAAAATATACATGCACCCCATTGTTCACTGCAGCACTGTTTACAATAGTCAAGGCATGGAAGCAATCTTAAATGTCCAGCAACAGAGGATTGGATAAAGAAGATGTGGTACACATACGAAATGGAATATTACCAAGCCATAAAAAATAATGAAATAATGCCATTAACAGCAACATGAATGGACTTAGAAATTGTCATTCTAAGATAAGTCAGGCAGAGAAAGACAAATATCATATAAGATCACTAATATGTAGAATCTAGTAAAAATAATACAGAGCTTATTCACAAAACAGAAACAAACTCAAAGATTTTGAAGGCAAACTCATGGATACCAAAGGCGAAACTTCATTGGGAGAGATACATTAGGAGGTTGGGATTAATATGTACACACTACTATATATAAAATAAATAAGTAACAAGGACCTACTTAGCACAAAGAAATCTACTCACTACACTATAATAACCTATATGGGAAAAGAATCTGAAAAGGGCTAAATATATGTATATGTATAAATGATTTAATTTGCTGTACTTTTGAAACTAAGACAATATTGTAAGTCAACTGTACTCCAAGAAAATTTAAAAACGAAGAAAAGGGGATTACATTTGTATTAAAAATAAAGTAAGAACCATCTAAAAAAACTGCATTATTTAGAGACTCTCATACTGAGTGAAATGAGCCAGAAAGACAAATACCATATGATATCACTTATAACTGGAATCTAATATCCAGCACAAATGAACATCTCCTCAGAAAAGAAAATCATGGACTTGGAGAAAAGACTTGTGGCTGCCTGATAGGAGGGGGAGGGAGTGGGAGGGCTCGGGAGCTTGGGCTTATCAGACACAATTTAGAATAGATTTACAAGGAGATCCTGCTGAGTAGCATTGAGAACTTTGTCTGGATACTCTTGCTGCAACAGAACAAAGGGTGGGGAAAAAAATGTAATTGTAATGTATACATGTAAGGATAACTTGATACCCTTGCTGTACAGTGGGAAAATAAAATAAAATAAAAAAAGAACTGCATTATTTAAAATATAAACAGAAAAAAACCAATAAAAATGTGCATGTAGCTATCTTTTCAGCTTCCTGAACCTCCTCACAGATTTTTAGGTATTGTTAGTATATTATTTAAAAGATTAGCATGATGGGGGTCATAATAAATTTTACATGTAATGTCAATGCTTTCATGTTTTGAATCAAATGTTTCATAAGTTTTTGTGACTATTTCTTAAATTTATTATATACAATTCTCTGTTTTCTTAAAGAATTTATATAATTTATTTTCACTGAGGTGAGGTTTTTTTGTTATTATTTGTTCTTGTTTTTGTTAGTCTTTTTTTCTTCCCTTCTTTTGTTTTCTTGTGATTTGATGACTATCTTTAGTGTTGTGGTTGGATTTTTTTCTAATTTGCTTGAGTATTTATTGCAGATTTTTAGTTTGTGGTTACCATAGGGTTTTGATATAAGAAATAGGATTTTACATACACACACACACACACACACAAAGATACTTTTAAGTTGCTGGTCTTTTAATTGCAAATGCACTTCCAGTATCCTGTGTTGGTACCCTATTTTTCTCATGATTGCTGGTTTTGATATCATATTTGTGCATAGGTGACTTCCTACCTTGACTAAATGTTTGCCTTTACCAGTGATCCTTCACATTTACAGTTTTCTTGTTTCTACTTGTGACCTTCTTTTTTATCTGTCTGGAGAAGTTCTTTCAGTATTTGTTGTACAGCTGAGTCAGTAGTGCTGAATTCTCTTGGCTTTTTAAAAAAATATAATATTCGTGTATGGATAATTTCTTACCTTTACTAAATGTCTGCATTTATTGGTGACCCTTCTAGTTTGTATTTTTCTTGTTTCTATCTGTGGCCTTTTCTTTCCACCTAGTGAATTTCCTTTAGTACATGTTGTAAAGGTGGTTTATTGGTGCTGAATTCTCTTAGCTTTTGCTTGTCTATAAGACATTTAATTTCATCTTCAAATATGGAGGAGAGCCTTGCTGGGTAGAGTATTCTTGGCTGGAGGTTGTTTACCTTTCATCATTTTAAGTTTATTGTGCCACTCCCTCTAGCATGCAGAGTTTCTGCTGAAAAATCAGCCAATAACTTTATTAGGGTTCCCTTGTATTTATTTGTTGCTTTTCCCTAGCTGCTTTCAAAATTTTCTCAATGTATTTAATTTTGGTCAGTTAGATTCATGTGTGTTGGGGTGTTCCTCCTTGGGTTTAGTCTATATGGTATTCGTTGTGTTTCCTAGATTTGAGTGATTCCCTTTCCATTTTAGGGAAGTTTTCTGCTATTCTCTTCAAATATTTTGTCTGGCCCTTTCCCTCTCTTCTCCCTCTGGCACCCCTAATATATGAATGTTGCTGCATTTAAAGTCATCCCAGGTTTCTTTTATACTGTCTTCATTGTTTTTCTTTTTTTTCTTTATTCTGTTACAATTCAGTGATTTCTACCAGTCTGCTTCTACCTCAATTATTCCTTCCTCTGTATCCTGTATTCTGCTATTGGTTCCTTCTAGTGAATTTTTAATTTTGACTATTGCATCTCTGCTTGCTTAATCTTTAAATCTTCTATTTCTTCATTCAATGCTTCTTGTAATTTATCAATCTTTGCCTCTAGTTTTTTTTTTTTTTTTTCCAAGATCTTGGATCATCTTTGCTCTCATTATTCTAGTCTTTTTCATGAAGTTTGCTTATCTCCAGTTCCATTTAGCTATTTCTCTGGGGTTTTGTCTTGTTCTTTCGTCTGGCTCATATTTATCTGCCTTTTTATTCTGTGTAGCTTTTTATGTTGTCTCCTTTTTGCAGGCTACAGAGTTGTGGCCACTTTTGTTTCTGGTGTCTTCCCCCTTGTGGGTGAAGTTGAAACAGGGGCTTATGGCAGGGTTCCTGATGGGAGGGACTGGTGTCTGCTCACTGGTAGATAGAATTGAGTCTTGCCCTTCTGGTGGGTGGGACTTCGTCTCTGGGTGTGATTACAGATAGCTTTGTGCCAAGGAGGACTTTAGGTAGCCTCTTTGCTGATGAGTTTGGCTGCGTTCCCACCCTGTTTGTTGTTTGGCCTAGGGCTTCTCAGCCCTGATGGGTGGAGAGAGATTTTTCCAAAATGGAAGCTTCCAGGGGAGATCACACCAATAATTATTACTGTCGTGCCACCACAGCAATCCACAGGCAACCCATGCTTTCCTGAGAGGCCCTCCAAGACCCACAGGTAAGTCTTACCCATATCCTTGTGGACTCCCTGCTTTGCCCTGGGACCCAGAGTACATGAAACTCTTTTCAGGATGTCTGTTTCCCCCAGTCCCATAGAACTCTGACACCTAAGCACCACTGGCCTTCAATGCCAAATGCTCCAGGGGCTCCTTCTCCCAATGCCAGACACCCAAGCTGGAGAACCTGACATGGGTTTTGGCACTCTCACTCTGGTGGGAGAGCCTCTGCAATACAGTTATTTTCCAGGCAGTGGGTTGCCCACCCAGTAGGTATGGGACTGCTTATATCACAAAAGCACACCTTTACCGTCTTCATGTGGCTTCTTCTTTGTCTTTGAGTGCAGGATATCTTTGAGTTTCCAGACTATTTTCTCAAAGGTTGTTCAGCAGTTGTAATTTTAGTGTTTTCAAGAGAGGAAATGAACTTGAGTCCTTCCACGTCACCATCTTGTTTCTGCCTCAAAGTGAGGTTTTAATTCTCTTAAATCATAGTATACTAGAGAAAACGGAATGTGATTTTCAAATGTTACTAAGCCATCAACTGGGCAATATTATTGTGGATACTGCTTTATATTAAGACATGGAGGGAGTTCCCATCATGGCTCAGTGGTTAACGAATCCAATAACTAGGAACCATCAGGTTCCAGGTTCAATCCCTGGCCTTGCTCAGTGGGTTAAGGATGCAGTGTTGCCGTGAGCTCTGGTGTAGGTTGCAGACACAGCTCAGACCCCGCATTGCTATGGCTCTGGCATAGACCAGTGGCTACAGCTCTGATTCGACCAGTAGCCTGGGAACCTCCATATGCTGTGAGAGTGGCCCAAGAAATGGGAAAAAAAAGACATGGAATTATAATTATTATAATCTATAACAACTAAAATTAAACAAACAAACATGATCAAGAATGAATTCCCCTGTTCATCATGGCTAATATTTTATTCTGTGGCTAGTTAGTATTCAAGTTTTTGTCCTAAATATCTCCTGTAAGATAAATATTATGCGTTTAAAACTAGAATAAATGGTTACTGGCACAAAAGAAAACATATATAGATCAATGGAATAAGATAGAAAGCCCAGAAATAAAGCCATGCACTTCTGTAATTCTATGGCAAAGGAGGCAAGAATATACAATGGAGAAGAGACAATCTTTTCCACAAGTGTTGGGTAAACTGGACAGCTCCATGTAAAAGGATAAAATTACAACATTCTCTAACACCATACACAAAAATAAACTCAAAATGGATTAAAGACCTAAATGTAAAACAGATATTATAAGACTCCTAGAGGAAGACATAGGAAGAACACTGTGATGTAAATTTCAGCAACATTTTTTTGGATCTGTCTCCTAGATTAATGGAAATAAAAGCAAATATAAATAAGTGGAACCTAATTATACTTAAAAGCTGCTGCACAGCAAAGGCAACAATAAACAAAACAAAAAAACAACACAGAATAGGAGAAAATATTCGCAAACAATGTGACTGAAAAGGGATTAATTTCTAAAATATACAAAAGGGCTCTTACAGCTCAATATAAAAAAAAATTTTAAATGGGCAGAAGATCTAAAAAGACATTTTTCCAAAGAAGACATACAGATGGCCAACAGACACATGAAATCATGCTTACTTATTAGCATAGTTACTTATTAGAGAAATGGAAATCAAAACTACAATGGGATATCACCTCACACCAGTCAGAATTAACTATCATCATAAAGTCTACAAATAATAAACACTGGAGAGGGTGCAGAAAAAAAAAGAAACTTTCTGCATGATATTTTATCACTCTTCATTTTTTTATCCTTTTCAATTACTTATCCAATCTCAGAAATACATGAGATATGTATTTGTGGGAAAATGTGGGGGAAAACATATGATACTAATATGGAAAACGGGTTGCTTTTGAAATGTGAATAAATATCTTTGTGTCTAACTAACCAAGTAACTCAAGTATATTTAGTCTATATGTATATCACTCCTTAGGATCTGTCAAATAGAATATACTATATTTCTTCTACAAGTAAGACTGATATTACAGATAAAACTCTAACTTAATGAGAAAAAGCTCTTTTAACACTGGGTAAAGCCATTTGGGATACATTTCTTTTTTTTTTTTTTTTTTTTTTTTGTCTTTTTGCTATTTCTTGGGCCGCTCCCGCAGCATATGGAGGTTCCTGGGCTAGGGGTCTAATCAGAGCTGTAGCCACCGGCCTACACCAGAGCCACAGCAACACGGGATCTGAGCCGCGTCTGCAACCTACACCACAGCTCAGGGCAACACCGGATCGTTAACCCACTGAGCAAGGGCAGGGACCGAACCCCCAACCTCATGGTTCCTAGTCGGATTCGTTAACCACTGAGCCACGACGGGAACTCCTGGGATACGTTTCTGAATGACAGTGAAGCTTTACCTCATAAACAAAAGTCTTCCTATCAAGAGAATAATTTGTTTTGCTGAGTTATTTATAGAGTCAAGATATGGATGAACTGTAAATGAAATAGAATCTATACAAAAGTAAATTTAGAAGAAATAGATTAGTAATATTATTTAAATAATGCTGCTTTTTCCTAAACTAAATACAAGGATAAGTGTAATGTCTTCCAAAATTGTTTTTCATTTCTAATGTTTTACATTTCAGAGCATGAAGGCTTCTTTTTGAAAGTCTCTTTTCTTTTGCTTCCCGCTCCTTCAGCAGTATATATATGTGTATATATATATGTGTGTGTGAAATTTTACTTTTCTATAACACATTTTCACAAGATGATTTAAGAAATAATAAAGGAGATATAATTGGTAAAGACAAAATAAAGCTCCAACTATAGGATCACTTCATAATTTTGTTAAGGTTTAAGACTCAAATTAGAAGTTCAAGAATACTTAATCCGAGAAAGCTGGATTTGGAAAGAGTCTGAAAGAGAATCCAGGGAAAGTGTAAGCACCGGCTTTTAAACAATTTTAGTTAATACAAGGAGATATGATCAAAATCTCTAATCTTGGGGGCTGGCAAGAATATGGAAAGTTGCAGGGAGTTACAAGGAATTCCCCTTCGAATGCTGATACTATCTATGGAAAAAGAAGTTTTAAATGACCAAGGTGTCTGGGGTCAATGAAGACCCTGATGACCTCACAAACTAATATATAACATAAATTTGACAGGACAGTTAGAGTAGATAAAATCGAAATCCAATAGGAGAAAGGGCTTGCTTGAGAAAATAAGGTAGAGAGATTGATATATATTACATTATACTCTAAATATTTGATAGGCATTTTGATCTTTATCAATATAAACAATTTTATAAATGATTTATGCTCACATATGAATTCTTAATCCAATTGCAAATTAATTCACTATGTATATTGTATATGCCTTTACCCTTTAACCTATGCTTATCTTGTTTGTAGTAATGTCATTGCTTTTTCACTTATCTAATATCATATATCCCTCAACGAATGAAAACAGAAAATTGCAAAAATAGTTTACTTTGTCAGAGGCTATGCTATTGACAGTGTGTCATAAAGACATGAACAGTACCATATTTCTAAGGAGCTGATTCAAGGTTTTACATTTCTAAGCTCATGCTTAAACTTACCTCAAATTTTATCTTCTGCCTCTCTATCTATCTATATCCATCTCTGTGATAGATCTATCCCATGTAATTTGGCTAAATGCTAAAGGAGTTATTTTTACCACGATATATTAGATAAATTAAAGAAGAGGCATATATGGACAACTATTATTTTTGTTTTAAATATCAAAATATCATAATAATATTTAAGATAATTAATCTATGAAATATGAAAATACAGTGTAAAGTCTGGGCCTACTTCCATTGGATAGTCTGCCTTTAGAAATTGCTTTTTAAAAAAAACTGTAATGGGTAAATATAGTCAATCTTTAGGTTTAATGATGTATACTGAAAGAAGTCAATTTTCTTCAACCAAGCTTTATTTACTATAGTAACAATAATACGGACCTTAGAAGAACCAAAATATAATTAAAAGACACAAGTTCTTCTTTCAAACTCGTGTAAAATTATACAATTTTAATTTAAAGTTCTAATTTAATGTATATTTTTTAAAATGCCCTCTTAAAAAAACTGACTGCTAATGGAAAAAACTTTGTTTTTTATGGTGAAAAAATGGTGACTTTCATAGGGATATTTCTCAGTCTCAGATTAATTAAATAATGCAGCATGGCCATGTTTGAGAGTTCAGAATATTGTTATTATCTGGTTTTGAATCTAAAAATAATTAACACAATGACTTAGTATCTGCTGTTACTTTTTTCTTAAAATTTTTGCCAATTTCAGAGTCAAGTGTGTTAAAATCTTATCAACATTGACTTTTGTCAATATTTCTTTGGAATTAACTGTCTTTTTTTTCCCTTCATATATTCTGAAGCTTATATTAGGTCAACAGTTTGTTGTTGTCAGGATGAATACTAAGAATTTTTGTCCAGAATCTCTAGACAGTCTTCCTAGAATAAATTATTCCAATGAGAAGAACTATTGTGAAATTTGAAGATAGACATGTTGGAAGTTGCTCTTTTTTCTGTGGTAGCGACAGGCAAAGACTTGGTCACCAGTGCACAGGAGGTGTGCTGTCAACAAGAACAGATCCACCTTGGAATCTCACGCACCCATACTATAGGCAGCTAAGATAATATGGTAAAAGGTACCCTACAACTAATACAGCCTTCTAGAATTTTAGAAACTGTGTCCCCAAGGCGTACAACTAGGTATACCTATAATCCTACTTCTCCAATTTTTCCTGTTGGAAACATATATATATATTGCCCTCTGTTTCCTTACTGAATATTGTCCTAATGGATTGAAAGTTTTATTATTATAAAATGGTCTTTTTAAATTTAGTAATAACTTTGGTTTGAGATACTATAATTTCTAATATAAAGTGACTACTCACTGCCACAGCAGAATTCCTGATAAAAGAGAGTGGAGTGGCTACGTGTTTTATTCTTAATGTGGTAAATGTGAAGAGAGAAGTTGCATAATTAAATTACTTCATTCCTTAGAATATTTCATTCCTCCACTAGGAACAAATTTTATTTTTATAATGTTGAGGGTTTTTAAAACAGTTAACATGTTAGGAAATGCTAAAGAAATGTATTTCATGTAGGTTTATTCAGTCACAAATATTATAAAAGTTCTCTTACACAGTATCTGTTTTTTTTTTTGTTGCTGTTTTGTCTTTTGTCTTTTTAGGGCTGCACTGCCGCAAATGGAGGTTCTGATCCATGTCTGTGACCTACACCACAGCTCATGGCAACACCAGATCCTTGACCCACTGACCGAGGCTAGGGATCGAACCCAAAAGCTCATGGTTCCTAGTCAGATTTGTTTCTGCTGAACCACAATGGGAACTCCTCTGGTGTCTTTATAATAAGAATATCATCACCATTCTGATATTGCTAAAAAAAGAAACATATATGTTTCAGAGAGCCATATGATATTTTGTAAGCTATATGATACTTTAAGTTTCTTATTCTGACATGGGAAATGGTTGTGTGTGTGTATATATATATATGTGTGTGTATTATTTTGCTTTCTCAATGGAGTTATTCAATGCTGAGATGATTTCAAAGAAGACGTTTAGATGCAAGTTTTTAATGGCTCTATTTTGATCCCACTGGGAAAAAATCTCTCCCTTCCCTGATTTTAGTGTTACCCCTAATTCTCACTTCATTCATGCCACCAATATCTGTGGCTACAACAAATGGAGAAATCACTTGTAAATTTCCAAGTAATAAATCCAGATAAAAAATTATCAGACAATATACCTGGACAACTGCAACTAACTTATTTCATATACCTACAGATGTTCAAATAAATGCTATCCTGCTATTCTATTACCTCAAAAAAAAAGTGGCTACACTAGCTTTATTTTATTTACCTGTTACATCTACTTTTCTTTCAACTTTTTTGTTAACTTTGGTATAAGCTCTACTTTTACATGCAAAATATAGCTGGATATTTTTCTAGTACATAATTATTCATATTTTGGAGTAATTGGTATCTTAACATTTATTCTTGTTTGTGATGTACTTACATTAATTGCATATACTTAATTTTATAATTTTTAGATGAGTGGCATAAACTATAAGACAAAGATGTTAAGTATAAGATTCAGTTTTGATATATGTGCATACCCATTTAACTTCCACCCCAATGAAGACACAGAATTTATTCACCACTTACATTTAACTGCAGGCAATCATTATCTAATCTCTATCATCATAGATAAGTTTGCCTATTTCTGAATCTTAGATAAAATGAAATCATAAAGCATATAGTATTTTGTGTCTGGATGCTTTCACTGAACATATTTATAAGATTCAATCATGCTCTGAAATGTATCAGTAGTTTAAATATATTTACCATTCTCCTGAAAATGGCCTATGGGGTTTTTACAGTGTAGGTACTATGGATAAAGCTTCTATTAACATTCTTATACAATGTTTTATGTTTGTTTCTTAATTTATGTGTATATATGTGAATTTTAAATATCTAGGATTGGCATGGATTAGTCATTGAATAGATTTCTGTTTAAGTTTATAAGAAATTTCAAACCTTTTTTTACAAAAGTGTTCTACCATTTGACATTCCTACAATGTATGAGAGTTCTAATTGTTCCACCTCCCAGTATGATAATCCTTTCTGCCAAAACTCAGTTGTCCCATCTGTATTTAAGGAAATAATTCCAGTGCAGAGCTCTGAGCTGTCAGAGAACTGCAGAATTTCCTTGCACTCTGTTCCTGTATCTCCTTCCAGACACCCTTTGGGAATGAAGGATACTGTCTGGCGGATGTCTGTGATCTACCTGGCAGAAGTTCTCCAAATCGGAGCTGAGTCATCTAGATACCTTTTCTTGCAGGGTCCCAACTTCTTACTAAATGGCCATTGGGCAAAACCTAGCTAGCTCGCCATACCCACTCCTTCCATCCATGAGGAATTTTTAGAGAAAAATAAACCAGAAAGTATCTTTGAATCTACATAACAGCAGAATAGTATGTGAAAGACTTTAAATATTCTGCTTGTTTGTAACCCTCTGGCTCACTTATGAAGGACTATATAGAATACACAAATTTGAAATTTCAAAATATTTAATTTCTAATTAAGAAATTATGAGATAAATGCAGAGTTTAAAAATGAACATATATGTTAATGATTAAGTAGATAATATGATTTCTGTGAAGATCAATAAGATCTCAGTCAACGTGTATGATTATCAATCAGATGATATGTTCTTTACATAAGGACTGGCAAAATGATAAAGAACCTACTGACAAACCTTATAGAACTATCACTGAGAAAAAATGTATAATACACAGATACTATATATGTGTGTATTCTTAGGACAAACATTTTAGAACACAGTAAAGACGATAGTATCTGGTCTGAGTATGTGCGAATATTTAATAAATGAGACTTTTACAATTCCTAATTAGTGGAAAAGTTATGAAATATTTCAAAATGTCTTTGTGATTATTCACTATTCTTTAGATGAAAAGATATTTATATCTTTATTTCATTATAAATACAAAAAAACCCGCTGTGGAATGGAATGCCTTCTTGAAAGTGAAAATAATACCTTGAAACAAATAAAAAAGATCCCAAGTGCCTGCATGTGCACATTTATGGGTGTATATACGTATTTTTAAAAAAGCTAAACCATGAAGGAAAATATTTCAGTAATCTTAATATTAAAATCTGCACTTCCAAAGAATCCATAATTTAATTACAATGCAACATATGTGCCAGACAGCATTTATGACTTTTCTAATGTATGAATAATTAAAATAATACAGAAAATAAGTTTATAGAAATTAAAGTATATAAGTAGATAATAAAAAGTTTTTACACATATATTTATACTGTTACTTAAACACAAGTTACCACATTGTATTAGTTTATTAGGGCTGCCACAACAAAATGCCACTAATTGAGCATCTTAAACAACAGAAACTTAATTTTCTCATAGTACTGAAGATTTGAAATCCAAGATCAAGGGGTATGTACCTCTGATTTCCCCTGAGGCCTCTCTCTTTGGCTTGCAGGTGGCCCCTATCTTACTGTGTCCTCACATGGTCTTTCTTCTGTGAGCACACATCCCTGGTGTCTTTGTGTGTCCAAATATCTTCTTATAAGGACATTAATTTGATTGAATTAAATCCTACCATAATGCCTCATAACAACTTAATCACTTTTTAAACTTAATCACAATATCTGCAAATATAGTCAAATTTTGAGTTACTGGAGATTAGTACCTCAACATATAAATTTTGAGGAAACATAATTCAGCCCATGGAAGTCATCATTTACAGTAACATATTAAAATAAGCCTAAAAGATGTGTATTCATGATTGCAGAAACTGAAAAATCAGTCACTATTTTTATGACTCTAAATTGGATAATACTTGAACTTATTTATTAGAATACTTATAAACTATCTTACCTATATATGCTATTTAATGTAGAAATTACACTTTTAGAATATACTATTGGCATTACCCTCTCTGCGGAAGGGGAAATTTATGTTTTCTTTTTAGTTCCACTTGATAAGAGTGTACAAGGTCTTGCCATTGTTATGAATAACCTACTTTGGTTGAGTGGATACATTATAGCCTTTGCATATTAGGTATAAACATGTTAATTTTCTCCAGGATTTTGTGCAAACCATTAACCAGAGGAGTATCCTGCAACTTTCCTAAACAGTATAGTAGTCTGGGGGCTCATTAGATCCTCTCTCAATCCCAAATACACAAAAAGCATTCTTGACTTTGTCCACATCTATGTTATCTAAGTCAATGCCACAAAAGGGCTAAACAGAACAGCTGTTAGCTAAGGCAATATCCAGTAGTTTGATGCCAACAAAAGATGAAGCAGATTTGTTGAGTGGGCCCCTATGATTGGTCTAGTGAATGATATTCCTAGAAAGTTACTGCATGTGCTGTTACAAAGCTAGAACCAAGAAGGGGGAATTAGAAATAATGTAGTACTTTCTTTTCACTCTGGATGCCTTTTATTTAATTTTCTTTTCTAACTGCCATGTTTAGAAACTCCAGCACAATGTTAAAAAGAAGTGATGAAACTGGTTATTCTTATCTTCTGTGACCTAGTTTTGATCTAAAGATGATGTTAGCTGCATTTTTTAATTGTAGAAATGCTTTATCAGGTTGAGGAAGTTCCCTTCAATTCTTAGTTTCTTGAAAAGTTATTGGATCTTTTCAAATGTGCTGTCTGAGTCCATGAAGATAATCATGTGATTTTTGTCCTTCATTCATTCTGATAATTTTGACGACAGGGATTAGGCAAAATAATTTATAGCTCTTAAATTAACTAAAAGGTAGGACTGGAATTCTAAAGGAAATTACCTTAGTTTTTTAAGGAATCACCATACTATTCTCCATAGTGGTTGTACCAATTTATATTCTCACCAACAGTGTAGAAGTGTCCCATTTTCTCCACATCCTCTAGAGCATTTGTTATTTTTAGACTTTTTAAATGATGGCCATTCTAACTGGTATGAGGTGATACCTCATTATACCTTTGATTTGCATTTCTCTAATAATTAGTGATACTGAGCATATTTTCATGTGCCTTTTGTCTGTCGTGGCTATCTGTTGGTTGTCTTTGGATAAATGTCTATTAGATCCTCTGCACATTTTTAGATTGCATTTTTTATATAAATCTGCATGAAATGTTTATGTATTTTTGAGATTAATCAGTACCTTGTTGGTTGCTTCACTTGAAAAGGTTTTCTTTCCTTTTCTGGATTGTCTTTTCCTTTTATTTGTTTGTTCATTTGTTTGTTTTTTATGGTTTCCTTTGCTGTGCAAAAGCTTTTAAGTTTAGTTAGGTTCCATTTGTTTATTTTTGTTTTTATTTTCAATACTTTAGGAGGTAGATTAAAAAAGATATTGCTGGAGTTCATGTTGTGGCACAGGGGAAATGAATCTGACTAGGGGCCATGAGGTTGTGGGTTTGATCCCTGGCCTTGCTCAGTGGGTTAAGGATCTGGCATTGCTGTGAGCTGCGGTGTAGCTCACAGACATGGCTTGGATCCTGCATTGCTGTGGCTATGGTGTAGGCTGGCAGCTGTAGCTCCAATTTGACCCCTAGCCTGGGAATCTCCATATGCCATTGGTGCAGACCTAAAAAGGCAAAAAAAAAAAAAAAAAAAAAAAAGGCATGGCTGTGAGCTATGTTAAAAAGTGTTCTGCCAATGTTTTCCTCTAAGATATAGAACTGCCATATTATCCAACAATTCCACTCCTATGCATATACCCAGAAAAAAAATTTGAAAAGATACATGTACCTCAATGTTCACTGCAGCACTATTTACAGTAGCCAAGACATGAAAGCAACCTAAATGTCCACTGACAGAGGAATGAATAAAGATGCAGTACATATATACAAGGGACTACTACCCAGCCATAAAAAAGAACAAAATAATGTCATTTTAAGTAACATGGATAGACTTAGAAATTATCATACTAAGTGAAGTAAGCCAGAGAAAGACAAATATGATATCATTTATATGTGGAATCTAACAAAAATGGTACAAGAAAACTTATTTACAAAACAGAAATGGACACAAAGATTTCTAGATTAAACTTATGGTTGCCAAAGGAGAAATGTGGTTGGGGAGCAAATTAGGAGTTGGGGATTGGCATATACTTACTACTATATATACAAGATAGATAACTAACAAGGAACTAATGAATGGCACAGTGAAATTTACTCAATATTTTATAGTAATCTATATGGAGAAAGAATCTGAAAAAGAATGGATACATGTATATGAATAATTGATTATACCTGAAACTAATGCAACATTGTAAGTCAACTATACGCCAATGAAATTTTAAAAAAAGAAAATTACTTTATCTTTGATTTAACCATTTAAATATTTTGTTTGCTTGTGTTGCTTTAGGCAGACCCTAAGAATCAAAAAAGTATAGAACTGCATCCCTTCATTCTTAAAGTCAATATTTGTAAGCACCTAAAAGTATTCAGGCTTACACAAAATGCCAGGATACAAAAAAAGAAATTAAGATTAAGGTCCAGGCCAGTTTATTATCTATATGGCCTGAGAGGCAAAATTGTTTGTTTTTAAATAATTGAAAAAATAATCAAAAGAAGTAAAGTACTCACAATAGTTTATAAATCTATGAAATTCAAATTCTAGTATTCATAAATAATATTTTATTGGAATGCAGTCATGTATTTATGTATTGTGAATGACTGTTTTATGCTATAGTGGCAACATCTGAAAGTTGTGACAGAGACCCTGTGGCCCATAAAGACTCAACTATTTACTACCTCTTCCTTTACAAAAAGGGGCTGACATGTGACATAAAGCAAATACACACCTTAATTTGAAACAGCCCCAAGGAGAAGATAGCCAAACAGGAATACAGTACAATATATAAGAATGCCAATGGCGTTATCACAATAGCAGATAATAGAACAGAATTATAAATGTAGACTACTTAAATTACAAAAAAAATGGCAGAATGTACCTCAAGAAGATATTCTTTGATCTTAAAGACTGGGAAGAAATTACATCATAATAACTAATTTTGTGCCAGAGAGGTCAATTACAACAAGATGGGGAAGCAGGAAGTACTTTGGAATAAACAGGAGCTCATTTAGAATTATAAAGTGTCATAAGTAATGACCACAAAAAAAAAAAATGCAGAGAATGGGGAAAAAAAATTTCATAATAGAATTTTTAAATAGCATGAATTGAGAAAAAGTGATATCATGAATGTATTTTACATCACTCAAATGAGCTTGGATTTCATGTATTTACATAATGGGATTTTAAATTAAATAATGTGACCAGGGATTTAGCTTAGAAAAGTACTCTGGTGAACGGATATACTGGCATAGTAGATTTAATTTGAGTAATACATGTTGAAAGGAGTTAGAAGCAGGTGGAGTGGTTAACAGGAGGTGAGAAACTGAATATGGTTAAGTGCAGTATAGAATATTCTTTGAGAAAACTAGATGAGGAATGGGGAAAATATTACAAGATTCCCACAGAGATTTGTGAGATTAGGAAAGATCTTTGTGATGAGAAAAATCTGAATATATGCAAAGCTATGCGTGACGGTCAGTAGTGTTGGAGTGAGTCACTATAGTGAATGGTGAAGTAGTGAGAGAAGGAGCAATATGCCAAAGAAGGCATAAAGAAATTCAATCAAAGCAATATGATGCACAGCTTGACCTCAACCACCACAAGACCACCTTGGGAGTATGACTCATCCACAGGCTTCAAGGAGGCTTTATTTTATTTTCTAATTAAGGACAGCGTGTTTTGTTTGTTTTGTTTTGTTTTGTTTTTTTTCACTCTGTGTAATAAAATACAGTCATGACTATAGATACAATAAATTTAATCCCAAAGCTTACTGAATTTTATCGTTACGAGTTAGGAGTAGATATCATACTTCAAAATAACGTCTATGTTCCCTCAGGACACTTTTTTTTTCTTTTGTCCTTTTAGGGCCATACCCCAAGGCACATGGAGGTTCCCAGGCTAGGGGTCTAATCGGAGCTGTAGCTACTGGCCTACACCAGAGCCACAGCAACGCCAGATCTGAGCCATGTCTGCAACCTACACCACAGCTCACGGCAATACCTGATCCTTAACCCACTGAGCTAGGCCAGGGATCGAACCCAAAACCTCATGGTTCCTAGTCAGATTCGTTTCTGCTGCGCCACAACGGAAACTCCCCCTAAGGACACTTTTACACTTCTCTTAGTTTTAAAAACTAGTTTAGAATCTACCAAAAAATTATCAGCACTTTGCACCCTGGAAACCATGTGACCTTTAGTTACTTAAGAAAGAGAGACTCAAGTGCGCTTGGACACTCTGTGGATGCCCCTCTACCCCTCCACATGCTCCCTTAATAGACTGCACAGTTCTAGAGGGAAAGTCTCCTCCTTGCCTCAGCAGCACACTGGTCAGTAAATGCTGCACTGAACCAAAGCTGGTGACTGGCAGCCTGGCATTTTCTCTTTATTCTACCAACATTCATGATTCTCTTGCCTTTTTCTTTTCAGTGCCTTCCTCTCACTCCTGAGCCCCATTCATAGGTAGGGGGCATTTCTACAGGCTGCTCTCCACCTTTCTAGATAGATTTGGAACAAACTAAGTAGGATCTGTAGCTCTATCCACTCTGTTCCCAGGCAACCACTGGGAAGATGGGCTGGAAAAGCTTTCATTCATCCTGCATTGTAGGCCAGTTAAAAAAAAAAAAAAAAAAAAAAAAATGAAGCAGGGAGCAGGTGGCAGCAGGGAAGGTAAGCCTTCTTTCTTATAAATCTACTGGCCATTGCTGACCACCTAGCATACTTAAGTGCCTAAGAGGCCCAGTGGTCTCTAGCTTAGGATATCCTCTTTTTTTTCCCCCCTGACCATCTAGTATTAATATCTTCACCAAGACTTCATTACAATATGGGAAAACAAGCTAACAATGTCAGGTTGAAAATCTCTAGAATTAACTTAAAACATTTCTAAATGTGGCTTATTTTAATTCCCATTTCCCCCCACTGACAGATTACATTTATTTTCATAGTTAATTTTGACAAGTATTATTAGTGTAAAAAACTAAATACCCCATCCCCCACCACATATATTCAACAAATTTTTATTGAGGATCTGTTCTTTGCTTAGTCCCTGTAATATCACCATTGTCTTCAATTTTTGTCTAACACAAGACAGTCAGCTCTCATCTCCAGATGTCCATTTGGAGTGCTGAGTAATAACTGTAACTGCTACTAGCATCTCTGCCAGAGTCCTGGGAGGAAAGGAGAAGAAAATCCCCAAGTGCAGATGGCTGGTTCCCTCTCTTTCTTTTGGCCCAGCTGGCCTCACAACAGGTCTATGCTTAAGTTTCAAAGTTGAAAGATCTTTTTTTGTAAACCACTTACCTTTCCCTAACTCCTTAAATATCTCAAACTATGAAATCTGAGAAATATTCACATGAAAGGCTTTTAAATTAACATAATGTGACAGAGCAACTTGAAACTGATTTTCATTATTTTGTAAATATTGTAAAGAATATGTTGATGTTTATCATGTGCTCAAACCCAGTTTCAAATTTGATAAGAACATCCTACCTAAAGGTTATCTGATCCAACAATATTCTTGCTGTCAACTCACTTTTGTTCTCATTTAAAGAGCAGGGAATTGAGAAGGAATATTTCAAGCACTTTTTCTCAAAGTGTGTTCTGCAAAGAGAATAGTTCCTTGAGATGTATTGAAAAAAAAATTTCAAGAGCGAATAAATTCAAATGAATGTAAGCCAAGTTAAACTGTTTTCCAGGGTGTGGGGATGTGGAATGTGAGACAATGAATCTGATATGCACTGTGGCCCCACAAACTGGAGGTGGGGGTATGGAATGAGCAAGAACTTCCCAAATTTTTCTGATCTCCGAAGACTTCTCTTGCAAGATCATCTTGTACCCCTGGCATTATGGGGAAACAAACTTGGGGAAACCCTACTTAAAGTAATTCTTAAAGGAACATTTATATCCTTAAATGGGAGCACATGTGGAGCAGTACTTACAGAGCAAGAGAGCCCGGTAAATAGCAGGTCCTGAGGAAGTGTTTCCTCCCCAGGAAGTCCCTTCCTCTGCTTGAATCTACTTCAACAGAAATATGTGTTTCTACTTGGTCTTGGTTTACTTTCTCAGGTTAAACTATAAACTTTAAAAAATAATCTTCAAAACGAGAATTACATTCAATGTTACAATGAAGTGTCTTATTAAAATACTATTTCCATACCTCCATAACGGAAATCTGCTTCTGTCATCAATATGTATTCCAAAGTGTTTTCTTGATGTGAAAGTATGGCTAGTTTAAAATATATTTAGTATTCTACACTTTAAAAATTGATGTCTTAAAAACTGTCTTCCAACATTTGATCTTTTTACAATTGCCATGAAAATACAAATCACATATAAAATAGATGTGAAAAGACTTCAAGTTCTAGAAAGCAAGGGATAAAACTTCTTACGTATGCTTAGTATTTGAAGTATAAAGACAGACCTCAGAGATACTGTAATTCAGTTCCAGACAAACACAATAAAGTGAGTGTCAAAATAAAGCAAGCCAAACAAGTTTTTTGGCTTCCAATGCACAGAAAAGCTGTGTTTACAGTATACTGTAGTACACTATACATACAATAGCATTATGTCTAAAAAAAGGGTGCACTCCTTTATTAAAAATACTTTACAGCTAAAAATCCTAATCATCATCTTAGCCTTTAGTGAGGTGTAATCTTTTTCCTGGGAAAGGGTCTTGTTTCTGTTGTTGGCTGCTGAATGATCAGGTGGTGGTTGCTGAAGATTGGCATGGCTGTGGCAATTTCTTAAAATAAGACAAAAGTGAAGTTTTCTGCATCAATTGACTTTTTTCATGAATGATTTTTCTGAGCTTGCAATGCTGTTTGATAGCATTTTACTCAAAAAAGAACTTATTGGAGTCAATCCTCTCAAACTCTGTCAAGTGCTTTATCAACAAAATTTATGTTAAATTATAAACGCTTATTGTCATTTTGATAATCTTCATAACTTCTTTACAGGAGTAGATGCCATCTCAAGAAACCACATTCTTCGCTCATTCATAAGAAGAAACTCTTCATCCATTCAATTTTATGATGAGGTTGCAACAAATCAGTCACATTTTCAGTCTCCACTTCTAATTTCTAGTTCTCTTCTATTTCCACCACATCTGCAATTACTTCCTCCAACTGAAGGCTTAAACCCTTCAAAGTCATCCGTGAGGGTTGAAATCAACCTCTTTCAAATTCCTATTAATGTCATTCTTTTGACCTCTTGCCATGAATCACAAATGATCTTAATGGCATTGAGAATGGTGAATCCCTTCCAGAAGGTTTTCAATTTACTTTCTCCATATCCATCAGAGGAATCATCTATGGAAGCTTTAACCTTACAAAATGTATTTCTTAAATAATAAGGATTGAAAGTCAAAATTACTCCTCGACCCATTGGCTGCAAAATGGATGTGTTAGCAGGCATTAAAACAACATCAAATTCATTGTACATCTTCCACCAGAGCTCTGGGTGACCAGATGCACTGTCAATGGGCAGTAATATTTTGAAAGGAATGCCTTTTTTTTCTCTTTCTGAATAGCAGTTCTCAACAGTGGGCTTCAAATTTTCAATAAACCATATTGTAGAGTTGTGATATCATCTAGGATTTGTTGTTCCATTTATAGCAAGGCAGAATAGATTTAGCGTAATTCTTAAAGGCCCTAGGATTTGAGGAATAATAAATGAGTACTGGCTTCAACTAAAAGTCACCAGCTGAAATGGCTCCCTTACAAGTGAGTCCATTTCCTTTAAAGCTTAAAATGAGAAATCGACTTCTCTTCTCTAATTATGAAAGTCCTATATGGTTTCTTCTTTTACCATAAGAGTGTTCCATCTCCACTGAAAATCTGTTGTTTAGTGTAGACACCTTCATTAATTATCTTAGCTAGACCTTCCAGATAACCTGCTGTAGCCTTACATCAATTTTTACTGTTTCATCTTATAATCTTATGTTATAGAGAGAGCTTCTTTTCTTAAACCTCATAAATGAACCTCTGTTAGCTACAAACTATTCTTCTGCAGTTTCCTTACCTCTCAGCCTTCACAGCATGGATAAGAGTTAGGGTCTTGCTCTGGATCAGGCTTTGGCTGAAAAGAATGTTGTGGCTCACTTGATCTTTTAGCCATACCACTAAAACCTCCTCTGTATCAGCAATAATTCTATTTCACTTACTAATTGTTCACATATTCACTGGAGTAACACTTCTATTTTCCTTCAAAGGCTTTTCCACTGCATTCATAACCTGACTGTTTTGATGCAAGAGACCTAGTTTTTGCATGCTTTCCTCACTAAGCTTAATCATTTCTAGCTTTTGATGTAAAGTGAGAGATGTGAGATTCTTCCTCTCAGTTGAAACCTTAGAGGTCTTCTAGGGTTATTAATTGGCTTAATTTCAACACTGTTGTTTTCCAAAGAATAGGGAAACCCAAAGAGAGGGAGAGAGATGAAATGTGAGGTACCTAAAGTAGTCAAACTCGGGAGTACCCATTGTGGCACAGTGCAAACAAATCTGACTAGTATCCATGAGGATGTGGGTTTGATTGCTGGCCTTGCTCAGTGGGTTGGGGATCTGGTGTTACCATGAGTTGTGGTGCAGATTGCACACATGGCTCAGATCCTGCATTGCTATGGCTGTAGCTCAAATTCGACCCCTAACCTGGGAACTTCTGCTGAGGTGCAGATTGCAGACATGGCTCAGATCCTGCCATTGCTATGGCTGTAGCTCAAATTCGACCCCTAACCTGGGAACTTCTGCTGTGGTGCAGATTGCAGACATGGCTTGGATCCCACACTGCTGTGGCTCTAGCTCAAATTCGACCTCTAGCCTGGAGACGTTTTAGGGTGTAGCCCTAAAAAGAAAAAAAAATGAAAAAAAAATAAAGTAGTCAAACTCCTAGGAACAGAAAATAGAATGGTGGCTTCTAGAGGCTGTGAGGGAGGGGGAGAGGAAAGTTGTTCAATGAACATACAGTTTCAGTTTTGCTAAATGAAAAAGAAGTTCTAGAGATAGGCTGCCTAACTGCATGCATATAGTTAACTGTTCTGTACTGTATATTTAAAAATGGTTGAGATGGTAAATTTCATGTTATGTGTTTTTTTTGCCACACATGCACACACACAAACAGTGTGTTAGGTCCTACTATAGATATATGCACAAGCTATAGATGCAACAAAAAAGAGATATTTTTTCTCATACTGAGAGATAAGGAAAGGACTCCTAGGAAAAGACGCACTAGGTTAAATCTTAAAGGAAAAATAATAATAGCACCTTGGAAGAAGATGGGGGAGATACTTTACATGAACATCATGTGTAATTAAAAAGTAATATAAAGATATTTCTAAAGAGCTATAAATATGGGCATATGTTTTTATTTGTATAAAACAATAGAACTATCACAGTTTGTTATTTTAATATTAAACAATTTTTAGCCATGTTCTTTCTCCAGTAGGAGCTAATTGTTGAAGTGAGAAAGCAATTCTTTCGGAAATGGCATCAGGAGAGATCAGGTTAGAAACATAAATAGGAATTGTATTCCAAAATGTCTTAGATTATGAAAACATTTTGAATTTTATTATGAGGATAATGGGGAGTTACTGAAAGAACTTAATTAGAGATTAGTTTTGATAAGATTTTGTTCCAGAAAATTTACTGCAACAGAGCATTTTAGATGATATATACCTGAAGACTAAGCCTAAAAGCATGGAGACCTCAAGACTACAGCAGTAGTGAATCGATTCATTTATTTAAAACCAAAAATATGTGTCCAGAAATAAATCACCAAAATGAGCATATAAAGACAAAATGAAGAGATATGTACTTCCAAGTACCTGTTGCTAAATAAATAAATTTTTCTATCCAGAGAAAACCACAACTTGCAAAGACACGTGTACTCCGATGTTCATTGTAGCACTATTTGCAATAGCCAAGACATGGAAACAACCTAAATGTTCATTGACAGAGGAGTGGATCAAGAAGATGTGGTATATATAAACAATGGACTACTACTCAGCCATAAAATGAATGAGATACCAGCATTTTTAGCAACATGGATGGACCTAGAAATTATCCTGCTAAGTGAAGTCAGCCATACAATGAGATACCAACATCAAATGCTTTCACTGACATGTGGAATCTGAAAAAAGGACAGACTATACTTTTTGCAGAACAGATGCTGACTCACATACACTGAAATACTTATGGTCTCCAGAGGAGACAGTTTGGGTGGTGGGGGGATGTGCTTGGGTTATGGGATGGAAATTCTGTGAAATTGGATTGTTATGATCATTATACAACTACAGATGTGATAAATTCATTTGAGTAATTAAAAAAATAAAAAATAAAAGCCCAGATTTTGGTATTATAAAACAAAATCATTTTATTATGCTCAAAAGCATTATGATTAAAATTTCAGAAAAAGGTACAGCAATACTAAACCCATTCTAAAAGAAATACTGAAAAGCCTTCTTTAAATAAAAAGAAATAAGAAGAAATAGGAAGGAGGAAACCACAATTGGAAAGCAATCATTTAAATAAGCCAGTATACGGATCTAAAAGAGGAGAAAAAAAAACTACTGCAAAAGTGATGATAAACATAAGGAACAGCAAAAGGATACACATAAAGATGTTAAAAAAGGACCTCAAAATCATAGAATGTGGGGAAAGAAAATAAGAAAATATAGATTCATTTTTTTAAATAATGTGTTTGAGCCTATATGACTATCAGGCTAAAGCAAGCAGATACAGGAAGAGGTTGATATACTTAAAAAACAGGGCAACCAAATCAAAACCAACCATTACATTCTCAAAAACTAAAAGGAAAATACTAAAGCATAAAATAAATGGAAATCATCCAACCAAAAGAAAAAAGAAAAGAAGAAAGGAGAAACAAAGAATCAACTGGAGAATAAGGTTTAAAATGGCAAAAAAAATACATATCTATCAATAATTACCTTAAATGCCAATGGACTGAATGCTCCAATCAAAAGAAACAGAGTGGCAGATTGGATAAAAAAGCAAAAACCTTCAATCTGCTGCCTACAAGAGACTCACCTTAGGACAAAGGACACTTATAGATTGAAAGTGAGGGGATGGGAAAAGATGTTTCATGTCAATGGACAAGACGGGAAAGCAGGAGTTGCAATATCATATCAGACAAAATAGACTTTAAAATGAAGGCCATAAAGAAAGACAAAGAAGGACACTATTTAATGGTCAAAGGATCCATTCAAGAAGAGGATATCATCAATATATATGTCCCTAATACAGGAACACCCAAATACCTACAACAAATACTAATAGACATAAAAGCAGAAATTGATGGGAATACAATCATAGTAAGAGACTTTAATACCCACATTCACATTAATGGACAGATCTTCTAGACAGAAAATCAATAAGCAACAGAGATCCTAAATGACACAATAGAAAAGTTAGACTTAACTGACATTTTCAGGATATTTTCATCTAAAAAAAAAATCAGAATATACATTCTTTTGAATTGCACATGGAACATTCTCAAGGACTGATCACAGACTGGGGCACAAAGCTAACCTTAACAAATTTAAGAGTACAGAAATTATTTCAAGTATCTTCTCAGACCACAATGGCATGAAACTAGAAATCAACCATAGGAAAAGAAATTAGAAAAAACTAACTACATGGAGATTAAACAACATGCTACTAAAAAAGCTATCAGTCAATGAGGAAATTAAGAAGGAAATTAAAAAAAAATACCAGGAGACAAATGAGAATGAAGACACAACCAAAATCTATGAGATGCCACAAAAGCAGTGCTCAGAGGGAAATTCATGGCAACACACACCTTCCTCAAGAAAGAAGAAAGATTTCAAATTGACAAATTAACCCATCACCAAAATGAATGAGTAAAAGAACAAACAAAACCTAAAGTCAGCAGAAGGAAGGAAATCATAAAGATCAGAGAGGAAATCAATGAAAGAGAGATTCAAAAAACAATAGAAAAAAAATCAATAAAACCAAGAGCTGGTTCTTTGTAAAGGTAACAAAAATGGACAAACCTCTGGTGAGACTCACCAAGAAGAGGAGAGAAAAAACCCAAATAAACAAAATAAGAAATGAAAAGGGAGAAAAAAGGAGAAATCACAATGGGTGCTGCAGAAAAACAGAAAACCATACAGAATACTATGAACAACTGTATGCCAACAAATGTGACAACCTAGAAGAAATGGACAACTTTCTAGAAACATACATCCTGCCAAAACTGAATCAAGAAGAAACAGATCAACTGAAGAGACTGATTAGAAATGAAATTGAATATGTAATAAAAACATTCCCTCCAAACAAAAGTCCAGGACCAGATGGCTTCACAAGTGAATTCTACCAAACATACAAAGAGGAATTTATACCTATCCTCCTTAACTTTTCCAAAAGTTTGAAGAACTTGGAATACTGCCAAAGATATTCTATGATGTTGCCATCATCCTAATTCCAAAACCAAAGATACCACAAAAAAAGAAATCTATAGGCAAATATCTCTGATGAATACAGACACAAAAATTCTCAACAAAATTTTAAGCAACCTAATCCAACAACATACAAAAAAGATCGTACACCACAAACAAGTGGGATTCATCCCAGGTTCACAAGGATGCGTTAACATACACAAATAAATCAATGTCATACACCACATTAATAAAAGAAAAGTAAAAAACCACAGGATCACCTCAATAGATGCAGAAAAAGAATTTGACAAAGTCCAACATCCATTCATGATAAAAACTGCTACCAAAGTTACAAGAGGTAACACTCCTTAACATAACCACAGCCATTTATGACAAACCCACAGCAAATATAATACTCAATGGAGAAAAGATGAAAGTCTTCCCACTAAAATCTGGAACAATACAAGCATGCCCACTCTCACCACCGTTATTCAACATACTATTGGAAGTCCTAGCTACAGCAATCAGACAAACAAAAGAAATAAAAGTATCCAAATTGGAAGAAAAGAGGTAAAATTGTCACTGTATGCAGATGACATGATATTACATATAGAAAACCCTAATGACTCAACCCCAAAACTTTTGAACTGATCAACAAATTCAGTAAAGTAGCAGGATATAAGATTAACATTCAGAATCAGTTGTGTTTCTGTATACTGATAATGAAATATTAGAAAAGTGTTATAAAAATATAATTCCTCTTAAAATTGCACCTGAAAAATTAAATATTTAGGAATAACCCGACCTAAGTGGTGAAAGACATATTTTTGATAACTATAAAACATAAATAAAGGAAATTAAAGAGGATTCATGAAAGGAAAAATATTCTGTGCTTCTGGATTGGAAGAATGAGTACTATTAAAATGGCCATATCACCCAAAGAAATCTACATATTCAATTCAAACCCTTTCAAATTCCATATGACATTTTCCACAGTACTAGAACAAACAATCCAAAAATTTATAGGGAACAACAAAAGACCCAGAGTTGCCAAAACAATCCTGAGGAACAAAAACCAAGCAGGAGGCATAACTCTCCCAGACTTCAGGCAATATTACAAAGCCACAGGAATCAAGACAGTGTGGTACTAGAACCAAAACAGACAGACAGACCAATGGAACATATTAGAGAACCCAGACACCTACAGCCAATTCAAGGAGGCAAGAAGATAAAATGGGAAAAAGGCAGTCTATTCAGCAAGTATTGCTAGGAAGCCTGGGCAGCTGCGTGTAAATCAGTGAAACTAGAACATTTCCTCACACCATGCACAAAAATAAACTCAAAATAGCTTAAAGACTTCAATATAAGACAGGGCACCATCAAACTCCTGGAAGAGAACATAGGCAAAACATTCTCTGACAGCAACCTTATGAATATTTTCTCAGGTCAGTCTCCCAAAGCAACAGAAATAAAAGCAAAAATAAACCAACGGGGCCTAATCAAACTGACAAGATTCTGCACAGAAAAAACAAAAACATAAAAAAAAACAAAAAGACAACTTATAAAATGGGAGAAAATAGTTTTAAATGATGCAACTGACAAGGGCTTCATCTCTAAAATAAACAAACAAGTTATGCAATTCAACAGCAAAAAAGCCAGCCACCCAATGGAAAAATGGGCACAAGACCTGAATAGACATTTCCCCAAAGAAGATATACAGATCACCAACAAGCACATGAAAAAATGCTCAACATCACTGATCATTAGAGAAATGCAAATCAAAACTACAATAAGTTACCACCTCACACCAGTCAGAATGAACATCATTAATAAGTCCACAAATAACAAGTGCTGGAGAGGGTGTGGAGAAAAGGGAACCCTCCTGCACTGTTGGTGGGAATGTAAGCTGGTACAACCACTATGGAAAACAGTATGAAGGTATCTTAGAAAACTATACATAGAACTGCCATGTGACCCAGCAATCCCACTCGTGGGCATAGATCTGGACAACACTTTCCTTAAAAAAGACACATGCACCCACATGTTCATTGCAGCACTATTCACAACAGCCAAGACAGCGAAACAACCCAAATGTCCATCAACAGATGATTGAATCAGGAAGATTTGGCATGTATATACAATGGAATACTACTCAGCCATAAAAAAGAAAACAATGCCATTTGCAGCCACATGGATGGAACTAGAGACTCTCATACTGAGTGAAATAAGTCAGAAAGAGAAAGACAAATATCATATGATATCACTTATATCAGGAATCTAATACGGCACAAATGAACCTTTCCACAGAAAAGAAAATCATGGATATGGAGAACAGACTAGTGGTTGCCAAAAGGGAGGGGAAGGGAGTAGGATGGAATGGGAATTTGGGATGGTTAAGCAATGGGATCCTGCTGTGTATCACTACAAACTATGTCTGGTCACTTGTGATGGATCATGATAATGTGAGAAGAAAGAATGTATACATGTATGTGTGACTAGGTCACCTTGCTGTGCATCAGAAAATTGACAGAACACTGTAAATCAGCTCTAATGGAAAAAATAAAAATCATTATAAAAAATAAAAAATAAATAAATAAAAAGCAGTCTTCAGGAAAAAAGTAAATAAAATTTCAGAAAAAGGAGCAGTGTGGATTATGCTTCTTTCTCCTCCTCAAATACCTGAGCACTGGAACAAATAAAGCTGCATGTTCCATAACATAGTTTAAAACTATTACACATGTAAAAGGATGAATGAATATAATTTGCCATAACAGTTTAAATGAAATGTATCTTCAAAAGGGAACCATTCCCTCTGGTGCCCAACTTTAGTTATAATATATAATAATTGTCAATGGATGAACTGTAGTAATTCATTAACCACTTAAAATGGATGTTTCTATTTTCACAAACACTTTCCATGTCCCCATAATTACTTCAGCATTAAAAAAAAAATCAAGATTTTGATGACCCACATCTACATAAGTGCACTGGTTACTTCTGTCTTTGGACTATGCAAGGCAAATATGTTTGGCTTATTTGAAAATAATGTGTTCAATTTTTTAGATTCACAGAATGAGGACACAGACTTGATTTTTTTTTAAATTTATACATGGCTGTAGATAATATAAGATGAGGTTTAAAAAGTTCTTAGCTGTTTGAGAATAACATTTCATCCTGATTTTTGATGACACTTAACAATTGGAACTATTCTGTGTAGGATTCATTTTTCACTGAACAAGTTCTTGATTAGATTGATCCAAGCATTGATGAATAAATTTAACATTAATATACACTTAGAAACACATCTTTTCCTGAATTGGTAGCAAGTAAAGTTTTCCTAAGATTGAGTAGGGATTTTGTTTTTTAAGAAAGTCAAAGATTATAACAACATGGGGAAGAAAAATATTCAAGTTTACTGATGAAATCAAGATATCTAGATTAAAATTGGCAATGGAACATAGTACTTGAATACTCACATTTTAATTATCAAGTTAAAAAAAATTAATTTGCAAAATCTAGACACTTCCGTGATGAGTATTTGTTTGTGTGTGCAACAGTATGATTATCAAGGATCAAGATGTCAAATCTGTTACTATTACTTTCCGTATTACTTAAGTGTGAAATCTCAAGAAGTGTGTGCACAAGACTTACGTGAGCCAGCTGATTGCTAAATAATTAAAGTAGCATTTACAGCTTCTAAAAATATAGGCATCCCACCACCCAGGAGATTAGCCTATAGCTGAGAGCCTCTGTGACATGCCATGATTATTAATGATACTAATAAAACTGAAGCTGACCAGCTCTGCTGCAAAGATGTTGATTTGGAAATGCAACTGAGCATAACCTTTCCTTTGCCAAAGAAAAGGATTTCTCATGTCTTGCTTCTTTTCAGATTTCTGGGCAGAAAAGCTGGAATTGATTTTATTTGGTATGGGCAGATGATTCTTATTGTACTGCAGAGCACTGGCAGCATGAAAAACTAAATATCTGCTTCCAACATACTCGCTATAGCGAGTGTAGTTCAAAGAACACATTTCTTATAAAGTGTAGTTCAAAGAACACATTTCTTATAAAGTGTAGTTCAAAGAACACATTTTTTTTGGGGGGGGGGAATCCTATAAGTCCAAAACAAATCAACAAAAACACACACATACACACACGAATTAAGTTTTATAATTTAAAAAAATTGAAACTGTGACACAATATCTGCCTAGAATAATGTGAATGCATAGAATTCAGGAAGAATTCCTTTATTTTTTTTTGGTGGGATTTTTCACTAGCCCTTTTTTATAGGGTGATTTTTTTATTGCAGTTCTCTTTTAGTATTGGCTAACAGAAAACCTATCCCCAACCTAACAGATTACACACATACACACTGCCATTTCAACACTTCTTCACAGTGAAAAGCTCTCTAATAAAATACCAGAACGTCAAGCGATACAATGTTTTAATGATTGGGCCTTTTGGACAATTCTGATTGCATTTAAATCTCGTGGTCGAGTGCACTAAGAGCTCCCTGCTGGTATTTGTGCATTTTTCTTCAATTAGTAAAGAGATCATAACAAGTAACTTTTTCTTCTAATTTTTCTTGTACTATCTTTCCATCCAAAGGAAAATATGGTAATGCCAAAATTAATGATTTTCATAATAAGCCATAGGGATTTAAATAAGTTGCTAAACACTTAAGCAGCTTTGTTTCTCAATTTTAATTGGAGGACTGCATGTATACCAAACAGATTGTTGTGAGGATGACATAAACAAAGACTGAACACATAGACTATGCCTATTTAAGGCATAGCACTTCACCACTGCAATCACCTAAAGGAAATCTATGGTAGTTCAGAAATAGGTACATAGATAAAGAGATAGATATAATTATCACAATAGAAAAAATATCTTTCATATCTCCAAAATTATCATTTTTATGGTAACTATGGATATGTTTTCTGAGAGTGTTTTGGAAACTGTGAGGTTTAAGTAAGCATGGCCTTTATGTTTTAAACTTTAGAAGAAAATAAGGATATGAGAAGAAGCAGACATGAACACACAAGGAGCATCCTACACAAAACTGATTTTATAGCATACACATTTGTGACTGCAATACGAATGTTTTCTATTACAGGAAAATGTGTTTGAACAGTCCTATCAATATAGCCTCATACCTTTAGCAATACTTATTAAACAATCAAATCTGATTTAATTCTCTACTGACACTGATCTCTAAACATGAAGCTAGGGCCAAGGTCAATTGTTTGTAAAATGAGAAAGAGACCTCTGTAAATTCAGACTTTGAACACATATTTGTGTAGACCTGTACAAATCATGAATCCACAAATAAATATGACTTTGGATTCAAGTTACTCAAAAGTTCAGATAGGTTTTAGATATAAGATAAACATGTAATTTATAACAATTACATGTAGTAAAAGATATAACATACTCTTCTCCTTTAGTTATTTTAAGTGTAGACCAAGAGAGTTGATAACATCTTAAAGCTAAAGAAGCTGGAATTTATTTAGTAACAATGAGCATTCAGAGGTATTTTCACTGAATAGGGGTCCTTCCATCTGAACCTTTTCCTATTTTTACAGGCTATAGCACATGTTTACAACCAAGTGGCTGTTTCAGTCTGCTTTCTGCCCCACGGGTTACTGGATTACCAAGGATCTCTTCCTATTTGAACTGTACTTGTATGTTTTAGTAAATGATGATTAAATTCCCTTAAACAGTTTGGGCTTTCTGTGTTTCAAATGATATAGTTCTTCCTTTGTTTTATTTTTTTCTATTTTATTTATTTTTACTTATAGTTCACCTCAATTTATTTAATTACAGGCAAAAAGAGAAGTCAGCTGGAAATTTCAGATTTGTTAGGAAAATCACCTATCCAGATCCAAGATCATTGGGTACAATTATAATTTTCCTGTTAGTGAGGACAAAAATGTTACCAAGTGTTCTGCTAAAATACGGAAACCTCCCTAAAGGCTGAAGATATTTGTAGAATAAGCTTGGCTGCCTTATGAGTAAAATTCTGCTGCAAACCTCAGGTTCTCAATATTTGACTTGCTGTGTATTGGGCAAATGGAACTTGTTTGGCAACTATATCACAATTGCACTTTTCTCCAATCACCAGTTACATAATTCTCACTGTTACCACTTAATAGTTTCATCAAAGATCTTGCATACCTTCTGCCTTAACAAGGTGCCAAAACTAATGGCACATGTTTGGTTTTGTATAGCATCATCCCTTCTCCAGTACTAAAATTTGTTCTAGTTATCTACTGCTATATAACAAACTACTCCAGAATTAAATGGATTAAAAGAATAAGGATTTGTTTTAAAAATCTCACCTTTTTCTCTCCTTTTTTGGCCACCTCATGACATACGGAGTTCCCGAGCCAGGGGCCGGGTCTGAGCCATAGTCATGACCTAAACAGCTGCAGGAACACCAGATCCTTAACCCACTCTGCCTGGGTGGGGATTGAACCTGCATCCCAGTGCTCCCAAGAAGATGATGTTGCTCCTGTTGTGCCATAGTGGGATCTCCAAAAATCTCACATTTTTTAGTTAAGAATTTGAGCAGGTACTTTTTCTTTTCCCACTTTAATCACTTGTTTTTATTTTATTATTTTATTTTATTTTATTGTCTTTTCTAGGGCCTCTCCCACAGCATATGAAAGTTCCCAGGCTAGGGGCCTAATCGGAGCTGTAGCTGCCAGCCTACACCACAGCCACAGCAACACCAGACCCAAGCCAAGTCTGCGACCTACACCACAGCTCACAGCAATGCTGGATCCTTAAACCACTGAGCAAGGCCAGGGATCGAACCTGCAACCTCATGGTTCCTAGTTAGATTCATTAACCACTGTGCCATGATGGGAACTCCTAATCACTTGTTTTTAATCAGATTACAGATGTTCTATTACATCTGTAATCTGATTACACATGTCTGATGCCTTGGTAGTGATGATTGGAAGTCTGGGATCAGTGGATTCCCCTATCCTACTTAATTTTGTCTTGGTATCTCTCTAGAATAGTAGTTTAAATTCTTTAAACAACTTTATTGTGGTTTAATTTATATACACAAAACTGCGTATATTTATATAATTTGTTGAACTTGGATATATGCATATATCCATATGTGTAACTAATACAACTAAATGAATTAAAGGCTTAGCATTTTATTGCAAATATCTAATTAAACAGTTTTAAAAAATTCACTTTTTTTTAGTTCTTCACATATATTTTTTTCCTATTTTGATATTTAACTGTTTGCAGTAACTATATATATATATATATATTTTTTTTTTTCTTTTTATAGCCACACCTGTGGGGTATGAAAGTTCCTGGACTAGGGGTCAGACTGGAGCTTCAGCTGAGTCCTACACCACAGCCATGGCAACATCAGATCTGAGCCATATCTATAACAGTGGCTATAGTTACAGATAGTGCAGTATAGTGCAGCTTGCTTCAACACCAGATACTTAAATCACTGAGCGAGTCCAGGGATTGAACCTGCATCTTCCCAGAGACAACATCAGATTCTTAACCCACTGAGCCACAATGAAAACTCCCAGTATCAATATAAATTAAAATCAATTTTATTATGCTCCACATAATTCCACCATATTAACTCAGATATTCAAACTGTCCAAAATAATTTAAATCAATAATTGGATAAGTGAATAAATGAAGGAGAACAGATAGCTCTTCCTCGAACTAAGTATATTTAATAAATGTAGAAGAACATAGGAAACAGAAAATCATTATTACAAAACAGTAAGAAAAATAATGCTGCATGCAAGATATATTGATATATAAACAGGTATTTATAAAGTCTCAAAGTATCACTTAAAAGATATTTATTAAAGGGAAGCATGGCAATTTTACAGTGGAGAAAGCTGGTAATCACCATCATAAACAAGATTTATATCACCATTAATAAAACACATGGACATCATGTCATCCCTGTCATGATGCACTAAGAAGGGCATGTCACTTCTATGGCACTTTGGCCAAAATTGCTTAATCTGTTTAATGATGATATAATATCAGATAAATGATAATCCAGTTCATTCAAAAAAAGTGTCTGACCAAGAGTTGTCAGAAATGTGAACCTCATGAGAAGCAAAGAAAGATTGAGGTACTGCAATAGTTTGGCAGAGATAGGACTAAATGCAATGTGGGACTCTGAACTGGATCCTATAACATAAATAACACTAGTGGGAAAGAAAAGGTGGTGATATCCAAATGAATTAGGCAGATAATTATATTCTATCTGTTAATTTCATACCTTTGATATTGTAATATGGTTAGGCAAGATGTTAATATTAGGGGAAAGGCTATACTTGTAACATTTTTCAAGGTCTAAAATTATTTCAAAAACAGGAAGTTTTTAACAAATCTACTGACCTTTACATAATCTGTTCTATACTGAATTTACAGCAATAATAAACCTATTAGCAATAGAGTTATAACAAATTATTAATTTCTCAAAAACTAAAAAAATAAATGAGATTATACTGTTTAAGGTGAGCCCTAACTCATTGAAGGTTGTCTTTATTATAAGAGTGAGTATTTAAAGGAAGATAGACATAGAACAACATATGAAAGGATTTATATGCTTACACATAATCTCAAAATCTAAGCATGTATTTGTAAAAACTGATGAGATGATCTAAATGTGTATAAAAACTGAAATGCCTAATAGACAAAAAAAATTTTGTAAAATAAAGAAGTTGAAGAAGTTATGAGACTTAATGAAGATTGAGAGTCATATAAATTAAGAATGTTTTTTGAAAATCAATACCATTCAAAATATTTATGGTGAATATTGCCAATACACTGAATTATGAGATATGAGGTTAAGATTATGATTCATGTCTAGGGATCAACAATTTCTATACCTGTAAGATAAGAAAGTTTGACACTCTATTCCTCAGAATATTGTCTGTTTACTAATGAAAAATATAATTAGAACCATATTTTTGACCAATACTCCATGACTAAATTTTCACATAAGCAGGGTTAACTGTCAAAGAATGTCAAATAAAATACTTTCAAATAATAAAAGTAAAACATATTAAATAATTCTAGTTATTTTTTGCATATTAAATATATATATATATTTCATTAGCAAGAATGTATCAAATTCCTAAAGAGGACTAGGAACTGGGATGAATTGCAAGCACTTATTACATGCATGCTGATCACTAGGGCATGGGTTGAATAATCAAATTCAATGATGAATAAGATACACAATGCTTGGCTGTTGTGTGTTGCATGCAGAGTAGGGGAAGACAAGGAAGGAAATAAAAATAAGATAGAGAAAGAGTTGTGTCTTCTTATAAAAGAGGAATATAAGAAAGATTTTCCTGTTTTCAGGCACCATGAACGAAAGCACAAATCATAAGCTGGTTTAGTTCAATGCATGTGTTTGTGAGTAGAGATTCTTTGGACTTGCCTGCTCTGGCATTCTAGGCATATTATGAGCACTATCTCTATTTTTTGTTTAAGCACATTCAATAAACTCTTTTATTTGACAGCTGCAGCATAGAAACATGGCCTGTTTGACATGGAGTGTACATATCTGCTCCAAACCCCTGAGAAAAGTTTTTTTTGTTTTGTTTTGTTTTGTTTTATTTTAGCTTCATCTTCTCAGAAACAGAGTCAGATTCAAGAAAAGTGATTCTTAGGCACTAAATGTCTCCCACTGGACAGGAATTTCCTACATTAGATAAGGGAGAGAGTTCATATCTAGTTCATTACAGTGTAAGGACATTTCAACAGATAACCTGGCAGAGTGAAGCACCATCTTACAGTTACAACAGTAAGAACCAGCAAAATTTGTTTAGCACAATGAACACCAAGTAGAATCTATCAATTTGTGTTTTCATTGACATGTAGAGAAACAAAAGGATTAAAAGAAATCTCAGGGAACTGGATACATCTACGGCATTGTTGCCCAAATGAGTAACTTTATATTTGTGATTGAAAGTTAAGCACAAAGTAGTGGTCATCTTCCTCTGTCATATGATATTGGTCAGAAGTAGGGCCAGAGGGACAGTTTTAAAACACTCAATTACTCATTTATTTTGTTTAAGAATTAGCTGCTAATTTAAATTTATAACAGTGTATAAGAATTTAAATTATTTTATCTTTGATATTGTTTTTTAATGTATTATCTTTGGTATTGTTCTTTAGGATTAAATCTTATTCAACAATATCTTTTATTATTTATAGTGAAAGATTAATCCCCATTTTTAAGTAAACATTTCACCCAAATCAATAATCTCTTAGATATCAAAGAATTTTTGTGTGTCTTCCTGCTGAGACCAGCTCAGCAGGTTAGGGCTGAAGAACGGGTGCTGTGAAACTTAAGAAAAGGTTAACATAAAACAAAACACAGAGACATTTATCTTAATCAAAGGTGGGAACCAGGAGACTCAAGGTCTCATGGAACAAGAGCACTGCCTCAAGAAACCACACTGCTTTTATTGTGCTCTTTAGGATTAAGTCAAGTGAGAAGGGGGCTGTAGGTGCAGAATATAGTCTTTTTATTTTTTATAAAGTCACATAGCTGGTTAAGCCTTTACTCAGACCTTTAGGCATTTGACAATCATTTGTATTGAGGAAGTCTGCATAGCACCTAGAGAACCACCATTGTGCTTCAGCAGCCTATCTGTGGCAACCCACTCTCCTTGCTGATGCATATCCTACTAAAAAACCCTCATAACCCCTTGAGGCCATGAGGCTCATATTCCACTTATCTTAACAGGACATATCATGCTGTGCAAATGGCATGCCTAGACCAACACATTATGTCCTCATTCAGCTGACCACACGAATAACTAACTTATGCCATTTGGTCTTTTTTCTTAAGCTTAAGTTATTTACCAGCATCGCAACTGCTTTTCAAGTGGGAATATAGGGTAAAAGCAGGACAAGATGGAGTTTTCAGCATAGAAAATAGAAGCAGAGAGGCTAGGAAAAGATTGTAGAAACATGTCTCCCAAAATCTTCCCTTGAAGGTTTTAAAAATATAATCCTTATTAATACAGATACCACTCCACTAGCAAAAACAGAATGCTAATACAATTAATTTAGTATTATGAACTCAATATAAGTAATATTAAATAAGTAATAATATTTCCAATGAATGTTTTTATTATTCATTACTAAACAATGATTACCTATTCATAATAGTTCACCCTTTTGTCTTAGGTTAGCAATGAAATTGTTGGTTAAGAACATGGGCTTTGGATTCACATAAACCTAGATCTGATTCCTAGCTCTGCAATAAACTGGCTGTATTTTTTTGTTGACCTATTAAAAATTTCTGACCTTACTTTCCTCTTCTAGAAAATGGAGATGATAATGCAATATACCAGGTCACTTGGAAAGTTCAGTGTGATTTTTTTTTATGCAAAGCACTTAATACAGGACCTAGCACAGGTATCTACTCAATATCTGTCTAAATATATATGTTTTTAGAGATAAATCATTATTATTTCAGGACAGATGATCTTGAGAACTTAGCAAGTGGCTCTAGTCCTTTTGTTGTTGTTGCTATCCAAAGTGCAAGGCTGGTTAGGTAAAGTGATTGAAGAAGATTTTCATGATCACCTTGGCAACAAGGGCCATTTTTACACTCCTCAGGCTTGAAACCACATTTCCCCTGGATCACTGCCTGGGTTGCTACTTTCATACATCCCCTTTGTTTATTTACATGAAGAAAAAATTGTTTCTTCTGATTCAAAAGATTCGAAATCAGCTGAAAATCTAGAATGATTATATATGATATAAAAATATATTATTTTCCACTTTGAGAAAAAAACTTATTTAAAAATCTGTCTCATGATATGAAGAGGCTTCATGAATAAAGAGAGAAAAATAGGTCAATTCTCTTTCAAATTTAATTTTAATCATGTGATCAAACTACATAAGCAGCAGAGTAAAGAACAATCAGTTCTAAGGTCAGTCTACACAACTATTTTTCCCTTCTTAAAAAAAAAAAAAGACAAGCATAAACAAACTGTCTAAAAATTAGACAAATAAATGGCTATTTTATTCATTTGTCAAATATGTTAATTCGAAAAATGTCTGCTTTGATTGCTATGGTAGTTTGTAAAATCCAGAGCAGTAGTATCTCAACCGCAGGGCAAGAAGAATAGTACTTAAAAAAATAATACTTTCCTAATATTCAAATATATTTTATTTTTCCTGTGAATAGATAAAAGCTGAGCAGACTCTGATACTTCTCACTGTGCACACTGATCTTGTACCAAAGTGTTGATAAGAGTATGCACTGCACCTACAAGCAGGAAATTGGACTGCCCTATGTGGAGAAAATTCATCACAAGGAAAATTCTAGCATCCCTATGGAGACAGAATGAAAGGAAAACTGTGTTCAGTTCAGCACAGCAGGGACACTATGTGATACTGTGAACACTAACCAAAGGTATTTTTTTTCCTTTCATAAACTACACTGATAGTCTTCCTTCTATTTTTACAAAGATACACATTTTCTTTCTTTTTCTCTTTCTTTCCTTTCTTTTTTTTTTTTTTTTTTTTTTTTTTGCTTTTTAGGGCCACACCTGAAGCATATGGATGTTCCCAGGCTAGGGGGTCCAATCAGAGCTACAGCTGATGGCCTACACCACCGCCACAGTGCCACATGATCCAAGCTGAGTTCATGACCTACACCATAGCTCACAGCAATGCTGGATCCCTGACCCTCTGAGGGAGGCCAGGGACTGAACATGCATCCTCTTGGATACTAGCTGAATTTGTTTCTGCTGTGCCACAATGAGAACTCCCAAGATACACATTTTCCAAATTTACATTTACAAGTTATATAGTAGTTCTATGTTAAAAGACCATTCAATTTTCTGATTTTAAAACAATTACAAATTAAAAGCACAGTGTGAAAAAGTATAGAGTATTTAAACTATAATCTCTTTATTCAAAAATAATTTTTTTGGCCACACCCATAGCATGTGGAAATTCCCGGGCCAGGGATCAAACCCATGCCACTGAAATGACAAGGCCCAGATCCTGAATCTGTTGCACCGTAAGAGAACTCCCAAAAATATTTTTTAAATCTTTAATATTTTATATAATTCATATAAATATAAAACATATTTTTGCAGTTGGTATCATACTTTATATACTATTTTAGTACTCCTTTTGTGTACTCTTAATCTTAGTATTATATACGCATTTATCATTACTTTTCAGAAATATAATATTTAGCTACACAGAATTCCATAGTATGAATTACAGTATTCAAATTATTATATTCTTAGACACAGGTTTTTGTTTTTTTTTTTGCTATTTGTACATCTAAAGAGAGAGCACTGCATGCTATTCTCCAATGACTCACATGGTAAAGAATGAAATGCGTCTATTTCCTAAATTAAACTGTTCTTAAACTCAAAGAATATATTTGGCCATTTATTTCCAGATTCCAAGGATAGTGGGATTGTTAAATTGAATATATTATTTCACAGTTCTTGACTTTCAAAAGTCTTCTTAGTATCCTAATAAACTGCATATAATCTCCATGCTTCACTTTTCCTGTTTTGTACCCACCTCCCCTAGCTTAGGACAGTTTCTGGGGACTATCATACATATTTTGGGATAAAGAAGATTTATTGAGCACGTGCCATTTGGTAAGCATCAAATAAATCATGAGGAACACTACTCTGTTTTCTTCATTTCTCCCTAAGCCTCTAAATCATTAGTTCTCAAATTACTGACATCTTCTGATATTCTATGCAAGAATGACCTTTTCTTCCCTTCTGCACACACTTTATCAGTCCGAATGGCAGTTCTTATAAATATGCTCCAGCGCATTGGGAAAAGCAAGCATATTCTGTACAGCGGTGGCTTTGCACATGTGTATAAGCCTATGTTTTCTAAACTGAACCTTGGCACATGAAAAATACTTGACTGACTGACTGACAGAAAAAGCTACTCTTAAAGCTCTCTGAAGAAATGCCTTTCTTCTCATAGCTTTGTTATTTTTATTTCCATATATGGAGTGGGACTACTTCACAGATTCTATCTCTAATCAAAAATTGTAATTCAACACTTGGTATAAAGTGTGTGCTTGTGATTGTGTTTTTTAGTGAAAATTAATGTCTTTTAAACATTCTGTAAGCTAATCACTTAAATCCCCTGATCTATTAGATCTTATTTACAAATGATTAGGAAACTTCAGAAATTCAGTTAAGGAAACTCATTGGATGAAAGTTTTCTATTTGTTTTGTATAGCTGCAACTTCACTCCTGAGAATATGAACCTCCAGCTGTAATATGTATATGATTAACTGAGTCCTTTCCAGCTATTAAAGAAGCCCCACTATGTTTCTATGTTTTCTGGCAGAAAAAGAAGTTAGTTTAACACATCATCTTGACAAAAAAGTTGCTGGCATATAAAGGAAAAACATGCAAATTGGCAAGAAAAATACCTTGTATGAAATTCCAAAACAGCAAGTGAAAAACCAAATTCACCTTACCCAGTCTGCACGCTTATGTTAAAAGAACAATATATACTTGTCAACAATATTATTCTGGATATGATTACTCTTGCTTTTATCTTCTGGAAGAGGAAGTACTTACTTAGAATACAGTTTGAAAAAAAAATCTTCGTCTCCAAGTAAGAAGTGATGGCTTTGGATTTTGGTGAAGGGAATATTGTTATTTCCTACTTTATTTTCTGGTGGTATATGCATTTTTTTTTTCATGAGTCCTAAAACTCATTACATTTCAATGAAGTTATGGCTTTTGATAAGTGATTTCTCACTCTCAGTGTCCTCTGACTCCTATGCTGTTCTTTATTCCAGGTGACCCAGTTACACATACATGTATACATTTTTTTTCTCACGTTACCATGCTCTGTAAGTGACTAGCTATAGTTCCCAGTGCTATACAGAAGGATCTCATTGCTTATCCATTCCAAAGGCAATACTTTGCACCTATTAACCTCAAATTCCCAATCCATCCCACTCCCTCCCCCTCCCCCTTGGCAACCACAAGTCTGTTCTCCATGTCCATGATTTTCTTTTCTGTGGAAAGGTTCATTTGCAATTGACTTAACACAGAAGCTAGACTATCTTTTCCAAAACAAAATCATGTGGTTCCCTTATTTAAATCAGCTTTTAATTGTCCACATAATTAAACTGACTTACTGCGACATGAAAATCTCTATGACCTTACTACTGTCTACTCTTGAAAACTTACCTAATAAACGAGTGTATACTTCCCCCAACACTTGTGTACAATCAAAACACCTTTTAGATGAGAAAATGTGCCAAACTAGAATTGCTTTCTTAGAAAATAAGGCAGTTTGAGACTTTAACAAATCACCACTAATTTCCCATGCATGTCTGGAATTTTTTTTGTCTTCCAAAAAGGAAACTTCATGGCTCCTTTATACATTTGTGCACATATAATTCCATTGTGAAATGTATACAGTCTGAGCCCTTTTACCTGTTCTTTTCACAAGGAACACTAAATTTTAGACTGTAAATTCCTTTGATAGAAAACTCTATTTTTTTGTATCCTAGAGAATGCTTATTCATGAAATGAATTCTGTTCTTTAGTTAAGTTTACCAAGCATTTAGAATGATTAGAGTTAGTCCATCTTTTTTGACCAAAGATGGACTAACTCTAACCCAAAAAATATTGCCAAACACCCCTAACACATTCTCTCACAAACATCATTCTCAAATGACTGAATTCCTGACCCACAAACCCATGAGGTATAAGAAAATAGTTACTGTGTTAGGGCACCAACGTTTAATTACTCTGCTATGTAGTATTAGGGTAACCAATATTCCTGATAATCATATAAACTTTCCTAGCTGCACTGAAAAGTCACTTAGCACTATCTACTAAAGTTGAACTTATGTATGCCCTATTATTTATTTCCATTCCTAGGTGTATACCTAAGAGAAATGCATATGTGTTCATAACAGCATTAATTGAAATATTCAAAAAGAATGAAGACAATTCAAATGTCTAACGACAGAATAATGCATAAATTGCGTTTTCTAATCTTAAGATACAATATCATATGGTAATAGAAATGGACAAATCACAGCCAAACACATCAATGTGGATGAATCTTTCAAGAAGGAAAGGAACCAGACACACCATCATACATGCTATATGATTCCATTAAAACAAAGGAAAACCAGGCAAAACTACTATAGCAAATAGAATTCAGAAGAGCAGCTAACTTTGTAGAAGAAACCCAGCATGGTGATTAGGCATGGATAGAAAACCACCTAGTAATTTTCCATTTCTTCTGGGTGGCTACTTATGTGTGCTCATTATGTGGCAGTGCACTGGGCTGTGCACTCTTGATTGCCACAATTTGTACATATAGATTATACTCCAAAAAAAGCTTAAGAACAGCTGACTGTTTCAGATTTTATTCTCAAGAAGATTCTAGTGGATATTGCACGTGTTTCCATAATTAAACAATTGCTGCGAAGAAATACTTTGAGATGAGGAAAGTTGAAAAACATGATGCCCAAATAAAATGAAGCTTTAAAAATTTTTAAAAAGAATGTAAAGAGTAGGTAGAATATTACAAAAAATGCAATTGCTAAAGTAAAAGAAAGATTTTAAAAATTCACCCAGAACTAACATGTTAAGAAATAAATGAGAAAAAAGAGAGACATGGAGATAATGTAACTAACTCCCTTAATTTTCTTATCAAATAGGGTTTCTAGGAAAAAAAGATCAGATCAGATATAACAGAAGCAATGAAGAAGGAGAGGGAGAGGGGAGAGGGAGAGGGAAAGTAAAAGGGATTTATATAATTTAGAAAATTATTTAATTGAAAATTAAGACAAGTTTCTGATCTTGGCAAAATTCAAATAAAAAGGACATCTTAATGTAATATTTCATTAAAAATAGAGTGAAATGCCCAAGGAGGTAATGCTGGTTTCTGTTAAATACTATTGCTCTGTGTTTTGAAATAACTAAATAAAATGGAATCTGTGGGAAGCAAAGTGAACTCTAAGAATTTTATGCTCAATTTGCTACTTCTCTTCAAAGTAATCAGAAAGGTATTATAAACTCAGGGGGTCACAAAGTTTAAATTCACAATAGTTTTACTGAGAAAACAATATACTCAAACATATTTTGACCAACCAAACTTTAAATTGATTTGAAGAAATAGTGATTGGAAGAACATTAAAATGGCTAGATAATGAAAAATTAAATGACTTAAATTATAATTGTCTAAATAATACTAAGAAATCATTCAAGTAAAAAATTATCAATAGATCAAATAGTAATTGAACAAAGTTTGATAAAACATCAATATATAGGACAAACAATTATAAGAAATTGAGAGTAAGAGGTAAGAAAAATAATTCAAAATGTGCCATAGTAGGATATTAATGTCATATTGCTAGATTATATATAGTAAATACTATAACCATATTTGATAAAGAAAAGTAAGTTCAAATACATTTTATAAAAGTTTATGATTATTCATTAGTAGAATGTAACTTTAAAATCAATGGGCAAAAATTTCAAAAAAGCAATATAAATATTACACATATTAAAAGACAAAATTAAATGAATAGCATCATGAATGTGAAAAATTAAGAACCAGTAATAAAATATAAACTTGCAGGGACAAAAAAAACGATAAGAACTTTTAATTAGCACATTTTATATTCTCATAACTTATCTCTCAGTATGAAACCCTTCATAAAACAGAATTATGTAGGTGAAATTATGCCCCTTTTTCAGGTAAGGAAATTTGGGCCCCAAGAAATTCAATATATAAAACTACTGAGCTAGAAGTACTGGAACATATTGAAACAGGGTCTAAATAATTCCAGTGCCTGCACTCATAGCCACTGTACTCTGGTTCTTTATTTAAGCTGTTTAAAATCTAAAAAAAAAAAACAATGACAATTAACTGGTTAGCTGCAAAATATTTGGCAAATGTTGACAAGATGGATATCAATAACACAAAAAATGTTATAAGGGCTAAGTTACTTTACTATCATGTAAAATTGGATTAAAATAGAAAATTTATGCAAGTTTACTTTTATACTAATACAGTATTACATTGATAGGTAACAGTCATTTAATGTTATTTTTCTGGATATAAAATTAATAATATGGAAAGCTATAAAATGTAGCTAAAGAGAAATTGACAAAAATATATTTTTTGGAATTTCAAACACATTTTCAATAAAACACTAAAGTAGGCACACTAAACCTACAAAAATTTAGAGAGATAAAAATATTAAATGAAATGTACATATAACATTCCAACATTTTTTTAGGATGCTACTATTGCTCTTCTATGCCTATAGAGGGACTGTTCTTTGCAAAGATATAAATATATAAATTATCACAAGATATTCTCTATTTTGTTGATATATATGTTGATATAACATATATATGTTGATATATGTTGATATATGTTGATATGTTGATATAACCTCATAATGCCAGAAGGACCAAATTTCTTTGCAATTGCATTTTCCCTCTGTCACTTCTTTTGTTTATTTCCCAAATTCTGAAATCCAGTTGGTAGGTAAGTACAGTATTCAAAATAATATGAATTCCCATCTTTAGGTACAATGTTTTTTTCATCATTTTTGTATTTTTCCCTCCACTTACTGTTAGAAAATGTGACAGGCTGCATAACAGAGTATAAGCACTATGCTTACTTATACATATCTCCATATCATACAATGTACTTTGAAATTCTTGAGGGTCTGATTCACATTTCTATTACAATTTCCACACCTTAGTATAAAGCCCAATATCTGGAATATACCAGGGCCTCAGTGATCTTTATTTTGTATGTATCTAAACAAAAGTGTATGGTTATTAATTGAACTTATTAAAATCTAGTATCAATTTGGGGATTTTCTTCTCAATTTAAACCAGAGTACAAAGAGTTTTCTACTAAGATATTGAAAGCATTAATCCTTCTAATTAACATCATGAAAATCAAAGCAAATTGATTTAGATAAATCCAAACCCACAATCTGCAAAATTTTTACAAAAAGAATATTCCCATATTTCATACATTTTGTGAATGAGGATTGTTAGAAATTGATTGTATTTGGGGTACTTTCCATAATAACCTGCAGTTCATATTAAAAAACAAAAACAAAAATAAAAAAAACCTACCATATGCAAACCAAAAGCACACCTGCTAATGTCTAAAGAGGGACAAGCATTAGATAGTTGACTACAGCACTTGACCTATTTCTTCTAATTCTGACGTTCTGTGATTTTTAAAATCCTTTTTACGAAGAATTTGTTTATTCGCTTTAATATAATTAGAAGGCTTTTGCATTCGCTGATGCTGTGAACTTTCACTGCCAAAACACATGCTGCTATTGATCCACTCTGCCATTTATGAGCATAGTTTGATTTTCCTTGAATAAAAGAATGATCTTGTGCTAATCATGTCACACAATTATATCCAGTTCATGTTTTGGTCAAATATGTTCATGAAACAATTATGAGACTGAGCAGTACAGTATGAATCTATGGAATTCAGAAACCTCAATCACCCTATATAGAAATACAATATGAAATTTAGCCACAATGATGTATACCCTAGTATATTTCAAATATATAAGCTGGAGGAAAGACAAAAGAAGTTTAAGGGAAAAAAAGTAAACTTCTTATATAAAAGTAACCAGTAGAATATTCAATTTATTGAATTTTAAACCCCCATATATTTTAATTTCCTCATACATTAGGATGGTCTATCTTTTTAGTAATGTCTTCATTAAAGGAAATATTTCTCCCTCACACAAAGGAACAATAGAAAGTAACATCACACATTGTAGTGAGTATAATTTTAATCTGGAGTCTCTTCAATATTAAAAAAAACCAATTTTCCTTTTGTAGAACAATGTTTAAATTAATACAAAATATTTATCATTATCTGTAAAATGTTGAAGAATAAATGTTTATTTTTTACTCCATATATAATAAATATTTTTGTTTGTTTTGATTATCTTGCTTAAAATAAAATAGTAACAACACTGCCTCTGTGTATACTCACCACTTGGTTGAGTAGATCAAGTTAGAATCATATGATTAAGTATACTTACAGCTCCACTCAGTGTTTGCAGAGCTCTTTAAGAACATTTCATATGCATTTTACATGCATTTAACCTTCATGATCTAATTTATTATTTTTAAATATAGGCAACTAGCAAAGATAACTAAAACAGTCTATAAAATGGCAAAGCTGTAATTCGAATCCAATCTAACACAGTAAGATCACTGTGTTTACAATTGGCTTGACTTGCTTTTATTTTCATAATGAGCTCATAAAATAAGTGAAGCTGCTATTATTTTAACCTTTGACTTTGACAAAATTAGGGTCACATAGCAAAAAGATGGACTCAATAATATGAACAAAGTCTGCTTACAACAAATTCAACTGTTCCCTGTATCACCCAAGATTATTAGCAAGGCTCTCCATCTCATTCTTCCTTCACTCATTACCTTTCCTTCCTTTCTTCATCTTTCTTTATCCTTTTAGCATTTTTTTCTCTCCCTACCCCTACACCTATTTTCAAGAGATTCTGAGAGTCTAATATGTCATAATTAACTTTTCTCTCCTATAGGAAGAAAATGGACTTCAAATTGAAAAAGATAACATTAAGTGAAAATAGATATGCAGCTATGAGAGAAAAAAGTAAGAGTTAAAACTTTCACTTTCCAGAAGCCCAATAACTTCCAGTTGAGTTAAATGATAGAATTCTGAAAGTGGTAGTTAGACATACAAATGATCAAATTGCTGAGTCTAACTCAAAGTATTGATTAAAAGACCCTTTGAAACTATTTTCTCCCATTCTGTAAGTTGTCTTTTTGTTTTCTTTTTGGTTTCCTTTGCTGTGCAAAAGCTTTTCAGTTTGATGAGGTCCCATGGGTTTATTTTTGCTCTAGTTTCTATTGCTTTGGGAGACTGACCTGAGAAAATATTCATGATGTTGATATCAGAGAGTGTTTTGCCTATGTTTTCTTCTAGGAGTTTGATGGTGTCCTGTCGTATATTTAAGTCTTTCAGCCATTTGGAGTTTATTTTTGTGCATGGTGTGAGGGTGGGTTCTAGTCTCATTGCTTTGTATGCAGCTGTCCAGGTTTCCCAGCAATGAATGGGAGAAAATAGTTTCAAATGATGCAACCGGCAAGGGCTTAATCTCTAGAATATATAAGCAACTTATACAACCCAACAGCAAAAAAGCCAATCAATCAATGGAAAAATGGGCAAAAGACCTGAATAGACATTTCTCCAAAGAAGATATACAGATGGCCAACAAACACATGAAAAAATGCTCAACATCGCTGATTATAAGAGAAATGCAAATCAAAACTACCATGAGATACCACCTCACACCAGTCAGAATGGCCATCATTAATAAATCCACAAATAACAAGTGCTGGAGGGGCTGTGGAGAAAAGGGAACCCTCCTGCACTGTTGGTGGGAATGTAAACTGGTACAGCCACTATGGAGAACAGTTTGGAGATACCTTAGAAAGCTATACATAGAACTTCCACATGACCCCGCAATCCCACTCTTGGGCATCTATCCGGACAAGACCCTACTTAAAAGAGACACATGCACCCGCATGTTCATTGCAGCACTATTCACAATAGCCAGGACATGGAAACAACCCAAATGTCCATCGACAGATGATTGGATTCGGAACAGGTGGTATATATACACAATGGAATACTACTCAGCCATAAAAAGAATGACATAATGCCATTTGCAGCAATGTGGATGGAACTAGAGAATCTCATCCTGAGTGAAATGAGCCAGAAAGACAAAGACAAATACCATATGACATCACTTATAACTGGAATCTAATATCCAGCACAAATTAACATCTCCTCAGAAAAGAAAATCATGGACTTGGAGAAAAGACTTGTGGCTGCCTGATGGGAGGGGGAGGGAGTGGGAGGGATCGGGATCTTGGGCTTATCAGACACAACCTAGAATAGATTTACAAGGAGATCCTGCTGAGTAGCATTGAGAACTTTGTCTAGATACTCATGTTGCAACAGAAGAAAGGGTGGGGAAAAAATGTAATTGTAATGTATACATGTGAGGATAACTTGATCCCCTTGCTGTACAGTGGGAAAATAAAAAAAAAAGTGAGATAACATATTCATCACACTCCCCTAAAAAAATACACATACACGCATGCGATATGTTTTAGTGACAATATTTTTGTACTATTAAAAATTTAAGCATTTTCTTAAAAAAAAAAGACCCTCACTTTTGGGGAAATGAAGAATATTATGGTAAGTAGCCTTTCTCTGACTTGAATAAATTTTTATAATTTTTGATAAACATATCTTTGTACTCCATAAAGATGAAACCAATATTATATCTGCAGGCTATAGTAACACATATTTAAATATACCACTTTAAAAATATCACCATTGTGGTGATCTCAGGCTGAGCACTGACCTAAGCCTGCCATCCAGGCTAACATAAAGAAAAATAAGAGCTTGCTATGTATACCTGTTTACAAGCATATTCTTACCAGACCATATGAGAACTTTGCCTGAAGTGTATGCAAAAGAACCTATCAATGCAGTGAATTAGTCTAGGGAATGATACAGCTCAAAAGTTGATCAAGTGAAACATGCAATACCACAGCATCTTTCCAACATCATAAGATACTAAGGCTCTAGAAGTCAGACATTCCTTAATCATCCTGACTTCTCTGATACTGTTTTAGATGATCTAAATTTCAAACCTCAAGTGAGTTACCCCAAATGCTTAGCATGCTGTTGAGAACACAAATGATAAAGGTCCTAGTGCATCTTATCTGAGATATAGCTTATTCCTGGTAGTGTATAAGCCAATGTAGATAATGAATGGATATAAAAGATAGTTCCAGGGAGGTGTGAAGAATAGACCAGTGGAACAGACAGATTTATAAAGTGCAATTAAGAATTTCTTGATGTCTATAAACTTATTTTTGAAATTTATTTTAATTGTGAAATAGGTGAGTCCAGAAATAGTGGGGAAAAAAAAGGAAAAAGAACAATGAGCCATTCCCATATAGAAATATAAATTAGAGAATAAAGTTTAATTTCAGGAATTCTGTTGGTTAAATACCCTTTATAAAACATATACAAAACAAAGCATTCTATTATCCTTATTAATAAAGAGATTTCAAGCTCACAAATGTCTTAGAAAGTGTGGTACATGGTCTTTTTGCAAGTTGGGGCTGACTACACACTGTAGAGACTTTAAAAAAGCAATGAAGAATTCCCATCAAGGCGCAGCAGAAACGAATCTGACTAGGAACCATGAGGTTTCGAGTTCGATCCCTGGCCTCGCTCATTGGGTCAAGATACAGTGCTGCCGTGAGCTGTGGTATGGGTCGCAGACTCAGCTCGGATCTGGTGTTGCTGTGGCTATGGTGCAGAATGGTGGCTACAGCTCCGATTTACACCCCTAGCCTGGGAACCTCCATATGCCGCAGATGCGGCCCTAAAAAGACAGAAAAAAAGAAAAAAAAAAAAAAGCAGTGAGTCCAGCTTGCTCACATAGTAAAAAAGCTGTCTTTCATATTCTTTTAATTAGAGTAGACGTTTCTCCCTTGATACTTGGAAAGCCATAATGAATTTCTGATGATGGTTTAAAGTGTGGAACCTTGGGAGTAATTGCCCTCAGCAAGAAAGCCAAAATCATGTGTCAGTAACAAAATTAACATAACATTATGTGTTCGTCATGGTATTACTACTAACTGATAATAAAACCTTATTAGAGATTCACTGTGTATGAAAAATTATAAGATTTTACCATTCTGTATCACAGTCACATTTACCATTTATTTACAAGAATTTGCCAAGTACTCTTCATTTATCTTTTCTAAGTATGGGTCAAATATTATTTTGCCCTCAAAGAAATGATGAGGAGCTAGGTAGTGCTATGAACAAGATGTTTTAATTCTCGGAAGAGCAGAGTTTCTTCATTACTTGACTTTCTCCAAAATTAGGCAAGATACTAAAATGTAAGGAATTACTTCACATCTGATGGAGAAAAAGTCAACATGCAAATCATGCTGTAGAATATTACCTCAACCTTTCCTCATGGAAGATAAGCTCAAGACCTACTTGATCATGCTATTTGTCCTAAAGTTCAGTATCTCTGGATGATGAGAATGACGTGTGACTTGCTGATCTCACTCATCACTTTCAGACATCTATTCACATTTTACTTTTTCTATATAATTTATTCATTTTACTTCCTTCACTATATTTTCAATGATTATAAAGCAAAATCTTCATTCATTTTCTCACTATAGGCATTTATGTTGTTTTTAATTGTTTCCTAATAGAGACCATATCTATGAGTTCTTTTGCCCTCCTTATATGAATATACAGAATCAGCTTGTCTTGTTATAAAAGGAATTGCAGCTAAAGAAATGTAATAGACAAAAATGTGATCACTTATTTCCCCATAAATCATAAAATTAACTTGGTATTATCCACAGTAAAGACTACAAGACTGCTAAAATTTGTTAAAAGAAAAGGAAAGAAGCCAGACAGTAAATAGTTTAGGATTTCCTCACCATATACATCCCTATTGCTGGTAAATTAAAGATTTTAAAAATAAAAACAGGATTGCTGCATATATGTTAACTATGTAAAAAAGCCACTTTTTTCAAAAATGTTCATAATGACACTGTGGAAAAATCTCTGAATAGGTAGCAAAATAAATTACAGTTGAGTGCTTTCAAGTTCTGGGTAAACGCATACTCTGATAGAATTAACTACCAATTTAACAATAAACAATTACTTAGGAACCATGAGAAAGCTTGAAGGCCTAAAGTTCATTAACCAAGAAATACTCCTAAGTAAATCTTACTAAATGCAACCAGCTTCTTTCTAACCTGTATAGTCTGAGCACAGTATAGTCTATTTTTCTTTATTCTAATATAACAAACAATCATCATAAGATTGATATCACACATGAAAACTCTAAGGCTGGAGAGGGGAAACAATGCAATGAAATAGGTTTTTGGAAAGGAAAGTAGTTTGCATGAGTCATGTGCAATTAAACCAATCCCATAGTCAAAGGACAAATTAGTACAATAAACCCCAGGAATGGAGACCTGATTATCTGTGAGTTAGTGATGTGTGAGATGAAATATTCAAGAGGTGATGTGAAGTGTAACCCTTAGATAAAAGCCAAGAGCACTCAGGAGGAGCTTCTAGTGATTTAATGGATAGTAATATCTCACTAAGAGAGTCTAGTGAGGTAAGGAACAATATATGGTGATTTTACTAATTACTGTCAATGATATTTATAGTGAAGTTGTTTATTCATGGGTCAAGTTACATAGTACATAGTTTTAATCTCCTTTTAAAGTAAAACTTGGAAACACTACATTAAATATTATTTTGGTCAGAAACCCTGAGTTTTGTCTTGCAGATGCTGTTCAAGGAAACCCAAGGGAGAAAGGGTGTGAATGCTGACATTCGGTCTTTTTGCCAAGCCATGTATTCTGGCACAAGGCTGCATACACTAAAAAGAGGTGCCTTTTTATAATCATCACAAAAATGCCATATGAGCTAAGGTTCACCTTATGTAATTTTTCCCATCACCAGCATGATTTCAAAGTCACTTTCTATTGCTAATCAAGTATTAAAAGTTAAGAGTTTAGAGAAAAGATATTTGTGATAAGGCTAGGATATCAAAACTGTCATTATAAATTTATTTATAAATTAATGAACAATTACATCATCTGAAAAATGTCATTTATTCTAAACAACATTTCTAAATAATGGCTTTATAGTTTCATCTTAATATTCCACCAATGCCTCAATTCAGCAAAATTGAAACCAAATTTATTATTAACCAACCCAAGCTGCTCATCCTATTTTTTAATGTAAATAATCACATTTTATGTCAAATAGTTTAAAACTCCACCAGTGTTGCTTACTCTTTCCTCTCACATACATTTGTCACTCTCCTAGGATATGATGTCTTCTTAGCGCCTCTTTAATTCATCATGTACTTACTGCTACTCGCATATTTCAGAGCAACAGCTCTAATTTTGTCTGCTCCTAGGTCAAACGTCTTTAATGGCTCTTCATTCCCTGCAAAACTACTTTTAAACTACTTGCCCTGATATCAAAGTCATCCATAAACTGCCCTATCCTGCCATTTTCAATTTCACTTTCCAGTATTTACCCTAGAGAAGCTATTTTCCCGTAGATAAGCCATGTGGAAAATGCCTTACTCAAAATGTTTAATACCAACACATTCTTCTGAGTCCCAACTATCTTCCATGCACTTATTTTAAATAATGGTTTACTGAGATTAAATGCACAATCAATTCACCTATTTGATTTTTACTATATTCACAGAGTTGTACAACCATCACCGCAATTCATTTTTATCACACTAAAAACACTACACCATTAGTAATCACTCCTCATTTCCTCCTAATTCCCCAGTCCTAGGCAACTATAATGTATCCTCTGGACACTCCATATAAATAGAATAACTGAATTATGTGGTCTTTTGTGACTGACTTCTTACACTTAGTGAAATATTTTCAAGGTTTATCCATGTTATAGAATGTATCAGTACTTCACGTACCTTTATTGCTAAATGATATTCCATTATCAGGGTATTTCAAACTGACCGTTTTCCAAACTGGTTATTTGATTTTACATTCCCGTCAGCAGTATATGAGAGTTCCAATTCTTCCACAATCTCATTGACACTCATTTTTACTCCTGGCTTTTTGATTATAGCCATCTTAGAGGGTATGAAATAGCATGTCCCTGTGGTTCTGATTCTCATTTCTTTGATAGCTAATGATGTTAAGGATCTTTTCATGCACTCACTGCCCATTTACATACTTTTTCTGAAGAAATGTTGAATGAGAGCCTTTGTAATTGTTTAATTGGGTTACTTTCTTTCATTGTTCTAAGAATTCTTATTCTAGATAAGAATTATAAATTATAAATTATTTTCCCATTTTGTGGGTTGTTTTGCCCTCTGTGATAATATTCAATTTATTATTTTTTTGTTTTTTAGGCTCTGTGTTATATTTAAATGGCTTTGCATAATTCAAGGTTATAAAGAATTATGCATTTTCTTCTAAGAGCATTACAGTTTAGTTTTACATGTAGGCCTATGATTTCTTTTGAATTCATTTTTGTAAATAATGTGAGGAAGAGATCTCACTTCATTCATTTGCTCAAGAATACCCATTTTTCCCAAAACCATTTGTTGGAAATATTTATCTTTCCTCATTATCTTTTCTTGAAACCCTTGACAAAATAAATTCATAAATATGAGGGAGTATTTATAGATTATTAATTATATCCCATTTATCAATATGTTTAATAGGTCTGTACCACACAGTCTCGACTATAGTAGTGAGTTTTGAAACTGGGATATGTGAGTTCTCCAGCTTTGTTCTTTTTCAATATTGTTTTGACTCTTCTTCACTCCTTACATCTCCATACGATTTTAATGTTCAGGGTTGTCACTTTCTGCAATGAAGTCATATGTGATTTTGATAGAGATTGTGTTGAATCTTCAGATCAATTTTGAGAGTACTGTCATTTTAACAGTATTGAGTCTTCTGATCCATGAACATGGACTGTCTTTCAGTCTAGGTCTTCTTTAGTTCCTTTTGATAACATTTTATAGTTTTCAGAGGATAGGCCTACCTCAAAGATATTGTGAGTTCTGTTCCAGACCATTGCAATAAAGCAAACATCATGATAAAGCAAGTCACAATTTTTAAAAATTTCTTAAGGCATATGAAAGTAATGTTTACACTATATTCTAGCATTATGCATAAAAAATGTACATACGTTTACTTTTTTTAAAGTACTTTATTGCTTATTATTGCTAATTATCATCTGAGCCTGAAGTGGGTCATAACTGTTTTGTAATAGTAACAGTTTGACATACTATAAGAATTATTAAAATGAAACACAAAGTCACAAAGTGAGCAAATGCTTTTGGAAAAATGGTGTTGATAGACTGCTTGATGCAGAGTTGCCACAAATCTTCAATTTTTAAAACACAGTATCTTTTCTGAGGAGATGTTCATTTGTGCTGGATATTAGATTCCAGTTATAAGTGATATCATATGGTATTTGTCTTTGTCTTTCTGGCTCATTTCACTCAGGATTAGATTCTCTAGTTCCATCCATGTTGCTGCAAATGGAAAGAAAATCATGGACTTGGAGAAGAGACTTGTGGTTGCCTGATGGGAGGGGGAGGGAGTGGGAGGGATCGGGAGCTTGGGCTTATCAGACACAACCTAGAATAGATTTACAAGGAGATCCTGCTGAATAGCATTGAGAACTATGTCTAGATACTCATGTCGCAACAGAAGAAAGGGTGGGGGAAAAAACTGTAACTGCAATGTATACATCTAAGGATAACCTGACCCCCTTGCTGTACAGTGGGAAAATAAAAAAAAAAAAAAAAAATCAAAGAAAAACACAGTATCTGTGAGGAACAATAAAATCAGATGTGCCTGTTTAAGTTTTGTCCTTATTCTTTTTAAATGTATTTCTAGGTATTTTATTCTTTTCGATGATATTACAATAAAATTATTTCCTTACTTTTAGTTTTGATTTTTCATTGCTACTATATAGAAATATAACTGATTCTATAAAAACTCATTTGTTCCAATATAATTTTAAAGGTGAATTCCTTAGGAGTTTCTATATACAAGATTATGCCACCTGTGGATACACATAGTTAAATGTCTTCCTCTCTGATCTGAATGTTTTTTGTTTTGTTGTGTTTTCCTTCTTAAATTCCGTAGCTAGAACCTCTAGTTGAGAAGTGATGAGAGTGGACATCATTTTTTTTGCTCTCAATTTAGAAAAAACATTTCATTCTTTCAAAATTAGGTATGCCATTAGCTGTGGGTTTTTCATATATGCCTTTTATCAGGTTGATGGAAGTTTCCTTTTATTCATACATGGTTGAGTGTTTTATAAAAAAGGGATATGGGGTTTTTAATAGTTTTTTTTAGGATATACTGAGATGATCATGTGGGTTAAAAAAAATTTAGTCCATTATTACAGTGATGTGGCATATAGTATACCTTGATTTTTAGATGTTACACCACGAAAACTTACACTCCTGGATAAATTCTACTTAGTCATAATTTGTAATTTATAAAAGTTTTGCTGGATTTTGTCTTCTATAATTTTGTTGAAGATTTTGCATTTATATTCATGAAATATTGAAATGTAGTTTTCTGTGTATTCTTTGTCTGGTTGTGGTATCAGGGTAATACTGGCCTCAAAGAATGAGTTGAGTTCACTTGCTTCTCTTCCAGTTTTTGAAGTATTTGTAAACAAATTATAGTAATTATCTTTCAAATGTTTGGTAGAAATCACCAATGAAGCCATCTGAGCCTGGGATTTTACTGCATGGGTAGTTTTTGAATAACAATTCCACATCCTTACTTATTATAAGTCCATTGAGGTTGTATATTCTTTCTTGAGTCAGTTTTAATAGTTTATGTCTTTCTATTAATTTGTCAATTTCAATTAAATTAACTAATTTAATTAACCAAACTTTTAAACACAATCATTCACAGAATTCTTGTATAACATTTTAAAAAATTATTGTGTAGAAATTTCCATTCTTTCATTCTTAACTTTGATAATTTGAATTTCATTTTTTTTCCATGAACAAAGTAGCTAATTCTATGTCAAATTTATTGATATTTTCAAAGAATCAGCTTTTGTTATTTTTATTTTCCCTATCATTTTCATTGTCTTAATAATTTCCATTCTGTTGTTTGCTTTAGGTTTAGTTTGTTACTCTAATTCTCATCATATACTAACTAGTGTTAAGGTAGAGGTGTCAGGAAGCAGGAAATGCATACACATTTTTTTAGGGGTCTCAACTGATAACTGATGCCTCTAATTTTTGCTCACTTATAGTGTCTAGCTATGACTTTAAAAACTCTAAAGGGAGTTGGGAATTGTAATCTCTACTGGGAAGTCATGTACTGAGTTAAAACTTGAGATTACATTATTACAAAAGATAATATAGAGACCAGTAAATAATAATAGGTAAGATCAAGAAAGTAATAGATATTATTAGGATTATTTTACCAAATGAAAGGTTGGGAAGACTATTTTCTTTCTGCTAAGGGAGAAAATGTACTAGAATATATTACACAAAGGAAATATAACCACAAACAAAAATATAATATGACAGAATATGCTAATTTTACTGTGAGACTACCATATAAAAATAGATGGAAGGAGTGGGATGGACTGGAAATTTGGGGTAAATAGATACCAGCTATTGCCTTTGGAATAGATAAGCAATGATATCTTGCTGTATAGCACCTGGTCATTTATGAGGGAGGATAATGTGAGAAAAAGAATGTATATATGTATGTGTGACTGGCTCAACTTGCTGTAAAGTAGAAAATTGACAGAACAGTGTAAACCAGCTATAAAGGAAAAAATAAAAATCATTTAAAATAAAAAATAGATGGAGAAAATATGTAAGAAATACAGTGTATTGGATTTGTGACTATTACTGTAAATTACCAATTAGATCAATTATATTGAATGAACTAGATTGAAAATATCTTCCACAGCTATACAACTAAGGATAAACACATAGTCGAAAGAACCATTATAAGCCTAAAATTGTTGAAATATTAAATACTATTGGTTCAATCATAATAAATATGTTTTATTGTTACTCTAAGTATGTTTTTACCAAATAAAACTTCTAACACTCTGCAATTCTCACATTAAAAAAATGATTAAGAAGTTTCTCTCATTTCAAACCAGAAATCATTGTTGTAGAAATGACTGCATTATTTCTATTCACAAAAGCAGAAACCCATTTATTTTTATTTCCCAGATAAATTCTAAGTAGTGTATTTTATTATACCATAGCTCTTTTTATTTTTTTATTATTACATCTTTTTAGGGCTGCACCTGCAGCTTATGGAAATTCCCAGGCTAGGAGTCAAATTGGAGCTGTAGCCGCCAGAACTACACCATAGTCATGCCAGATCCAAGCCTCATCTGCAACCTACACCACAGCTCACAGCAACACTGGATCATTAACTCACTGAGCGAGGCCACGGATTGAACCTGCATCCTCATGGATACTAGTCAGATTCATTTCCACTGTGCCACTATGGAAACTCTCCATAGCTCTTTTTAAAAGAACTTAAGAGTCAAATAATAATAATATATACAATTGCCTCTATTTAAAGCTAATATTTTCTTTCATTTTAAGATGCTTTTCTTAGTCAATTGCAGCTTTTTGTTTGTGAAATATTTTAAAGTCTTCCTTTTCACATATTTTTTCATTGGCATTTTAATTTATTTTAAAGTTTTATTTGCTAAATATAGCTGATATATATGATATATGATATCATATATATCATATATACATATTCCTCAGCAAACACAACATGGGGTCAGAATAAAAGAATGAGCTAAGGTGCATTACTGCATTATTTATAACATACAGAAAAGTCAAAATGGGAGTTCCCATTGTGGTGCAGCAGAAACGAATCCCACTAGGAACCATGAAGTTGCAGGTTCGATCCCTGGCCTCACTCAGTGGGTTAAGGATCCGGCGTGGCCGAGAGCTGTGGTGTAGGTCACAGACGCGGCTCAGATCTGGCATTGCTGTGGCTCTGGTGTAGGCCGGTAGCAACAGCTCTGGTTAGACCCCTAGCCTGGAAACCTCCATATGCCACAAGTGTGGCCCTGAAAAGACAAAAGACAAAAAAAAAAAAAAAAAAAAAAGTCAAAATGTCTAGTTTAGAGAAAAGGGAATCCTTGTACAATGTTGGTTGGAATGTAAATTGGCCACTGGGGAAAACAGCATGGATGTTTCTCAGAAAACTAAAAACAGAACTAGTATAGGATCCAGCAATTCTACTCCTGGGTATATATCCTAAAACAAAAACAAAAACAAAACACCAATTTGAAATTATACATCCATTCCAATGTTCATAGTATTATTTATAATTTCCCAAGACATGGAAACAACCTAAGTGTCCATCAACAGATGAATAGATAAAGAATATGTATTTATACAATGGAATACTACAGAGCTACAGAAAAAAGTGAAATTTTGCCATTTGCAATGACATTGATGGATTTTGAGGGCATTATGCTAAGCGAAATAAGTCTGACAGAAAAAGATAAATACTGTAGGATACCACTTATATGTGGAATCTAAAAAATACAACAAACTAGTGAATGTAACATAAAAGAAACAGACTCACAGATACAGAGAACAAATTAGTGGTTGTTATTGAGGGGAGGAGCAATATAGGGGTCAGAGGTACAAACTATTGGGTGTAAGGTAGGCTCAAGAATGTACTGTACTGCATGTACCACATATGGAATATAGCCAATACCTGTAATAATTATAAATTTAAAGTACCTTAAAAATTTTTTAAGAATAAAACATAATTAAAAAAAGGGGAAGGGAGAGGGGAAGTTATAGAATAAAAGAGACTTAAGAGATGTAATAACTAAATGTAACATGTAGACTTTGTTATGATCCTGAGTCAAAAAATTAGCAATGCTAAGACATTACTAAGGATGACCAGAAAAATTTAAATATGGACTAGGTATAAAAAATATTATGAATTATTATTATTAATGTGATAAGTGTAAGGCATTGTTAAAAACATTTCTGAGTTGTTACAGGTGCACACTGAAGAGTTCACAGATTTAAAAAAAAATATCTACTAATTCTTTAAAATACTCCCAAAAATAGCGTGTATGAAGAATTCGTGGGAGTTCCCATCTTGGCCTTGTGGTTAATGAACCTAATTAGTATCCATGAGGAAGTAGATTCGATTCCTGGCCTCGCTCAGTGCGTTAACGATCCAGCGTCACCGTGTAGGTCGCAGATGCAGCTTGGATCCTGCATTGCTATGGTTGTGGTATAGGTCGTCAGCTACAGCTGTGATTTGACCCCTAGCCTGGGAACATCCATACGCCATAGGTATGGACCTAAAGAGACCAAAAAAAAAAAAAAAAAAAAAAAAAATCCATGGAATGAAACTGGCAAAACAGTGATGTATATTCAAGTTGCATAGTGAGACATGAGGGTTATTATAGGTTTCTCCCTCCTAATATGCTAGAATTTTTTCATAATAAAAAGGTTTAAGGAATGAAAACAATTGTAAATAAATAAAATGATACCTAGTCCATTTGACCATCCTTCTTCATTGAATTTTGAAAAATTGGCATATTTGTGCTAGAAATTTTCCTTAGTTTTTTATACATATCTTTCAATAGCAGTCTGATTTATATTACTTTAATTTTTTATGATTTTTATTTTCATTATAGTTGATTTAGTGTTCTGTCAATTTCTAATGTGCAGCAAATTGAGCTAGTCATATAAATATGCATATTTTTTTCCTTAAATTATCCTCCATCATGTTCCATCACAAGTAACTAGATATAGTTCCCAGTGCTATTCAGTAGGATCCCATTGCTTATCCACTCCAAATGCAATAGTTTGCATCTATTAACTGCAAAGTCCCAATCCCTCCCCCTTGGCAAACACAAGCCTATTCTGCAAGTCCATGAGTTTATTTGCTATGGAAGGGTTCATTTGTGCTGTATATTAGATTCCATATATAAGTGATATCATATGGTATTGGTCTTTCTCTTTCTGACTTACTTCACTCAGTATGAGAGTTGCTAATTCAGCAGCAAATGGCATGGTTATTTTTTATGGCTGAGTAGTATTCCATTGTGTATATATACCACATCTTCTTAATCCATTCATCTGTCAATGGACATTTAGGTTATTTCCATGTCTTGGCTATTGTGAATAATGCTTCAATGAATATACAGGTGCATGTATCTTTTTCAAGGAAAGTTTTGTCTGGATATAGGCCCAAAAGTGGGATTGCTGGGTCATATGGTAGATCTATATTTCTTTTTCTCAAGTACCTCCATCCTATTTTCCACAGTGGTTGTAACAATTAGCATTCCCACCAAGAGTGGAAGAGAGTACCCTTTTCTTCACACCATCTCAAGCATTTGTTACTTGTAGACTTATCAATGATGGTCATTCTGACCGGTGTGAGGTGGTACCACATAGTAGTTTTGATTTGCATTTCTCTAATAATTAGTGATGTTGAGTATTTTTCATGTGCCTATTAGCCACCTGTATATCGTCTTTAGAGACATGTCTAGTCAGGTCTTTTGCTCATTTTTCAATTGGGTTGTTGGGTTTATTGCTGTTGAGTTGTCTAAGTTGTTTGTATATTTTAGATATTAAGCCCTTGTCAGTTACATCATTTGACACAGTTTTCTCCCATTCTGCAGGTTGTCTTTTTTTTTTTTAAAGTTTCCTTTGCTGTGCAAAAGTTTGTCAGTTTGATTAGGCCCCACTGGTTTATATTTGCATTTATATCTGTTGCCTTGGGAGACTGACCTAAGAAAAAATTTGTACAGGTGATGTCAAAGAATGATTTGTCTATGTTCTCTTCTAGGAGTTTGATGGTACTTTGTTTTATGTTTAAGTCTCTCAGCCATTTTGAGTTTATTTTTGTGCATGGTGTGAGGGTGTGTTCTAGTTTCACTGATTTCCATATAGCTGTCCATTTTCCCAGTACCATTGCTGAAAAGATTGTCCTTTTCCCATTTTATATTCTTGCCTCCTTTGTTGAAGATTAATTGATCATAGGTGTCTGGGTTTATTTCTGAGTCCACTATTCTGTTCCATTGGTCTGTATGTCTGTTTTGGTCCCAGTACCATACAGTCTTGATTTCTGTGGCTTTGTAATATTGCCTGAAGTCTGGGAGAGTTATGCCTCCTGCTTGGTTTTTGTTCCTCAGAATTGCTTTGGCAATTCTGGGTCTTTTGTGGTTCCACATAAATTGTTGGATTGTTTGTTCTAGTTCTGTGAAAAATGTCATGGGTAATTTGATAGGAATTGTATTCAATCTGTAGATTGCTCTGGGTAGTAAGGCCATTTTTCCAATATTAATTATTCCAACCCAGGAGCATGGAATATCTTTTGATTTCTTTGAATATACTTTAATTTCCTTGATTAATGTTTTATAGTTCTCAGCATTTAAGTCTTTCACCTCCTTGGTCATGTTTATTCCTAGGTATTTAATTTTGGGGGGTACAATTGTAAAAGGTATTGTATTTTTATATTCATTTTCTAATATTTCCTTATACAGAAACACAACTGATTTCTGAATGTTAATCTTGTATCCCATGACTTTGCTGAATTTGTTGATTAGTTCAAGCAGATTTTGGCTTGAGTCCTTAGGGTTTTCTATATATAGTATCATGTCATCTGCATACAGTGACAATTTTACCTCTTCCAATTTGGATACATTTATTTTTTCTGTTTGTCTGATTGCTGCATCTAGGACTTCCAATACTATGTTGAATAAAAGTGGTAAGAGTGGGCATCCTTGTCTTGTTCCATATTTTAGAGGGAAGGCTTTCAGATTTTCTCCATTGAGTACTATACTGGCTGTGTGTTTGTCATAAATGGCTTTCATTATGTTAAGGTGTGTTCCCTGTATACCCACTTTGATAAAAGTTTTTATCATGAATGAATGTTGGACTTTGTCAAATGTTGTTTCTGCACATATTGAGATTATCATGTGGTTTTTGACTTTTCTTTTGTTAATGTTGTGTATGACATTGATTTATGTATGTTGACCCATCCTTGTGAACCTGGGATGAATCACACTTGGTCGTGGTGTGTGATCTTTTTTATATGTGGTTGAATTCAGTTGGCTAAAATTTTGTTAAGAATTTTTGCATCTATATTCATCAAAGATATTGGTATATAATTTTCTTTTCTGGTAGTATCTTTCTCTGGTTTTGGTATTAAGATGATGGTGGCTTCATAGAATGTCTTTGGGAGTGTTCCTTCTTCTTCAAACTTTTGGAAGAGTTTAAGGAGGATGGGTGCCAGAGGCCAGCTCTGGCGGCCTGGGAGTGTACACTTTTTCCAATCGGAGATGGATGGCATCGGCAGAAATGTACAATACAGAGACAGCCTCTTTGTCCCTTTTTTCAGGGCGCTGGACTGCTCAAATTTTATTGACATAAGTGGTTGATTATATAGACAGCTTTTCACTACAGATTACATCACAGTGTTAAAAGTACATTGGTTAACTTTTACATGGTACAGCAGCTATACATCACGTTCTAACATCTTTGTCTTAACTAAATTTAGTGAGTACAATTTCAGGGCAGTTAGGTACAATACATCATGTGGAAAGGAGGAGACTCAGTACAAACCATCCCATGGCCAGCAAGTCTCCACAAGTTGAAGAGGTCATGGATACAAGAATTTGGCATTCACAAATCTTGTTTTTAGACTGGTGCTTACCTTTAAAGTGTTATGCCAAGGAGACAGTGTAAGAAAATATAAACCAACTTAACTAGCTATCACTTACAAGCTTCTGTAACTCATAACTAGGTGTCTTTTGATCAAGAATAATATATGTCTAACTTCTATGAACCTCATTAAAATCCTAACTCTAAAGTTTACTGTATGACTAGTTAGTAAATAAACACTATGTTTTAATCAAGTTGGATTTAAATAGGGAAAAGTCCTTCAGGATGAAATTATGATATTATTGTTGTAACTTTGTTAAATCACAAATCACCACAGGAAAATAAGAATGGAAAATAAGAATAATAAGTAAATAATCAGGAAAGACTGAGGAAAACTAAATAACAAATAAAACAGCAGGGAAGACTAGGTCACCAGAGAAACAGTCCGTGTTCTCTAGTGCAAACATGGAAACTGTTTTCCCAGGAAAGCCCCAATTCTTCCCCATCAACATCAAAATGAGAGCTGTGTAACCTGAGGCCTGCCCTTGGCTTGTACCATTCAGGGAGGCTTTCATCCTGACCACAGGTCCACCTTCATTCAGGTGAGCTCCCTTTCTTGGTTAGGAACCTGCTTTTAGGTTTTTCTGCCGTCAGGCAAGGTCCTTTTTTGAGTCCCTGAATTTTTTCAGCTCCCCGTAGATGGATACAAGTTCTTCTTCCAATGTTTGGTAGAATTCACCTGTGAAGCCATCTGTTCCTGGACTTTTGTTTGTAGGGAATGTTTTTATTACATATTCAATTTCATTTCTAGTTCTAGTGATGGGTCTGTTCAATTGCTCTCATTCTTCTTGATTCAGTTTGGGTGGGCTGTATGACTCTAGAAAGTTGTCCATTTCTTCTAGGTTGTCAAATGTTGGCATATAACTGTTCATAGTATTCTCTCATTTATTTATTTATTTTTTGTATTTCTGAAATGTCCATTGAGATTTCCCCTTTTTCTTTTCTTATTTTCATTATTCGGGTTCTTTTCTCTGCTCTTCTTGGTGAGTGTTGCCAAAGGTTTGTCAATTTTGTTTATACTTTCAAAGAACCATCTCTTTGTTTTATTGATTTTTTTCTATTGATTTTTGAATCTATTTTATTGACTTCTTCTCTGATCTTTACAATTTCCTTCCTTCCACTGACTTTCGGTTTTGTTTGTTTTTATTTTTTTAATTCTTTTGGGAGGTAGGTTAAATTGTTGATTACTTTAAGAGTGAATGCCTTCCACACCTTACTCACATAGGAAATTTACATCTGACCAATCTTCAATCTATCTAACCAAGGATAACAAGTTACTATAAATAATATACTAATTCTAATGCTCAATAAAACCTGTTTATAAATGCTAAAAAAAGTCTAATTTAAATACATATAAAGGACATGTACTAATTTTTAACTGATAAACCATACAATGGAACAGCAGTCAGAGGATATAACCAGGCTATTTACAAAAGAGTTTAAAATAGCCATCAAAAGTTTGAAAGATTGTCAATGTCAATAGTAAACAAAAAATGCACATTTAAACAATAAATTTCCAAACTTAAACTGGAAAAAAACAAACAAAAAAAATTCTTACTTCAGTGACAAATACAAAATGTAACTCTCTTACCTTGATGGAGTCTTTAATTCAGAGAGTCATGTTAGACAGCAATATGATAGCATCTATAAAATTAATAATGTGAATAAAACCTCACTTACATTTTAAGGTACATGGAATGGAACATTTTTTTTAATTTTAAAAGGAGTTATGTAAAATAATGTTTACTGTAGTATTGCTATAAATGATGAAAATTTGAAGTAAGCTATGTGCATGTAAGTATAGGAATTAATACTATGTAATGGTTAAAATGAATAAATAAATTATATCTCTTTGTATATATAAACCATGAACATATAGTTAAAAATAATTTTAAGTGGAAAATGCCGGTTTTATCAATGGCATCTGTTTTCACCCCAACATAAATGCAAAATAACTAGATGTTTTAAGCATGCATATATATATATATATAATAAAACTGACTGTAAATATATATATATCAAACTCATAATAATGTGAATCATGTGGTTTTTGCAGCAGTAAAGGAAGGAAGAATAATAGGGTGTGGTGAGTTTCTAAAAGAAAAGGCAATTTTTGCTATATATGATGTGAGCCATTTGTTAAATGCAAAACAAAATAATATCTTAAATTTATGCATGAGCATATTAATTGCATCATTATTTTAAAATGTGAAATAGCGGAAAAATACAGTATACAATGAATGGGAATAGTATAACTATAGTATATGACCATAAAAATTATATTATGTAAACATTAGTGTTTTAGGAATTGATCACACTATTGTGATATATTAAAGAGCATGTTATATATTTTAATACAATTATCCCAAATTCCAAAAAATTAGCATCAAAATACAACAAACACAATTACATACAAACACAGTATATAATCTTGCCAAGAAATCAATCACATAATATTGGAAAGGACAGAAGACATTTCTGAGAGCCATTTTTTTCCCCAAAAAGAATTACTTATCAAAGCATAGAGGCATAAATTTCTTGATCTTGATGGTGATCTCAGTGAAACATTAAAAGCTCACATTATAGAGTATGTTATGATAGGCTTGGCATCAGAAGGCTAACTTTAGACTCAGTGACAATATCATTATTGTATTTTAAACTTTTATATTGCAATTTCAGCATGTTGAAAACTTTTTTTTTTAACCTAAGAATTAAAATTTGGGAATGCTTATAGCTGAAAAATTATGTATCCTGCTGTACTACATTAGCCAGAGTTTTGCCTCAGCTAAGCCTAGTGCACAAAATAAGAATGTGAATAAAAGAATAAAAGGTTTTCTAAAGTTTTTTCAGACACGCATTGCTATAAAATTAAAGCCTGATAAATGTATTAATCCTTTGCATTTTAAAATATAATTAATTGAGGAGAAGCCAGATGTCTGGGAAATAGAACATATTATTAAAGATTAAAAATATACAGTCAATATATGAATGAAAATCAGTAATCTATTGATTCATAAATAATAAACATTTGAACAGGATGCCCTAAATTTTCTATATACTTTTGAACTAAGTGTGTATATCCCTTAATTGAATGTTGTATATAATATCTTAAAAATTACAAAATAGCATGTAATCCACAGAAAGCTTAAAAAGTGTTCTAAAATACTATAATATAAGAAGGTCATCATATAACTGTTATAATAAAGAAAACTTTGAACAAGTAGACTGGACTAGGTCCTCTCTAAACTTTGCCTGGGGGAGAAAAGAGTTTTGGACTAAATGGTTTTTATATCTCTTATGATCTTACATCCACTTACATCCTTTTTTTTTTTTTCTTTAGGGCTGCACCCACATATATGGCTAGGGGCTGAATCAGAGCTACAGCTGCCGGCCTACACCACAGCAACAGTGACGCCAGATCCAAGCCAGCCACATCTCCAACCTACACCTCAGCTTACAGCAACACCAGATCCAAGCATCTGTGACCTACCACAGCTCATGGCAATGCTGGATCCTTAACCCACTGAGCCAGTCCAGGGATCCCACCCACATCCCCATGGGTCTAGTTGGATTCACTACTGCTGAGCCACAACAGGAACTCCTTACATCCATTTTCAATGCTCTCGCTTCAAAAAATACTCAGTAAAATGGGGGAGAGACTTGAAATAAAGATTCAAGATTCTAAAAGTTCTGCAGTATTTCTAAGATAATTACTTAGGCATCTTATCAGACCTGAAACACTATTTTTATTTTTATTTGATTTAACTGAATGGATTAAGCATCTCTCTCCATTCCACACATTGGATCCCCACAGCCAATGTTTTGTTCATGTACAACTTCACATGACTAATTGTACTAATAATAATCACCTTAAACAAATCGCATGTTCCTTCCCATAGGATGATGTAATTGGAGACAGACAGGTCCTTCTGGTGGTAAAATTTGTATCCTAAGATTTCAAGGTTCTCAGTTAATTATATTCTGCTATGAAAGCAAGAACTTAGTTTTGACATGGAAGAATGCAGTGCAGAACGTTAAGGAACAGGAGGACTGAGTCAATTGTGAAATTCTATGAATTTCTGGTCCCTGCTCTTTTCTGAGGAAACCATCACTATATTTCAACTGCAAGATTTCATGAAACAACCATGGGTCCTTATCCCAAATTCTGCTTTTCAATATGAGGTTCCTCAAGTTAGTTTTATTCAGTTGCAACTGTAGTCTAATATATTCAAGTTCTATATAAGAGCAATTGTCAAATAATTTTAAGGAAACTATTCCCTAAATGCTCCTTAAATGCCATCTTCAAAAGATATAGTAAGAAAAGATAACAAAGCTTGCAATCTTCTCTCAAGCGAATCCAAGTAAATACCATTGGTTAGGATTCTAATGCAAGCTTGCTAAAGCTCAGAATATTCCATTTCCTTTTTTCCATCTCTCTGCTAAGTCATTATTGGATTTTCAGTTTAATAGGGTTATTATAATTAGCCAACATAGGAAAACTCCTATTCAGAGACCTAGTCTTTTTTCTGTCATGCTTTCTTTATATCTTTCCTTGATTCTCAATGATTAATAATAGTGTCACTAAGTCCTGCAGATGTAGACTGGCAACATTAACTAGAGGATTCCTGTGAAATAGTCTGAACGAGCACATGTAATAAATCATGCCTATTGCTTAGGCTAGAGTAAAAATTCTCTGCTTACACCAGAGGGGTTCTTTTGCAGAGAGAAAGTAAAACTCAAAGGAAATGTGAATTATACCCTTTGAAGTGACATTGATTTTTCAGCATGTTGTTTATCCCCTTTTAAAGACAAATTTCTCAAATACTATCAGGTAATTAAATTACTGTCTAGTTTTAAGCAAGATACTTAAAAGTAAAGAATTACAGAATATTAAAACTGGAAGTAATTTAGGTATAATTTAATCCATCACAACCTTTAACAGATTATTAGAAAATACTTTCCCAAGATCACATAGAAAATTAGTCATATAGTTAAAGCTTAAATCTGATTCTGATAACTCTTTGAATAGATGCTTGATTTTTAAAATATCTTACACAACCTTTCAATTATAAGTAATATTCTAGTGCTAAAATAATAATTTATAACAGTGTTTTTCTTAGTTTATCATTTTTAAAGGCCACTATGGTCCAGGTTAAGTAATTTTTATGAGATTATTATGAAGAATAAATATGGTCATAGTCCTCAAGAACGCAAGGATGGATAGTGATTGGAGCTACAAATGCAAGTATCTACGATATAGAGCAATATTTAGCAAACAGCAAGATCAACAATATAATAAAGACACATTATATATGTCCTGGAAGTACAAAAAAAATATAGAAAAGTAACATTTGACAGCACTGTGAAGTATATGTTTTGATTTGCAAAGTAGAAAAAATATAATTCTTATTAATGGGTATCAGTATGGTAGCATTCTTTTTGAACCTGAAATTCTCTCTAGTATTTTGTATACTATCTATATATCAATCTACCTATAATCCATCTACCTATCTACCTACCTCTTAACAATAGCATCATATGGGAAAGTTATTTATGCATTGAAAAATAAAATTGAGGGGGAAGGGCAGAGAAAATAAACATTTCTAAAAACTCTAAGTTAGTAAATGGAAGAACCGTAATTCAAATCTGTGGTTGCCTGATTCTAAACTCACTCTTTTGGAAATATTGCACTTGGATACAAAGGCATATCCACATACACATTACACAATTTGAGGAAACACGAAATAGTAATGAAGATGAAAGAATAATTTTGTAGGCTGATAGTTTTTTGCAGAGTTGATAGCCAAATTATGACAAACTGTGGTTTCTTAAATTTTCTCCAAATGTTCTTGCTTTCTGAGATTCATGCTCCATATAACAAATCTTGCATGCATATAGATGGTACTGTGTGTGACATGAAATGATAGATTCAGGGATGAGTTTGAGGTGTTACAATCTATTGTGTCTAAGAGTCTAGCTCTAATAATTGCCATTGATAGGTGCAGAAGTTTGTATGAGGTTTTGGCCCCTGAAAAGCATATTGCTCTCAAATGATATCAATATTTATTATAAAAAGTTTATGTATTCAACTACTTCTCAGATTACTTTTAAAAAGCATTTTACTTTAGACTTAAAATTTTTAAATAAAAAATTGATACATATATATATTTATGTGTGTATATATATATGTATATGCATATGTGTATATATATATATATATATATATATATATATATATATATATATATATGGGAGTTCCCATTGTGGCTCAGCAGAAATGAATTCAACTAGTGTCCCTGGTCTCACTCAGTGGGTTGGGGATTTGGTGTTGCCCTGAGTTGTGGTGTATGTCACAGATGTGATATAGGCTGGCAGCTGTAGCTCCAACTCCACTCCTAGCCTGGTAACTTCCATATGCCATGGTGGCAGCCCTAAGAAGCAAAATAATAATAATAATTTTAAAAAAAGACAAACATGAGTTCAGTCTATCTTCAAATAAAATCAGGTCTTCTCCCTAGCCACTCACAAATTCCTATCTTGCTACCCATTTTTAATATTTGATACACAAATTTAAGCTAGACATTTAAATAGTTTATTTATAAAGATGAAAATGTTTATGACTGGCTTCCTAAAAAAGTTAAATTACTTCTAATGCTTAAAATAAATTTAATTATTGGATGGTATTTTGGGGGTGAAAAATAACAAATGTGAAATGGATTTTATGCTAGACAAATAATTTTTACACATATAATTGTGAACATTTCATTATAATTAAATATTACACATTAAGTTTCTGGCCTTAAATTTCTAGGAATTAAAGCTTTAAGCATCTTCTGGACTGGTTGGATAGAAGAACACAAAAACAACTGTTAAGAGACTTGAACAGAGGTCTTAATTGATATCAGCCATCCATTCAGGCAAGAGATAATAAATGACTAATTCATATACCAGTTTAACCAAATATTTATACAAAGCCCCATAGATATTTAAAGAAATATTTGCAATTTGGTATAGGGAGAAATAAAGGACAAGACAATTGTGATAGCACTAGTAGTTTGTTTTTATAGATTATACTATCTTTGAGGTAATACAGCATCATTTACATTACAAATGAGATATCTGGGATTGTGCTTAAGAAAACCTTAATTCACACTGAACGCAATTTATTTTTGTTTTGGGGAGGGGCATGAAGTACCCTATTAAGACAAGTTAATTGCCTTTAAATTGGAGAGAAAGCTTGTATGGTTTTTTTTTTTCCCCTTAAGAAGAAACTCTCTGGTGCCCTGGTCAGTGTGATGGAATCAAGGTTCTGCATGAGTGCCAATCAGACCTAATGAAATGTAATGTGATAAATTTTTACGTGGATCACTGAAAGAGTCAAGTTTAATTCTCCAGTGTCATTTTTGATATTTATAATGATGTAAGGCTACAGTTGACAAAGAGTATATTGTAGCAAATAGAAGGGAAGGAGAGAACCATGTGAAATCCCAGGTCAAGCCTTGATTTTAAAGTATTATTACTGAGTTTTTTTCAGTTTTTGATTCAAAAGATTTTCTTCCTTTTTTTAAGACTTTAACTTTTTCTAATCTGGTTGATTTACAATGTTCTGTCAATTTCTGCTGTATAGCAAAGTGACACAGTCATGCATGCATACACACACACACATATTCTTTTTCTCACATTAAGATTTTCTTTCTGATTAAAAAGAGAGAGAGAGAGAGAAGAAACTATCTGGGATTAAGACATTTTATTACATTTTAATCTCCTTTATCCTTGGCTTCAATAAATATGATCTCCTATTTCTATTTTCAGTATATCAGTATAATATTTATTTTCAAAATAAATACAATTTATCTTAGTCAATGGATAACAATAAACAATATTTATTTTTTGCACTAAACCTACTTAACCTATAATGGTTCACTGAAATTTCAAGTAACCCAGAATGTTTCCCTAAGAGTCACTTTTATTTCACTGATTTTTAGCCAACAGACTTGTTGTGAGGATTAAATAAATAATAAAAGGGATGGAAAATTCATTGATGGCTCTTAGATGATATAATGTGTTCATATATTATAATAGCTAATCTTTGCACTAGACTAATGAAATTAAAATTATTACTCTCATTAAAAATTAAAAAAACTGTGACTCATTTATATGGTGCCATTCTGACGTAGTAACCATTCGAATTACCAATTTCTTGTACTTGGAATTCTACTGGATTAAATGAACCATTAATACACATTTTTTTCCAACTTCCTAATATTTCCTCAGCGTTCTCCTCCCTTTCTCCAGCACTCTGTACATACATGTAAATTTATTACCTAAATAAACTGTCTATTGTTTGAAATAGATAAGAGGTAGCACAACCCAATTATATTGACTTGGACTCAGAAACAGCTATAGTTCTCTGTGTTTCACAGGATGAACCCCATCATTTTGTCATTTTTTTCACTGTGATGACTTTTTAACTTCCATAGTACAAGTTTCTTATACCTTATGACAGAAGGTTTTATGAGCTTGCCAGAATGATACAACTATGAAGTACCTCATTCATTGTCACATATATTTAAAGAGTCCCTTGATGATGGACATTTAGACTACTTACAGTTTATCAGTTTTGCGAATAATAAAGCAATAATGTACCACTGCATATCTACTAATTAGGACTATCACTGAAGGCTACATTCTAAAATTAAAATTATTGGGGCCAAAGATTTTTTTAATTTAGATGTCAACAATCTTTGCACTAAAAAAGAGCTTTAATTCATATCCATGGCATGTATAAAGCCAAGTAACTGTTACTCTGTGTTTTTTCCAACTGTAGTTTTTAATTATTTTTTTTTTTGGTAATTACAACATGTTAATTTGTAGGGAGAAAAAGTTTGAGTGGATTTGGGGGAATTTGCAGTATACATTTCATACAGCAGTCCTTACCATCATAGAAGGTTTTGGCAATCTGAATGTGCAATTTGGGGCACACATTCTCCTTAACTAAAAGTGTACGAAGTTTGCCCTAATTTAAAATAAAATCCCACTAACTGTGTAGATTGCTTTCCTTTTCTCCCGCCCTCTTCAGCATTTATTGTTTGTAGACTTTTGGATGATGGCCACTCTGATTTGTGTGAGGTGATACTTCCTTGCAATTTTGATTTTCATTTCTCTAATAATTAGTGATACGGAGCGCCTTTTCATGTGCTTTTGGCCATCTGTCTATCTTCTCTGGAGAAATGTCTGTTTAGATTTTCTGACCATTTTTTAATTGGGTTGTTTTTTGTTTTGGTATAAAGCTATAATGAGATATCTGTATATTTTGGAGATTAATCCCTTGTCAGTCACTTCATTTCCAAAGATTTTCTCCCATTTTGTGGGGTTTATTTTTAAATGGTTTTCTTTGTTGTGAAAACCCTTTTAAGTTTAATTGGGTACCATTTGTTTATTTTTACTTTTTTGTCATTACTCTAGGAAACAGATCCAAAAAAAGAATAGCTGCTATTTATGTCAAACAGTGTTCTGCCTATGTTTTCCTCTAAGTTTTATAGCACCCTGTCTTAATGTTTAGGTGTTTAATCCATTTGAGTTTATATTTGTGTATTGTGTTAGAGAATGTTCTAATTTCATTATTTTACATGCAGCGGTCTAGTTTTCCCAGCACTACTTACTGAAGAAATTGTCTTTCCTCAATTGTACGTTCTTGCCTCCATTGTTGTAGATTAATTGACCATATTGTATGGATTTATTTCTGGGCTTTCCAAGCCATCCCATTGATCTATATTTCTGTTTTTGTGTAAGCTGGTGCAACCACTACAGAGAATAGCATAGATGTTCCTTAAAAATCTAAATATAGAATTACCATACAATCTAGCAGTCCTACTCCTGGGCATATATCTGGAGAAAACCATAATTCAAAATGATACATGCTATTGAGTTGAATAAATTGTTTGTATATTTTAGAGATTAGGCCCTTGTCAGTTGCATCTCAACAGCAAAAAAGCCAATAACCCAACTGAAAAATGGACAAAAGACCTTTTCTGTTCTTGCTTCCTTTGTCAAAGATTAATTGACCATAGGTGTCTGGGTTTATATATACACAATGGAATACTACTAAGCCATAAAAAAGAACAAAATAATGCCATGTGCAGCAACATGGATGGAACTAGAGACTCTCATCCTGAGTGAAGTAAGTCAGAAAGAGAAAGACAAATACCATATGATATCACTTATACCTAGAATATAATATATGGCACAAAGGAATCTTTCCACAGAAAAAAAAATCATGGACTTGGAGAATAGATTTGTGGCTGCCAACAGGGAAGGGGAGGGAGTGAGAGGTACTGGGAACTTGAGGTAAACAGATGCAGAATGTTGCCTTCAGGATGGATTAGCAATGGAATACTGCTGTGTAGCACTGGGAACTTTGTCTAGTCACTTGTGATGGAACATGTAATATGAGAAAAAAGAATGTATATGTCTAAGTGTAACTGAGTCACCATGCTGTACAGTAGAAAAAAAATATACACACATAAATAAAAGATAAAAAAAATATATGCACCCCAATGTTCACTGTAGCACTATTTACAACAGTCAAAACATGAAAGCAACTTAAATGTTTGTCAACATAGGATTGAATAATAAGACATGGTAGATATACATAAATGGAATTATCACTCAGCCATAAAAAAGAATAAAATAATGCCATTTGCATCAACATCAACTGACCTAGAATTTATCATACTAAGTGAAATAAGTCAGAGATAGAAAAATATGAGATCACTAATATGTGGAACCTGATAAAATATTATATTAAGAAAATTATAAGGCAATAACCAGTTCAAAGATTTTTAAACTATCATTATGCTTACCAAAGGGGAAATGCATGTGTGTGAGGGGTAAAGAAAATAAATTGGGGGATTTGGATGGACATATACTACTATATATAAAATAGGTACAAGGACCTACTGTATAGTACAGTGAAATATTCTCAACACTCTTTAGTGAACCATATGGGAATATAATCTGAAAAGGAATGGATACATGTATATGTATAACTGACTTTTTTGCACACCTGAAATGAACACAACTTTGTAAGTCATCTATACTCCAAAAAAATTTTAAAAAATAATAAAATGACTACTTTCAACTTTTCTTGCTTTGCATAAAAGTATAGGTTAACCCTATTTTTCTTGACAATGGAGGAAGTTTACCAGCTTGTATACCCTAAGGGGGAAAAAGCCACATATTTTATTTCAATTGGATTCATATGCAAAAGCTGTTAGAATACTGAGTTGGAAGCAGATCTTGTGATTCTGAATCCTGGCTCTACCATTTACTGCATGGCCTTTGGAAAGTTAGTTATCCTCTCTGACTCTCATTCATCTTAAAGGAGAATGATAATAGCACTTATGTAGTAGGGCTTTTGTTAAGGATTAAAGGAGTATACAGAGTTCCTGAAACATTGTTTTGTATGCATATTAATTAGTAACTTGTTATATAGTATATCAAATTAATTCTATACATTTTATATTGAATCATAACTATATTAATAGACAAATATTTATTGCCATATTCAAACTTATATTTGGCAACAAAAATGAGTCATAGGAAATAATGCATTATATATTTAAAATTATAATTTCACACTTTTGAGGAATTTATGGTCTACTAGAAGAGGCAAGTCATTTGTACATAAATATGTGTCTAATAACAAGATTCAGCACATGTTAATGCCAGATCTGTGACCCAGATAGCTTACTCAGTGGTATTGGAAAGAGCATGTCCTCCTGAGATGTGAAACTGTACTATGAGGTTTGTGAATAACTTCTAAAAGCAAATTCATAGTTGTAGATCTACATTCTATTATTTGTTAAAGGAAAATATGGGACTATAAATCATCCAAGAGGCCTTCCAACTCCAAAAATCCCATTTGTTTAAAAAATCTATGAATAAGTGCTGCAGGTTTAGAACAGTGAGAATTAGAACAAACAACAATGAGAGTGGTTGCTAAACTGGAGAAGGGAGTTAAATTGAGTATTCAGATTTGAGTGGGAATTATTTTCTAGAAAATTGTGCTGCATAATTGTATTTATTTTTACTGTGCTTATTATTTTCATGTATTTGTCACTAAGGATATGGTAGATTTTACATTAAATGGCTTAATTTTTATCTAATAGCTTCCTTGAACCATGCAATCACAATTTTAATAGCCAATTTTAATACAGTATGCCGTCAGTATAAACTCTCATGAACCATTGCAGTGGCTTCTTTGCTTGCTTGTTTCCTAAGAAATTCAATATAGCTTAATGGTCTATGAGAGAGTAAATTGAAATATTATAAGGACTAGCATATAAAGAAGGATGAATTTTTGCACCAAGCAAATCTAGGAAAATCAAGTGGGTCTTAGTTTTCTATTTATAATATTGGACTACCAGTGCTTATTTAATAGTGTAATAGATATTAGTTACACATGGTAGCTGCACAGCATCTTTTATATAGCTTTGGTGTCTACAGGGAATTTATCATATTGTGAATCTTACTTCTAATAAATGGGAGTCAGAATATGATCTTGACAATACCAATCAGATGAAATCCCTCAAATCTGTAGTAGATAGAGAGCAACAAGAGGAAGGAAGACAAGACATAGATTCCCTATCCTGGTAAGGCTTCTGAAGTAGAGCAAACATTTGGCTTTAGAGGTATCAGTGGAAGAGTTACTAGTAGTGGGGTCATCTGCATTGCCAGCTGTGGCATCAATGAAAACAAGCAGTAGATTTGATGCTGTAATGAGGCTGCTATGAAGTGGATTTTGCTCCTGGCTAGTCACACTCAAACTTGATTTTGGTGTTCCTAGATATGTTGTGAACCATTTGATATCTTAAAATTAATTATTAGTAGGCTAATACTAGTAATTTGATTGATATCATTGTTTGAAGAATTAATTTATAAGCCTGAACTTTGTGATTGTGCAGAATTTGTTATAATGAACACTTTTTTTTTTTAGTGTTTAGAGGTGTGACTCAGAGTAAGATGATGCCTCCAGCAGAGGTATATACATCAACGTTCAGAGAGAAATCAATGGGAAAAATCAAATAAATATATAAAATTATAAAAGCAAGAGTTCCTATTGTGGTGCAGGGGAAACAAATTTGACTAGGAACCATGAGGTTGCAGGTTCAATCCCTGGCCTCGCTCAGTGAGTTAAGGATCCAGTGTGTTGTGAGCTGTGGTGTAGGAGGCAGATGCAGCTTGGATCCTGAATTGCTGTGGCTGTGGCTGTGTCTATGGCACAAGCCGGCAGCTGTAGATCAGATTCAATCCCTAGCCTGGGAATCTCCATATGCTGTGTGTGTGGCCCTAAAAAGCAAAAATAAATAAATAAATAAATAAATAAATAAATAAATAAATAAATAAATTAAATTAAATAAACATTATAAAAGCAAAAACCAAAAAAAAAAATAGAGCATTGGAAACTAGAGAAACGTGTCATCCGTATTTCATTAATTTCAAGGTATTTATGTTAGATGATGTGCGGTTAGGAAAGATATTGCTGTCCAATTTATAAACCCAATATTACAGTCAAAAATCAGTACAACAATCTTGGGAGATGGAAAAATAGAAGGAATCAGAATATTTTAGGTATATATTTTATTGGAAATTTTATATTTCAACTTCATAATATAATATTTGACAATTTATTCCACAAATGGTTGGAAATAGCAGTGATATTTATTTCTGTTCTAATAATTTTTTTTTTAAATAAAGACTTTCAAACAGCACTCAGAGGGTTTCCTGTCTATGAATCAATGGAAATAATTCATCTTTGATTAAGGCTAAATTCTTCTATGATTATATGATTCACTGCTTTCTGCTGTGACCACAAAGCAAATTCACAATACCAGTTCCTTAGAACCAATTTCAAAAATTAATACTTTAAATATCAGAACATAAGAGGAAACTATTTCTAAGAGAAGCATTTCCATTTCCATTTAAAATGCTATTAAATAAATGGTAACTTTTAGTTCTATTGTAGTTTAAAATCCACTAGTCTTCTTTAAAAGAAGAAAAAGCATGACTCACCATTCATAAATCAGGATTCAGAGACTGAAGATACTCTGAAAATATATGGAACCAAAAAGCTACAAATCACAGATAAAAATCCATAATTTCCCTTGTTGTAGTTTCAAAATATAAGAATCTTCACCAGGACTAGATTCTATCTCAAAAAATCACTTTCCTTGTTCATCCACAGGAAGAAACTCCTCATTCTTTAAAATTTTATGATGAGACGGCAGCAATCCAGTCACAGCTTCTGGCTCCAATTCTTTTTTTTTTTTTTTTTTTTTTCCTAGTTTTGAAAACATTTATTTTTATTTTTAATTTTTTTCGATAATTGCTTTTTTTTTATTATTTTCCCACTGTACAGCAAGGGGGTCAGGTCATCCTTACATGTATACATTGCAGTTACAGTTTTTTCCTCCACCCTTTCTTCTGTTGCGACATGAGTATCTAGACATAGTTCTCAATGCTATTCAGCAGGATCTCCTTATAAATCTATTCTAGGTTGTGTCTGATAAGCCCAAGCTCCCGATCCCTCCCACTCCCTTCCCCTCCCATCGGGCAACCACAAGTCTCTTCTCCAAGTCCATGATTTTCTTTTCTGAGGAGATGTTCATTTGTGCTGGATATTAGATTCCAGTTATAAGTGATATCATATGGTATTTGTCTTTGTCTTTCTGGCTCATTTCACTCAGGATGAGATTCTCTAGTTCCATCCACATTGCTGCAAATGGCATTATGTCATCCTTTTTTATGGCTGAGTAGTATTCCATTGTGTATATATACCACATCTTCCGAATCCAATCCTCTGTCGATGGACATTTGGATTGTTTCCATGTCCTGGCTATTGTGAATAGGGCTGCAATGAACATGCGGGTGCACGTGTCTCTTTTAAGTAGAGCTTTTTCCGGATAGATGCCCAAGAGTGGGATTGCAGGGTCATATGGAAGTTCTATGTATAGATTTCTAAGGTATCTCCAAACTGTTCTCCATAGTGGCTGTACCAGTTTACATTCCCACCAACAGTGCAGGAGGGTTCCCTTTTCTCCACAGCCCCTCCAGCACTTGTTATTTGTGGATTTATTAATGATGGCCATTCTGACTGGTGTGAGGTGGTATCTCATGGTAGTTTTGATTTGCATTTCTCTTATAATCAGCGATGTTGAGCATTTTTTCATGTGTTTGTTGGCCATCTGTATATCTTCCTTGGAGAAATGTCTATTCAGGTCTTTTGCCCATTTTTCCATTGCTTGATTGGCTTTTTTGCTGTTGGGTTGTATAAGTTGCTTGTATATTCTATAGATTAAGCCCTTGTCAGTTGCATCATTTGAAACTATTTTCTCCCATTCTGTAAGTTGTCTTTTTGTTTTCTTTTTGGTTTCCTTAAATCACTCCCTACAAATAAAAGTCCAGGACCAGATGGCTTCACAGGTGAATTTTATCAAACATATAAAGAGGAATTGGTGCCCATCCTCCTTAAACTCTTTCAAAAGGTTGAAGAAGAAGGAATACTCCCAAAGACATTCTATGAGGCCACCATCACCCTCATTCCAAAACCAGACAGAGATACCACCAAAAAAGAAAACTATCGGCCAATATCATTGATGAATATAGATGCAAAAATTCTCAACAAAATCTTAGCCAACCGAATCCAACAACATATCAAAAAAATTATACACCATGACCAGGTTGGGTTCATCCCAGGTTCACAAGGATGGTTCAACATACGCAAATCAATCAGCATCATACACCACATTAACAAAAAAAAGGTCAAAAATCATATGATCATCTCAATAGACGCAGAAAAAGCATTTGACAAAGTTCAACATCCATTCATGATCAAGACCCTCGCCAAAGTGGGTATAGAGGGAACATTCCTGAATATAATCAAAGCCATTTATGATAAACCCACAGCAAATATAATCCTCAATGGGGAAAAACTGAAAGCCTTCTCACTCAAATCTGGAACAAGACAGGGATGCCCACTCTCACCACTGCTCTTCAACATCGTTTTGGAAGTCTTAGCCACAGCAATTAGACAAACAAAGGAAATAAAAGGCATCCATATAGGAAGAGAAGAGATCAAACTGTCACTGTATGCAGATGATATGATACTATACCTAGAAAACCCTAAGGACTCAACCCCAAAACTCCTTGAACTGATTAATAAATTCAGCAAAGTGGCAGGATATAAGATTAACATTCAGAAGTCAGTTGCATTTCTATATGCCAGCAATGAAACATTAGAAAAGGAATACAAAAAAATGATACCTTTTAAAATTGTACCTCACAAAATCAAATACCTCGGAATACACCTGACCAAAGAGGTAAAGGACCTATATGCCGAGAACTATAAAACTTTCATCAAAGAAATCAAAGAAGATGTAAAGAAATGGAAAGATATTCCATGTTCCTGGATGGGAAAAATCAATATTGTGAAAATGGCCATCCTACCCAAAGCAATCTACAGATTCAATGCAGTCCCTATCAAATTACCCATGACATTGTTCACAGAACTAGAACAAACAATCCAAACATTTATATGGAACCACAAAAGACCCAGAATTGCCAAAGCAATCCTGAGAAACAAAAACCAAGCAGGAGGCATAACTCTCCCAGACTTCAAGAAATACTACAAAGCCACAGTCATCAAAACAGTGTGGTACTGGTATCAAAACAGACAGACAGACCAATGGAACAGAATAGAGAATCCAGAAATAAACCCTGACACCTATGGTCAATTAATCTTTGACAAGGGAGGCAGGAACATCAAATGGGAAAAGGAAAGTCTATTCAGCAAGCATTGCTGGGAAACCTGGACAGCTGCATGCAAAGCAATGAAACTAGAACACACCCTCACACCATGCACAAAAATAAACTCCAAATGGCTGAAAGACTTAAATATACGACAGGACACCATCAAACTCCTAGAAGAAAACACAGGCAAAACACTCTCTGACATCAACATCATGAATATTTTCTCAGGTCAGTCTCCCAAAGCAATCGAAATTAGAGCAAAAATAAACCCATGGGACCTCATCAAACTGAAAAGCTTTTGCACAGCAATGGCTCCAATTCTAATTCCTAATTCTCTTCTATTCCACCACATCTGTAGTTACTTCCTCTAACCAAAGTATTAAAAATTCTCAAAGTCATCCATGAGGGTTGCAATCAACTTCTTCCAAATTCCTATTAAGATCACTATTTTGACCTCGACATGAATCACAAATGATCTATATGGCATCTAGAATGGCAAATCCCTTCCAAAAGGTTTTCAATTGAATCTGCCCAGATCCATTGGAGAAATCATAAACAGTAAGTCTTGAAAGTCAAAACTACTCCTCCATCCATAGGTTGAAGAATGGATGTTGTGCTAGCAGGCATTAAAACAACACTGATTTCATTGTACATCTCCATCAGAGCTCCTCAGTGATCAGGTCAATGTCGATGAGCAGCAAAATGTTGAAAATACATTTTTTTTTTCTGAGCAATAGGTCTCAACAGTGGGTTCAAATATTCATTAAAGCATGTCATAAACAGTTTGCTATCATGTAGGCTTTCTTGTGCCATTTCTAGAGCTCAGGAGGAGTAGATTTTGCATAATTCCTAAGGGCCCTAGAATGTGGGAACCAATAAATGAGCACTGACTTCAACTAAAAGTCACCAGCTGAACTGGCTCCCTAACAAGAGAGAGTAAGTTTGTCCCCTGGAGTTTGAAACCAGGAATGAACTTTTTCTCTCTAATTATGACAGTCCTAGATGGTTCCTTCTAATACAAGGCTGTTGCATCTACATTAAAAATCTGTTGTTTAGTGTAGCCACTTTCATTAATTATCTTAGCTAGACCCCTTTACTGCTTTTTCCCCTTTAACATCATTTTTAAAGTTTCTTCAGAGAAATAAATAGTTCATAGTCATCATAGTATCTTGAAGGCTTGACATTTGATATGCACTGAATGAATTAGAGGAATAAATCAACACACCTGATAAATTGATAAATTGTAAAGTTTCTGTTCAAATAAAATTATCCAACTGTGGTAGCCATGGAAATGCAACACATAGATCTCCCTTCAAGAAAGAACTTACTGATTCACTGAGAGGAGTGCAATTAGCTGACCAGTTCAGTTTCTGCATCTTCAAGATAAGCTTCATTTTATTAGACTAAAATAACACTTCATGGGCAGCCTTAAGCCAATGACAGAACATGGTGTGCAAAATTACAGCAAAACAAGATTCCACTAACATGACACCTTTGATTCAAAACTTCCTGTTGGGTTATCTGATACACTTTCATATTTGTATCATAGTCTGAAGCCCTGCCCAGTCATTCTCCATCTCTTCTTCCTTTTCCAGGTGTCAGAGGAGGTGAAAGGTTTATTCTGCCCAATTCAGCAACCTCCCCCTTTTTTTTCTTTCACTGGACTTATTCCTCAATAAATCATTTGAGTAGTATAACTAACTCCTACTCAGCAGCTGCTTCCTGAAGTACGAACTGAAACACTAGTGATGTAAATTTTAAATCTTAAATCAAACAAGAACATGAAAGATTTTGAAGTCTGAAATGAATTCAGGTATTTGCTCAGATTTTAATTGATAACCATATCTCAGTTGGCACTCCTTAGCCTTTTGCTTTAACATTTGATATGTTTAGTTTGATCTTGTTAATTTTCTTCAGCATAGGTTTTTCTAACATAACAGTTTCGTCCGCTTCTGTATTAATTTTATCAAAGGGCAACTTTTCCTTTTTCCTTTTATTTTCTATTTTTGCCTTTTTAGGGGTGCACCCATGGCATATGTAAGTTCCCAGGCTAGGGGTTGAATCACAGCTGTAGCTGCCAGCCTACGCCACAGCCACAGTAACATGGTATCCTAGCTGTGTCTGCAACCTACACCACAGCTCACAACAACACCATATCCTTAATCCACTGAACAAGCCCAGGGGTCAAACCAGCTCCTCATGGATACTAGTCAGGTTTGTTACCATTGAGCCATGATGGGAACTCCAAAAGGGCAACTTTTTCTTAATTTTAGCATAGATATATTACTTTTTTTGTTATGGCTCTAAAGTAATCTTATACTTTTTTTCTCTGACATATGTGTAGTATCACATTAATCTTTATACACTAACTCTTAAGCAATATTAACAATTACTTTATTATTATAGCTATAATTCTTATGCTCATGTTCTGCTGAAGATTTCACTACATAAGTCAAAACGTAGTCTCTAACTGCAGTCTCTATAATTGGACCCATTATTATTGAACTCAAAAAATAAGAGATTTTTAAAAAAAGCACAATTAATTTAACCTTGTGAGAAACAGTGATTCTGGAAACAAAACCAAATCAAATGCCAAAAAAATAAGGCATTACAAAAAAGGTATTGTTCATTTTACTTCTGTTATTTGTAATTTTAAGATATAATATCTCTTCTTTTCCTCTGCCTTTTCTTTCTCTCTTCTATTTTTGTTATTTTTTGAAATATTTAGTTCAATAACTATTAAATAAAGCTTGCACACAGTGGAGAGCTGGGGAAGCCATGGTCTCCTAGAATAGAAAGTCAGAGCCTAAGCAAGATAAAGAAGATACTAATATTTCTGGGTTTTTTTTTTGCGATTCAGCAATACCACTCCTGGCCATCTATCCAGAGAAAACCATAATTTGAAAAGATATATGCACCCCAATGTTCAGTGAAGCATTATTTACAATAGCCAAGACATGGAAGCAAACTAAATGTCCATCAACAAAGGGATAGATGAAGAAGATATGGCACATATATACAATGGAGTATTATTCAACCATAAAAAGAATGAAATAATGCCACTTGCAGCAATATGGATGGACCTAGAAACTATCATACTAAGTGCAGTTAGTGAAAAACAAACATCATATGATATCACTAATACATGGAATCAAAAACAAAAAAAGAGGGGTACACAAATGAACTTATTTGCAGAACAGAAACAGACAGACTTTGAAAAACTTATGATTACAAAAAGGGTCCAGTGGAAGGGATGGACTGAGGTTTGGGATTGGCACATGTACACCTGAGGTATATGGAACAATTGGCTAACAGGGATGTGCTATATAACACAGAGAATTCTGCCCAACTCTGTAACAACTATGTAAGAATAGAGTCAGAGAGAATGGATATGTGTATATGTATGACTGGGTCACTTTGCTGTAAGGAATAAATTATCACAGCCTTGTAAATTAACTATACTTCAATAAAACTTAAGAAAAAAAAAGATATTCATGGGGTAGGAAGTGGAGAAAGGGCATCCATGTAAGAGGAAGCCCAGGAAGAGAACAAAGAGTAAAGAAGCCAGCTTAAAGTTGATCATACTGGCCAATTTATGCATCAAAATAAATAATGATAATCAAATTTTATATTCTTTGGATAAAAAAGATATCTGTGAATCCATACTGTTGTAACAGATTAAATGAATCTTCTAAAAGTTTGATGAAAAGACTCCTGCTGTGGCATAGTGGGTTAATGGTACAGCCTGTCTCTACGGAGGCACTGGCTTGCTGCCTAAGCCAACACAATGGTTAAGAACTGGCACTGCTACAGTTATGGCAGTGGTCGCAGCTGCAGCTGTGGCACTGGTCGCAGGATTCAATCTCAGGAACTTTCATATGCTGCAGGTGCAGCCGGGGGGGAAACGTTTCATGAATAATGGAAAGTTTATATACTTTAATCCATTTTGAGTTTATTTTTGCATCATATGCAAAATGCAAAAAGAAAATGTTCTCATTTCATTCTTTTTCAGGTAGCTGTCCAGTTTCCCCACGACCACATATTAAAGAGACAGTCTTTCCCCTACTGTATGTTCTTGCCACCTTCATTATAGATTAGTTGACCATCAGTGCTTGGGTTTATTTCTGGACATTCTATCCTGTTCCATTGATCTATATTTCTGCTTTTGTGCCAGTAGCATACTGTTTTTATTACTGTAGCTTTGTAATATAAACTGAAGTCAGGAAGCCTGATTCCTCCAGTTCCATTTTTCTTTTTCAATACTGCTTTGGCTCTTCAGGGTCTTTGGTCCTTCCATATAGATTTTAAAATATTTTGTTCTAGTTCTTTAAAGAACATCATTAGTAATTTGGTAGGGATTGCAGGGACTCTGTAGATTGTCTTGGGTAGTATAGTCATGTTGACAATATTGATTCTTCCAGTCCAAGAGTATGGTATATCTTTCCATCTGTGTCATCTCTGATTTCTTTCATAAGCATCTTATAGTTTTTAGAGTATAGGTCTTTTCTCTCTTTAGGTAGGATTATTCCTATGCATTTTATTCTTTTTGATGTGATGGTATATGGGATTATTTCCCTAATTTCTCTTCTGATCTTTCATTGTTAGTATACAGAAAATGCAATAGATTTCTGTGTATTAATGCTATAAAACTCCTACAGGAAAACAAAGGCAGAATGCACTTTGACATAAATTGCAGCAATATCTTGTTTGATCCACCTACTAGGATAATGATAATAAAGACACAAATAAACCAATGGGATCTGATTAAACTCAAAAGATTTCAAACAGCAAAGACACCATAAAAAATGAAAAGTCAACCCACAGAATTGGAGAAAACCTTTGCAAATTATGCAAATGACAAAATATATGAACAACTCATACAACTTGACAACAACAACAACAAAAAACCCAATTTAAAAATTGGCAGGAGACCTAAACAGACATTTCTCAAAAAAAGACATACAGATGGCCAAATAGGCACATGAAAATATGCTCAACATCACTGATTATTAGATAAATGCAAATCAAAACTACACTGAGGTACCACCTCACACCAGTCAGAATGGCCATCATTAAAAAGTCTACAAATAACAAAAGCTGGAGAGGGTGTAGAGAAAAGGGAACACTCCAACACTATTGATAGGAATGTAAATTGGTACAACCACTATGGTAAACAATATGGAAGTTTCTCAGAAAACTCAATCTAGAACTACCACATTACCTGGCAATCCAACTCCTGAGCATATATACAGACAAAACTATAATTCAAGAAAAATTACATGCACCCATATGTTCATTTCAACACTATTCACAATAGCCAAGACATGGATACACCCTAAATATCCATAGATAGAAGGATGGATTGTGAAGATGTGGTACATACATATAAAGTGGAATACTATCCAGTCATAAAAAAATGCCATTTGCAACAACATGGATACAACTAGAGATTCTCACACTAAGTGAGGTAGTCAGAAAGAGAAAGACAAATATAATATGATATCACTTATTAATGTAATCAAAAATATGGCACAAATGAACCTATATACAAAACTGAAACAGATACACATATAGAGAACAAACTTGTGGCTGCCAAGGCAGAGGAGGGAGGGAGTAGGATGGACTGGGAATTTTAGGTTAATAGATGCAAATTATTATATTTATAATAGGTAAGCAATGAGGTGTTATAGGGAACAATATCAAGTCTCCTGGGATCAAACATGATAGAAGAAAACACGGGTAAAATGTATATATGTGTATGACTGGGTCACTTTGCTGTATAGCAGAAATGGGCACAACATTGTAAAGCAACTATAACAATAAAAACAAAAAGAATGGATTATTTATATACTTTAAAAGTACTTTCTACAAAATAATTATTAATTACAAAATAAAACTTAAGTACCTTTACAATGGTGAATCCTGTGAGCTACTCCTTAATCAAGAGGGCTACGTAATGGACAAATCAAGATCACAGAATATGAAATTCCTGTTGTGCCTCAGTAGGTTAAGAACCAGACAAAGTGTCTGGGAGGATGCAGGTTTGCTCAGTGTGCTAAGGATCTGGCATTGCCACAAGTTGTAGATGCTGCTTAGATCTGGTGTTGTCATGGGCTATGGCATAGGCCTGCAGCTGCAGCTAAGACTGAGCAGTTAGCCTGAGAACTTCCATATGGTGTAGGTGTGGCCATAAAAAAGAAAAAAAAATCACACAATATCAGATAGTAAATGATAAGAATACACCATTACATCTCTGATATTCCTGTTTAAGAGCCAAAACTTGAATATGATCATGATGAAACATAAAACTCAAAATGAATATCACTTTACAAACTATACTACCTGTAATCCTCAAAAGTTTCACAGTTATGAAAATCAAATAAAGATGGACAATTTTTTCTGTATCAAAGTGACTAAAGGAATCCTACTACTAAATCTAACACTAGCTTCTGGGGTGAAAACTTTGCTATACATACATTATGGGGACTACTGGAGATACCTTATGAAGAGATAGTACAATGCATTATTAATTTCCTGATTTGCTGGTTACAGCATGATTATATAGGAAAACATCTTTATTTGTAGGAAAAACACACACAAATATGAGGCTGTAATTGGGGATGATGTCAGAAACTGTATACCAAATACAATTTCATAAAAAATTACAGTCTATGGTACAATAATTTAAACTTTTCTATAAAATGAAATTATAAAAAAAGGAAAAGATATTGTTTCAAGATACCTGAACATAGCTACTCCTAAAAGTGTATAGAAGTGATAGAAGACAGTGGAAGAAATAAATGAAGGTAGTTATCCTGTGATGGATTTAAAATCATTTTAACATTAAATTAAAATATACGTAATTCCTACTTCCTGGGAAATTTAATAGAAAGAATATATTTACAAAAAACTAAAATATCTATATTCATTTCCAAACCACATAAACTTACTTTTCTTAACTTTTTACAGTATAATTTGCAAGTTAATAAAACTACCCTTGACCATATCATAAAACTATGATGAGGCTAAAAACACAAAACAATCATTTAAATAGACACTTTCAATAATCCATTGGGGAAGAGTTTTATGTTAATTGATTCTCCTAGGAGACAGCACAGTTATATAGAACTACAGAGATAGTTGTACAAGTCTGAGCTGGACAGGAAGAAACAGTCTGCTCCAACAATGGTCTTATTCTACTAAAGAAGTTTTCTTTTTACATTTAAGAATGAACTAGAGGAGAAACCAGGAGTGCAAAAAATTGCACATAGAGAAGGAGGGAAAGAATTTGGCCAATATGTGCAACATTCAATCCGAGTTAAATTATGCAAATAGTTCACAGGATTTTATATTCTCATTAAGATAAAGAATCAACTTATAATATTGACTAATCCTGATAAAATATTTGTTTGTAAGAAAGACTACTAAGACAACTAATAGAAAAAAAGAAAAGAAGAAATGCATAGAGATGGACAAATGACTTATAAAATTGAGAAACTATGTTCAGACTTACTAAATTTATCTGTATTTTTTTAGTTTAAAGCAACTGAAGTGAACTACGGAGTTAACTTAAACAAAAATAATATTTACTAGGATAATATTCTGCAGCTCCTAGAAACTGTGGAACAAGGTATAGAGCTAAACTGCCATAAACAATGACAAAAAAAGATGCCACAGAACTGACCACATGAAAACATGGCTACTTCGTCTGCTGACTATAAATATCATGTGTGTAACACTAGTATCAGTGACACTTGATAGTAGAGATGATGTTGCTCCATCAGAAATGATTTGGTGAGGTTGCTGCTTATTTGTCTCTCTAATTTATGACACAATATCTGGGAGTGTGTATCTAAATGTTAGTCATTGCATGGTTCCTTCATTTAAGGTAAGCTGGGTTGAAGATAATAGCTGATCCATTTAGAATGTACAGGAGGATGTGGAAAGGGGTTATTAAAAGGAAATAAGAAGCTGTTTCAAGAATATCACATTGCCAGAATATTCAGATGTCTACCAGAAGTGATATTATTATTATTTTTGATGCTTTTGTTCTACAGGTTTATTAATACACATGCCCATACATATATAAACACATGAGCATAATTGAGAAAAAATATCAGTTGTTATTAATACATGCATATGTGTGTGTGTGTGTTAAAGGAACATTCAATCACAATGGTAATTGAATTAAACAAAAGGGTCCCTCCCATCCACAAACCCCTCCATCCCACTCTCTAAAAAACACTCCCACTCCCTGTCTTTAGCAGAATGGAAAGAAAAAAAAGTGAATTATACTATTCAGTTATTTTCTGCCCAAGGAAAAATAAAGGCAGAATTTTGAACTTGCACGGCAATTCTGATGCAACATTTGTCTATATGTCAAAATTCTTGACCAAGCAATTAAAATTCTAGGAACTTATTTTCATTAAATAGTTAAGTGTGTATAAAATTATTTCGATTAAAAACATGTCCATCTATACTAAGATTGGTTTTGACAGGAGAAGATTAAAGTGGGAAAATAAATACTTTAGTCGTACTGATATAAGAACCATAACTAGTAATACAATGTTGCATATGTTCATAGAAGACTGTCCCAAATGTTCACAGCAACTTCATTCATATTAGCCAAAAACTGGAAACAACCCAGATAGATTACAAATTGTTCTATATATATATGGTAAAACACTACTGAAGAGTAAAAACTGAACTACTTATATATGTAGCAACATGAATGAAAGTTTTAAATGTTATGCATAGTTAAAAAGGCAGATAATAGGAACTTTATGATTTAACTTTTATGAAGTTACTAGAATAGACAAAAGTAATCTCTTGTGATAGAAATCAGATCAATGGTTGTCAGACACAGGGGGAGCAGATGGGACAGCTGGCAATAGCAATTACTAAGAGGCAGAAGGCAACTGTCTCTGGGGAGGTGAAATTTTTTTTTAATACTGATTGGGGCATTAGTTACATAAGAATATATGCCAACATTGGGGACGGTCAAAGGGATTCTCAAGTATATATTTGTACATATATGTGTTAAAAGTCACGGAGAATTATATTGCCTGTAAATTATAACAATAAAATATTAATTTTTAGAGAGGTTTAGAGAGGAATTTATGATACAGAAAATACTCAAAAAATATTAAGTACACTAAAAAGTTTTCAAAAATTTATACAATGTATATATAAACTATGTGTCTTGTAAGTGTGTATGTGTGTATGTGAAGGAAAAAAATGCCAGAATCATACAGACTACAATGTCTGCATGTGTTTATATTGAATTTCTTAAATGTTATTCATTTACTTGTTTTCCACAGCTAATAGTATTAAAATAAATGCATATTAGAAATATGGAAATATTGGAAATAGAAATCAGAACATCAGGAATTTTAAACAGTATATTTTGGAAGAAAAAGTAAATATATTCAAAGTAATCTCAAAAATTTTAACATAAGATTAGATCAATTTCCTTTTACATTTTACTAAACTAAAAACCTGGGCATTCCTTCTACTTTTAGGGGAAAGGCCCTGTAATACATCATTTATGAATGAAAGCAATTCATCATTCCTGTTTCAAGCATTTGTCAATATTCACTTATACCTATTTCCTTTTTTCTTTTATTTCTTTCTATAGACACAACTGTGGCCTATGAAAGTTCCCAGACTAGGGTTCTAATCAGAGCCACAGCAACACTGGATCTGAGCTGCATTTGCAACCACAACTTGTAGCAATGGGGGATCCTTAACCCACTGAGTTAAGTGATCGAACCCACATCCTCACAGACACTATATTGGGTTCTTAACTTACTGAAGCACAATGGGAACTCCCACTTAACTGTATTTCATTGTTCTCGGGTCTTAACACAATCCAATCACTGCTACTGTAAAATCAAATCTCTTTTCCTAAACTCAAAGAAATGGCTCAATTAACTATTTAATAAAAAGTATCTCTTTTTAGAATTGACAGATGAACTTTAAAAAATTAAAACTCTCTCTCGATGCTAGTTAATGTTAAAGGAACTGACAGATAAAAATGGTGTTTTGTTTTGTTTTAGCTGCAGCATGCAGTGGCTTGATGTGGTATCTTAATTCCCAGACCAGGGACTGAATCTGGATCACAGTGGCAAAGCACCAAATTCTAACCACTAAATCGCCAGGGAACTCCTGATTTTCATTTATATTTGCCTCATTTGATCTTTTCACAAATGCATGATGAAATTTGTCTCCTATAGAAAATAATTCCTCCTGGAAGAGAGCTAAATATTTAGTCCTACTTAGATTTCTAATGTAAATCTAATCAGATGTATATTTAGAGAAAAATAGGGAGTTCTGCTGATTTGTTTTCAATCCCAAGGCAGTGGCCATCTCTAAATTCTGACAACATGGCTAGACTAACAGCTTCAGTAAGGAAGGGGCTTTGGCTATCTTGGGTATTTCTTAAACATCAAGATGCAGGATACCTTATCCAGGGACTAGCAGGTATTCAGTTAATATTATTGAATGGTTGATAGATGGATAAATGGCTAAATTAGAAGCAACAGAAATAGATGCTCTGTACTTGGGTGTAGAAAATCTACACTGCAGCCATTGACATAGTTTTCCAGAATTCGGTCTCTCTGCATTTGTCTCTCACCCCAACACAGTCTGATATTTTATCATTTATTATAACACATTTAGTTTCCTAATCTTTTATTATGATGACACTGTCTAATTTTTCTTTATATTATACTATCTCTGCATATAAGGGAAAAACAAAAATTTTGTTCATTTTATATCCCAGTGACAGTAAGAATTAAATTGCTAATTAAATGGATGAATAGGTGCAGAAAATACATTAGTTTGTGATGGCCATACCTAGAGATAATTTTCTCTTGTAGACTGGTCACAATGGTACAGGATGGCTTGGACAAAAAAATCAATGTCTTTAGAAAATATCTTTGCCCTCCACACCTTTTTCAAAATTCTGATTTAATAATAGTTCAAAGAATTCAGTACATTATCTTCTCTTCATTTTATAGCACTTTTTCCCCAATCACTAGTTTAGCACTGGACATTTTATATCTAAACTCTCTCAATTTTCATCACTACTCCTATCTACAAGAACTATGCTATGTGTTTCATATAGGTACTTAAGTACATGTATAATCTTGTAAAATATAGAGTATATTTGTGGGATACATAATTTAATTTATATAAAGAGTATTATAAGTATTCTTACCTTTCTATTACCCAGAATTATGTGTACATTCTTAAAGGCCTTGGGAGACTTTCCCTAGGATATTACCTAGAAGTGGAATTGCTGAACCACAGAACAAATAATACCCTTAATTTCAATAAATAATGCCAGATCGCTTTCCAAGATGAGTGCAACTATTCATACTCCTGAGAGCAGTATAGGTTTTTCTTTCCTCACATCTTTACAACCCTTGGTATTCTACTCAATGTGGTATTTTGTTATTCTAATATAAAATGTGCTATCCTTCTTGTAACCTGGGTAAAAAATATACCTTTCTTATTTTAAGAAATTGAGAGTTTTGGATTTTTGTTACCAAAGCATAAGCAATTGCGACTGATTCAATGGCTATTCAAGTTTTCACGCTGCTGAATGTTTAGAGCATTATCAGTTGGGTGTCTCTGAGGTTAAGTTCAAAGACCATACTGTAGTAATTTGGATAGTGAAGGGACATTTGCTTGTTACCACATTACTGTTTATTCTAGCAAAAGTGAAAAGGATGGAGTGCAATACTAGTCAACTATGAGCACATAAAATGCCCATTATTCTATATGATCCCAGCAATTATTTACTACAGATCATTATTTTGGAGTTGTTCAACTATGAAGCCTACTAATACATGGCATGCTTCTAATTCTCTATTGAAGTAGTTATATATAAATAGAGCCACCCTATTTTGTAGAAATGTTCAATTCTTCAGTATATAATGGCTGATTTAGGTAGATGGGAAGCTTGATTAAAGCAACAGTAATCAGAGTCCTGGTCAAGGCAGTAAAATTAACCACTATCCTTAGGTAGTTCCAGAAGTAGTTGCATTTTAATTTGGAATTAAATCAGAGCAGTGATAAGCTGTCACAATTTCAATTAATCATGACCTTTAATTAGACATAGCAATGGAAGAACTACTCTCTAAAATAATTAGCGTTTATGCAAGTAAGCGGATTAGAAACAGCATAAAGCAAGCAATTTGCTGGCCAGAAAGCACAGAAATAAGACAACTAAAAAATTCTTTTCTGAACTTCTGCTTTCTGCACTGTATTTTATTCATTACCAAATATATAGCTCCTTTAATTCCATACGTTCTTGCTCTTTGACATTAAGGCAGTTATTGATATCTCATCTTTTTTGACTTTACCAATTGGATAATAGGAATAATGAACTCCCGTGGTATACATAGTTGTAAAAGAATAAATTGGTTTATAAAGATAAGGTCCAGAGCTCTCTTTTTATTCTAGTTCACAGAAACCTAATCTGAATAAGTTTAGACAATACAAAGGAAAATACAATTTGGCATGGGACAGATGAGCTTCAGCAGTGGTTAAAATCAGGGGGAAATGCAATCAGGACTCTAAATATGTTTCTCATTTGTTCTTATTTCTCTATGCCAATTTAATTCCCTCATCAGAGATTTCTTCATGATGCTGTAACCATGGCTTTTTCATATTTCCAGTTTTCCCCCAGAAAATTAAAAACTTAGTTTCCCTTAGTTCCAATTCTAAAATTCCTTGGCCAGGAACCTAGATAGCCTGGTATGCATTACATAATAATATGGCAAATGGAAAGGAAGGATACATGACTCAAAACTGTGCTTAAAATACAAAACTGGGTACTTCCACTGTGGCACAACAGGGATCAGCAGCATCTCTGCAGCATCAGGACACAAGTTTGATCTCCAGCCTGGCACAGTGGGTTAAAGGACCCGGCACTGCCACAGCTGTGGCACAGGCTGCAACTGTGGCTTGTATCTGATCCCTGGCCCAGGAACTCCATATGCACGTGCTGCAGGGTGGCCAAAAAAGAAAAAATAAAATAAAAACATAATTGTGGTTAAAGAAAAGGCAGAACCTGCAAATAAGTATGGAAGGGAGGTATAGCAAGAGAGAGTAGACTAATGTGTGATTTTTCTAAGTTTAAAAGGTGAATGCTGAAAATTAATTAAAATTTTCCTACAGATAGGTACAAGTCAACAATAGCAAACACAAGCAATAAAATGACCACTGAGCCCTTGAATACCCTCCACAGTAATAAAGATAACTACAATAAAGATTAAATACCAAATATCCATGTAAATTACCCAAAGTTGGTGAAAGACCCTCAAGAAATCTGCCAATCCCAGAGTTATTACAGAAAATTTAGAGAAAGGACATAGACAAAACTACTTCATAGGTGGAAGAAAATTTGGCAAATTTTACAGTATAAAGAGCAGCTAAAAACTGTATATGGGTTCTATTCCTTATATTGGTGGAACAGCCTTTACAAAACAAATACATTTGCCAATAAAAATCATGAACACTGGATAAGCTAAGTCTTTTTAAAATGTTTAAAAATGTGGTAAGCAGTTTAATATAGGGGAAAAAAAATGGCTCCTGATCCCTGAAATTAAGCAGGCAAAATAGGAGAGCTCCACATTCTAAAAATTTTTCCCTCTAGGCATCTCCCAGTTTCTGAGGCCCAGGAGTGAATGGAGTTCAAACAGAAAGTAGAGAAGTCTTACTAGGATGAAACAACTGTAATTACAGTTCGAGATTGCAAGAGTGACCAGATATTGAGGGGACATTCTAGAGAGAAGGAAATCACAGTGGGGGAGATCCAAACAATATAAAAATATGTATCACATGCTTGGTTGACTCTGAAACACATCATTTGCTACTGTAAGGAATTCTATGAAAAAACAGTGAATGTGAGGCTAAACATCAGAGCCTCTATAGGAATAAAGTAATATAGAAGTACTTAACTGCTTTACAAAGCCAAAAAGGAAAGAACAAGTGAACGAATGAAAAATTTTAATAGAGGAATAAAAACTTTATGAAAGAAACAAATTCTTTTCATGTCTGAGAAACCCTTTTCTTTTCTTATCCAGTATTTTTCATTGACCAGAAATTATACTTTCCATGAAGCATCAATTATCATTTTTTTCTTTAATTATTAGGAATTTTTTTTGATTTTCTATAAGAAATCTTAATCTATCTCAGGATCATGAAAATATTCCAGAAGGGTTATAGTTTAGAACATACGTATGCATATCATTAAGTTTTCATGTACTATATCAAGTAGGAGTCAAGGTTATTTTTTCTGTCACCATTTGTTGAAGTCTTTCCTTTCCTTTCCTCACTAAATTGTGTTGAAACTGTTGTGGGAAATCTGTATATGTGAGTTAATTCATAGACTATTCTGTCCTCTGACCTATTTGTACTTCAACATTATGCTGCAATATTTTATCTCTACATATATTATAAATTCCACATGTTGTCATTATTATCTTTTTTAAAAGTAATAAGAAAAATATCTAATAGTAAGTAAAAACTATTATCCTTTCTGATAATCTCTATTTCTTTGCGTATATGCAAATGTTAATTATTAGTTTTCTTCTATATGAAAAACTTTTTAAAGATATTTCTTGTTGAGAAGTCCTCTGGCAAGAAATTTTAAATTCTTGTTTTGCCAAGTCTTTTTCTGTCTTTATTTATTAAATATATTTTAATTGGGTATAGAGTTCTGGGTTTAAACAATTTTTATTTCCCTTCTTTTATTTTGTTATTTTCCTTCCAGTTTCATTGAAATAATTGACTGACATACAACACTGAAAAAATTTAAAATGTACAGCATAACAGATTGACTTACATACATAATGATTACCATAATGTTTAGTTTTCCTGGTGATTAGACCTCTTTGGATTTACTTTCTAAAAAATTTTTATGTATAAGATAGAGCAGTGCTAATTAGTAGTTAACCATGTCGTACCATTATCTACTGAGTGGTCTTGGATAAGTTGCTTCTGACCTTTGTTTTCTTCATGGGTAAAATGGGCGTATTGAAAATGCCTATCTGATTGGCTATTGACCAAATAAAGCACTAGCACAGTGGTAACACAAAATCAAGGCAGGCTGGCTCTTGGGTTCCCTATATTTATCACTGCACTATACTGACTCTTATAGCTATTGTGAACCCACTGAAACCTCAAAAACAATACCACCTAGATGGTGATTTCGGAATATCATCAGTACCCAAATCCAGACAGAGTAGTCAAAGGGCTATGAAGGAAATACACTAGGGTTATAATAACAGTAGATCACACAAATTGGTCTCTTGACATGTATGTACTCATTTCTCATTCACAATAAATTCTTGAAGTAGATACTTTCATTCTATTTTATGTATAAGGAAACTAAGTGGTATAGAGATTAAGTAGATTGTTCAAAATAACACAGCTAGTAAAAGAAGAATCATGAATTGAAAACTGGCTTCCCTAGCTCAGTTTCTCAGACTCTGTGGTTCTTGTCTGTATCACATTCTTAAGAACCACATTCTACTTATAACTCATATTCTTAGAAACTCAAGGTAGTGAATATTGAAAATTAAACCACTGATTCATTCTATCTATCCATCCATCCATCTTTGACCTTTAATGGGCTATATCGCATCTATTTTGCAATACTGTTTCTCTAGGGCCACATAAAGTAGCCCCCCCAAGGGAGATAATAACAAGCTATGTGATAGGAAAGGGGCATCTGAGAAATGTGCTAATCTGAGGTGAAGGCTTTTATCACAGAGAATGGAAAGATACTGTTTTGTAGGGATTCAAAGAGTAGAAGAAGGAATGGTTAAAATTGTTATCTTTATTCTACATGACAATCCCCGGGAATATACTCTTATTGTCACTTGGAGAGATTAAATGACTCATTAAGCCACTAGTCCATAGCAGTAAAATTTTAACACAGTTTTATCTAACTCCAAATACTGATAGTTTAATATCTGAAATGCTTTCAAGAAAGGAGATAGTGGGTAAAGAGTTCATTTTAGGATTCAATAAGTTTACAAAATAAACAAGAAAATAAATGAACAGCACAGGAAGAAAGTTAAGACTTGTGAACTGAAGTTCTGCACTTGCTATCAGCTTCTACCTGGAGTAAAACATGAGCTACTGCAGCTGCTAACCTGAAGCACCCCCTGAACAGAGCTCAGGTGAAGACCAGGAGTGAGGCACGATGTGCTCTGGGAAAACTGGAAGAACAGGTCTTCAGATAATTAGATATTTTTAGGAGAAGATTTTATGAGTCCAATTCTTACATCTCCTCATATCTAGAAAAACACTAAAATCCTTTAATGATGACTGATGTCTTCTGTGACCAGTAGTGACCCTCATGAGACTAGCAGCAAATTTCTGCAAAATGTCTGCATAGCTGCATGCACCTCCTCCTTCACCTTTATGACATATCTTGATATTCCCCCCTTTACTTTGAAATACTGCCTCCTGGCTGTAGTTAAGTGGACAAAACAAAAGATATTGTGGTCATCTGTGAGAATAGCCACTCCCAAGGGTGGACCAGTGAGCCCTGAAGGAACTCAGGAAAGAACCAAAGAAGACTGTCCCACAGCTGAGGTGCATATCAAAGAAGTGATTCCATTAAGCCCAGACTTTTACATCTTCCAATAGAAACTGGTTTTCTATACATCTTTTTCTGTAAATCAAGTTATCTGCAAAACTTTTATTCCTACTACCTTCCCTTTGTTGCAAAAATTCATATATCCTAGCTTCCCCCTCACCTCCTCTGAGTAGTTTCTCAAGGCTACTGAGATGCTGTGTCCTGGGTTTAAGTCCTAATTTCACCCCAAATAAAACTTAATTCTCAATGTCCAGTCTGTGCATTTTTTCAGTCAACAGATTTTACAAAAGACAGATTATGTTGTCATTGTACCACTCTTAAAATTACAAAGGATTCAGAGTTCCCATCATGGCTCAGTGGTTAATGAATCTGACTAGCATCCATGAGGATGCAGGTTCAAACCCTGGCCTCACTTAGTGGGTTAAGGATCTGGCGTTGCTGTGAGTTGTGGTGTAGGTCACAGATTCAGCTTGGATCCCGCATTGCTGTGGCTCTGGTGTAGGCCAGCGGCTATAGTTCCAGTTGGACTGATAGCTTGGGAGCCACCCGTGGCTCAAGGTGGGGATGGGGCATTACAATGAGACTGATGGGGCAATGATAAGTGTCTGGTAATTCTTGTCTTGGCCAGAGGCTTTGAGTTTCATCTCCTTGAATGGGACTTGAAGCCTAACACTTTAAGAAGAAGATAGAAATAGCAATAAAATATATTTTTGTGTTTATTTATTTAATGTATGGGATTGTAACCAAGCAGGGCCTTATGGAGCTCCTGGGCACTATGGAGCTCCTGGGCACAAAAGCCTTCCTGTGTCCCTCATTTCTTGTTTTTAGGAAATGGGCCTCATTCAGATTCCATGACCTTCCCTGACTTCCAAGAGACAGGTTCAAACAGTTGCTGATCAGGGAAGGAAGGGGATGTAAAGACAAGGGAGGAATAGTCAAAAAAACAGCAGTACAAACTAGGGGCAGAATCCTGGTTCCCTCTCAAGAGATACGCATAATAATACAGGTATATTATACACTTAAGAGAAAAGTTATATTCCTTATGCTTCTTTTAGAATTCAATAGTTTTTTTTTTTTTGGTTTTTTTTTTTTTTTTTTTTTTTTTTTGCTTTCTGGGGCTTCACCTGCAGCAAATGGAAGTTTCCAGGCTAGGGGTCGAATCAGAGCTATGATTGCTGGCCTACGCCATAGCCACAGCAACTCAGGATCCGAGACATATCTGTAACCTACACCACCACTCACAGCAATGCTGGATCCTTAACCCACTGAGTAAGGCCAGGGATTGAACCCTCATCCTCATGGATCCTAGTCAGGTTCTTTAACCACTGAGCCATAAAGGGAACTCCAGAAATTAATACTTCAAAATTGAACAACTTAGAGTCCTTCCTTGTTCTTCTCTCTGGTTTAACTGCACCCTAAACATAATCACCCATAAGCTAAAGATTAGGCACACTGAGCACAACTGCCTGTGAGTTAAAGATTATTAGCACATGATGTTTTTCAGGAATTTTTCTAGTTTGTTCTAATCTCTGAACAATATGCCCTTTTTGCAAGTACTGTTATTCTAGGCAATAACCCAGAAGACCACCATCATAATCATACCAAGATCTCCTGACTCCAGCTTCGATGACTAAGATCCCCCCAAAAAAGACAAATGCGTATTTGTCCCAATCCTGATTCCTATCTGAAAACCTGTTTTTCTCTTTTTTACTATAAAACTTTTCACAAGTCTTTCCAATGTGGGGTGCAGTCTTTAGGGTATTAGCCTGCTGTGACCCCGCCCTTTTCCTGGCAAAGCAATAAAGTTATCTTTTTCTCCTCTACCCAAAACTCTGTCTCTGCATTTTGATTTGGCATCAGCAGAGAAGGGGAGAATTTTAGCCAGAGGATCAGCATGCAGCATTTTAGCATGAGTTAAAAACAAGTTCTTCTAACAGAATGAAACTTAGAGGGGACTATGACAGATATGTAGTAATTACATGTGAGATGCATAAATTAAGGTCCATGAAATGGTAAAACTCTAAGTGAGATTAATTATGATTTAACCAATGGCCTAAAATTCCCTTGGAATAGTAATGAAGTAGCAATGAGTCTGAAGCTTCTCATGGCTGCCCTATGACAAGGATTGTGTGGAGGCTGGAGGGAAAGCATTGAAGAAAAGAAAGAGGGTGAAGAGCATTAACCTGTCAGCTGCAATTTTACACTCTAATCTTGGGACTGTCTTATTTGTGTTCTCTGGAGCTGCCCATTTTGGCCCAATCTTAGCAATAAAAGTGATACATCCATAAAAAACAAAACAAAACAACAACAACAAAATCATGAGTTCTTTCTTAGCTGGATCTTTTGTTTTCTTTCTATGTCAGCACCTTCAGAATATGGTAGTCCCCAGGCTAGGGATCAAATTGGAGCTACAACTCACCAGATCCTTAACCCACTGAATGAGGCCAGCAATTGAACCACCATCCTCACAAACACTATGTTAGTTTCTTCACCCACTGATCCAGGCTTTTAGCTGGATCTTGGTCACCAACATACCAAAATGCTAAGTCTGTTTCTTTATCTGCAAAATGGAACTATTAATAATAACATCCATATCATAAACTTGATGTACACATTGATAACATATAAAGCACTTGCCTTCATGTGTGGCATATGGTAACTAATCATTAAATTATAAACAGATATCACTGGGGCTAGGTTTGGCTTGGCTGAGTACACTCTCACTTCTCCTGGATAATCCCCCAAGAAATGGAGTGAGTAGACTCTTAATTTACAGAGGATAGCCTGATTATGGTCTTAGCAATGATCCTTTTGAGTCTGAAAGGAAAAGGACAGGCATCCAGGCTTGTTCCCTGTTAGCAACTCCTACTTCCAGGTATTCTATATTCAGCAGCCTCTTATGGTCTCTCTGTCACTCATGAACTCACCTACCATATATCTATTTAGTTAGTTTACAGGTCAGTTATTTGTGTGTGTGACTGGACTCTCAAATTTGTCTGTCATTCATTAAACAAATATGTACTCTATGTTTACTTCATGACAGGCATTATATTAGAATTTGGGAAACTAAACAGATAATGTATATGTTCCCCAGGGGCTTCTAGTCTGATGAGGGTGAGAGAGATTTTTTAAAATAAAACATAATGTGTGAGGTAGCTATGTGACATTAAGAAAGGTAAGACATTAAGTAAGGTAAGACAATTGAGAATTTGGGACAGAATTTGTTCATATGGACTGATCAGGGGAACTTCTCTCAGTTAAAGTCAGGTATGAAATTATGGAAAGTTGGGGTTCAGGCTGGCTTTTAATAATATGCATGGAGACATTTAAAATAAAAGAAGTATTGCAGTGAAAAAAAGAATGAAATAGACATTCAGAGAAATGCAAGAGCTAAGAAACACTGGGAATAATATGATAATGAACTCAGTTCTTCTCAGACAATTTCCTGGGGTTTTAGTCCCTCATGGGGTCTAGCTGTGTTTCCTGACCATGCATCATTCCATTGTTTCACCCTTTGTGATTAAGATGGCTGTTGATTATTTGCAACCAAACGTTACATGAGTATACAATCACATTCACACAATAAAACAGTTTTCAATTCCACTTTGTATTTTCAGGCTAGAGTTCATGGAGATACATAGTAAAGGAATATGAGTGAAAGACCTTTACCATCATTTAAATTATCTCTTTTAGTCCTTCTTCAGTAAATCTGGACTGTACTTAAGTCTTGGATTCTCCCTTCCCTTAGGATATTCTCTCCATCCATTCTTCCTAGCCACCAATGCATACACACATAGAGGAGGTTTTCTGGGCTCACCATCAAATGGACACCTTGTGGGACTAAAGCATCAATCTTTCAGTCATTTTTAGAAATTGCTTAATCATAAAATGACCATTTTTTTATTGATTGAGGAAATTTTTAATAAAAGGTTAAACATTGAAAAGTTAAATTTTATTCCTATATTGTATCCTGAGATAGCTTATGTGCAATTAAATTTAGGAAAGAGCCCCAGTGCAAAAATTGAAATAGAATGTCTCCAGCCTGAAAATAGAAAAGGAATAAGAGCAATAACAAAAAATAATAGCTTTGCTATTTTTTCTATACTCAGTTTCTTGAGTTTTGGTCCCTTAACTAAACATCAGTGGGGAAATAAATTTGGAAAACAAATTAAAACTATCATTTAATACATGAGTATAAAAGGACATAGATGTTCAACTTCAAACCTGTCTTTACCAGCAAAGTAGATTATAATTATGAGACCAGGTGTGTCTGTTTTGCCCTTGAAATAAAAATTTCCTTGTGTCTGGTACATCGTAAGATTTCTATCATTATTAATATTGCTATCATCATCTTCTATATCATCATCATTTTCATCCTCATTATCATCTTCTGGTATGTATTAGCTGAGGATAAGTTTTTGAGTGAGTAATAACGACCAAAGAGAAAAAAGGCTTTCACGAAGCATATAAGTAAACAGATGGAATTGCAATTGAACACAATTTTCCAATGAACATCTAAAAGTGAAACACCAGAAATTTACTGCACTTATAAATACCACAGATGCAAAATTTAACAAGCCTTTGACTCTATAAAAATATACTTTACAGTTTATAGAATTTTGTAATTTTACCTAACACTTTCACATATCCACTTTTTATTAAATACATGAAAAATGATACTGGGGTTTATTGAGCTTCTAATATTAGAAGCTCAACTTCACTGGGAATATTGCCCAAAGATAGTAATAATAATAATTATTATATTACAACAAGGCTTTTTTTCTAGTTCAAATGTGCCAAGCACAGTTTCTGTTTATCCATATTGTCACTTGACCCTCAAAAAATCCTATGAGTCAGTATAGTTTCTTTTTCTGTCCATTTTGTAAATGAGAAAGCTGAGGCAAAGATATACTTAATAACTTGCCCAATGTCACAACAAGGTAGAGAACTTTGGGTTTTCACAACCAGGCAATCTGACTCTGTACTGGATGCTACACGGCCGTAATGTAAATGCTGAAGACCCATTGGAGGAGGCATAAGAAGCTGAAGTAACTTTATGTAACTCCAGTTTAACTGAAACTGTAATTCTCTTTGGTATATTTAAAGTTTGTTTTCATTTTATTCACTTGCTAATGGTTTCATAATAAGCTTTTGGTGGGATGAGGTAGATAGGCAATGACATACTTTTCTGAATAAGTAAATATTTTAAGATAGGCAAGATATTTAAAAGATAATCTATTTTAAAGTATTAGTTTAAAAGCATAGTAGTTTTTTCTTTTGCATCCTATTAAGCTCTTCGAGCCTCATCAGTAATAGTGGAATGATGATGATAATATCGACATTTGGGGGCTGCTATGAATCTTAAATGAGACGAGGTTTGTGAAATATAGGGTGCCTTGTATGTAGTCATTGTTCAATGGAAATGAGATGCTTTCCCTTACCCCTCAGTCAGATTTCAGTGATCATAACTAGGTTCCTAGTAAAGCTTGAGAATAAATTTAATGAGATCAGATTCTTATAAGTTATAAGAAAATTGTAAATCCCTATGAACAGTTAAGCAGTTTTATTATTCTTATCATATTAAGCCTTGTTAAGTTCAATAGATCATGGTATTAAGAAACACAGTATGTTTCTGGTGCTTTACTTTCAGAGATTGTTCAATAGAGAATCAAAATCATTTGGAATACTTTCCTTTTGATTAACTCATATGCTACTTTAAAAAATTTGCTTTTCTTTAGACATTACTGTTAATTCTTGACACCGTTGTCTAAGCTAACAGTTTTTCCCCAAAATTCTTAAAGCAACTTCTCTTGTCTCTTCTTTTTCTGTTTATCATTTTATGTCCTTATCTATACTTTAGTTTATGAGAGGCATGTTCCCAGAATATTACTAAGCATTTATAAACTTTTCTAAATTTACATAAGGTTTAAAAATCTTCTGACAAGTGTACTGAGGGAAATACACTCATTAGAAACAGAATATTGGACCCAGAATAAAATTTAGACATACATTAAGTCTACTTTACCTTTTTAGCATTAATTAAAATGATGCCTAATAATTTTATAATGGAAACATACTGGCATAATGGATATATCTGCATGTCAAACCCCACCTCTACCATCTCTGGCTGTGTGAGCCTGGGCCAATTACTTAATCACTTTTAAGCTTCATTTTCCTCAGTATCAAGATATTAATACGAATATGATCACCACTGGGTTGGTGAAAGGATTAAATTAGGTCAGATATAAAAGTACCTGACACATATCAAGCAAGAGGCAAAATTCATTAATAATAGTATTTATTATTTTGCTAGTATTACAAAGTATTTTCACATATCATCTCTGATAATCTCACTATCTGATAGAAAAGATAGCATAGATCTCATTTTATAGGTAAAATCACTTGCCAGTAGGTAACGAGTCTGGGACAGAAACTAGAAGCCACATTTCCGGCCTTCTAAATCTTTCTGAACTTTAAACATTCCTTCGGTCAAATGTCTTTTGACTCAGTTGCCTCACATAGTGGCATATTCTACAGATGTCACAACAACTCATCTTGGACAAGTTTTTGCCTTATTTTTTAAGCCAAATGTTTATAGCTAATCCTTTTATTTGGTTTTTCAATGTCTCTGAGTTTCTCAAAAAGTAGTGCAAAGGCAAGAGTCAAGGCTGACTAAATAAATCCTTTCATCAATCTCATTACTTATTCAAACCAAGATATTAGAGTGGCTTGCAAAATATTTTGAAAGAAACAATATCTGAGGCTAATTATTAATAAAAACAAGAATTATGATGGAATTAAGCCAGCAATAAACATTTATAAGGACATAACATGAATATTTTTGCTAAGTAGTACATTCAGTAGGAACCCAAGTTTAATTTGTTATAGGCATCATGAAATCAATAAAGCAATTTCTCTAACTAAACTTTTATGATTGGTATAATTTTAGACTCTATTTACTATAAGTGCTATTGTAAAAAAAATCCATCTGAACTCCCAATTACATTAAAAAGACAGGACTCTATCCACAGTTAATGTATTTCTGGCTATGCCATATTTTCAGGTAACTCTAAAACAGGAAACCACAAGATATTTTTCAGCAGAGTTCATTTTCATGAGACTGCATAACATCTTTGCTGACCAAATAGGTTCTAATAATTTTTGCCTGCTATGTTTTTTAAACTAGCCTTCCCCCATACTGAATCACTATGTAGCTGAGAAAACACTTTTCTGTATGAAAAGTGGTTCAAATCCTACTGTCAATTAGACATACAACCTATGACAACACTATATATCCAGTACATAAGCACATCCTTCAGTTAACAAAAATCAAATATTGATAATCTTCAGGGAAACACCAGACACTATTCATACAGGACACCCAACTGTAGTTATAGTAGATAGTCATCCATTTGTGAACATCTAAGAGCTCACATTTCAAGTCAGAATACACTTATTGCTACATTAAAGAGTAAGTTAAGACTTCATACATGGTGGGTAAAGTAGAAGGAAATGCCAAAATTCATACAGTTAAAAAAACTTAACTAATTATGAATGGAAAGATATTTGAACATAATTAGTTTTCTTAATGTTCCTTAAATATAATTGATATGGTAACACTATTATGATAAGTATTAATGAATATCATAAAATTTATATTATCACTAGAAGTATGCAAAAGTTCCCTCTCAAAATATGTCAAATATAAAATGTCACTGTGACTGACACAGGTAAGATTATAGGGGAAATTTAAGGTAATGAATGCAGTGCGTGTGTGTGTGTGTGTGTGTAATTTAATATACATTGTTTTATGTATACTTATATAAAAATTTGAGTTCTATTATGGCTCAGAAAATTAAGGATCCATCATTGTTACTTCAGCATCCCAAGTTGCTGCTGTGGTACGAGTTCAATCCCTGGCTGAGGAATTTTTTCACACCACAAGTGAGGCCAAAAAAAAAAGAAAAAAAAAATATATATGCACACACACATATATATAAATTTATCATAAATGTATATATTTCATTTATCAACGATATGTGCTTATTAACTTATGTACAAATATATATCATCTAAATAATGTGAAGATGCAACATGAAGAATATATGTTATACAAATGATACATGAATAATATGCTCAATTGAAAATTATAAACCATCCATGTATACCCAAAGTTATATAATAAAATAAAGGATGGTACACATTGGAGGTGATCCAAATATAACTGTCCAATCTAATTTGAAAGAGAAACTATGCAATAGGAAAATGAATAAATAATAGATAAAACTCCAAGAAGGATACCAACCAAACTTGTAGCATACAGAAAGATATTTGTGACAAACTAAAATGGAATAAGGGTCAGGTGTGAATTAAATTACAATATTTAAAGAATTTTGCTAAGGAACCCTAACCAAAAAGATGCCACATCCTATCGCTTGAAGGATTAATTCCACTAATCATGTAAGAAAGAGAAAATTTAATACAAAGCTTTCAAGATCATAGAAGATAATGTAAAATTTTCCCAAAATCTTTTATGATGCCAGACTTGACTTGGCTTGAATATTTTAAAGTTAGAGCTAAAAAACAAAGGTGGCCTTCAAATTTTATTTATGAATTCATGTATTTTTAAAGCCAACATATAATTATTAGCAAACTATGCCCAATGCCCAGTTCTATCTGTACGGCAAAGTGTAATTTGAGTTGTGGACTGTCTTTTTATATTGTACATGGTTTCTTAAATTTAATTAGGTCTCTCTCTCAGTCTTTTTTTTTTTTAATTTCCATTACTCTAGGAGACAAAGCCAAAAAGATATTGCTACAGTTCACATCATATTGTCCTGCTTATGTTTTCCTCTAGGAGTTTTATATTATCAGTCTTACATTTAGAACAATCCATTTTGAGTTTATTTTTGGGAGAGAAATATTAGAAAACATCCTAATTTCATTCTTTTCCATGTAGCTGTCCAGTTTTCCCAGAACAACTTATTGAAGAGACTGATTTTCTCCATTGGATATTGCCTCCTTTGTCATAGATAAATAGACCATAGGTGCATGGGTTTATTTCTAGGCTGTCTATCTTGTTCCATTGATCTATATGTCTGCTTTTGTTCCAGTACCATACTATTTTGATTACTGTAGCTTTATAGTATAGTTTAAAGTCAGAGAATTTGATTAGTTAACACCTAGTGTTCTGAAACTATTCCAAAAACCTGCAGAATAAACACTTCTAAACTCATTCAATGAGGCAATAATTACCAATAACAAAACCAGATTAACAATAAAAAAAGAAAATTATATGCCAATATCACTGATAAGCATAGATGCAGTATTTCTGAATGAAATACTAGCAAACTGAATCCAACAATACTTTAAAAGGATCATATTCCACAATCAAGTGGGATTTATCTCAGGAACACAAACTTTTTTTTTCAATATCCACAAATCAATCAGTGTGATACATCACATTAACAAACTAAAGAATTAAAAAAAATATATAATCATCTCAAAGAATAAAGAAAACTTTGACAAAATATAGTACCCATTTATGATAAAACCCCTCTGGAAAGTGGGCTTAGAGGGAACATTCCTCACCATGATAAAGGCAATATTTGACATACCTAAGCTAACATCATACTTAATGGTGAAAAGCTGAAAGCATTTCCTCTAAAATCAGCCACAAAATAAGGATAATCACTCTCACCACTTTTATTAAACATAGTTTTGGAAGTCCTAGGCATAGCAATCAGAGCAAGAAATAAAAGGGATCTAAACTGGGAAGGAAGAAGTAAAGTGTCATTGTTTGCAGATAACATTATACTATACATAGGAAATCATGAAGACATTACCAAGAAACTACCAGAGTTCATCAGTTAATCCAGTAAAGTTGCAGGCTACAAAATAAATACACAAAAATCTGTTGCATTTCTATATATAAACAGCAAAAAAATCAGAAAGAAAAATTAAGCAAACAATCCCACTTACCACTGCATCAAAAGGAATAAATACCCAGGAATAATCCTACCTAAGGAAGAAAAAGACCTATATTCAGAAAACTATAAAACACTGATGAAAGAAATTAAAGATGACACAAACATATGGACAGATATACTGTGTTCTTCGATTGGAAGAATCAATATTTCCAAAATGACTATACTATCCAAGGCAATCTACAGATTCAATGAAATCCCGGTCAAATTATTAATGGCATTTTTCACAGAACTAGAACAAAACTTTAAAAATTTTTATGGAAACACAAAAGACCCCAAAGATCCAAAGTAATCTTGAGAAACAAATATCTATTATTAATGTTCACAAAGAAATTGAAATGTTTGAGTACAGTTGAGGAGGCACTGGATTTCAGGTACTATGCCAATTAGAACCCCCAAAGCAGATGGTAAATAGCTAATTATAATAGAATCTGAAGCACAGAAGAGAGAATGGGGTGAAAATATGGACATTTGGAAGTAGTTAGCACCACATAATAGATTCTATAAGAACAGCTATTTCCTTGATTATTTCAACTTCTGCCATATATTCTTTTGAATATATGAAGGATTTTTAAAATTTCTTTTCCTAAGAAGTGGAACAAGATGGCAGAAGAGTGAGAGGTCACATTCACCTTCTCCCATAAACTCATCAAAAAAACACATCTACGTGTAAAATGACTCACATAGAACATCAACTGAATGCTAGCAGAAAAACTTAAACCTCCAAAAAGGGCAAGAAAATCTTGACATAACTAGGTAGAACAAAGAAAAAAAGAGAAAGAAAAGGAATCATGACAGGACTAGCATTCCTGAGAAGGAGCTGTGAAGGAGAAAAGGAACCCACATCCTGGGAAGCCATCAAACTGACAGAAAGATCAGCCAAGTCAGAAGGACCTCAAAGTTGCCAAGAAAAGCATAGCAGCTGAACTGAGAATGGCAAAGCAGAGTGAGAGCCTCATAGATCATTTGAACCACCAGCTTGGACACCACAGCCTGAGACACTTGGGTGGGGGCTGGGTATTGAGACTTCGGCTGCAGAGGTCAGTATCCAGGAAAGGACTGGGGTTGGTGATGTGGAGACAGCCTAAGAGGCTAAGGCAGTGTGCCATGGGTGGGGAACACCATGGCAGAGGGAACCCAAGAGAAGGTCAAGACCCACAGAAGAGGCAAGGTGCCATTGTTGGGGAGGGTAAGAGGAGGAGGGGTGGACCACCATAGGAAACTCCTAGTGCCAGAGCGTGCGCAAGCTCCCAGGGCAGGGTGGCTCTGGTGCAGACCACTAGTGGCAAGGAGCCACTTGCTACTCTACAGGGACCCAGCAGCTCTGGTGCAGGCTGTGCAGGGCAAGAAGCCTCTTGGTCATTTAGGGGAGACTGGGCACTTCTTGTGCAGGCTGTTGGTGGCCAGGCATCTCTTGTATGGGCTAAGGGCATCAGAGGGCTAAGTGTGACACGATGCCTACAAGGCACCATATGCTATTGCTCTCACACCCCTGGGAACATACCCACCCTACAGCTGCCACTGTCAAATGCTCTGGGCGGCACCCAGACACTTGGTCACTGTCCCTTCCCAAGATACTACAACTAGGAGCAGCTGGTGCAGCACTTCCTATGTGGGCTAAGTGGGACAGGGTCTGCAGGTGGTAGGGGGAACCACCACAGTTATCCCTGATTCCAGAGGTGGGCATGGCCCACTGCCACTAGGGATACCTGAACAAAAATCACCTGCAGCCCAAATCACCTCAGCACCACAGAGGACATTAAATGGAACACCACCTGTTGTTGCTCACGCTCCCCTGAGAGCAAACATGCCCTGCTGCTGCCACTTCTAAATGCTCTGGGCAGTGCTCAGATGGATCACTGTCCCTTCCCAGGAACCTGCAACTAGAAGCAGCTTGTGTAGTACATCCTGAGGGGGATAAGCAGGACAAGGTGCTTCTTGTATGGTCTACAGGAGGCACAGGCAAACCACCACAGTTATCTCTGGCTCCTGAGATGGAAGTGGACAGACACCACTAGGGGTCCATGAACAGGAACCACTTGAAGCCCCAACCACCTCAACAGCACCACAGAGAAGGGTATTGTGACTGAACACCACTTGTTGGTGCACTTGCACCCCTTGGAACACACCAGTCCTGCTGCTGCCACTGATGAATGCTCTGGACTCTACCCACACACCTGATCTCTGTCACTTCTCAGGACCCCACAACTAGGAGCAGCCTAAGCAGCAACTCCTATGTGGGCTAAGTGAGATGGGTTGCTTCATGCATGGACTACAGGTGGCAGGGGCAAACCACTGCAGTTCTCTATGACTCTAGAGAAGGGCATGGCCCACTACCACTAGAGGTCCCTAGAACAGGCACTAAGATGGTTCCAATCACCTCAGAGGAGGGCATTACAATCGAAAACTAGCTGTTGTTGCTCTCACTCCACCTGCTGCTACTACTGCCAAATGCCCTGGTCACTCTGCAGATCTGCCTAGATCTCATTACCATTTCTCAGGTCCCTGCAACTAGGAGTAGCCTGTGCCATCTTCCTATAGGTCCTCACTGCTATTGAGAACCCAGCAATCAGGCACTGACTGCTGGCCCTACCCATTCCCTCCTTCTCACTGAAAACACACTAAGAAGCCTGGGGATAACAGCCTGCTCACAGAAGAAGGAGGCAGCAAATATTCAAACTCCCACACAAAAAGTAAATAGTAACTCCCCCCAAAAAATACAAAGGGATGCTCTGACATAGAAGTAGCCTCACAAGAATACAGTTTGGCTTCCCCAAATTCACGGAAAAAAAAAATCATAAGCAAGATGAAGAAGCTCAGAAACCATTCCCAGTTAAAGGAACAGGAGAATTCATCTAAAGCAGTCAACAACGAAACAGACCTCTGCAGTCTGACAGACATTGAGTTCAAAAGGGAGACAGTGAAAATACTGAAGGAATTAAGGATGAATATCAGAAATAAGAGAAGATATAAACAGTAATGCAGATTCCCTTAGAAAGGAACTAGAAAATATAAGGATGAGCCAAGAAAAACTAGAAAATTCATTTGCAGAGATGCAAACTGAGCTAAAGGCAATAAAGAGTAGAATGAATAATGCAGAAGAATGAATTAGTGATGTGGAAAATAGAATAATGGAAATCACCCAATTAGGACAGAGAAACAAAAAATCAACTGGAGAACAAGGTTTAAAATGGCAATAAATACATATTTATCAATAATTACCTTAAATGTCAATGGTCTGAATGAAACAATTGAAAGACACAGTGGCAGATTGGATAAAAAAATCAAAAACCTTCAATATGCTGCCTACAAGAAACTCACCTTAGGGCAAAGGACACAGATAGATTGAAAGTGAGGGGACGGGAAAAGATATTTCATGCCAATGGACAAGACAGGAAAGCAGGAGTTGCAATATCATATCAGACAAAATAGACTTTAAAATGAAGGCCATAAAGAAAGACAAAGAGGAGTTCCCATCATGGCTCAGTGGTTAACGAATCCGACTAGGAACCATGAGGTTGCAGGTTCAATCGTTGGCCTTGCTCAGTGGGTTAAGGATCCAGCATTGCAGTGAGCTGTGGTGTAGGTCGCAGCTGCAGCTCAGATCCCATGTTGCTGTGGGTGTGGCATAGGCCAACGGTTACAGCTCCGATTAGACCCCCAGCCTGGGAACCTCATATGCCGCCGGTGTGGCCCCAGAAAAGACAAAAAAAAGACAAAAAAGGAAGAAAGACAAAGAAGGACACTATTTAATGGTAAAAGGATCCATTCAAGAAGAGGATATAACAATCATCAATATACATGTCCTTAAGATAGGAGCACCCACATACCTGCAACAAATACTAACAGACATAAAAGGAGAGATTGATTGGAATACAGTCATAGTAGGAGACTTTAACAACCCACTCAGATCAATGGACAGTTCCTCTAGACAAAAGTCAATAAGGCAACAGAGATCCTAAAGAACACAATAGAAAAGTTAATTGACATTTTTAGGACATTACATCCAAAAAAATCAGAATATACATTCTTTTCAAGTGCACATGGAACATTCTCGAGGATTGATCATATACTGGGGCACAAAGATAACCTCAACAAGTTTAAGAATATAGTAATAATTTCAAGTATCTTCTCTGACCACAATGGCATGAAACTAGAAAGCGACCACAGGAAAAGAAATGAGAAGAAACATACTCCATGGAGACTAAACAAGATGCTACTAAGAAACAAATGGGTCAATGAGGAAATCAAGATGGAAATTAAAAAATACCAGGAGACAGGTGAGAATGAAGACACAACCACTCAAAATCTATGGGATACTACAAAAGCAGTGCTCAGAGCGAAATTCATAACAATACAGGATTTCCTCAAAAAAAGAAGAAAAATCTCAAATCGACAACTTAACCCACTACCTAAATGAATTAGAAAAATAAAAACAAATAAAACCCAAAGTCAGCAGAAGGATTGAAATCATAAAGATCAAAGAGGAAATCAATAAAATAGAGATTCAAAAAACAAAAGAAAAAAATCAATAAAACCAAGAACTGGTTCTTTGAAAAGGGAAACAAAACTGACAAACCTCTGGCTAGACTCACCAAGAAGAGGAGAGAAAAAAAAAATAAGAAATGAAAAACTCTAAGTCACAACAGAAAATACAGAAATACAAAAAAATCATGAGAGAATAATATAAACAATTGTATACCACAAATTTGATAACCTAGAAGAAATGGACAACTTTCTAGAGACTTACAGTCTGCCAATACTGAATCAAGAAGAAATAGATCAACTGAAAAGACCAATCACTAGAAATGAAATTGAATACATCATAAAAAAAACTCCCTACAAACAAAAGTCCAGGATCAAACAGCTTCACAGGTGAATTCTACCAAACATACAAAGAGGAACTTACACCCATCCTCCTTAAACTTTTCAAAAGGTTGAAGAAGAAGGAACACTCTCAAAGACCTTCTATGATGTTTTCATCACCCTCATTTCAAAACCACACAAAAATACCACCAAAAAAGAAAACTATCAGCCAATATCTTTGAGGAATATAGACACAAAAATTCTCAGCAAAATTTTAGCCAACCAAATCCAACAACGTATCAAAAAGATCATACACCACGACCAGGTGGGATTCATCCCGGCTTCACAAGGATGGTTCAACATATGCAAATCAATCAATGTCATATACCACTTTAACAAAAGAAAAGTCAAAAACTACATGCTTATCTCAATAGATGCAGAAAAAGCATCTGACAAGGTCCAACATCCATTCATGATAAAAACTCTTACCAAAGTGTGTATAGATGGAACATTCCTTAACATAATTAAAGCCATTTATGACAAACCCACAGCAAATACAATACTCAATGGAGAAAAGATGAAAGCCTTCCCACTAAAATCTGGAAGAAGACAAGGATGCCCACTCTCACCACTGTTATTCAACATAGTACTGGAAGTCCTAGCCACAGCAGTCAGTCAAACAAAAGAAATAAAAGCATCCAAATAAGAAGAGAAGAGGTAAAACTGTCACTGTATGCAGATGACATTATACTACATATAGAAAACCCTAAGGACTCAAGCCAAAATCTACTTGAACTGATCAACCAATGCAGCAAAGTGGGAGGATATAAGATTAAAATTCAGAAATGAGCCACATGTCTGTATACTATCAATGGAATAGTAGAAAATGAATACAAAAATACAATACCCTTTAAAATTGCACCCCCCAAAAGCAAATACCTGGGAATACACCTGACCAAGGAGGTGAAAGACTTATATGCTGATAATTATAAAACATTAATCAAGGAAGTTAAAGAAGATGTAAAGAAATGGAAAGATATTCCATGTTCCTGGGTTAGAAAAATTAATATTGGAAAAATGGCCATACTACCCAAAGCAATCTACAATTTCAGTGCAATCCCTATCAAAGTACCCATAACATTTTTCATAGAACTACAACAAACAATCCAAAAATTTATATGGAACCACAAAAGACCCAGAATTGCCAAAGCAATCCTGAGAAACAAAAACCAAGCAGGAGGCATAACTCTCTCAGACTTCGGGCAATATTACAAAGCCACAGTCATCAAGACAGTGTGGTACTGGTATCAAAGCAGACAGACAGACCAATGGAACAGAATAGAGAACCCAGAAATAAACCTAGACACCTTTGGTCAATTAATCTTTGACAAAGGAGGCAAGAACATAAAATTGGAAAAAAGAGTCTTTTCAGAAAGTATTTCTGGGAAATCTGGACAGCCGCATGCAAACCAATGAAACTAGACCACACCCTCACACCATGCATGAAAATAAACTCAAAATGGGTGAAAGACTTAAATATAAGACAAGACACCATTAAACTCCCAGAAGGGAACACAGGCAAAACATTCTCTTACATCAACCTTAAAAATGTTTTCTCAGATCAGTCTCCCAAAGCAACAGACATAAAAGCAACAATAAACCAATGGGACCTATATCAAACTGAAAAGCTTTTGTGCAGCAAGAGAAACCCAAAAGCAAACAAAAATACAACTTATAGAATGGGAGAAAATAGTTTCAAATTACACAACTGACAAGGGCTTATTCTCTAAAATATACAAACAAGTTATACAACGCGATAGCAAAAAAGCCAGCCACCCAATGGAAAAATGGGCACAAGACCTGAATAGACATTTCTCCAAAGAAGATATACAGACGGCCATAGCATATGAATAAATGTTCAACATCCCTGATCATTAGAGAAATACAAATCAAAAGTACAATAAAGTACCACCTCATACCGGTCAGAATGGCCATCATTAATAAGTCCACAAATAACAAATGCTGGAGAGGGTGTGGAGAAAAGGGAACACTCCTACACTGTTGGTGGGAATGTAAATTGGTACAACCACTACGCAAAATAGTATGGAGGTACCTTAGAAAGCTATACATAGAACTACCATATGACCCACCGATCCCAATCTTGGGCATATGTATGGACAAAACTTTCCTCGAAAAAGATACATGCACCCACATGTTCACTGCAGCACTATTCACAATAGCCAAGGCATGGATACAACCCAAATGTCCATCAACAGATGATTGAATCAGGAAGATGTGGTATATAATACACAGTGGAATACTACTCGGCCATAAAAAAGAACAAAATAATGCTATTTGAAGCAACATGGATGAAATTAGAGACTCTCATACTAAGTGAAGTAAGTCAGAAAGAGAAAGACAAATACCATATAATATCAATTATATCTGGAATCTAATATATGGCCCAAATGAACCTTGCCACAGAAAAGAAAATCATGGACTTGGAGAACAGTCTTGTGGTTGCCAAGGGGGAGGGGGAGGGAGCGGGATGGTTTGGGAACTTGGGGTTAATAGTTCCAGCCTATAGCATTTGGAATTGATAGGCAATGAGATTCTGCTGTGTAACACTGGGAACTATGTCTAGTCACTTACGATAGAGCATGATAATGTGAGAAAAAAGATTATATACTTGTATGTGTAACTGGGTTACCATGCTGTACAGCAGAAAACTGACAGAACACTGTAATCCAGGTATAATGAAAAAATAAAATAAAAAATTAAAAAATTAAATAAAATTTATTTTCCTTTATTCAACTTACTGATACCATATTACAAAAATTTAAGATATTGACACTAATTCCTAGGAATTTTATAAAAATTCCAAACATAGTATTAAATAGATCAAGTATTTATATTTCAAGCCCAATTCATTTAATTTTGTTCTAAACATTTCAGAGTAGTGCAACTAAGGATGCTAAATTATTTATTCTCACTTTAAGCTTTCTAACTAATTCACATTCAGTAATACTGATTTAACTCAAAATTTTCCAGAGCTGCCTGTGGTCCAGTGGGTTAAGGATCCAGTATTTTCACAGTAGTGGCCCAAGTCACTTCTGAGGCATGGTTTTGATCCCTGGCCTGGGATTTCAAAATCCGCTGAAACACCAAAAATAAAAGGATATTTTGTATAGCTCACATTACATGAACACCATATTACCTAGGCCATCTTAAGTACACTATACAATGTCTTTGGGTACCCAAGGAGCTATGGAAATCTCTCAAAGCCCCCTATCTTTGGTTCCTTATATTATTATGCTTTCCTATATCTGCTGTTTTCCTTTTGGTTTGGATACTGCAATTTTCTAATCCCATCTTATGAGAAACCATGCTAAAATTTCTATCCAGCTTTTGAGACCAAGGGATATAATATCTACTGCTTTTCTTCATGTCTAGGAATTGTTTCACTACATTGTCAAAGCAATCCTTGATCTCTAGGATGCCAGTGTGACCCTATGCTTTTGCTATCAGAATGGTACTGTAATGCTAAACTTCCAATGCTCAGCCCTGTTCACTAGCTGTACTTTATGTGATTACAGACTGCAGAGATGGCAGGACATTCACAGAAATGTAAACCCCTGGATCCTTTTGAACCACCCTCCAGATTCCTGTTCTGCACTCTTTCTGTTGAACTAGCAGTAAAGATTAATTTAGAGTTCTCTTGTATCAAACCTCCAGAATACTTTCCAACTCCCCTTTCCCATTTTTGATGTATTTGAATGAGAAATTAAAAATGACCTCCACCAAACACATATATCACATTATTCTACTCAGAACACTCCCATTCACACAAATAAGAGCACCTCCATCCATACACATTCACAAAGATTCCTGCATCTACTGACTATAAAATAAAAATCTAGGATTCTTTAATCTTCCACTCCTCATTAAAAAAAAAAAATCATAAAAATGTAACCAATCAGGACCCTATGGGGCCTTCCCTCCTGCCATGGCCTCTGCCTACCTCTTGTTTGTGTAAGAACTGTCTGCAAGACTTCTCCAAGTCACAAAAGCCTGACTTAAGAATTAATGACTGTAAAGATGTGAACATGTAATGACAAAAGTAGCAGATGGGCCAGGAGAACTGGAATTTTTTTTTTTTTTTTTTTTTTTTTTTTGCTTTTTAGGGCTGCACCCACAGCATATGGAAGTTCTCAGGCTAGGGTCAAATCAGAGCTGCAGCTGAGGCCTACACCACAGCCACAGCAACACGGGATCTGAGCTGCATCTGCGACCTACGACAGCTCATGGCAATGCCAGATTCCTGACCCACTGAGCGAGGCCAGGGATTGAACCTGCATCCTCACAGATACTAGTCTGATTTGTTTCTGCTGCAGCATCCCAGGAACTCCAAGAACCGGTAATCTTTTAAACAGTAAATCAGCCATATGGCAATCACAGAGTCTTTAGTTCCTCTCTGAAGTACTTAGATAACAGGATCTGATGCACATTTCATAAGTTGTTTTACGGATGATTAAACCTTCACCAAATGGAAGAAGTTAACTAATTGATGACCATGAACACATAGCCTCCGGACCTACTGGAGCCTTGAGGACTGATAATATTAACCCTTGGGACACCGGAATGTTACCTCACCATCAACAAACCAGAGAACTGTGCACCAGCTAATCTCCCAACTCCTCTCCCTCCTGAAACTCAATGGTGAGTTTACATTTTGTGAGTATTATTACCTCCCCTCACCCCCTATCTGGTTCCTTATAATAAATGTACTTTCCTTCATCACAACCAGTATCAGTAGACCCATAGGCCAGCAGACCCAAGTTTGGTTCGATAACAAAAACACTTAGCTATGAGAGAAATTCATGAAATATGCTGGAAACCTTTGTACCCTGGAGAGTTATCCTGCTTCAACTTTTACAATACTGTCACCTTCATATGAGACCCAGTGAAATTCATCCCTAGTGAATCCCCCTAGTTACTATGTACAGGAAAATTATATGGACAAGTGTTAGACTCAGTGAGAAGATATATTTTCTAAAACCCTGTGATTACACAGCATTATCTTAGGGTCTTCTGCCGTGCATCCTGGGAAATATATTGCTGTACAATTAACAGGAATGTAGTCTTAATAGGTTGATCAAGCTGGAATTGCTTCTTTAACAGCTCCCTTTCCACACAGAGTCTAATTTAAGTTCCCCACTAAAATTACCTGACTATTCAGTATAATATTAGGGAGTTGCTTCAGGCTCTATTATCCTCATATTCTGAACCCCTTGCTCTGGTTGGCTGCCCTATGTTCAGCTTCTTCCCTCACGCTGTTCCACTTGAATAAAATCCTGACATTTTATTTTTGTTATTACCTTCAGCACTATACTTTGCAATTTGGAAATTATCTGTGTTCTATTTCCTGGCTTTAATCCAGCTATTGGAACTTTTTTTAAATAGGGTTTCACTTGCCTTTATAAAAATAGTTCTCTAATACAAACATTAGAGCTTCATATTATTTTGGAAGTCATCTAAAAGGTAATCTCCACAACATTATGAATATATATACTGATATATCCCAACATCTGGAGTTATGCATATTCATAGATGGTTAGTTTATATTGTTGAATGAATAAATGGATGAGGAATATGTGTTGCAACAAGATAATATTTTTGAAAGTTACACGGTTAATTACTAATAACAGAAGCAGAAGCAGAACCCAGGTTGCTACTCAGGTAGTTTCTAATAGACTTCACTGTCTATAGTTTTCTTTTTTCTTCTAGTGACAAAACCAAATACATCCACTAGAACTATTTAATGAACCATTAAACAGTAATTAGGAGGAATTTAAAGTACTTGGAGTTTGAGTTCAAAATGTGGAATTGTACTAACCAGCTTCCAAGATGGACCCCACTGATTCTGTGTCCTGGTGTGCATGACCTTGATTATAGGCTGAATTGTCGACTCCTTTGAGTGAACTGAGTAAGGTAACAATAACTTCCTGAGAGATCCTGAGCCAAAATCACCTTAGCTCAGTTATGCCATAGCAGGTTTCTGACCCCTCAGAAACTATGTGGCATAATATGCCTTTTTAAGTTCAAACAACAAATAATAAAATGATTTTTGAATGAATAAATTTATCACCATCTGCAACCAAAATGATAAAGTAAAATCTATATATATGTGTGTATGTGTTTAATACACATACATATATATAAAATATTCAAGCTCTGTCTTAACATTACATATGTTGTATAACACTTAGGTTAATAAGAGCATTCAATACAGAGAGGTATCTACATGTCACCAATGGTGTCAACTTACACCTTGATTTTGGCCAGTCCCATGAAGATCATGGAATATCCAAAGCTGTTAGATACATATCAGATGGTCTATGAGGCCTGCAGCAAAACAACTAATTTCCATTTCTTTGCTGTGGAGCACACTGCTGATATGCTTCACTACATCTTTGGTCACTGACTTGGAAGAGAGCTCTCTGACTTGAGATATGTTGTTCTCCAAGATTTAAATGAAAAGTGTCAATCCTCAATTTTCAATACTGCTTGCAGGTAGCTAGAAAGACATCTTTAAGATTCCCAAATTTGGGGAGTTCCCGTCGTGGCGCAGTGGTTAACGAATCCGACTAGGAACCATGAGGTTGCGGGTTCGGTCCCTGCCCTTGCTCAGTGGGTTAAGGATCCGGCGTTGCCGTGAGCTGTGGTGTAGGTTGCAGACGCAGCTCGGATCCTGCGTTGCTGTGGCTCTGGCGTAGGCCAGTGGCTACAGCTCCGATTTGACCCCTAGCCTGGGAACCTCCATGTGCCGCGGGAGTGGCCCAAAGAAATAGCAAAAAAAAAAAAAAAAAGATTCCCAAATTTAACGAGACCAACATCATCTGAATTCTCAGTATTATTTTTTTAACATTGCTAGAAGTTCCTTGACTGCCATAAAGAGCTCTCCTTTAAAGGAGTGTGGCTTGCTGAGGTAAGAGCTGCAGGGCTAGAATAGAGATGGATATTCACTGCTACTGTTTGCATGCTTTCAAAACCACCTCATAATAAACCTGGCACATCAAACCTGTGGAATGGAACATCCACAGGAATCCTTGTCAAGATATCACACCATAGAACTGTTTACTCCCTGAGGAAACTCCAATGCTCCAGAAGGCTTAGGGCTCCTTCAAGTCTTTCAGAGCGGAATTTCTCCAGGGTAGCAACCAGGATGTTCAGGCAGACATTAGCCAGAGTAGGGAGATATCTCCTCTTGCACCATACAGCAGCCCAGGGCATCCTTTTAAAAGCAGAGTGGGACGATAGTCTGGGACCAGACACTGTGGCACAAGAAGTAAACCAGTAAACCGTGATGCCCAAGAAGGGAGTGGACATCAATCTGGGCCTGGACCCCTGTGAAAAGTGGTATGGGCCTACTCCACCAACAGAGCACACAGCACTTACATTGGGAATGCTTTAATCTCTACCAAAATGAAATGATAGGATATATTTTTCTTGACTTAAAGTAAATTCAAGGACTTCCCAATTGAAATGATTAATTGAAAAATGAGAATAATAAGAAATTATAACAAAGATATATTGTGATGAAATTTTATATATTTAGATATTTAAGTACATCAAATACATCTTAAGATTAGAACCACTGGGGAAAGAGGAGGGGAATATACAATGAGGTAAGGTAATGGAATAACAAACACTGAGTTTAAAGGGAAGAGATCATAATTAAATAATTAATGGGGCCAAGGCAATGCTTTGAATGAAGAAACTAAAATAAAAGAAATATCATAAAACAAGTAGAGATGATAAAAATAAAATTCTCTCAATAATAATCCTTAACATAGCTATGAAAGCATGCAAATGTTACTTCAAAACACTGAACAATAAATACATTAATATGCAAGAATAATAATTTGGGCCAAAAATCACTTATCAGTGAGAATTCTAGGTAGTATATTTATGTTCAGAGGGATAACATTCTTATCTTCCCTGGGATAATTTTTGTTTTTGTTAAAAATTGATGTATAATATCAAAGACAGTAGTACATTTGTGTATTTATAGATAGCTAACATGTTACCCCAAAACAAATTATGTCATGACTCAATACCTGAAAAAATTATTCATTTATTATCACAATTTTTGAGGTGTCAGAGCTGAAACGAGAATACGTAATTTCAAAATCATTAGAGAAGAATAAAAACGGTAAAAATACTTTAAAATTTTTTTTACAAAACAGGAAGTAGAAAAGGAATTTCAAAGAAGCATATGATAGAAAAACGAAATCACTTTATCAGAGCAAGATGGAGATAATAAAATTGGACCTGGAATCAAAATCCAACACTGTGCTGTTATAAAGGAAAATGTGAGAAATAAATATTAAAATTAAGTGTGAATTAAGGAATTTCCTGTTCTCAATCTTAACCCTCACAGACAGCAAAAATATATCATTAAATTGAAATAATTAATTGAAGTTTTTGCCAAAACTCAGCTTCTGTCCACTGGTGCTGAATAGGAATGCAGAGACAGAGTTTTGGGTGAAGGAGAAAAAAATAGCTTTTGTTGCTGTGCCAGGCAAAGGAGGCCCCTACAGGCTAATGCCTTAAAGACTGTGCCTTCTTTTGGGGGAGCAGGGAGTTTTAGTCTAAAGGTGAAAAAGAGGGTTTCAGATAAGAATCAGGATTGAGGCAAATATGCATTCCTCTTTCTTTGGGGGAATCTTAGTCATCGAAACTGGTGTTGGGAGAGCTCCGCATGATCCTGGTAGTGGTGGTCTTCAGGGTTACTGCCTGGAATAACATTATTTCTGAAAAGGATGTTTTGATGAGAGATTAGAACTAAGAAAGTTCCTGAAAAAAATCAGGTGCTAATAATCTTTAACCCACAGGCAACTGTGCTCAGGGTGCCTAACCTTTAGTTTATAGGTGATTGTGTCTAGGGTGCAAACAAGGGAGAAGCACAAGGAAAGGCTCCAAGCTCTTCAATTTTTAAGTATTCATTTCTAAAAGAAGCCTAAGGAACAGTTCCTATTGTAGCTCAGCAAGTAAGAAACCAACTAGTCTCCATGAAGATGTTGGATGGATCCCTGGCATCACTTAGTGGGTTAAAGGATCCAGTGTTGCTGCAAGTTGCTGCAAAAGTCGCCGATGCGGTTCAGATACGGCATTGCTGGGCTGTGGCATACATAGCAGCTGCAGCTGCAGCTCCAATTAGATCCCTAGCCTGGGAACTTCCATGTGCCGCAGATATGGTCATAAAAAGACAAAAAAAAAAAAAATGCACAAAAGTATAAGGAATATAACTTTTTTCTTAGATGTCTAAGATGTCTATATTATTATGTGTAATCCTTGGGGGGGAGCCAGGACCCTGCCCCAAGGATGTACTTGATTGTTCCTCCCTTGTCTTTGCATCTCCTCCCTTCTTGATCAGCAACTATCTGAATCTGCCCCTTGTAACTCAGGGAAGGCCAGAGAGGCTGAATGAGGCATATGTCCTAAAAATAAGAAGTGGGGAACAGAGAAGGCTTTTGTGCCCAGGAGCCCCATAGGGCCCTGCTCAATTACAAAGTCATTACAAGTCCCTAAAAAGGCAGTTACTAAAAATTGTAATATTTTTGTTTCTAGTCCACTAAATGAATAGAAGAGAAACTAAATGCCCTAAAGCACAATAAGGGGGACCTGTGGACGAGAAGGAAAGGATTTTTATCTAAAAGCAAGAAAAATTTAACACTTTAGAAAATTATATCATTCACATAGGATCAGTCAAACCAAAAACCCTCTACTAGTAAGAATAGTATCTTAAAGACCACAGCTGAGATCTTAGGTTATTGTTTTGTATTGAGTTAGAGTATCTCACTCCCCACCCCACTGTGCTTACATGCCTGAGAAATAACAAACACTGATGAACTAGACTCAAAAAAAATGCACAACCTAAAAGTTGAGAGCTAAGTTTTATTTTAGGGCAAAATGAGGACTTAAGCCTGGGAGGTAGCTTCTCAATTAACCCTGAGAAAACTGCTCTGATAAGGTGAGCGGGGGAGGCAAGGAGCTAGATATATAGCAGTTTTTGCAACAAAAAGGGCAGGTAGCAGGAACAAAAGATTACTGGGTTTTTGTTTGTTCTGCCTTTTGGGGGCCCCACCCTGGGCGTATGGAAGTTCCCAGGCTAGAGGTCGAATTGGAGCTGTAGTTACCAGGCCTATGCCATGGCCACAGCAATGCAGGATTCTCATCTGCGATCTACATCACAGCTCACAGCAACCCAGGATCTTTAATCCACTGAGTGAGGCCAGGGATTGAACTCACATTCTCATGGATGCTAGTTGGGTTCACTAACCACGAGCCATGATGGGAACTCCAAAAGATTACTGTTAATAACAGAAAAACAGATACCTCAAATTAAGGAATTTAGCACTTTTCCATAAGAAGATGAAAAGGTCTAGGCTCACTGAAATCATTCCATGTCCTGTGTTCTCACAGCCTGAGTTTCCTCAGGCCTCAGTGTTAGAAGTGGCTGTAATCGAATGGCTGCTAGATGGCTGGTATTCCTTGTTTCCTTCCTGAGTTCCCTCAGGGCTCATGGGCAGCCATGCACACATTTTATAGAAGTTTGCTACTGGTCTCCTGAAGGTTACTACTAGTCACGAGGAGCAGACTAGTCACCATGAAGGATTTTAGTGCTTTTCTAGATAAGAGGAGATCCAGAATTGGGCTCATAAAATCTTCTAAAAATATCTATCTAACTATCTGAAGGTCTGTTCTGCCAGTTTTCCCAGAGCACATAGTGCCTCCCTAATGATCTCCATCCTGAGCTCCAGGGAGGCACTGAGGGTCAGCAGCTGCAGTGGCTCATGATTTAATCCATGCAGAGGCAGATGGCAAGTGATGGCAAGAGCCAATTTCCGGTTTCCAATGATCATCCAGCAAAAATCTTGGGCCTTTCTTTTTTTTTGCTTTTTAGGGCCACATTTGCAGCATATAAAGTTCCTAGGCTAGGGGTCGAATTGGAGTTACAGCTGCCGGCCTACACCACAGCAAAGCCAGATCTGAGCTGCGTCTGCCACCTACACTCAGCTCACAGCAACACCAGATCCCAGACCCACTGAATGAGGACAGGGATCGAACCCACATCCTCATGGATACTAGTCAGATTTGTTTCCGCTATGCCACAGTGGGAACTCCCGGGCATTTCTAAAGCTAGTAGACTAAATACTGAGGGCATTTTCAGTTGAAAAGATCAAGGGATCAAGTTTTCTTGTGAGCAGGGACATGGTTTTCTGAAAGGTGAAGGTTAACATTTGAAGAAATAGCAGTCATCTAACAATTATAGTTTTACCTAATATTTCATACTAAGTGCTGAGGATAGAGTAGTAAACAAGGACTAAAAATGTTCCTATTTTTCATGGTGCTGAGTTCTAGTAAGAAAGCTTAGAAAGTAAATATATAAGGAATCATGTAATTGGGGATTATACATTCAGAGAGTGACTGGAAATTTTACTTAAAAAGAGTGGTCAGGGAGGTCCCTCTCTGAGGATGGACTGTTTTATTGAACTATAATGAGATACAGTTAGGTGTATGTTGGGAGACATGTTTCTACAATCTTTTCTTAGCCTCTCTGTTTCTATTTTCTATGCTAAAAACTCCATCTTGTCCTGCTTTACTTTAACCCATATTCCTGCTTGAAAAACAGTCACAGTGCTGGTAAATAATTTAAGCTTAAGAACAAAGACCAACAGGCATAAGTTATTCATGTGGTTGGCTGAACGAGGACATAATACGTTGGTCTAGGCATGCTGGACCTGCGCAGACTGGCATGCCATTTGCACAGCATGATATGTCCTGTTAAAATTAGAGAAAGAGGAACCTCATGGCCCTAGGGGGTTTATGAGGGATCATTAGCAGGATATGTATCAGCAAGTAGAATGAGGTGCAAACCTAGGCACACTGGGTTGCCACAGATAGGCATGCTGTCTGGTCTGCAGGAGCACAATGATGATTCTCTAGATGCTGTGCATAGACAGCTGATGCCAGGCTTCCTCAATGCTAATGATTCTTAAATGCCTAAAAGTCAGAGTAAAAGCTGAACTAGTTACCAGCTACATGACTTTAAAAATAAATAAATAAAAGAACTATATCCTGCACCTACAGTCCCCTCCTCACTTGATGTAATCCTAAAGAGCACAATAAAAGCAGTGTGGTTTCTTGAGGCAGTGTTCTTGGTCCCTGAGACCTTGAATGCCCTCGTTCCCATATTTAATTAAGATAAATGTCTCTGTGTCTTGTTTTATGTTAACTTTTTCTTAAGTTCCACAGCACCCGTTCTTTAGCCCCCCCTATAAGATTGGGGGGGGGGGTAGGATTCCAGACGCAGGAAAGAAAAGAAAATGTATAACAGCTCAGTGGTAGAAATCAGCCATGCTATGTACAGAACAAAAAGCCAGAGAGAGTGGCTGGAACATAGCATTAAGGAGGACATTAGGAGTATAGTTTTGAGAGACAGTAGCTAGATTATATAGACCACAACTTGTTTGGATGTTATTCAAGGAACAGTTAAAAGTCATTGGAGAAGTTTCAGCATATCGAATGAGAATGATAACTGGGAGTTGATGGAAAATATAGGCCTTCTATTTTTTTTTAAATCACTGTTTGCTATGCTGAGAACTGATGGGAAGGGAATCAATTAGAAAGCTACAGTTACAATCTTAATAAATATTAGTTTAGTTTTAGCCAGAGAGGTTAATAGGAGATATAAAGAGAAATGGAAAGATTAAATATATATTATATTTGAGGTAGAATAAATAGACTTTTTTTTGGGGGGGGCACACCCACAGCATATGGAGGTTCCCAGGCTAGTGGCCAAATTGGAGCTGTAGCTGCTAGCCTACACCATAGCCACAGTAAACCAGATCCAAGCTGCATCTGTGATCTATACTACAGCTCACAGCAACGCCGCATCTTTAAGCCTTTGAACAAGGCCAGGGATCAAACCCATGTCCTCGTGGATACTAGTTGGTTTCACTGCCACTGAGTCAATAGGGGGACTCCCTAAATAGACTTGTTAATGGGTTAAATAGGGCAATAGTGGAAGAAAGAAGAAACAAATGACAAAATTAACTACTGGGTTACATGGCCTGACAAGCTAGATGCAAGGTTTTAGCAGTCATGTATACAAGAAAACCTAGAGATGGAAGTACTCTTGAGGAAATGGAGGGTGTAATTTATAATTTTGTTTTGTGCACTTTTAAATCTGATAGGTCTATTATTAGATGCATAAGCGATGATTACCTTTAGATGAACTAGTGAAAAAAGTTGAATATAACATGATATAGATGTGTATTTTATGAGTACATACACTATGTATTAAATTATACATACTAAAATTAACTTCACAGAGGATATACGATTTCTGTTTTGCCAGCTTCATTGAGATATAAGGGTATATTTAAAATATACAACTTGATGTTATGATGTATGTACACATTGTAAAATAATCACTATTAAGCTAATTAACCTATCTGTCACCTCACATAGTTTCCATTTTCATATTTTATTTTTTTGTAGTGAGAATGCTTAAGATCTAACATCTTAGCAAATTTGAATTTCAAGTATATAGTACAGTATTGTTAACTATAGTCAGCATACATGGTGTGTATGTAGGTATAAAAGCACACCAGAGGACAACAATGAAATGAAAAATAATACCTTTGTTATTTCAAAAATAGAAATTGAAGATGATTAATAATTCTAGAAATTTATGAAAAGATTCTATGTACAACTGTAATCTAGGAAATTTGGAAAGTGTTAGGCTTTGGATTCTTAATGAGAGAATATTAAAAAGTAGAGTTAATCTTAGAGAGATTAGTACAATAAGAATAAACTAAAATAACGAAAATAAAAGTGTTTCAGTAATTCACTAAATGCGATACTGATCTAAAATGATTTTTAAAACAAGAGATTTTACATTTATATTTAATATATTTAACCTTACTTTAGCACACAGAATAAAATTAAGATCTATTAATCCATTGTGAATAGAATAGAAGCTTGCAAATGCCAAGAACCCACTTTATACAATTATGAAAACTGTTGAAACAATCACTAGATATTCATATCTTAATCAAATAATCATTAGTTATTCAATCACTAGTTAGTCTCATCTTTAATAGTGTATTGTTTTAGAAAGAGTTAAAATATCACCAAGTTTGAAAAACTTCCCCCTCTGGCATTATGATTTTTTCCAACTCTTATACATTATTATAAAGTTAAATAATTATTTTCCATATTGGGAAAGAGGCAACAATTCAATTTCAAAAAGAATGATATGGCTGGAACAGAGACTGTAAGTCTGATTTCAACACAGATTGAATCTACAAGTGAGATAATCAAGGCCTTTTTAAAAGGATGGTATTGGAATGGTTAGGAGAGAAAATAAAAACAGGCAGAAAAATACAGGAAAGCTTGGCTTGAAAATGAAAGCAAATTCCAACACACTGTAAACTTAAAAAAAAAAAATTTCAGAAGGCTGCATCTTAAGAATTGCAATTTGGGAGACGCAGACTCCAGTAACCTTGAAAGAGTGTTCTGGGGAAGAGAAAGAATCAGGGACTTACAAAGACAAAAAACCATGAAATTATTAAACTTGCCTGGCAAGAATTGTGATTGACTCTGATGAGAAACAGAAAATATTTGTCCTTCGAGAATCATAAGTTGTTTCAGGGTTGGGTCCTATATGTACACAGAGTGTCAGGTTTTATTTTAGGGTGACAGTCTGACGAGTAGATGGGTTGTCATGAGTTTCTGGATGACTTAATCAGATCAGAAGGTTAGATTTCATCCTGGCTGAGATATACCTAAGTCACATTTCTCTAATGGCCTCCTACCTCCCTTTTAGAGAGCTCTCTTAGCAATATGGACTGCAGTTTGATTTTCCTTTCACAAAACATATGGTAGTTATAAGATATGGACAGAATTGAAAGGCATGGAAAATAGGGATGTTGTAGCAGAAGAGTCCTCTCCCCCAAGATACCTACATTCTTTTCCCAGGATTGTTGGTGAATATGTCACTTTATATGGAAAAAAGGGATTTCCTGGAGGTGTGATACAGTTTTCAACAGTCCTAAGAGTGCTATGGTTTGTGTCCTTTCTCTGAGTAGTTCAAAGATCTTGGAAATAAGATGAAGTAGGTAAAAGGGATCCAAGTGGGGTTCCATGCTTTTCCTGTAGTACCTGCTTTTCCTTTCCCTCAGGTCTTCCCCACAGAAGAAGCTTTTTTAGGAATCTTGTCAATCTTACTTTAAGCAACTGTCTTACATGTCGAAAAGAATCTTTGAGGTGTGAAATTCCTGTGTCTGTGAGGTCAACAGAGGGTTCCATACTGAGAACTTTGTCACTGGTTCTCATCAACCTTTAGCAACACGTTCAAAGTTTTAGCTAAATTCTTTTTAGTGAGAACTTCTCTAGTCAGATCCAAATAAGGATGTGCTCATGTCCCTTACATCATCATTGGAGGTGCCAATTTTTATTTAGGTTTTAGGTTAGTTGATCTGCAACCTAAGGGGAAAAATGTGAATTATATGGCATCATTTGTGGCGTGTTTTTAAATGAAAAAAAATTTAATTCTGTGGGGAAGGTTAAATAGTTTTCCTTTACTCTTCTAGGTTCTTGTAATAAAAGATTAACAGGAGAAAAAAATAAGTTTAATAACATGTATACATACAATATGTGTATACATATCTTTCTATACAGGCAATACCCAGGAAAACTGAGTAACTCCCCCAAGTGTCTCATCTTCAGCTGATGACAAAGAAGAGTGTTGGTAAGGGAGAGTGGAGGAAGGAAGGCTTATTAAGGAGAGGCTATCAGGAAAGCACAGTAATCACTAAAAAAGGTATGGTTGTTATGTAGATTTAAGTCTCAGTCATTGTCTTCTCCACTGATTAGAGTTTCTAGAAATAGGAGTCATCTTTCTTTTCCTGGTAGAGAGAAGGACACCCTTATAGATGGAGATTTCCCTTGTAAACATCAATACCTCTTACATAAATGTAACCTCTACTAGATTTCAGAGCTTTTCTTATGCCTGCCATTTCTTAAAAATAATTCACCTAAAATAATTTTTATGCCAAAGAACCATATTTTTGGGGTGACAAATTCTGCTTCATTCAATTCCTAGCAATAAAAGGTAATTAACATTTTGCATTGGTCTGTTTACAACTATGTATCTTCCACATCTATGGCCAGCTTTCTCACACTTAAATGCATGCTCTGCTTTCTATCTATCTGTCTCTGGAAACTCTGAAATTAGTTAATTATAAGTATTCATGCACACTCTAGGTATATTTAGTAAAGATAAACAGACTTACCATCCAAAGAGAAAATACGTAGAGTAAGATTTAAATAAATTTTTAAAAATCCAGTCTTCATTTGATATGGAGAGGAATAAGAATATTCAAGAAAATTTTTATTGAATTATAAAATAATTATAAAAATGTGTCTCATTCTATGTGGAAATGAGGAAGAATTTTCTGGCTTGTCCAGAACTTCATGGTCTTCTGAGAAATATGCATGTTTATGGGTGCATTATTTTTATGTCTCCTTATGATAAGGATAGAGTAGGCACAGGTAGTTGTAGAAGTCCCAGTAAGGGACCATAGATAGTGAGGGAAACCTAGGGAACTTTGTAAGTTAATAATTGATCAAGAAAGCCAGGAGAACCAGGCAGGCTTGCTTGACTAGTGGAGGTGGGAGAATTGCCTCAAGTCCTTGGCTGGGGGAAGGGATGAGGCTGCATTCAGATTCAGACCAAGGGCAGGTGTTTGAGGACCAGCCTTCTGCTGATTTGAATACACAGTTTACCTGATACTAAGGAGGAGCTACTGCTGGAAGAAAGAGGAAGAGGACATCTTTTCCTAACTCCACTGTCTTTGGATGATAAAACTGTAGCCTACCGGATTCTGGGGACAGAGCCTACTTGCCTGGCTGCTTGCATCTCTCACAAGCATCCTATATTAATAAATTTATTTCTTGCCTGTCACTTTGTCTCTTGCTGAATTCCTTCTGTGCGAAGACATGAAGAACCTGAACCTCTGTGAGTCCAAACACTGGGTGAGTGGATTCTAATTTAAAACTGTGGGTTCAAGTACCAATCTGGATTTAGGCTGGATTCAAGTCCCAATCTAGATTTAGGCTGGGTTTGAGTCCCAGCGTATGGGTTCAGGTCCCAGTCTGCGTTCTGGCTAGGTTTAGGCAATTAGTGATGTCAGTTTCACTTACTCAAATAAATTAAAAATGTCTCAGAGAAATAAAATTTAGTAAAGAATTAAGAATAAGTCAGAATGTTGCCACCTCCTCATTAATCCATAATAATGACTGGTCTAGCACCACAAAAGAATACCATATGATGAGATAAAAAGAAATCTATCTATAAACTATTCTAGAGTTCCTTAGTTTGTTAATAGTATAGGTACCACAGTACAATCCAGTTGAGGTAAATGGAATGATTCTTTGTTCCTGACTTCAGTAGATGGACTAATAAAAGCAAAAAAAAAAAAAAAAAAAAAAAAAAAAACCTGAAGGTATAATGCAGTTATAAGATTAAGGAAACTGTGAGGCTTCTGAACAGGCATTAACTTCTAAGCCATAGTAATTTATGAGTTAAAAAGGAGACAGAAGACTCAAAATGGAGTCATGTGTGCTAAACCCCAGGTCAGCAAACCAAGATGTAACAACTAATTTAACTGCAGTTTTAAACCCACTCCTACCCACTCCACTGACAATGTGACCATTAACCAGCCAATGAATTTAGCCAGTGAATTTCCAGGTCAGCACTAGGAGGAAATCTGCTGATAGACCATTTTCACTCCCCTTAAGAAAGCAATCTTGCCTAAAACAACACCTTCCTTGCTAATAATTTTCTTTTTTTTCCTCTCCCTCTCTGCTTTTAAAAACTTCCCTTTTCTGTAGCTTGACAGAGCTGAGCTCCTTTCTAATGCTAGGTGGGATGTTACCCAAATCATAAACTGTTTAATAAAGCCAATTTTACCTCTAAAATTTACTCAGTTTAATTTTTGTTATTTAATATATGGCTCTAGTTATGTTAATCAAAGTGCAATTTCTGTGAATTCATCAACACATTTTATTACATCTATGCAAATGAAATTGGTCAAATAATGCATAAAAGGAATGATATTGGTTTATAAAATCACAAAACAAACTTATGGGATAGAATTCATGTTTTACGGACAGACACTTGATAAATAGGAATTTGGGAACAAAACTAACACATTTTTTTTTTTGCCAACATTTAGCAAGGTGTGAAAAGCATGCCCTTTGGTGGGAAGTGAGCGGAGAGCATTTTGTACCCTGAGATAAACCAAAAATAACAGGTGTTTTGTTTTAGTCACCAGAGTAGTTATTGAGGCTTTCCTACAAATTATTGATTCTCTAAAGAAAACAATTTTATCATTGACTTGAATATAATGAGAAAAAAATTTTTTCAGACCTAAATAGTGGAAATAGTGTGTTTTCCCCTTTAAATGTCACTTGTGCTCTCTATTTCATTATTCACTTCTTTTAGGTCTGATATCCTTGCATTTCTGATAAATTTCTCTTTAAATTCTGTCTCTGAGTCATGCCTTCACATGAAAGTAGTTCTAATCAAAGTTCTGCTCTGGGATATTTCAAGTTGGAATGGAGAATAGACACTCTGATGGAGTTCAGGGCAGGCCACCCCAAAATGTGCCACTTTGACATGCAGATTATCTCCAGTTTAAGACAATAATGACCTAACAGACTCAAGAAGAGCTTTTGACCTCCCCCTTAACCGTCTAACAGAATTTAGATAGGGAGCCTATACCAGGAGGAAAGTTATTACCAAAGATAATGTTTTAATATCAAAAATACTTTTTTGCAGGTCATGGCAAACATCGTTTACCAAACATTTTCTATTCCCCATCTTCCTGTGAATTATTTTCTTCCCCTTTGAAGTCCCAGACTCTTACTACCTTCTTAACTCAGGACGACATATATGTCACTATTTCCTCTCTTCCGGAAAGCCTCACATCTTTGGCATTACCACACGTACGCGAATAAAATTTGGCTTTAATTTTTCTCATGTTAATCTGTATTGTGTTAATTTAATAATTGGGCCAGCCAAAGAATCTAGAAAAGAAGAAAGGAAAAATTTTCCTCCCTTAGAGCTCTTTCACACTAGAAGGAAGCTGAGAATGTGGGAGCCCAGAAATAACCACTAGAACTCAAAATTTTAAGCCTCACAGTTGAGGGGGGGGGAAGCTACAAGACAGAAGTGGTGTTTTAGGAAGAAGACAAGGAATACAGGAAACAGACCAGTGCTGGCAGGATTAAAACAACTACATCCAATTATCTCAGACTCCTTACTTCAACCCTGACCATCCTTCAATGTGGTCAAATTTCCTTTTTGGCCTAAAGTAGTTCAAACGTGTTTTTATCCCTGGGAAGAGAGTGATCCCAGACTAATCAAACAATATGATATCTTCAGAAGCATATGAAATGATCAAAATGAGGGAAGCAGGTATTGGGGTAGGGAAGTTTAAAGAAGTTAGTTGGAATTTGTATAATCAGATGGAGCAAAAAATCTGCTTAAATTGATTTTGCTAAGGGTAAAGTTGTCACTAAAGACTCACATGTGAATATTATTGAAATAGAGACTTTATACCTAACATGATCAACTTTCATTTTCCTTTGCAAGTTTGGTAATTGAGAGACCTAATCAGAGAAAACTCAGTTCTGAGACAGATGATCCATTTTTTTAAAGAGAATTTTAATATGTGCTAATTCTGGTTGAAAAGATACAAGTTTTTGCCTGAGTAGGTTAGGTGTCACCTGATGGTGAGTCGTTATAATTTTTTGAAGTCATGATTTATCTCCATTCTTGTGCATTCAGATCCAGTTTTCCGTCTTCACTTGACAACTTTTTCATACTGTACTTAAGAATCTCAATTGACATCCCCAGCATGTGCGCAAATTGCAACATTGTTTTTCCAAGCCTTACTCTATTCTATGCTGATTTACTGTAAGGTTCATTAATCTCATCTGCACTTTGACTTGGTCCTAAATTAGCTATTGGAAGCCTCCTGATGGACTTAACTTTTGTCACTATTGACTTGTCTGTCTTCATTTTATTAGACTGATATCCATTACGTTTTAATTCGGCTAAGTGTTTTCCTTTTCATTAAATTGATTGTGCTAGTGGATGATTATAGAGAAGCATGAGCAAACATTATTCTAATATACTTTCTTTACCTTAAAATCATTTAAGTCAGGTTTTACCTGGGAAGGATTTTAAGCCATTGTGTACTGCTTTAAAAATAGAGCTATTTATCTGAATAGTTAAGGTAAACAGTGATTTAGGGAACATGGCAATGACTGGCATGAGTGAAAAGAGAATTCATAATATTTTTCAATTAATATAGTCTTGATTGCTGTTTGCACATTAGAGAAACTAAAATAATTTCAGAATAGAAGTACCAGTGCATTTTTTTTTGTTATTTACATACTAATAGAGTATTTTTCAACTTCTCAAATTTATTTATACCTTACATGTTTATTATTGAACTTTTCTGTTAACATCTTAAGACAGAAGAATAATAAACCAGTTAATTGGAGATGGTATTAGCTCTTAGGTGTCTGTGACACTCCAGGATTTTTATATTTTTTTCCCCTTAAGGAGAGAGAGGAAAATACTTGACACAAAATTGCAGAACAAAGGAAGTGTTAAAACCGAGAAGGCTCTGATTGTGGGAGTGAATTGTTAAATGAGTTAGTCCATTTACAATTTAAATTAGAATTCATAACTATACACTCTTTGATCCAAATACCCAGAGGGAATGGAATAAATATCCTATCATTATACATAAAAGCACACCAGAAAGTTTGACGCTTTTTGGCATTAGAATCCAGTTACATTGCAAAAGATTTACTACTGAAAAGGATGTATAATGCTTAATAGTTTTTACTTTAGTAGCTTTTTTTTTAAATTAAGGAGTTCTTTTAATAAGCACATGAAATAGTGACATACCGTCTTCTTTTTTTAAAAGTATCATTTAGACTCAGTAATTCACTCAATGCTCTATGTGTGTCAATCCATTAAAATTATTGTTAGTCTTAATCCCTATCTTTTCCAAATATTCTTCAGTGAGGGTTAAGGCTACATCAAGGATCTTCAGTATTCATTTGACACAACTCTGCTAATTTTTGAAAATTTGTTTTCTCATGTCCAAAGACATCCTAGGATTGCCTTGATTGTCTCTGTTCCCAGACCTCGGGTCAACTAGTATCTCAAGGAACCTGGGTTTCTGTTTTGGTGATGAATGGTTTTAGAGTGTTTCCTTCTGTAGTTTGTATGTCTTAAAATTTCTGCCTTGTCACTGCTGGTATTTACTTTATAGTTGTTAACAATTATTATATACTCAAGATTAATTAGAGATCTCATCAATATAAAATGCTCTTTTTGAAACTTTAAAATTGCTTATTGTGGGTCTAATTCTACTTTGCATAATATCAATAAAATTTCCTTTCTTTCAATTCACATTTGCCTGATATATCTTTGCCCAGATTTTTGTGCACACTATTTGTAGATATGTCCCATATTCAGCATAGTGTTAAATTTTACTTTGGAAGTTAACAGGAAAATCATTTTATTTGATGCGTTAAGCCAACTTACATGACAAGAGTTAAAAGTTTTTCTCTAAATTCTGTCATATTATTTTCATATATATATCTATATACATACACATATTTATAGAGAGAGGGAATGCAAACTGCAAAGTTAAAGTAGTGTATATATTAAACACAGCTGAACTCTGTGGTCTCTTTTTTCCTTACTCTAAATTATTCTAAATTTAGGACCACTTATATTTTTGTTCTCATGGTCACTTATATAAATATATTTAAAACATATATAGATATACACATACACATTCACATATTAATTTTAGTACCCCTAGGCTCCCTCTTACGATTAATAATAAAGCTGCTTTTTTTTTTTTTTTTTTTTTTTTTTTGTCTTTTTGCCATTTTTTGGGCCACTCCCTTGACATAGGGAGGTTCCCAGGCTAGGGGTCTAATCGGAGCTGTAGCCACCAGCCTACGCAGTAGCCACAGCAATGTGGGATCCGAGCAACCCACACCACAGCTCACAGCAACACTGGATCCTTAACCCACTGAGCAAGGCCAGGGATTGAACCAGCAACCTCATGGTTCCTAGTCGGATTCGCTAACCACTGAGCCATGACAGAAACTCCTAAAGTTGCCTTTTTACTTTTGGTTTTCTCTCCCTCCATCTTGCTTAATTCATTAAATTCAGAAAATAATCATTTGTTGTTTGCTACTCCTTAAAATTTGCCTAAGCATTTACTTGTTAATCTGTATCTTAAAGTATTATGTTTATTTATTGGTTTTACATGAGTCAATGAAATTATTTTTTTCATTTTTTATAATCTTTATGTTTTTTATTCCTTCTACCTAATTTATAACTCAATTATAATTTTGAAAGAAAAAGGTTAGAGGGAATTGCAACTATCATTTAATTCCTGACCTCATGGGAAAAACTTCATAAATTTACATTAAACATGATCTTATTGTAAATTAAATTTGTCATTAAAATTTTTGGTTCTAGAAATTTTACCTGATCTATTTTTAATAACAGTTTTTTGAGCCATAATTAACATACCACAAATGTGTTCTTTTGAAGTATACAATCACTGTACATAATTTTTAAAGTTTCATTCATGTTGTAACATATACCAGTAATTCATTTCTATAGTGAATAATATTTTATTCTTCAGAGATACCACATTATGTTTATTCATTTTTCAGTTGATGTACATTTGGGATATCTCCATTTTCTGGCTATTCTAAATAATGATGTAAATATTCACGTACAAGTTTTGTATGGGCATATATCTTTTTAAAGGTTTATTGAAGTATAGCTAATTTACAATGTTATGATAACTTCCACTGTACAACCAAGCCAAACTTTTTTCCAAAGTGGTTGCACTATTTGACAATCCCACCAGCAAAGTAAATTTGTTTAAAATCTATATATCCTCTCCAAATTTGTTACTGTCAAATTTTTATTTTTAGTTCTCCAATTGGGTAGTACCTCAGTATGTTTTGATTTGCATTTTACTAATAACTAATAAGAGGGTCAACTGGTTTTTGATGGAAGAAAAGGTTAAGGCAGGATAAGTAGGCTGACATTGTTTAGGATTGACTAGTTTGAATATTAGTGGGTTGTGGAGTGTAGGGCTATGGGGTTATACTCTGAAGCTTTCTGATGCCTGACCCTGGTAATATTAGAAGAGGGAGTCACAATTCTAGGAACCCAATAAAGCAACAAGGCAGGGAAGAGTATGGGCTCTGGATTGATTATTTTGCATAAAAGAAGGAGGCTCCCAAGAGAGTCCCTTGCTATCCCTAGGAACCTATTAACGCCCAAGAAGAGCAGTTCCTTTTTGGTCAAGGCAGTTCTCTGATGTCAAAATATCAGATAAAAAAACTAGAAGAAACAGTTAATAAATATGTGCCATTAAAATATCATTTGAAAGAGTTTTTCACAGCTCTAAAATCCCCTGTGCTCCACCTATTGATTCTCTGTCTCTCAGAACCCACACAGCAACCACTGATCTTTTAATGATCCCTATAATTTTGCCTTTTGAGTAGAGGAGAGCTAGAGTACAGTATGTAGCCTTTTTTAGACTGGCTCCTTTCACATAGACATATGCATTCAAGGTTCCTCTATGTATTTTCATGGTTGCTACCTTATTTCTTTTATCTTTCAATATTATTCCATTATATGGATGTATCACAATTTGTTCATCCATTCACCTACTGAAGTACATTTTGGTGCTTCTAATTTTTGACAAACTGCTGTAAACCTTCATATGCAGGTGTTTATGTAGACATTTTTAACTCATTTCAATAAACAGTGAACACAATTTATCCTATGATAAGAGTAATTTTAGTTTTATAAGAAATTGCTAAGCTGGCTTCCAAAATGGCTTACCATTTTTCACTCACACTAGCAATGAATAAGAATTATTGTTACTTTAATCTTTGCCAGCATTTGATGCTATCAAAGTTATGGGTTTTAGAAACTCTAATGGATGTACAGTTACCACCTTGTTTTTTAAATTTTCAATTACCTAATGACACATGGATGCTTAGCATCTTTCAATAAGTTTGTGTTTGTTCAAATATTTTGTCAATTTTAAGTTGGGTTAAAAAGCACATCTTTCCTGAAAATGCACATAGTCCAGGAAATGTTTGTCACATTCTACATTCTTAGGAATATATGGACGCTTTACAGAGCTTGCTATGGCCAACTTATTCCACAGCTTTTCCTTTGCGATATTTTAATCAGCATCTACTGTTGTTGCCAACTCCGGCAGATTCAATGTTAAACAATAGTCACTGATTATTTTCTATACACAACAGGTTGCTTGCACAGAGCCAACTCAGTCAGATCAGGTAAAGGTAATCCCTGATAATGGAGCATTTCCAGGGATCGGTCCCACAGGTGACATAACAATTATGGGGGGTGCTTTTTGTGGTTTTGTGAATACATACTGTTCACCCCTCTAGTGGGTAGGCTGCTGTTTTTCATAATAACCATGGTAGTGAAGTTGTTGTTAAGGCTATTACAGGACTGGGAATGGGAAGTGGTATAACAAGCAGCAGATAGATATGAGCAGGTTAGGAAAAATGGGGGCTCAAGGAGACAAACAAGTATTATGGGATGATAACCACATGCAGCATAGTAAAATACCTGTACCAGAGTACATCCTGCACCATGCATTGGCCAAGAAGGCCCTCTAAACCAGAAAGGTTTTCACAACTTATGTGAAAGATCAAGTTTGAATAGAGCAGTTTTTCCATTCATGTCTAAAAGGGGAACTTTCTATTCTCTTATTTCCTGAGTTGCAACCTATTTCATTTATATTCTATACTGATTGTGAGATATACAATGGATACTTCACTTTTATAAATAATTACAAACTAAGGAATATGCAAGTCTCAATTACATCAGATTTGTTAATTACAACTTGGTTCACCTTGTACGTGTTATCACAGATCTAGTTTCCCTTGATTTCATTCTTTTTTGGCTCTGAACTGACAAATTTAGTATTCACCATTCTGCTCTGATTCAAATACTACTTTCTTCAAAGGCTAGTGGAATATTAGTGAATTACATCAGTGAAATTTTACAGTTAGTACAAAATTATTCTACAAAATATACAGATACTTCTGTTTGCAACATTTATCTTCATTAAATCTATCTTTTGGAGTCATGATGAAATATTTCATAATAGAATTTTAGATTATGTTGCTCAATTTTATTTGACTCTAATTTTTTGTTTTGTTTCTTATTCAAACAAAAGTCATTAATTGGAGCAAAGTGTAAAATAGTGCTAGCAACATCTTCAATAACTGTTTAGGAATGAAATGCAATCAATATCTTGGTTTAAAATATTTAGAAATATAAGTTATCATTTACTAATTCTATTTGGAATTACACAAACAGGTAGAAATCAAACAAAATTTGCAGAAACTTACAAAATGATTGAATTTGCTTTTCAATAAAAGCAAACTGATTTTAAATTAAATTTTTACAAAATGTTACTAGTTTTGAGATTAGAAGATATGTGATCTGACATATAGCTATGCTAATTTCTGGCAGTGTAATCTCCTCTCCAGTAAGTTAAATACTCAATACTTGTTCTTTAATTATAAAATAACAATGGTAGTTCCCATCATGGCTCAGTGTAAAGGAATCTGACTAGGAACCCTGAGGTTGCTGGTTCGATCTCTGGCCTCGCTCAGTGGATTAAGGATCTGGCATTGCCGTGAGCTGTTGTGTGGGTCGCAGATGCGGCTCAGATCCTGCATTGCTGTGGTTCTGGCATAGGCCGGTGGCTACAGCTTCAATTAGACCCCCAGCCTGGGAACCTCCATATGCTGCAAATGCAGCCCTAAGAAGACAAAAGACAAAAAAAATAATAATAATAACAATGTAAAATACTTCCTTTTTCTATACATGTGCTTAGAAAGATTATTATATTCATTTTTCACAGAACTCTAGGAAGTAAGACATTGATATCTTCATTTTACTAATAAGAATAAGGTACCAAGGATAAATCATTATGTATGTGAGCATGTGTGTGTGTATGATTATTACTGTGATATAATTTCGAACTTACAGAAAAGTTGAAAAAATAGTACACAGATTCATATATCTATATCCTTTACTCAGACTCATCAGTTAAAATGTTCTCCATTTGTTTGATCATCATTCTCTCCCTCTCTTTATCTCCATGCCTCTCTGTTTTTCCCCTTTTCTGTCTCTTTCTCTCCCCCTCTCTTCCTCCCTCCCAGGATATGATTGTGCCTAATATACATATTTTCTCGACAACTTGAGTATAAGCTAGATACATAGTGACATTTTTTCATTTAGTACTTCAACATTTCCTTCAGTATTTCCTAAGAGGACTGTATTGAATAACTACAATATAATTATCAATCAATATATTTAACATTGATACAATACCATGAGCTAATTGATTATCGAACAAATTCTGTATACAAATTTCTTAAATTGTCCCAATATTGTTCATTAAAGTTATTTTGTTTTTCTAGTCAAGGAGCTAATCCAAATCATTCATTGTATTTGCTTGTTGTCTTCCTCAGTCAACCATGAAAAACCTTTCCTATACTTTTTTCTTTCATTTTAAAACTTAACAGAATTGGAAAAAATATTAAACAATGATCTCTGAATTTGAAAAAGCTAAAAACTTACATGGATCTCACTTTCCTGTTGGTAAAATGGATTGGTGTCATAATTAAATGAGTTAAAACATATATTAAGCATTCAGCAAAAGAGCACGTCAAAGATAGTATTTAAAATCACACCAACAGCAGTATATGTGATATACTCAAAAAAGAATTAACCAGAGACACTGACTTTATTTGGAAGGCCAAGTATTTTTTAAATGGTTGAAGCATTGGTTTTTTTGAAGAATAATTTTTCCCCTTTACCTCATCCTATTCAAATTTATGTGTTCAAGAGTGAGGTAAATAGATTTAATCACCTGATTAGTAAACTAATACATTTTCAATCTATCTTTCTGCTTTTTGATTGATTTTTGCTTCTGTGAAATTATTATATTATCTTGGTATTAATATCTCAGACTCCTGTAAATCTGATTTGAAAGCCGATTTTTTTTTTGTTCTTTCAACAATTAATTTTTCAAAAATTTTCTTAGATGGTATGGCAGAGTGGTTAAAAGTGTAGATTATGGAATCTTTATCACCTTGTTTAAAAATCTCAAACCATTTCCTAGCTATGTGAAGTTGGTCAAGTTGCTCTTTTCTTATTTTAGTTTTCTGTACTTTAAACTGAGTTCCTTCCCTAATGAGGTAATGAATGGTAAGTGTTCCAATAATTATTTTAATAGCTTATGAAATTAGCTATAAATTAAGATAATCTATTTTGGACTCAAGTATACATAAGTCAACCAAACTTGTGAATAATTCATTTATTAGTCATATGCCTTATTGCCAATCTTATTTAATCTCCTGATATCTCAATTCCCTCAATTTAAAGCAAAAATAATAAAAAGTAAAGTAGAAATAAGAATACCACCTGTATTATAGAGCTTTGGAGATAATTAACTAAAGTAATACATTTACAGTGCTTTACTCCAGGTCTAACTCATGAAAATCGTTCTGTCAAATGTTTCTATAGGTTATATATTCATAGTTTCCTCCTGTGAGTTCCATAAAATAGGTAGCTTGCAAGCATTTTTTTTTTTTGTAACAGAGTTGTATAATAGCGAAATGCCTTTGAATTTCCTGATGTTGAAAATACTTGATAAGAATTTGTAAGATATTATAAAGCCCATTTCTATAGTCAGGCTTGGCTATCTGAAGTCTTTTTTTTTTTAATTTTAGGATTTTATTATGCTATGAGTTTATGTGCAATATCTAAGTATTGGATAAACTTCATTTCCCATTATCTTAAATAAGGATCTTTCATTTAGAGAGACTTCACTTTATTATCCTATATTAGGCCCATCAAAATTTTTAATACACATTAATATTTAATTGTATAAGACCTTAAAATATTACTCAAGGATCTTTGTATTTTTAATTGTTGTGCCTTACTCTTCTAGAATGTGTACAACATGTATCGTGTAAGGACACAAAAACTGTCTTGATAGTTTTGATTAATGCCATGATCAACTTAACATTTATGTTATATAAAGCAATATCTAATCATGATATGATAATAATAATAAGCAAAATTTACTGAGTACATAGCATTTGTTGAGTACTATGTAAGCTCAATGCATATTATTTATTCTTAATTTTTATTTTCATATGAGGTTTTATTATTAATATTTAATAAAATAGGAACAGGGATGTATGATTCTGAAATAAGAAAGAGAAGAGACCATAGCTGACTTAGACCAGCCAGAGCACACAGCACTCTGAATCTACTTTACAACATAAAGGGAGGAGACAGAACTTTGTGGAGACAAGAGCTTTAGTCTCTAAAACTTTTTGATATTTATTGAACACATTAATACAATAAATATTTTGAGAACTTCTAAAGAAATCCATTTAATTTCAAATATCCTAATATTTTCTCAAGTCATATATCAATGGCTCCCTGTTTCATGGACTATTAGCATATCAAGACACTATACTGTCCATTGCTAAATTTGGGGTATATTTTGTTTTAATACTTTTCTAAATAAATGATAGACAACAGTAATTGTAACCTAAAATACACACAGAACCTGTGCATGTGTATGCATGCACACACAAACACACACCCCTACTCCACAAATATTTGCAGAACTTGCTATAAGATCTGTATTTAAAAGGCCTAGAAAAAGTTAAGTGATATTAAGCCACTTTACCTCTATTTTAAAAATGCAAAAAAAAAAATTGTTAAAAAAATAAAGCTAATGAAATCCAGTGAAAAGCAAATGATCTGTCAGACCATAAGTTCTAGATCTGGGTAGATTCTCTGACTATAAAACTGACATTTTTTAAGACCTAACTACAGTTGACCAACAACCTATACAATTAAGATAAACTTCTTCCTAAACTCAAAACATTAGCATACCTTTCACTTGGCATGATGAAAAGAACATTTACACATAAAAATAATAAGGATTAAAATAAAACTTACTATAACAATGACTATCTACAGATCACATATGATATGCTAGATCTTTATGCAGGTTTATATTCTTCGCAAAGTAACTCTGAGGACTGGTATCATTACCAATCCAATGACAACTGAGGCACAAAAATTTAGTAATTTATCTCAGTCTTTAGAGTTAAAAGTGAAGAGGTAGAAAAATTTACACTTCAGTATAAATCCTTGCTCTAGAGAAGTATCCAAGTATTCTATAAGTTATCAAATAATTTTACTTTTAAATTGAATTTTGATTAATTTATCAATACCAATTTTGACATTATTAATTAAAACTCCTTTTTTCCATGTATCTTGTATGTAGATATGGTAACTAGAGCTTCTTAACCTTAGCACTACTGACATTTTGTACCAGACACTTTATCTTTTTGGAAGGAGAGGGGCTATCTTCTGCATTTTAGGATGTTTAACAGCATCCTCAGCCTCTACTAACTAGAAGCCAGTAGCAAATTCCCTCCCCAAGTTGTGAACCGGCCAATAATAGTTCAAAATACTGCCAAATGTCTCCTGGGGGCTGAAGTAGTCCTTTTGGTAACCACTGGGTAATGCCTACTGTGGAAAAAACAAAGAGAATTCCTCAAAAAAGGTAAGAGAGAAGGAGAGAGGGAGATAAAAATTCCAAAAGAACGGAAATGCTATTTCAAAGAAAACTGAGATATATTAAAAGAAAGGAGAAATAAAATTCAAATGAAACATCATAGGATAATTATCATGAATTTAGGTGAAGTCAATCGACCCTCAGTGTCAACTGAAGTCAAAGGTTTGGAGGAGGGATTCACAGGTTTTGGTGTGCCTTCTTATCACAAGAATACTTAAAGTCAAATTCAAAAAAAAAATGAATGCCAGAATTTCTAATTCAATCTCCCTTTCTAATAATACCAGTAAAACCTCAGATATATCAATGGATAGAAAGAGAAGTGCTATGAGAGGGATCCACTTCAATAACTGAGTTTTAGATATCAATGTTCTCTCCAGTTGGTGGTATGTTGTAAATAGAAATAACTAACAGATCCAGTTACAAACACTTTGACTAGTAGTTAAGAGTGAAGGGAAGAATCAACTTAGCTATCACTGGGCAAAAACTTCATTCTATAGATAAAGGAACTAAAGCGAATTTTAAAGTGTTTGCTGTAATTTCTCCTTACTGATACAGAGACCACCTGAAGGAAAATGGATTTTCGTAACCCGCCCCCCATTGAACATAGCCTGACTAAAAGATATACTACCCAATTCCAATTGAAACTGCATATAGCCATCCTTCTCTTGAGATGCTACTGCTTTTCTTAAGCGGGCCGTTTGTAAATACAAAGACATAATGGTCTATTTGCAGTTGCAGTTCCAGAATCTCTGAATGAGGGATTAAGAAAGGTGTGTGATTAGACAAGAGGACCAGAGACCTTGACCTGAATCCATTTTTCTTTTTTTATGTAGAGAATACTATTTTTATTTATACTATTTATTTTACTGGAATTGTTCAGGATAGTGATGAAGATTATTGGGAAGATAAAGACCCTTTAAGGTACCTCATATCAGCTTGATTTTTCCAAAAAGCAAACACAAGGATGGAAATATAATGTGCAAGAGATTTATGGGAAAATGATAAATTAGAGGGAAAAGGATAGCAAGATGAGCCTGTAGAGTGAAGCAGGTCTAGAAGTTGAGGCAAGAAAGGGGGTAGGAAAGATGATGGAGTAGGAAGATCTTTAGACTGAAACAGAGTTACGAAAATGCTTCATGTAGGTAGGTCTTTGGAGCATCTTCAAATCCAAGTTTCAATTAGTGCAGTCATGCATCCCACAGGAATGATGTAATCATTGTCTGGGGTAGTCCACAGGAAGTATAACCTCAGGGCACCAACGTGGGGGTATATCCAGAGGGGTGGAAGCTGGGCCTGTCAGTGGAGTACACACTTTAGAGTACACTCTCTTGAAGGAGATCTGAGAAACACTTTTCTATGGTGGCCACATACCCCCTCTTTCAGGTACACTCTTTCTCACTGGCAAGAAACACTCTGCTATTCTAGTAACTTTTAATCATTGATTAGATTAGTGAGATTATTTTAAATTTTACTTGACATTTTAATATTATGTATATTTCATATTCTTTAAATGAACAGCTATTAGTTTTATGAAAAAATTGTATTTTATAAAGTGGTATTTCTAAAATTATTATAGATTTCCAGGTATTCTATATGTTGAAATTATTCCTTACTCTTCCTAAAGTGTCATGTAGGAAATCATTTGCTTAATGTTTCAAAGAAAGGCAAATATGTAAACATGTAATATACATCTGATGTAAAGCAGGCATCTCTTTCCATTTTCAATATGGTTGTTTACAGAGCAATAATCATTTTAAAAGTTGATATACATGTATATTGGTATATTGCTTTTGTATTTTATGATTAATTTAGGTTGTCTACCTGATAAAGCATTTCTTGAGATTATGAGCTTTGTTGTTTTATATATACTAATGACGGCATATTGTGCAAACTAAGTACATAACCATATGTATATATTTTAGACTTACATAGAACTTATTTTGGAGATTCTTATTATTTTCAGAATATAGTAAGACCCTATCAGAGTTGAACAAATTATATCTTTTTAGAGCATTTTTTCAAGTATCATATTTTGAAGCTTTCATTTATAAATATGTACTAAAAATCTCAAACACAAAATTGTTATTTTATTTGCTCTAAATTTACCTAATAAAAAAGTAAATGAAATACTTATTGTTTTATTTTTGTTTTTCTACTCAGCAAGCAAAACCTTTAACTACTGTTAAGAGAATTCTCCTCTGTACATAATCTTGCAATTTCAATGGGGGCAAATACGTCTGTTTTCAGTTTAGTACCTACAAGAGGCTAGGATTTCTAGACTTGTTACTATTCACTCAGAGCCCCAAAAATGTAAACTATACATGGTCAACCAAATGCTCTTAACTGGATCCTTGAATGCAGAATAAGTGAAGGGGTAATTAGTATTCACTCATGATGTCACAATAATGATGTTGACAGGGTCCTGCAGCTTCTGTAGCATCATAACTAGACCTACTGATAAAATGCAATTGTTGTATCTCTTTTTAAAATCATCAGTTTCTCATTTATTAACACTGATATTCTATATATAAGTGTTCAACATTCTTTCAAATACATTTCCCCTTTTTTCTTAATGGTTCATTCCATCATCATTTTTTGTTCAATACCAAGGATTCAGATCGATACCAATGATGCATAAAGGCAACAAATCTTCCAGAAAGAAGTAAATCTGTGTTTAACTGTAAAACTCAGCTGAGGAATAAGGATTTAGATGTCATACTAAAATTATAAGATGGAAATCTGGCAATTCATGTAAAATAATGCTGAAATAGCTAATTAAAAGATTATCTATGATAATCTTTTAGCATCAAATATCTATAGAAGTCAAAGCTTTAGGAAAATATATCTATCTTGTAATAATTTAAATAACATGATGAATTCTATGATCATGGGCAAGTATGGATATCTTTGAATTAAGAAGAAAATAACTGACCATAACAAATACCTAGGGTGAAATTAAAGGGCTTTCTATAAACATACTTAGATTCCCTGATCTCTTTTAGTTATAGGGCTAAGATAGCTAAGAACAAACCTTTATTTTTTTTAAGCTTTACTGATGTATAGATGATTTACAAGGTTTTGATCATTTCTGCTGTATAACCTGTACATTTGATGAGGCACTGCCAAATTACAATTTCAGAAGAATATTTCTTTATACCTGTTGCTATAAGGAAAAGTCAGATAAAGTTAGGTAAGGAGAATTGAAATTGGAGTGTCTGATACCAGTGGGACAATGTGAGTTCACTAACGCCCTATCTAATACTGAGCCTTGCTTGACCACTAAAGTCTCTTCTCTTTCATATATTGAGATTTCCATCCATGCTTAAAATTTTTCCTTTTTTTTTGCCCCAGGGAATTCTGTTCCAAAAACAATAAAGTTTTACTCATGGTTCCCTACGCTGTCTTCAGAACCATAAATAATCAAGTCCAAGTGTGTCCCAAGGAGGAAAAACAAAACAAACATAAAGCAGGTTCTCTAGGTGCATGTGAGATATGAGAATTCTCTATTAATGTTGGAGAAATATAGTTACACTCATCAAGGTTTCAAAGTGCTATGGATAATGGATAGTTTTCATTCTAATAGTTTGTATATAAGCAGAGGATTGTCTCAAAGATGGTCCTCACTAAAAAATATTAGATCCTCAAATGTCCTTGCAATTGTATAGAAACAGAAGTCAAAATATTTGGGGAGTTAAATATACTAAGTGAATTTAGCTTGTGTTCAGCTCATGCCACTTCTATTTAAAATACACAATGGGTAAAGAAATCAATCACTCAGGGCTTGAGAGGACAACTAGAATCGTTGAAAATTACTTTAGTCATAATATGAAATGCTATAGTTTAAATGATTGAGTGCTTTCACTTCAATGGGATGGTAAAAGATACAGAGTAGAAAAAATAATCCACTGATATTTTTATCCAGTGATATTCTGTTGTCAGAGGCCATGCGACTCTAGTTACCACATTGGAATAGGGATGATGGAAAAAATCATGATCTGACCTAGAGGGGATTTCGATGGTGGATATTTAATCATATATTTCTATGTTATATTAAATCGTGCACTTTGTTCCCATGCTATATTAAATTGTGCACTTTGTTCCCATATCTGCAAATTTTATTTTTCCCTTATTTGCACTCTTTCTGTAGTCATATAACCGTGCTTTCCTCTGCTACTACTATAGTTACACATTGAAACATTCATAACAAATAATCCTGGTCTATTACTTGAAGGTACAAATTTAGAGATTCTGGCTTCTTCACTAACTGTTCTAAGCCCCTCATCTCCTGGCCAAGGGCTTCTTCTCCTTTGATGTGAAGATACAAAACAACGCATAACCTTACTTGAAATCACCCTTGTATGACCAAAAATGGAAAGGAGATAAAACTGCATGGAGCAATATTTGATCAGTGAGAAACTGAAGTGGATAAATTACCTTAATGGACAACCCTGTGATGCAGTTTATATGTCTTCCTGAATGACACCATCAGATTAAATAGTCAGTTGGACATCTCAGCAGCAAATTGTGATGGAACTTTGCAAAGGTTTTCCTGCCTTTATCACTTTACTTTTTTGTCCTCTACAACACTCATTGAATTATACTCCCTAATAAATTAATAACATGCACATTGTCTGTTTCATACTTTTTTTTTTGAGGCTAGATTACTCAAGTTGTACCTTAAATAGAAATGGTATTCTGGAGCTACAAATTGATCTGATGGCACTAGGGACTCCTTTGCTGGTAGAAAATATGAGATAATAACATCAGCAGCAGTTGTGACAAAAGCAGTGGCATAAAATTACTAAAGTCATTCTTTTTGGTTTATCAGAATTAGGTGTAGTGGGAACATAAGAAGCTGGAATATGGGAATTCCCCTTGTGGCTCACTGGTAACAAACCCGACTACTATCCATGAGGATGAGGGTTCAATCCTTGGTCTCACTCAGTAGGTTAAGGATCTGGCACTGCTGTGAGCTATAGTGTGGGTCAGAGATGTGGCTTGGATCCTGCATTGCTGTGGCTGTGGCTTCAGTCAGCAACTTCAGCTTTGATTAGACCTCTAGCCTGAGAACTTCCATATGGCGTGGATATGGTCCTAAAAAAATGAACAAACAGAAAAAGCAGGAAAAGATATTGGAATATGGTGGCTATGACATTAAATGGTCCTTGGCAAATTATATTATTGGGGTAGTCATCTTTATTTTAAATCCATTGATAACCTCGAAACACATAATGATATATAATTAGGGAAGCCAACTATCAATTCAAGGCACAGAGACACTGGCAGATACAGGGAAGCCCAGATTCAAAATTTACCTGTAATTTTAATGGTGCCATATCTGAAAGAACAGCTAATGTCACAGAAATTGTAGGGTCCTGAAAAACAGGATGGAGCATCTGGATAGATGAACTTGAGATTGATTACCCTTAGGCTCTGCTTGCATTACCCTCATGGCCTTGATTATCAAAGAGATGGTATCATCTCTTCACAGCCTGATACCAAAGAAATTGTAAAAACTAGGGGCAAAATGTGAAGGTGGATCTTGAGACTACTGGTCTGTGAGGATAGAATACAAGATTAGATATGGGCACTCAACTCATCCTACAAAGGAGAGTCTATTATAATAGTACATAGCAATAGATCTTTCTAAAGATTACAGTATATAAATATATTTTCCTGGTTCTTTTCCAAAAGGTCCCAAGGTCATTTCCTGTATCTCCTACAAATACATCAATTTCGCACAGAACATCTACTGAACACTGGCAAAAGAACTCAGACTCCTGTAAAGAGCAAGAAATCCTTCATATAAATGAGTAGAACAAAAGGAAAAAGAGAGAGAGAGGAGAGGAAAAAAAGGAATCATGACAGGACCAGCACTCCTGAGAGAGAGCTATGAAAGAGGAAAGGAATCTGCAACCTGTGAGGCCACTTAACTGACAGAGAGCTCATCCAGAATGGAGGGGGTGCCTCAAAGCCTCTGAGAAAAGCACAGCAGCCTGTCAGAAGAAGACAAATCTTAGAGAGAGTTGCACAGACCATCAGTACCTCCACCAGGTGCACCAGTGCCCGAGACACTGAGGTGAGGGTTGAGTGCTGAGACTTGGGCAATGGAATATACAAAAAATATAAGCAAAATGAAGAGGGAGATGAGCCATTCCCAGTTAAAAGAATAGGAGAATTCCCCTGAAGGAGCAAACAATGAAACATACATCTGCAGTCCAACAGACACTTGAGTTCCAAAAGGATGTAATGAAAATCCTGAAGATATTAAGAATGGATATCAATGTAAACACAGATTTCTTTCAAAAGAAACTGGAAACTATAAGGCAGATCCAAGAAAAAATAGAAAATTCATTTTCAGAAATGAAAGATAAGTTAAAGAAATTGAACAGCAATGAACAGTATAGAGGAACGAGTTAGTGACTTGGAAGACATAATAATGAAAATCACCCAATCAGGACAGCACATAGAAAGCCAAATTAAAAAAAAAAAAAAGAAAGTAACATAAGAGATATATGGTATGATATAAAGCATGCTGATACCCTCATAATAGGGATTCCAGAAGGAAAAGAAGAAGAAGATTGAAAATATATTCGAAGACATTATGGCTGAAAACTTGCAAATCTAAAAAAGGAACCAGATATCCAGACATAGAAAGCACAGAAGGCCCTGAGCAAGTTGAACCCAAACAAAGCTACAATATATATTATCATTAAAGTTGCAAGAGTTAAAGATAAGGAAAGTATTGTAAAGGCAGCAAGAGAAAAGGAGTTAATTAAAAGGAACCCCCATAAGGCTATCTGCTGAATTATCTACAGAAATGCTACAGGCCAGAGTAGAGTAACAAGACATATTCAAATCTAAAAGAGAAAAAACTGAAATTTAGAATATTCTACCAACAATATTAAAATAGAAGGAGAAATAAACAATCTCTTGCAGAGTTCCCATTGTGGCTCAGTGGTTAATGAATCCAACTAGGAACCATGAGGTTGTGGGTTCGATCCCTGGCCTTGCTCAGTGGGTTGAGGATCTGGCATTGCCGTGAGCTGTGGTGTAGGTCGCAGATGTGGCTCGGATCCCGCGTTGCTGTGGCTCTGCCTAGGCCGGCAGCTACAGCTCCAATGAGACCCCGAGCCTGGGAACCTCCATATGCCACAGGTGTGGCCCTAGAAAAGACAGAAAAAAAAATTCTCAATCAAAAACTAAAAGAAAACAGCAATTCTAAACCCATTCTAAATGAAATATTGAAACGTCTCCTCTAAATAGGAAAGAAATAAGAATATTTAGGATGGAGGAAACCACAATTGGAAAGTAATCATGTAAATAAGTCAGTATCCAGATAAAAAAAAAAAAAAATCTATGTGTGAAAGATGTTTGGAAGTGATGATAAACACAAGGAACAGCAAAAGCATAAACGTGAAGATGTAAAAGAGGACATCAAGGAATTCCCTTTGTGGTTCAGCAGTAACAACCCTGACTAGTATCCACGAGGATGTTGGTTTGATCCCTGGCCTTGCTCAGTGGGTTAAAGATCCAGAGTTGCCGAAAGCTGCAATGTAGGTCACAAACATGGCTTGGATCAGGCATTATGCAGGCCAGCAGCTTTAGCTCTGATTAGACTGCTATCCTAAGACAAAGAAAAAAAAAATCAAAACCATAAAATGTGGGAAACGAAAGTAAGAAAAATTAGACTCTTTTAGAATGTGTTTGAGCCTATATAACTAACAGTCTAAAGCAAGCATATATAGAAAGTAGCTAACATACTTGAAAAACAGGACAACCATAAAAACTTCACAAAAACCTACAAGAAAAGGACACAAGCATAAAATAAAGGAATATAATCCAAGCAAAAAAAAAAAAAAAAAATGGAGAAACACATAATCAACTGGAAAACATGGTTTAACATGGCAATAAATACATATTTATCAACAATTGCATGGGAGTTCCCGTCGTGGAGCAGTGGTTAACGAATCCGACTAGGAACCATGAGGTTGCGGGTTCGATCCCTGCCTTTGCTCAGTGGGTTAACGATCTGGCGTTGCCGTGAGCTGTGGTGTAGGTCGCAGACACGGCTCGGATCCAGCGTTGCTGTGGCTCTGGCGTAGGCGGGTGGCTACAGCTCCTATTAGACCCCTAGCCTGGGAACCTCCATACGCCACGGGAGTGGCCCCAGAAAAGACAAAAAAAAAAAAAAAAGAGAGAGAGAAAAAAAAAGAAAAAACAATTGCCTTAAAAGTCAATGGACCGAATGCTCCAATCAAAAGACACAGAGTAGCAGATTGGATTAACAAAATAAGAGCCTACAATGTAATGCCTATAAGAGGCCAACCTTAGGGCAAAGGACACATATAACTTCAAAGTGAGGAGATGGAAAAAACAGTATTTCATGCAAATGGAAAGCCAGATTCACAATACTCACATCAGATACAACAGACTTTAAAACAAAGGCAGTAAAGATTAAAAAGGACATTATTCATTGAATAAAGTATAAATTCAAGAAGAGGATATTATACTCCTCAACATTTATACCCCAATATAGGAGCACCCAAATACATAAAAGAAATACTAATGCACATAATAGGAGAAACTGATGGGAATACAATAATAGTAGGAGATTTTAACAGCCCACTCACATCAATGGAAAGATCTTCTAGACAGAAAATCAATACAGTAACAGCGATCCTAAATAATACAACAGAACAGTTAGATTTAATTGATATTTTCAAGACATTACATTAAAAAATAGAGTACACAATCTTTTCAAGTGCACCTTGAACGTTCTGTAGGATTTATCACTTACTATGGCACAAAAGTAATCTCAACAAATTTATGAGTATAGAAATTATTTCAAGTATCTTCTCCGAGCACAATGGTATGTAATTATAAATCAACTACAGAAAAGCAATGACAAAAAAACCAGCTACATGGAAACTAAACAACACGCTACCAAAAAACCAATGGGTCAAATGAGACATCAAAAAGGAAATTAAAAAAATACTTTTGAGACAAATGACCATGGAAATACAACCATATGAAATCTATGGGATGCTGCAAAAGCAGTTCTTAGAGAGAAGTTCATAGCGATACAGACCTTCCTCAAAAAATAAGAAAAATCTCAAATCAACAAACTAATCTACCATCTAAAAGAATCAGAAAAACAAGAACAAGCAGAACCTAAAGGTATCAGAAGGAAGGAAATCATAAATATCAAAGAGGAAATCAATCAAATAAACATCAGAAATAGAAAAAAAAAATCAATAAAACCAAGAGCTGGTCCTTTGCCAGGATAAATGAAATTGGCAAACTGCTGGCCAGACTCACCAAGAAAAGAGAGAAAGAGAACCCAAATAAACAATAAGAAATGAAAAAGGAGAAATCTCAACTGATACCACAAAGAGAATACAGTCAACAATTATTTGCTAACAAATTTGAAAACCTAGAAGAAATGGATAAATTTCTAGAAACATAAAGTCCACCAAAATTGAATCAAGAAGAAATATATAATTTGAATGAACTGATGATTAGAAATGGAATTGAATATAATAATAATATTTTTTAAATGCCTACAAATAAAAGTCTAGGACCAGACGGCTTCACAAGCAAATTCTACCAAACTTACAAAGAACTTACACCAATCCTTCTTAGACTCTTTTGAAAGACTGAAGAGGGAACACACCCAATGACATTCTTTGAAACTACCACCACCCTAATTAAATACCAAAACTAGACAAAAATACTACCAAAAAAGAAAATTATAGTCCTATATTTTTGATGAATATAGATGCAAAAATTCTCAACAAAATTTTAGGAAACCAAATCCAAGAACATACAAAAAAGATCATGCACCATGACCAAGGGGATTCATCCCAAGTTCACAAGGATGGGCCAACATGTGTAAATCAATTAACATAATACACAACATTGACAAAATAAAAGTCAAAAACCACATGATTGTGCCACTAGATAAAGAAAAGCATTTGACAGATTTCAACATCCATTCATGATCTTACCAAAGTGGATCTAGAGGGAGCATATCTCAACAAAATAGAAGCCACTTATGACAAGCCCACAGCCCATATAACACTCAATGGAGAAAAGCCCTCCCATTAAAACCAACTGAGAGAAGCAAAGATCTTACAGGATCTTATAGGTCATCTTATGATCATGGGTGCCTCTAAACCAGGAGTTAGGAATTTATAGCCTGACGGCCAAAGCTGGTCAACTCCCTCTACTATAAATGAAGTTTTATTGGCACACAACCAAGAACGAAGAAATGGACTAGAATTTTTTGAAAAAATTAAAATATTGAGAAGATAAATTGTCATTTTTTAAATGAAATTATTTCTTAAAACACACAAAGGAAGCAATAAATTTATGAAAATCAGTAATAAATTAGGCAGGACAACAGAATAAGTTTTTTAAATCAATACCTTGCCTACAGGCCAGCATTAAATGATTGATGTTTAAATATAATTTTGTTGAATAGACTATTTTTTTCCTAAGTTGCAATGTTTGGGGGCTACTTTAACTTTTCTTTATTAATGCTGCTTCCTTGGATATTTAATTTTCTGTTTGTGAATTTCCTTAATGATGCTTACTTTCATCAAATATTTGGGGATTCTTTGTTTTTGCTTTATTTTCTCTTGGTAATCCTGTTACCATTAGCATACTCTGATCAGGGACATTCAGGCATCTGAGATATAGAAGGAAGATATGACATTCATTATTCTATATGCCTTTTCTAAGTCTTAAAGTATCTTACCCTTTTGGAGTTTCTATTATTCTGGCCTAGGAATGAATATCATTGCACTCTGATGTTCATCCCAAGTGGAAGAGGTGAAAGAGTATTATTTTCCCAGCTGTTCTAAATTAAGTAATTATATTTTAAATCTCCTCACAATTTGTATTAGTAGAGTCTAAACTTGTACCACTGACAAATCCTCTGTAGTCCTTTCCCATTAGTGCTCTTGGCTATGATTTCTTCTGCTCTTGTTTCCCCATCAAGTAATTCACATCTGCTTCCTCATTTTTAATGAGTATTTGGGAAAAAACATTTTTCTAATGTTCCTCTTTCTTATTTTTCAGCACTACTGTGTTATATTTCATATTTTTTCTATTTTCAAAAGATTGAGTTGATCGATCAATACCATCAACACTAGTGTCAACATCATCTTATCTCTCCAGAGTACACAATATATCTATAAATTATTTGGCAAAATTTACAGTCTTTTAGTCACAAAATGACCAATAAAATATCCTTAAAATAAGCTATATATAAGCACATATTATATATGAATGTTTGTGACATTATTAGAAATCACACATTCAAAGATAATCTGTCCATTTATAGACACCACAAATGCATATAGTCATATTTGCATATACAGACATATGCATGTGTGTACACATACACATATACCTATGGGTACAAAATTATGCATCCAGATATGCTCATGCATGTATATGTTTTCATGTGTTTCTGTGTATATATATAATTTACTGCATACATAATTATACAAACACAAAGATATCAGGAGATACACATATTCCTCTCCATACACATACATACATGTGTGCATATACAAAGATATACAGAAACATGCATGTGTATGCCTGTTTATGTGTGCACGCATATAAACGTACATATGTACACTGGATATACACAGTCAATTCATGTATATGTATATACATATTTCCATATATCTGCACATGTGTATACACATGTACATATGAATTCATGTTTGTGTATGTATGTATAAACACACATATGTATATAGATGCTGTGAAATAAAGTTACACACAAAATCTCAAATAGCTACCTTACTGGAAAATACATTTATGACTATGTATATTTTTAATATTGTTCCAGGGCTATACATATGTCTCCTTGATATCATTTAAATGGTTATTTGCTATTATATCATATACTTGTCTAATAATTTATAGAGTTAAATTTCTATTTTTAAACATTCACGTTATTTCTAGTTTTTCACTACAATATATGATCTCCTTAAAAGGCTGGGCCCTGCAGTCACATTACATGGAGCATCAGCAGCAGCAGTTGCTGTTCTTGTAATAACAATGCCCTCAGGATTTAATAAGTAAGATAAGCAAAGCCCACAGTGGCTTGTGTTTAGTAAACACACAATCATTTTATGTATTACTACACTATTTTTGTTATACAAGAATATAGATATATGATATTACTATAAATAAAGATAGAGCATATTAATATAAATACATATTTTTGCCCTTGTGACTTGTTATTTCTCTACAACCAATAGAGTTTGAAGATCTAGTATGATTTAACACTTTATAGATCTTGCCAAATTTTCTTCCAGGAAAAACTGTATTAATACATAATTCTATTCATAAGTAACTGCCCATTCATTTATGTACATAATTATCATTTTTATTGGTCTGAATAGTTATAAGTACATAATTATCATTTTTCCTGGTCTGAATAGTTGTAAGTAGCATAAACTGAAACACATATGATAATTTCTGTTTGAAAAGATTTAAGAATAGAAATACCTTAATTTTAACCAAATGCAAATGATTTCAATCAAAAGGCCAGGAATCTGATAGGCAAAATAAAGTCTCAAATGGTAACTGTGTAAGGTACTGTAGTCTGTATGTGGTGCTCATTGTTTTCTTGGCTTTACTTTCCCTCAAGTTCATTTCCTTAAAATAAAGGGACTAAATACCACATTTCATAACTTCTGTGAACCAACCTGAATACTTTCCCCCACAATTCACCCTAACTTCAACTTCCTCAATTTAAAATCCCAATGCAAGAAGCAACCTGGTTGTTTTCCTGCTGAATCTGTTTTATTTCCTCACTTCCTAAGAAGAATGACCATGAGGTTTTTTTATGCTGTATTAGAAATTACAGTCTCTATGAGAAATCTGCACATTATCACTATGGCATGCTATAGAAGAGAAAGAACATGAGACGCTGTCCATCCTTAGCTAAGTAAACAAATAGTAACGACACAGTTAAAGGGGAATGATCATGAGTGTTTTCACAAAACTAGGTAAAAGTATTTGAATTACACAGTAGCAGTGGACTTTAATAACTCTTCTGGGCTACCAGTGTGACTATATTTCAGAAAATAAAGAACAAAGAAAACTATAAGAGAATACTCAGACTTTAGTTAAGATTTCAGGGAGGGCAGGAGTTCATATATCCAGGACCCTAGAAAATGTTTGTCTTCAATTATGAAAAATCAAATTGTGATTTGTTATCTCAAAACAAAGCATCTCATATATTGATTATAGATTTAAAAAAAAACTGAGCAAAGCATATATAAATAAGTGCAGCTTCCTAAAGTCAAAATTAAGATGTATAAATGAAAATAATTTTACAGAAAATGGTGATTTATTTTAATTTATTAATTATTTTAGTAAGATAAAAATTCCTCACCTAAGAGACTTAGAATAGCTAACTTTAAACGATTAAAATGTTTAAATGAAACATACTATGTAAAGGGTTTAACGGAGAAAAACAAATGATGTTTTCTTTTTAAATGTTTTCTTACTCAATTTTCTGAATAAACAAGTAAAATGTTGACATGTATATTTATTTTACTCTGAGGAAATGAGGAATTGAAAATTTTGATGGATATATTATGAGCCCATTCAGTGAATCATTTTTGAAGAAATGTTATGGCATCAATTCATATAACTCAAGTATTGCCTTTGGGCTTAAACTGATTAGAATTGAGGCAATGCTATGAATAATGACTTGGTAACATCTGGTATGTAAAAAATAAAGAATTCTACTGCTTTTCTAATTCTCACATTTTTCTTATTCCACACAGAATTTATAAAAAAGCCCAGCCTCTCTATTAAATATTTACCTGAATTGTTTCATATAATTTTAAATCAGTTATATGTATGTGTGTATGTATATATATACATACACACACAAACACACATACACACACACACACATACACACACACACATAATTTCTAAAGAGTTTCATTTGACAGAGTCAGAGAAAGTTTATATAATACTGTACACACAGGGATACACAGAACAAGTAAGAAGTCACTTAAACTTAGGTCTGTCTGACTCCAGAGCCCAAGTCCCTACACAGTAACATAATTCTTATACATAAACACTCAGATCTTCATGCTCTTTAGAGTCGGTCAAATTCAGCCTTCATCTCATACACTGCAGAACAGTTTCTTTAGTATATCCATCATCTGGATTTCATTGAGTTCCTCATAGAAGATTTTCACTGGGTCCCTCTTAGAAGATTTTAAAACAAGTCATCATTTAGATTATAAACTTGCTTATTTATAACCTGCTTATAAACTGGAAAATTGATTTTTTTCAGTTTTTAAATAGTATTTAAGTTTTCTCATGGAAATTTCAGGGAGAGATCACAATATGGAGAGCTAGCCAGATCTAGCTGATAGCTTCTTTAGAAAACAGTCATCCTTTCATATTCAAATGCAACATTTTATGAAGATCTTACATAGTAATAAAATAATTATTTAACATTTTTAACTGTAGACTGTGCCACAATGAAAATGCTAAGGGTGAACTAAGGTTCCCTGATAATTTTACTTTTGGATTGCATTGATACAGTTTATCCATAGAACTGCATAGACATAAAAAGTTACTTTTTTTTTTTTTTTTTTTTTTGTCTTTTGTCTTTCTTTTTGTTGTTGTTGCTATTTCTTGGGCCACTCCCGCGGCATATGGAGGTTCCCAGGCTAGGGTTCTAATTGGAGCTGTAGACCCTGGCCTATACCACAGCCACAGCAACGCAGGATCCGAGCCGCGTCTGCGACCTACACCACAGCTCACGGCAACGCCGGATCGTTAACCCACTGAGCAAGGGCAGGGACCGAACCCGCAACCTCATGGTTCCTAGTCGGATTCATTAACCACTGTGCCACGACGGGAACTCCCAAAGTTACTTATTAATTTAAAATTGAAAATGTTCTCTCCACCTTTTCAGAAAATGGTGATTCTGATTTACAACACATAGAATTTTAAATTTTAAAAATTACTTTAAATCATTTTCCTAGGGTAAACACATTATAAAACAATATGTTTAGAATTATTCTACATGAAAACTCTTATGGTACAAGTTTTGGAGTGAAATAGAATTGGGTTTAGCTATTGCCTCTGTCTTTAACTACAGTTGCAACTTAGAGCAACTTTTGTATCCAATTTTTTAAACAACAACAAACAAAATAAAAAAAAATTCCTTCTCTGATTTCTCCCAGCCCTTACCTCCTATCTCTCTCAACCACCAACCTGTTGAGAGCCATCTATCTTATTGCAAATGACAATATTTCGTTCTCTTTTATGGCTGAATAACATTCCATTGTGTGTGTGTGTGTGTGTGTGTATATACATGCATACACAATGGAATGTGTATATATATGTGTATATGCATATACAAGGGAATGTTATATATATATATATACACACATATATATGTGTGTATATATATATCTATATACTTAAAATATATATTTAAGTATATATATGTGTGTGTATATATATATAAATATCTCACAATTTCTTTATCCATGCAACTATTTTTATGGCTAAATTACATTCCATTGTGTATATACATACATTTCTACACACACACACATATACACATGCAATGGAATGTTTTAGATATATATAAAACAATTTCTTTATCCATGCACCCATTCATGGACACTTAGGTTTTTCAATATCTTGGCTATTGTAAATAATGCTACAATGAACATGGAGTGAATATGTATTTTTGAATTACTGTTTTACACACTTTCTTTGATTAAACACCCAGAAGGAATTTGTTCAGCATATGGTAGCTCTCTTTTTAATTTTTTCAAGAATCTCCATGTTGTTTTTAATAGTGGCCACACCAATTTACAGTCACACTACCAGTAGTCTTGGGGGGTTTTCTTTTATACATATCTTCATCAAGCACTTGATATTTCTAGTCTTTTTAATAATATTCATTCTGAAAGGTGTGAAGTGTTATTATAGTTTTGAATTGCATTTCCCTGATGATTAATAATGTAGAGGTTTTTTTGGGTTTTTTTGGTTTTGTGTTTTTGTTTTTGTTTTTTGGTGGCTGCTGTGACATGTGGGAGTTTCCAGGCCAGGGATTAAACCTGCACCACAGCAGCAGCCTGAGCCATAGCTGCATCAATGCCAGATTCTTAACCCACTGCACCACCCAGGAACTTCCAATGTAGAGTATATTTTTATGTACTTGTTGGCCATCTGTATATCTTCTTTGGAAAAAGGTCTATTCAGCTACTGTATTCACTTTTTAATTGCTATTTTATTTAATTGTATGCGTTCTTTATAAATTTTGGATATTAAGCCCTTATCAAATATATGATTTGCAAATATTTGCTCCCTTTCAGTAGGTTGCCTTTTCATTTTCTCAATAGTTTTCTTTGCTTTGCAGAAGCTTTCTGGAGTCTCCTTCATAAGGGTGCTAATCCTACTCATGAGGGATCTGCCCTCATAACCTAAGCATCTCCCAAAGATCCTCACCTACAAATACTATCACACTGGGGATTAGGTTTCAACATGTGAATATGGCAAGAGTGGGCACACATTCATTCCACAGTATTCTGCCCCTTCTCCTCCAGATCCATGACCACCTTGCATGCAATAAGATAAGTGCTGACCAATATTCTAAACTAGAGTAATTTAGTTTAGAATTTAGAGGATGGGGAAACTGGATGAATTACTCTGGGTAACCTATGAATACATCTGGAGAGAGTGGATTTCTATGTGAGGTCACATGTCTACTGGAGGATAATTCCCTACTGTTGGGATTTGATGGGTGTAAGAACTAAATATAGACATACACTTCAATGTATGCAATATAAAAAATACAGAGTTGTTATATCAAGCTGAAGAAGAAAACTGCAAACTCTCTTTTTGAAGAGTGGCAGTTTGAATTTTTGTTCGGTGATTTATTTTTAGCTTGGATTTTGCCCCATACATTAATGATTCAGGTTTCAGCAGATATTTGAACAGTTTATTCACAGTAATTGGATTCCCTCTCTCTGGTAATTTCACTTTTCTATGATTTCCTGCTTCAATATTCAGTAGCTTTAGTTTCCCTGAATTTTATCCTCTGGATTGTTAAGCCACTAAAACCTCAGGTTGTCCTTTGAATTTTCACTGCCTCACAGGGCACACAGATAGGGACCTATTATTAGGCTAAAATCCTGAAACCTACCCAATGCTGTATTTTCCTTACAATTGTCAACTCTCTTCCGGTTTCTGCCTCCTTTGTTCATTTTCCAGGGCTTTCAAGTAGGTTTTATGTTTTGTTTTTTTTAGAATTTATGGTTATTACTTTTGGGAGGATTGATCTGATAGGATCCTTAGCCACAATGCAAGTGGAATCTCAGACTACTGTTTTAATATTAAAATATGGGAGTTCCCATGATGGCTCAGTGGTTAATGAACCCAACTAAGATCCATGAGGATGCGGGTTCAATCCCTGGCCTTTCTCAGAGGATTAATGATCCAGTGTTGACATGAGCTGTGGTATAGATTGCAGACTCAGCTTGGATCCTATGTTGCTGTGGCTGTAGTGTAAGTCAGCAGCTGTAGCTCCGATTCGACCCCTAGACTGGGAACTTTCATGTGCCATGGGTGTGGCCCTGAAAAGACAAAAGACAAAAAAAAAAATATGTTCACTATTGTACATGATGACAATTTTGTTATCCATCATTTGAGAAAGCACATGAAGTAAATGGTTGTTTAAATCTTGTAAACTTAACAAATGTTTAGATGTATATAATCACTATATATATACACTTTAAAGATACTAGGCCTAGGATATATTATTTGATGTATGTGAAATGAGTTTGGTACCTCATAGGTATCTTTAGATAACATTGGAAAATATTCACTCAACTGATATCTTGAGTCAATTTCCACAGTAAAACCTAACAGTTTGGGAATTGCTGTTTGCTGTTATTATCTTCATCCTCTTTATGATTCTTTTCAGTTGTTTTAAATGAGGAGAAGCAATAGGCAGAGGTCTATTTTGCAATAAGACAGATATTTTCGATGCTCTAAGAATTAAGCCTGAGAACTCTTTCTTCTTAATTTATCTATGGTTTCTTTTTGTCTTCGAATTAGCACTATAAAACAATTTTAGCTTTAATTATATTAATGAATTACTACATTTACATTTTGAGTGGCACTTGTCATTCTATTGTTTGTTTTAGCATTTACTGATATTTTATAAAATGGACAGCTAATATTTCAGTCATTTTAATAACAAATTTATTATATATAGTCTTAGTTTAAATACATATCAACTTTATGCCTAGCTGGATAATTGTGGCAAATTTTTCTATAGTCCTAGCCATAAAACAATGTGGGAAAAATACAGTATTTTATAAAATCTGGTCACCACATCTATACATCTGGTAGAAAGTCTGGCTTGTTTTCCAGTATTACCATACTTCTATAAAGTCCTTCTAGCTAAAAAATAAAAATCACAAGCTTCTGAACCTGAGAGATTTGAGTTCAAAACCTGGTTTTTCCATTAACAAGATGTTTTACTTTCTGGATATAATTAATCTTTCTGAAGTTGAGGGAAATGTATCTAATATTTATTGAGGTATCACAGTTTACTAGAATTTTTATGCTATTTTGTTTAATTATAGAAACAAATACAAATATTAAATGCATTATTTACCTGAACATAAGAAGCATTAAATTATCTGTCCTTACAAATATCATATGTGGAAAGTTTGAACATTGAACTCAATTAGTTCTATCCAAAATAAATAGCATTCTATATAAACTATACCATTTTGAGAACAAAAAAAGAATTAAAATAATTTTAGTCTAAAAATGTATGGGAGATTATCCAGTGAGTTCAGATTCTTATCAAACGTTTGATTGTTGTTCCAGGTGCCCCAGTGTCAGTATATAATGAATTGTGGATAATGACAAAACTTTTGTTGGCCAAATAAAGAAAAAATAGAAAAAAAGTAGAAAATAATATAACAGATTTCCATAGAATCAGCAATTCTTCCTTCTTAGTCTTAGGTCAAATTATTAGATATTTATGGGAAAAAATACACACTCTACTTTTAAAAGTACACAGTAAAACTAGAAATATAATGTGTGTGATGGTTTTGTATTCTATGGCTGCTAATTAGGCAATAAAACCTGGAAATTGAGATCAGGTGTCCTAAGGATTATTTGTTTGAATGAGGAAGAAATTTTAAAAATCCAAGCATGAGAAGTAGTTGGAAAACTATTGTAAGCATTATAAAAACATTATTATTATTTTTTTGACTTAACTGCAACATGTGGAAATTCCTAGGAATTCAAACCTATGTCACAGCAATGAACCAAACCACTGCAGTGACAACACCAGATCCTTAACCTGTGGTGCCACAAGGGAACTCCTACTGCTATATTATTATTTAGGTACACTGAGGAAAAAAAACATCTAGTGATGATCCTAAGGTGCAAAAGAGAGTAAAATGACTTGATTTGTTCCCCATTCTTCTACACAAATTCTGGAATCCAACCCTAGACTGGGATTTCATGTAGAGAGGTAGGCAGAAGCACATAAAGTCCTGACTGACTACAAATTATAAGGCTGTGATTTTCTTTGAAACAACAGAGCAAAGAGTCTTAAGATGACAGAAAATAGGCATGCTCATTGTAATGAGGTTGCCACTGCTATCTCTGGGATTTAACTTATTTTTTTCTAAATTGGTTTGGTAGATACCAGATGTGTTATCCTTTCTTTTTTCTATCTTTATTGCAGTAGTAAAATTGTTGTTTGACATACACTGTGAAAGGATCCCTCCCAAATGGAGTCAATAACACATCTATCACCTCTGGAACAATTTTTTTATATGACAATCAAGAGACAGCAGAGGATAAAGTGAATTAAGTCTTTATATGTTAAATTGAATCACACATAACTTGGAGAATTTGCTATGCAGTATTTGCAAATTGAATCTGGCTTTTTAAAAAAAAAAAAAATCTGATACCATATCTGGTGTATAGCTCTGGATAGTGACAGAAACATCATGGAGGCACATGCGCACTCTCCCTGCCCCCCACATATCTCTTTTGATTTAAAGGAAATAATTTGAAAATTAACCAGTCAGCCATTTTGAGACAGTCATAAAACCTATTTTTTTTTTAAATCTAGTCAGCCTAAATCCAAAGGTTAAACCTCTTCTTTTAGTATATTTTTCTAAAGTAATATTATAAAGTCACAAAAACAAAAATACAAAAAAAGGAACAAATCTTAAGATTCAGCTCATCAGATTTTTACACAGTAAAAAGATCCATATAACCCCAATCCAAATGAAAAAATATAATATTATGAGCTCCACAGAAGCCCCCTATATACCCCCATCCACTTACTACCTCTACTTTTATTTATTTATTTTTTGCTTTTTAGGACAGCACCTTCAGCATATGGAATTTCCCAGGCTCGGTGTCCAATCGGGAGCTACAGCTGCTGGCCTACACCACAGGATCTGAACCACGTCTGCAACCCACATGAAGCTCATAGCCATGCCTGATCCTTAACCCAATGAGCAAGGCCAGGGATCAAACCTGCATCCTCATAGATAGTAGTCAGGTTCATTACTGCTGAGCCAGAAGGGGAACGCCTACCCTCTTCCAAAAGTAACCACTGTATCTTCATCATAGAAGGATAAATTTGGTTGATTTCATAGTTTATGTAAATAGTATCATAGTATGGACTCTCTTGTGTTAGGTCTCTTTTACTCAATATCATGTTTTAATATTCATGCTATTTTGTGAAGGAGTAAGTACTTTATTTCTAAAGATTGTCCCATTGAGTAAATACACCAGATTTTCTTTATGTATATCCATGAATATCTGGTTTGTTATCAGTTCTTGTTTATTAGACATGTATCATTAATAATCTTTACAAATCTGTCTTTGGGTACACATATGTGTACATTTTTGTTAGATTTTTCACTAGAAGTGGATTTTTTTGGCATAGGATATCTGTATCTATAAGTATCTTATTTATTTATTTATCAACCTATTATCGATCTACCTACCTACCTATTCGTCTCCTAATCATAATCAAATAGTTTCTAAAGTTGCTACAACAGTTTAACCTCCCACCAGCATAGAATGAGAGTTCCCAATATTCTTTAGCATCACCAGCTTGTGTTATGGTGATATTCCTGCATATTCTCAATGGTTTATGACTTTTACTTTTGTTGCCCAGAGTCTGCTTCAGACTGAAGGTGTTATTGAGGTTTTCTTCACATGTATTCATTTCTTTGGATCAAGACATGATCTTTTCATAATGGTTAAAAGGACCAAAGAGGTTCAGGATCTGTCATTGCTATGAGCTGTGGTGTAGGTTGTAGATGCAGCTCAGATCTGGCATTGCTATGGCTGTGACATAGGACAGCGGCTATAGCTCTGATTCGACCCCTAGCCTGGGAACCTCCACATGACGCAGGTGCAGCCCTAAACACACACACACACACACACACACACACACACACACACAGGACCACAATGGGAACAGAGAGAAACCTTTCAGTGCCTATTAAGCCTTTGGCTCAGAATTGGTACAGTGCCATTTCTGTCCACATTCTATTGGCAAAAGTAAGTCATTTAGGAAAGCCAGAAATCAATTGCCTAAAATGGCCAAAATGGCAGAGGAGAAAGATACTGAGCTCACTTCCTCTCACAAGCATTCTAAAATCAAAACTATCTACTGAATAACCATCAGTAAAAAAGATGGAACCACCAGAAAAGATCTTCTATAACTAAAGACATAAAGAGGGAACCAAAATAAGAAGGGTAAAGGGGTAGATTCATGATATAATCAAATTCCCTATCTCCTTGCTGGTCGACCCACAAACTGGAGAATAATTATATTGCAGAGGTTTTCCCACAGGGGTGAGAGTTCTGAGCCCCAAGTCAGTCTTTCCAGCCTGGTGGTCTGGCACAGGGAAGACTAGCCCCCAGAACATTTGGCATTGAACACCAGCAGGGCTTAAGTGCAGGAGCCCAAGGATTGGAGGAAATAGAGACTTCACTCTTAAAGGGCCAAAAGAAAATCTGTGCACTGGGACCCACAGCAAAAATAGTAATTTGATAGAACCTGGGCTGGACATACCTGATGGTTTTGGAGAGTTTCCTGGAGAAGAAGGGGAAGCTGCATCTTACCCTGGGGACATAAGTACTAGTGTTGGACATATCTGGGAACATTATGCTATATGAACACTGCTGATGCTGGCAAATGACATCTTGGCTCATTAGCACCAATATCTGAGCCAACCCAATAGATTGTAGGAGCCAGTGTTGAGATGCCTCTGGTCAAATAACTGGGAGGGGACACAGACCCATTTATCAGCTGACAGGCTGCCTAAAGTTTTCCTGAGCCCATAGCCAGCAACAAATACACCCTACACACAGCTCTGCCCATCAAAGGGTCAAGCTGCACCCACCAGTAGGTAGGCACTGGCCCCCTCTCATTAGGAAGCCTGCACAAGTCTCCCACCACAGGGCAGACACCAGAAGCAAAAAAACTATGATTTCTTAGCCTGCAGAAAAAGTCTTCCAATGAAGGCTAGATTCTTCCCTGGGACAAGCTGGCCAATGCAATCTCAGGACAATGTGCCCAACTGTGTCAGGAAAAGATTATCCCACATCAATGATCTGAAATGAGTTCTGGGATCCCTAGGTCCTGCAGTCAGACTCCAGGAAGCAGCTCTGCCTACCAGTAGTCTGGCATTAACCCCAAGACCTGGTTTCAACTGCCAGTGGATAAGCATTAGCCAAAGAGTCTTTGGGACACTAATTATGCCCACCAATCATCCAGTACCAGCCCTAGGAGCACCCTAGGGTTCTGCAACCAGCCACTCCCTGACCAGGCCCTGCTAAAGAGCAGCCAACAGCATTTACACAAAGAAAGGTCTGACAACTACCCTGACTCAGTGCCAAGCAAGCCTTCTAGACCACTCACATAGTCAGCCTGCCACAGTAGAAGGATTCACACAGTCCTCATAGGGAGAAACCCTAGAGCAAATAGCTTTGGTGATGAGAGGGAAGTACACTCCTGGGATACATAAAACATCTCCCACAGAAGGGCACTACTCCAAGGTTGAGAAACTTAACTAAACTACCATATACATAAACACACAAATAGAAAATCACACAAACTGAGACAGCAGAGGAATATATTCCAGATGGAGAATCAAGATAAAACCCCAGAAGAACTTGGTAAAATGGATATAGGCAATCTACCTACTGCTGCTGAACAGAAAGAACAAAAAGAATGAAAAGAAATGAGGAAATGAGGATAGCTTCAGAAACTTCTAGGACAACATCAAATGCACTAATATTGGCATTATAGGGGTTCTAGAAGGAAAAGAGAAAGAGAAAGGGCCTAAGAAAATTTTGAAAAGATAATAGCTGAAATGTTCCCTAACTTGGCAAAGGATACAGTCATTCAAGTCCAGGAGGAACAGAGAATCTCATACAGGATTAATCCAAAGAGGAATACACCAAGATACACTGTAATCAAAATGATAAAAATTAAAGACAGAAAATTAAAAATAGCAAGGTATAAACAACAAACAACATACAAAGGAACTCACAAAGGAACTCCCTTAAGCCTATTAGCCAATTTTTCAGTAGAAACTCCACAAGTCAGAAAGGAGTCACATTATATTTTTAATGTTATAAAAGGGAAAAACCTACAACAAGGAATACTCTACCCAGCAAGGCTCTTGTTCAATTTGATAAAGAAATCAAAAGCTTTACAGACAAGCAAAAGGTAAGAGAATTCTGCACCTCCAAAACAACTTTACAACAAATGTTAAAGGAGTCTCTTTAGGTGAAAAAGAAAAGGACAGAAATAGAAACAAGAACACTGCAGAATGAAAAGCACACTGGTTAAAAAAATTAAAAAAAAAAAAAACATGCAGCAAAGATAGGAATCATCAACACAGAAATTTAGTAGAGAGGTTAAAGACAAAAGTAGTAAAATCATCTGTGTCCACAATAAAGAGTTTAGCAACACAAAAGATAATTAGATGTAAAATATGATACCAAAAAAGGGAGGAGATTACAAATACAAGGCTTTTAAAATACATTTGAAATTGAGAGATCAGTAACTTAAAACAATCATGCATATATGTAGACTATTACACAAAAACCTGGTAATCACAATTCAAAAATCTGTCATAGATACACACACACACACACACACACACAAATAAAATGAAATTCAAAATAACGCTAAAGACATTCATAAAATCACAAGGGAAATGAACAAAAGAACAAAGTGGAAAAAAAGACCTACAAAAATGAATTTAAAGCAGTTAACAAAATGGCAATAAAAACATACATATTGGTAATTAAACTTAAAGGTAATCAGAATAAATGTTCCTAATGATACAGATTAGCTGAACAAATACAAAAACAAAACCTGTATATACACTTCAGATCTAGAAACACACACAGGCTGCATAGCAAGTGAATGAAAAAGTGTATTCCAAACAAATGACTATAAGCTGGAGTAGTAATACTTATATCAGACAAAATAATGTTTAAAATATAAACTGTTATATGAAACAAAGGAAGATACTAGCTAATGATCAAGACCAAAGGATCAATCCAAGCAGATATGAAAATTATAAATATATATGTACCAAATTTGGAGCATCTCAATATATAAGGCAAATATTAACAGACATAAAAGGAGAAATCAATAATAACACAATAATAGTAGGGAACTTTAACACCCCACCTATATTAATGGACAGATTATCCAGACGGAAAATCAATAAGGAAACCCAGGCTTTAAATGATGCATTAGACAAGATGGACTTAATATTTATATAGCATTCCATCTGAAAGCAGCAGAATAGACATTCCTTTCAAGTGCACACAGAACTTTCTCCAGGGAGGATCACATGCTGGACACAGAATAAGCCTTGGTAAATTTAAGAAAATTGACATCATATAAAACAACCTTTCCAACCATAACACTGTGAGACTAGAATTAAAATACAAGGGAAAAATTGCAAAAAACATGAACACATGGAAGTTAATAATATGTTATAAACGACCAATGAATCACTGAAGAAATCAAAGAGAGAAAAAAAATCTAGAAATAAATGAAAATAATAATATGATGATCCCAAACCCATGAAATGCAGCAAAAGCAGTTCAAAGCAGGAAGATTTTAGTGATATGCGCTTACCTGAGGCTACAAGAAAAATCTTAAATATACAACCTAACCTTACACCTGAAGCAACTAGAGAAAGAACCATCAAAACCCAAAGTTAGTGGAAGGAAAGAAATCATAAAGATCAGAGGAGAAATAAATTAGGAAGACAATAGAAAAAGTCAACAAAACAAAAATTTTTTTTTGAAAAGAAAAAAAATGATAAAGCTTTAGTTTGCCTCATCAAGAGAAAGATGGAGGGCCTACAAATCAATAAATTAGAAATGAAAAAGAAGTTACAACTGACATTACAAAAATACAGAAGTACAAAGGATCATAAACACTACTGCAGGAAACACTGTGCCAATAAAATGGACAACCTAGGAGAAATGGACAGATTCTTAGAAAGGTACAATCTTCCAAGACTGAACCAGGAAGAAATAGAAAATATGGATAGACAATATTCAAAATAACACAAATACTTATTGAAACTGTGAAAAAACTTTCAACAGGAGTTCCCACTTAGGTGGAACAGGATTGGTGGCATTTCTGCAATGACAAGATGAGAGTTCAATCCCTGGCCCAGCATAGTGGGTTAAAGGATCCAGCATTGCTACAGCTATGGCATAGTCACAACTGCAGCTTGGATCTGATCCCTGGGGGTGGGTGGACTCCATATGCCACAGGGAAGCCAAAAATGAAAACAAAAAAAACAAAACAAAATCTAAAAATCTTCCAACACATAAAAGTCCAGAACCAGATGGCTTCACAGGTGAATTCTATCAAACATTTTTTAAAGAAGAGTTAACATCTATCCTTGTGAAACTATTCCAAAATATTGCAGATGAAGGAACATATCCAAACTCATTCTATGAGGCTACCATCACCCTCATACCAAAATCAGACAAAGATATCACAAAAAAGGAAATTACAGGTCAATATCACTGATGAACATAGGTACAAAAAAATCAACAAAATACTAACACATCAAATTCAACAATATATTAAAGGGATCATGCACCAGGATCGAGTGATTAGGGATACAAGGATTTTTCAATATCCACAAATCAATTAGTGAGATACACCACATTAATAAAATATAAAAATCTTATGATTATCTTGATATATGCAGAAAACATTTTTGATACAATTCAAAATCCATTTATGAAAAAAAATCAGAGAGTAAGTACAGAGGGAACATACCTTGACATAACAAAAGCCATATATGACAAACTCACAGCCAACATCATACTCATGGTGAAAAGCTAAAAGCATTTATTCTAAGATTAGGAACAAGATGATTTATTCAACATAATTTTAGAAGTCCTAGCCATGGTAATCGGAGAAGAAAAATAAACAAAAGGGATCCAAACTAGAAATGAAGAACTAAAACTCATTGTTTGCAGATAAGATGATACTACACACAGAAAATCCTAAAGACACTGCCAGAAAAGTACTTAGAGATCATCAATGATGCTGGTAAACTTGCAGGATATGATACTAATATACAGAAGTCTCTTGCATCTCTATATACTAACAATGAAATAAACAAAAGAGAAATTAAGAAATAATCCCATTTACCTAGCATAAAGAATACTTAGGAAGAAACCTACCTAAGTAGGCAAAAACCTGTAATCCAAACACCAAAGAGTGTTGATGAAAGAAACTGACAACCACACAAACAGATGGACAGACAAAACATGTTCTTGGATTCTAAGAATCAATATGTTAAAATGACCTTATTACTCAAGGCAATCTACAGATTCAATGCAACCCTATCAAATAAATTACCAATGGTATTTTTTCACAGAACTGGAACAAAGAATTTTAAAATTGTATGGAAATACAAAAGAACTTGGAGAGCCAAAACATTCTGGAGAAAGAATGGGGCTGGAAGAATCATGTTCCCTGACTTCAGACTATACCATAAAGCTACAGTAATCAAAACATTACGGTACTAACAAAACAAAAAACAAAAACAGACACATAGATCAAAGAAAAGAATAGAAGGCCAATAAATAAACCCATATATTTACGATCAATTAATCTATGACAAAGAAGGCAAGGATATACAGTGGAGAAGAGACAATCTCTTCAATAAACTATGTTGGGAGCTAAATGTAAGAGAATGGAAGTAGAACATTCTCTAACACCATATAGAAAAATAAATACCAAATGGATTAAAGACCTAAATGTAAAAAGGCATTATAAAACTTCCATAGGAAAACAGGCAGAAAATTCTGACATAAATTCCATAAAATATTTTCAGATCCATCTCCTAAAGCAATGGAAGTAAAAGCCAAACAATGAAACCCATTTAAGCTTAAAATCTTTTACATAGCAAATCAAACCAAAAATAAAATAAAAATATATATACAAACACACAACCACTTCTTGTACATCTGAAACTAACATAACATTGTAAATCAATTATATTTCAATTTAAAAAAAAAACTAGGTAAAAAAAATCAATCAGTAGAGTTAGGCAATACTTTTTCTACTTTAATGCAAAGTCTGACAAAAATCAAATGGGAAGAATCATGGATAAATAATAGTAACACAGTGAGGATAGAAAAATCAGAATATTATTTTCATATTGCTCATTCTGATAGGAATATATTGATATCTCATTTTTAAGATACATTTTATTTATAAGTATTAACATTGATGATCAGTTTACTACTTATTTGACATTTCTGGATCTTCTTTTGGGAAGTGACTATAAAATCTTTTGCCCCTTTTCTAATTATACTATCATTCATTAATTGACCTAAAATGAAATATTCTGGATATGAGTCTTTGTCAATTATGCATTTAAAATATTTTCTGCCATTATGTAATTTGGATATTTGCCCTCTTAATGATATATTTTGATATTTTTAACATAATTATTGTTTTGAAGTTATTTTATAATATATATTAGGGCCATACCCATGGCATATGGAAGTTCCCAGGCTTCCATATTGGAACTGTAGCTGCTGACCTATGCCACAGCCACAGCAACACCAGATCCAAGCATCTGTGTCCTACACCATAGCTCACAGCAATTCTGGATCCTTAACCCACTGAATGATGCCAGGGGTCGGACCTGCATCCTCATGTATGCTAATCAGATTCATTTCTGCTGAGCCACAATGGGAGCTCCTGAAGTTTTATATTTTGATTTTTATCTTATTACCAAGTAGCTCAAAATGTTTCCCAGTTACTCAATTTGCACTATAAGCATTTATTTTCATTTAACTTTGTGTAATATTCCTACAAATACATAAGATGAAAGTCAACTGAATTACGCAGTAATAGAGATAATAAGTAAGAAAAAAGGACATTTTCCCCAAACTTTTAGAAAAAACTGCAATGCTGAATATTTATAAATCTTTATGATTTTCTAACTTTCTCTTTAGTAAATCACTAAATAATTTGAACATTACTGTAATATTATTAGATTACATTATTCCATGGCTTTCAATATACATGTCTAATGACATGTTCTACTGCACTTTTCTCTTTAACACCAAATAACTTAAATCCAAGTGTTTTTGCAAGTCACAGATACATGCGCACAGGCAAAAATACACAATAGAATAATATATCTTGATTCATGAATTGACATTATATTGACATAAACTAATCAGATGGGCATTTGTGTTTAAACATATATTTATACACATATATAATCCAATAAAAAGGATCAAAATATTTCTGTAATCTACTATGTCTGGCCTTGAAGGATTTAATATTCTATTGCTTTTGTCATCTCAGTACTGGTTACACAGGTGTATTTGCTAGGGTTTCTGTAACAAATACCACAAACTAGATGACTTTAATTATGGAAATTTTTTTCACATTCTGGATGCTAGAAGTTCAAGATCAAGTGTCAGCAGTGTTGGTTTTGTCTGAGGCCTCTCCCTTAATCTTGCAGATAACCATCTTCTTCTCTCTGTCTTTTTACATGGTTTCTACTCTACATGTCTCTGTCCAAATGTCTTCTTCTTATGAAAATATCAATAATATTTTATTAGAGTCTACCATAACTACCTAATTTTACCTAAATTACTTCTTTAAAGACCATACCTCCAAATACAGTCAAATTCCAAAGTAGAGACATCAGGACTTCATCATATCAATTTGTGAGGAAAATAATTCAACCCTCAACAACAGAAATATTCACCTTGTGAAATTAATTTTTTCTCTCTACATACTATTTGGATAAATATATGCACATATAGTAAACAAGTTTCAAGTAAGAATTCACTGACCTTCTCTCTACTAACCCTACTCCTTAAGCTCTATCTGAACCTTTTCTTTTCCCTGGACCAGCCTTTCTCAATTTGAATTCTAATCTCAGCAATTTCATTCTTTGGATTCATTTCTATATTCTGGAAGAAATATCTTATTTTAAAATCATTTCTATTTTATTCCTGACATTCTGGGGGTCTAGGCTGTGCTATCCCATAACTCTCTAATTTAGTGGTTGCCACTGGTGATTGTGCTCTCATAAACACACTGGAGCCTTTGTAGGCCTCTCCTAGTCTCACAGACTTCCTTTAACTCATAGTGGTGGGTTCCATTCTCCTTCTAGGCAAATTTATATTTCTATTTCTGTCTTGTTTGGTTCTTAGAATCACCAGAACTCCCTTTTCTTCCTTTCACTATCTCAGCACAGCCCATATGTGCTCACAGGTGTTGCAGATTCTGTAAGTAGTGAATGTTCATGATACTTTGTTCTCCAGTTTACCAGACGTCATTGTCTTATTTTTCTCTTTTTGCTATACCAGCTGCTATTTCTACTTTTAGAGAGGATTAAGAATGCTTTTAAATACTAGGATGGGAACAAGATCTTATCCCAGCAGCAAATCCTTATTTTCATATGTTGCGATATTTTATAATGGTATTATATTAATGTCAGGAGCAGAGAAATAAATTAGATGAATATTCAATATGTATATATACACACACACAAATATAAAACAGTCTGACAAGATTATATTTATAACTCTGGGTTGTGCATGCTTACGGTGCCTTCAACCATATACTTGTTGAACTTCTGGGCATATGAACTGATGACATAAAATATTAAAAGCTAGAGTTCCTGCTATGGTGCAACATCAGCAGCATCTCTGGAGTGCTGGGATGCAGGTTCAATCCCCAGCCCTGGCACAGCAGGTTAAGGATCCAGTGTTGCCACAGTTGTGGTATAGTTTGCAACTGTGGCTTGAATATGACCCCTGGCCCGGGAACTTCATGTGCCACAGGACGGCCAAAAATTGAAAAAAAAAATTCTAAAAACTACCAGTTATTACAAGAGAGTTTTTAGTAGCATGCATTTACAGAGTTCCGTGGACTTTAAAGATTCAATACATTTAATTTTATCTAATATTAGACTGTATTTAATCTGAAGTTATAATTTGAAAAAGGCAAACAAAAATAAAGCTTATGCATAGATTTCAAAAATCAGTAAAAATATGTTACATATTATATATCTTATACTATATGTCATACATATTGTATATACTATGTCGTGAATATTTTAAATATATATGTATTTATTTTCAATGTGCTCATGATAATATCCCACCAACCAAATTTAAATATGTTTCATTTGAACCTTTGTCTCCTTTTTGTTACATGATCATTAATATTTATTATGCATATTGTTCCATTTCTAAGTGACATGAATATCAATTTATTAAAAATATTCTATGCATTCTTCTGAACATTGCCTCTCCTCTTTAATAATATCTTAAGTACTTTTTTATATTAGCACAAAGCTCATTCTTGCATTACATGCATAATATTCCACTAAATATGGTCCTCATAATTTATTTAGGCTAGCCCTATTGAAGGATTTACACACTGTTTATAGTAATTTTCTATACAAACAATGCTGCAACAAACATCCATTATGCAAATAGCATACTTTGACAGTTAAAAAAATTATCATGCAATTCAAATGCTTACAATTTTATATTCTCAAAAAAAAAAAAGAACCTTCTGAAACAGGTATCAGGAGCTAAGAAAATAAACCATGAAGAACAAATAATAAAAGAAAATGAAGAAGTCCATTACAGAATTCAAGACTAGAAGTACACCTGCTAAATCTCCTTGGGGAACTTAAAAGACTAACACTTTAAAACCACACTATCAGACATAGCAACCAAGCTCTGTATTAAATAGTTAAGATATTTAAGTTTTAAGTAAAAGCCTAAACAAAATAATAGTCTATAAAATAAGCCTTAACCAAATAACTCAGAAAGTTTTATGTAACAAGTTTGAAAGTTAAAATTAAAATCAGTACACTAATTCAAATATTAATAGATGACAGTATAATTCAAGAAAAATCAATATACAAAGGAAATAAGGCCATTTTGATAAATATCTAAAGCATGCTGAACATCAATTAAACATAAATCTGCTTCAAACAGTAAAAACAAAAAAATAGATATAGTAAAAATTTAGAAACCAAAGGGAAAACTGACAGGAACACAGTAGTGCCATTCTTTAATATGACCTCAATCAGAAAAAAATGGAGTAAAATTAAGCTTTTTATTCACCTGACTAGCATCTACATTTAATTAAAAATGCATATATATATCACCTACACACAGATCTTTTTTTAAATGATTTTTATTTTTTCCACTATAGCTGATTTACAGTGTTCTGTCAATTTTCTACTGCACAGCAAGGTGACCCAGTCACACATATAGGTATACATTCTTTTTTCTCACTTTACCATGCTCCATCACACGTGACCATAGCTCCCAGTGCTATATAGCAGGGTCTCATTGCTTATGCATTACAAAGGCAATACTTTGTGTCTATTAACCCCAAATTTCCAGTCCCTCCCACTCCTTCCCCTTCCCTCTTGGCAACCACAAGTCAAAATATCTAGAACAGATGTGATAAATCCCCATGAACTCTGAGATTAAACAGGTAACGTAGATGTGTGAAATGATCTTACATAAATAAACAGAAACTACAAGGACCGTGGTGAAAGGTAGAATGATGCCTTCAAATGGTATGCAAATTAAAAAAAAAAAAAAGAAGAAGAAGAAACCACTGCACTGCCAAGACAAAATACTTCTGTAGGCCAGGCAGCTACTTCAGTTATATAACCTTATGACATTTCTATACACTCTCTGAAATATAATTCACTAAACACATAAAGGTATAAGGATAACTGGTCACATCTATGGTCATAATATGATAAAGCTGGCACTTATTTTAAATGCACCTGTTACTGACATTAGTGAAAATACATCACTATGCTAAGTAAAACTTCACCCCACAGGAGCTTAGAAACTGCAGTTTCAGAATATCTTCATTTTCCCCTCAGTTTTAGAATATTCTCATTTTTTCCTCTTTAGAATTAATAAGAAATACATGACTGCTGGGAAGAAACAGGCGCAATGAGAGATGTAAGCAACCACAGTCCTTGAATTGCACAAATGATTTGGGTTTTTTTTGTTTGATTTTTGTTTTTTGTCTTTTAGGGCTGCACCCACAACGTATGGAGGTTCCCAGGCTAGGGGTCAACTGTACAAATGTTTTGGGGTACACAACATGACACTCAGCCTATCCACCACCCTGGAGTAAAAACACACCACCTCTTGGAGATGTAAATACATAAGCAAGTTATTTAAAATATCAGTAGGAGAGTAGAGCTCAGGTTCTTCACAAGGGTTACTCTTAAGTACTTCTTTTCATGCTATTTCCCTATCTTCCTTCTTATGGCTTCAGAACAACAGTCCCTTAAACCTAATCTTTCAGCTTCAGAAAAGCAAGGTGAAGCAAAGCAATGAATGATAAGATCAGAGTTAAGAGGAATTCATCACCATTCGTTAACACAAATACAAGTTATAAAAGGGATATCTATTATAGAATATTTACAAATAAAATGCATATGAAGTCAAGTGAAACAAATATTTACAGTGATAGATGATTTTAGCATCTATTCCTGACTTTATGGGTGTATTCATAATAACTGCATAAAAACTCTTGCACATAGTAAAAATAAGTATACATAGCACTAGAAAAATATACATTAAATTTAGGAAAATTTTACTTCTCCATATACTACAACTTAACATTGATCATTATTCAACAAATAATTATATGCACTGGTAGTTCTAGCTAATGTACTCCTTAAATTAAGGGTCTGAATTTATGACTAAAGATAAAATTATAAATTTTGCACATAAAGTTATTACTTAGGGAATGTAAGAAAATGTATTGGGAAAAAAGTCATTTAGGGCATGAGAGATCATTTAATCACTTAATATAGAAATGCTTATTAGCAGGTGTGTGTGGGAGGGAACATGTATGTGTGTCAGTGTGTGTTTTTTATTTGCTTATGTACAAGTGTGGGTTTTCTAGGACATTATGTTCTACAGAAAATATGTGATTATGAAAGTAGGGACAAGGAAATTTTATTTAATTGCATTTGAATAATTTATTAACTTTTTGCTAAATGAGGTTAGATTGTGCCTAACCATGATTAACCTAATAGATATATAAAACAAATATGGTGTTTAACTGGTATCTTTGATTTTACATAATGGAGATGAAAAAAAGTATAATCATATATAAAATAAGATTAGATTTGTTGAGGAAAAATAAATAATTATTTTTTCTTAGGTTTTCCTGTATGAAGTCAGGAACAGGTACAAATCTATTATGACTGAAACTGCAATATATGTTCCTCTTTGTCTTTTTAACAGGTGCCAAAGCATAACGTTTTTTTCACTTTACCTGCATGTTGCTAGATGGGGTTACACAACATGCTATTCCCAGTCCCAGGGGTGCCGCCCACGCTGTTAGGCTTTTCACTTTCTGCCCTGGCCATCATCGTATAAAGGGAAGTAAATTGTTTTCTCTGACATCCCTTGGAACCAGGTAGGTAGGCAGTCTGACAACAGAACAGCAGTGACTGACATTATTCATAATTCAACTTGCTGACAAGGATTGGTTGATCAATAAAAGCAGTCTTTTGACACAGATGACAATTTATTCTTCATTGATTGTCAGGTGATGAGTGATATCCTGCATTTATCATTTTTGCTTCTTAAGCATTATCCTGTGGCTCCATTTCTGGTCTTAACTGATTCTTGACTCTGATTATAGGTTTCTTGCCTTATTCAGAGTGGGGAGGACAGCATTTTTATTCTCACTTTATCCACACATTACTGCTTGAAGTTTGATTCATATCACCAGACTCAATTTGATTTTCAAAGGTTTACCAGAATTTGATGCTTGCAATGAAATCTACCAACTACAAAAACAGATTCGTTTAGCTGGTTCTTGCCTCTACCATTAAGGAAACGCCTTCAAATGCACTGCAGTTAACTTTGTAATTGTTCTTTGGAATCCTCAAGAGATATTTCATGTGGGTTCACTCTACATATTTCCTTTTATGTTTTGCCTTTTCTTTGAATTTTGTTTTAAATGCCTAATGGTGCCTGTTGGGGGTTATTTGCCCATTCTCTCCATTGATTGCCAATGTAGGTATCTCCAGATAGCCATCCTTGAGGAATGAACTTTCTTCCCCAAACTGACATCTGAATGATTACAGTGAAAGATTAGTATGATATATTTCCTCTCCTCCCTGATGTTTGCTACCTCTGGTACTCAACAACACATACAAGCAAAGGTACAGAATCATTTGTCTGAGAATATCTTCTTCATTCTCTGCTTGTAACCTTTGCCACCAGGGTACAGTTTCTCAGGGGTCAAGTCTTATTACATACACAACTCTGTCAGAATAATCTCTCCCTGTAGAGAGGACTGAGGCTTTGCTATGAAATCATGCTAACCAAAATCAAATCATTTTTTTTTTTCAGTTTTTTCCAAGGATGATTTAATCAGCCCATATGGAAACAAATCTATAGGATGACCTCTGCATTAGCTACTTAACTACACTTAGTTTGATACATCTACCTTACAGGATTTATATTAAAATTGGGACCTTGGCTATACTTACCTTCTTAGCATTTTTCTCTGTAATAGACAATTAATATACAGCTGCTATAGGATAGTAAAATAGCTATAACAAAACAGGAAAAGAGAGGTAACTGTGTATTATTTGCATAGTGTTGCAGGTTTACTTATACATGGAATCATATACAATGTGCTATATATTTATTTTTAAGTTAATAGTATAACAGCACAGCTATTCTATATTAATATTATTACATGTCAATATTAGTAGTAGTACTCTTACTACATATTACAATAACTATAAAAGTAATCATAAAGATGTTTGATGTACATTAATTACACACCAGACTCTATCCCAACTACTTTGTATACAAAACTTGTTCATTTGCTTCAACATTCTTATGAGTCACTTAGTATGATATACCATCTTAGAAAGATATAATTAGAATTTGGGATTTCCTAGGTACTGCACAGTGGTTTTCAGGGGGAAAATGACCATTCATGGAAAAAAATATAGAAATGTTCAATAAAATATAACACCCAGAACTATTAATGATTAAAATGCAAATTAAAATAAGAATGGTCTATCCTAAATTTATCCACAATACTTTCAAATTAAAAATGTTTTCATCGTGGTTGAATGTGGGATTATAATTATCCTCACATAATGTAGTTAGACACGTAAATTTTGACAACAATTAGGGGTATAAATCAAGATTTAATTTGTAGTATTTTATTCCTATTATCCAAATACAGTGCAATAGAATGTGTATTGAATCATTCTTCATAATATGCTAAAGTTATATGTTAAATGTTCACTAATTGTATAATGTTTACATAAACTATGTTTCATTCATACAATTGAATATTGTAAAGCCATCCATAATTGTGATGAATATTTTTTACTATGTTGATGGACAGAAAACAATGATGCATGCAAAAATCAGAATTAAAAAAAACTAGGTTTGATATTTTTTATGTGTTTAAAATAAGTGTATATGTATTCAAAGAACTCTGGAAAACATATTCATCAGAAATAAAACAGCAATGCCTGTTGTTTGGTAACCCTATCATATAATTCTATGCTTTTATACTTTTGTGTCTAACTTTTTAAACAAGATAATGAAATATTACTAAAGAGAGGAACATATATTTAATTTTATAAAAAAATTTCATTTCTGTTTCCCCAAATTTTTATTCAATGATTTCTTCTAATGTTTCTGCATTTTACATCTTAAAAATGTATTCTAAATGATTTGGAAATTTTCTGTGGAGGCTTGAAATATTTAAACTTATTTAAATGTATTTATTAAATGGATAAATGGTATATCCCAATGCTTTAATAGCTATTTCTTCCATCATTACTGAATGATATATTGATCATACATTGTATATTTTATATTCTCCTTCAGTATTGTGTACAGTATTCTACTGAATTACCTATTATATTGCCTCAGCTCCACACTGTTTTCATTAATTTCTTGAATGACAGTTTTAAGAGGTTTCTAGCTGATAAAAATACCATGTTACCATATTAATTTAATTTTTATTTCTAATTCTGGTAATGTTATACTTTAATTACAGGAAATAATTCTTTGTACCCACCCAGTAACTTATCATTTACAAAGCCTATACATATACACCATCCCACAAACCCCTATAAAAATACTGTCACAAAATTTCTTTTTTTTTTTTTTAAGCAGATGACAAACTGAAGGTTACTGAAGTTATCACTACTGGAAATTATTACATTCTAAACATGAATGTATATCTAATTTCCGTATTTCATTGAACTTAGTATGCTATTAATTATATTTACCAATATTTCATACATCAAAAGGAAACATTTTTTTGGTTTGTTTTTGTTTTTTGTTTTTTTTGTCTTTTTGCCATTTCTTGGGCCGCTCCCGTGGCATATGGAGGTTCCCAGGCTAGGGGCCTAATCGGAGCTGTAGCCACCAGCCTAGGCCAGAGCCAGAGCAACGCGGGATCCGAGCCATGTCTGCGACCCACACCACAGCTCACACAATGCCAGATCGTTAATCCACTGAGCAAGGCCAGGGATCGAACCCGCAACCTGGTCGGATTTGTTAACCACTGCGCCACGATGGGAACTCCTGGTTTGTTTGTTTTTCAGGGCTGTACCCGCGGCACATAGAAGTTCCCAGGCTAGGGGTCAAATTGGAGCTACAGACGCCAAGCCTATGCCATAGGCACAGCAACGTGGGATCCAAGCCTTCGCATCTGCAACCTATGCCACAGCTCGATGCAACACAGGATCCTTAACCCACTGAACTAGGCCAGGGATCAAACCAAGATCCTCATGGATACTAGTTGGATTTGTTTCTGGTGAGCCACAGCGGGAATGCCCAAAAATAAAAACATTGTTAATTAAACTGTACAAGTATCCATATCACTTCAAATTCCTGTTTTATCCCTATTGTAAAAACACTGTGTATTCTTTTTACAAACTGAGTTTTATTACAGATATTGTGCTACTCTAGCTTTTCTAAATGAAAATAACTTTTTAAAATGCTGAATGTTTTAATGTTTTTAAATATATATATATTATTTATTTAAATTGTTATTTCCACAATACACTTTTTCTTCTACTGTACAGAATGATGACCCAGTTACACATACATGTACACATTCCATTTTCTCACATTATCATGCTCCATTATAAGTGACTAGACATAGTTCCCAGTGCTACACAGCAGGGTCTCATTGCTAATCCATTCCAAAGGCAATACTTTGCATCTATTAATCCCAAGGTCCCAATCGACCCCACTCCCTCCCCCTCCCCCTTGGCTACCACAGGTCTATTCTCCAAGTCCATGATTTTTTGTTTTTCAGGGAAAAGGTGCATTTGTGCCTTATATTAGATTCCAGATATAAGTGATATCATATGGTATTTGTCTTTCTCTTTCTGACTTACTTCACTCAGTATGAGTCACTAGTTCTATCCATGTGGCTGAAAATGGCCTTATTTCATTCTTTTTTATGGCTGAGTAGTATTCCATTGTGTGTATATATCACTTCTTCCTAATCCAATCATCTGTCAATGGACATTTTGGTTGTTTCCATGTTTTGGCAATTGTGAATAGTGCTGCAATGAACATGGGGGTACATGTGTCTTTTTTAAGCAAAGTTTTGTCCAGATATATGCCCAAGAGAGGGATTGTTGGGTCACATGGTAGTTCTATGTATAGGTTGCTAAAGTACCTCCATACTGTTCTCCATAGTGGTTGTATGAGCTTACATTCCCACGAACAGTGCAGGAGGCTCCCTTTTCTCCACACCCCCTCCAGCATTTGTTATTTGTAGACTTAATAATGATGGCCTATCTGACTGGTGTGAGGTGGTACCTCATGGTAGTTTTGATTTGCATTTCTCTAATAATCAGGGATGTTGAGCATTTTTTCAAGTGCTTTTTGGCCATCTGTATATTTTCCTTGGAAAAATGTCTATTCAGGTCTTGTGCCCATTTTTCCATCAGGTTGTTGGCTTTTTTGCTGTTGCATTGTATAAGTTGCCTATATATTCTTAGAGATTAAGCCCTTGTCCATTGCATTGTTTGAAACTATTTTCTCCCATTCTGAAAGTTGTCTTTTTGTTTTCTTTTTGGTTTCCTTTGCAGTGCAAAAGCATGTCAGTTTGATTAGGTCCCATTGGTTTATTTTTGCTTTTATTTCTTTTGCTTTGGGAGACTGACCTGAGAAAACATTTGTAAGGTGGATATCAGAGAATGTTTTACCTATGTTCTCTTCTAGGAGTTTGATGGTGTCTTGTCTTATATTTAAGTCTTTCAGCCATTTTGAATTTATTTTCATGCATGGTGTAGACATGAGAAAAAACTTACTCCATGAAGACTAAATAACATGCTACTAAAAAACCAATGGGTCAATGAGGAAATCAAGAAGGAAATTAAAAAAATACCTTCAGACAAATGATAATGAAGACACAACCACTCAAAATCTATGGGATGCCGCGAAAGTAGTTCTCAGAGGGAAATTCATAGTAATACAGGCCTTCCTCAAAAAAGAAGAAAAATCTCAAGTTGACAACTTAACCCAAAACCTAAATGAATTAGAAAAAGAACAAACAAAACCTAAAGTCAGCAGAAGGAAGGAAATCATAAAGATCAAAGAGGAAATCAATAAAATTGTGTTTTTAAACATATTTTAATTAACAATGAATCTCTCTAGTCCTCTCCCTGTCCCTGGTGTCTGTGTGTGTGTGAAGAGAGAGAGGGGAAGAGGGAGAGGGGAAGAGAGAGAGAGAGAGGACTCTTGTTCATGTTGATATATATATCTCACTATATACATAATGTAAACAATAGCAACAACTTTGACCACATGCATAGGAAAGGAAAAAAAACGCCATTTTGCTGATTGACAAACTATGAGTTTAAGTTGGTACTGATTATAAGACAAATCTCTAGTTCAGACACTAAAATGTGAAAAAAAATGCTTATCTTTGAATAAATGAGATAAAGTGTGTTTATACTTTCTCCTTCAGGTCAAACAATTTATTATCAACTCCTTCATGGAATAATTTGAAAAAAGATAAAAAGTATAGCAACATAAGATCCCCTTAGCACCTCTGGCTTTCATTCTTCTATAGCATTACTAAATATTGAAGTATCTAATATTTGCCAAGACTGCACAATGGACTCCTAGTTTCCAGAACATATGATTTTCTCTGAAAAAGCACGTGTTATACCATACCCTTTGTCAAAAACATTACATGAATCCTGAAACCTATTTTAAGTCATTTTTAAAAATCTTTAAATACTTATTTTCATAATTTTGTGTAACTGAATGTTTCAGTTTAATCTCAAGCTATTCTTCTGTCCAATTTCTATATTATAGCTAATTCATTCAATTCTCCTGAGCATGTTTTCTTGCTGTGAAGATGGGTATAATTACTTCCAAATTCTTTACATGCAGAAGTTGAAACCAAAAGTCTCAAATACTTTTAAATGACAAAGTAGAATATTCCTAATCATATTCTCAATGAAAATAAAAGATAAAAAACTATCCATTAAAGATGGCTTTACTTCCACTCACATAAAAGCCACACAAATAGGCAAAACAACCTGAAACAATTAAAACAAATACTAATAGTGGTGACATCTTGATTTCATTTTTCTTTCACATGCATTTGTTTTTTTCTCTTTTATAATAAACATGCATCAAATATAATCACAAACATGCACATTAAAATATTTCAGTATAATGGTTTTGAGAAAAACCAGAGAAAAAGAGTAAAATATGCCATTGGAAATTGGGAAAAGCTTTCCCCTACACTGCATATTGAAAATACATTCTCACTTTTACAAAATCTTTAAGTTGCGAACATAGGTGATAACAAGGTTTCAGAGTGTACCATTGAAAATCATCTCTAGTTAACACTCTTTTGTCACACAGTTCCAGTGCTACTTAATGCTTTTACTGTTCGCTTACTTAGTTCAATTTTTGTGATTTCCTACTGTCAGAGGACTTTATTGTCAAGGACCTCAGATGACAGGGTTAATAAACACATAATAAACGTTATTATGAATCTGATTATGTCACTTGTCTTCTTGTAAACTTTAAATGAATCCTTTCTTTCTACAAAATAATATTGGATCTTAGAAGCTTCCTTCCTTATTTCAGTCTCCTCATCTTCTTCTATTACATTTCATGCCTTCATCCTCCTCCCCAAAGGAAAATACATGCAGCCACACATACAGCAGAATGTTCATCATTTTATACTCACAAATGTTAGAATTTTGGACTAGAGTCTCATCTTATTAATATGGAAATTATTTCACGTTTAAATATGATGTTCCTTACATCTAAAGTGAAATGATTATGTATATACGCTTCAAAACTCAAATCAGAGACATAGTTTTCTGCTCTGAGCTACCATGAAACACTGGATATAATCCTAGATTGAACATTTTTATAAGAGTATATTGTTATTATTGATACCTTATTTGTGACTTGTTTCCTCATCTCCTACAGATCTTAACTCAAAGCAACATTTTCAGTGAAACCTTTATTGACAACCTTAAATTTGACTTTATCGCCCAATATTCCTTATCCCTACCCTCTGCTTTTTTAAACATTTCTATAATTTATTCTCTATTTTTACCAAGTATACGTTGGTTACCTAATTGTTTATCTCTTTTCTCTCACAGAAATGGAATCATACAGTGCGTAGCCCTTGGAGTCTGACTTCTTTCACTTACCACAATGCCCCTAAAACATCTGTGTTGTTGCTTGAATCAGCATTTATTTATTCATTGACTGCACCTGCACAATATGGAAATTCCAAGGCCAGGAATTGAATCCAAGCTGCAGCTGTGACCTATGCTGCAGCTGTGGCAATGCTGCATCCTAACCCACTGCACCAGGCTGGGGATTGAACACACAGCTCCTCAGTGACCTAAGCTGCCGCAGTTAGATTCTTAACCCACTGTACCTCAGGAGGAACTCCTCAGTCCTTATTTATTTTTATTGATTCATCAACCAGTTGAAGTATCTTTGGGTTATTTCCAGATTTGGGCAATTATGTAAAAAATCATAAACACTGCATTAAGATACACGTTCATTTTGGGGGAAAATCTTAAGTTTTGAGTTTTTAATGGCAAGAAATTGGTCTCTCCCTTTGTGTACCCTCCTTACTTTATATTCAGTTGCTTTAAAGAAAAAGTTTCTTAGGGATAGATAGGCGGTGTCTCTGTCTCCAAGAGGGATTTAGGGTCATGTGTAACCATCTAAACAGGTGAGGGAATTTCAGAGAATAGAGAGTCTCAAACTTTTATCGTTCTGTTGGATATAAACACCCACACCACCTTTCCACAAAGTTCCATGGGGAATAGGATACTTGGATTGAACCACTGGAGTTGGGCCCAATGTTCACAGATGCCCACATGATCTTATGGAGGGGCCCTTTTGCCAATTCAACATACTGTTGCCATTTCCACATCTGAACAAGTAGTAGAAAGTGATGTTTTTATACTTATACTTCCCTGTCCTATAAATTCCAGAAGGATTTGCCCAGTTGGAAAGAATACATAGAGGGAAGTGCTGGTGGGACAGGAGTAACTGAACTCCCTGCCATTTGCCATCTTCTTGCTTGGCAAGTCAGAAACTTCAGTCTCATTGGAGTTGGATGTAGTGTTATCATAATAATGTCTGGAGATATAATGTATAGCACATATGATATTACTTAATGTATATTACAATTGCATTGTATACCTGAAGTTCTAAGAGAGTAAATATTAAGTGTTCTTACCATGAAAATAAAATAAGAAAAAGACAAGGTGATTATGTGAAGTGATGGTTATATTAATTCATTTGATTGTGGTGACTAATTCATAATGTACTCATATATCATAATATTGAGTTGTACATCTTTAAATACAACTTTTTTATTTTTGTCTCGCCCATGGCATGTGGAAGTTCTGGACCATGGATCAAACCTGCACCACAGTTGTGACCTGAGCCATAGCTGTGTCAATGCCATATCCTTAACCCACTATGCCACATGGGAACATCAATTTTATATAAAATTCTCATTTGTCAATTATTCCTCAGTAAAGATATGGAGAAAATGAAACTAACAGAGGAAAAAACTAAAAAAAAGAAATATTCACTGTATTTCTATTTGCGAACAATTGCCTTTTGACGTCAATGCCACTGAATGTTTCAATAATACAGCCGATGCAATGTAAAGCAAAAATCCCCCCCCACATCCTCTTCTTTTCCACCACCACCTCCTAAATACTTCATTTTAGGTCTGCATATCAACCAAGACCTAGTACAAGTGTCTCACTAAATTGTGACTCTCCATTACACTTAGCAGGGTATCCATAGGGTTCATTTCTGAGGAGAGCCTGCTCTCTTCATGGCAAATGCTAAAGAAAAACACTCTTAAGTCTCTCTTACCCTTTTCTACCTCCTATGTATACACTAACCATCATAATTACTACTAATTCTCTCTATCCATTTTATTTATAAAGTCAGAGATATTTAATAAATTTGTACCTATACTCTATATACTCTAAACTTAATACAGCTATATACTTAATTCAGATGAGAGAACACTGAGTTTTCAACATTACTATGATTAATTAAACTCTCTAGGTTCAATCATCCTACTTATGTTGTTTTCAGCTTTCATACTAATATTGATAGAAATAAATTTGTATGATTTTCTTTAGCCCATGACAGTGATTTCCTTCTGTACAGCTAACCTGCAGATAGTCTTCCATACATACAGCTCAAGCATAACAATGGGATCTAACTTTTTAGAGCAGTGCCAGCAACAGAAATTTCTGCAATGAAAGAACTGTACAGTGGTGTCTACGAGCTACATATGACATGAAATGTGATTGCTGTGACTCATTTTTTTTTTCAGGGCCACACTTGCAGCATATGGAAGTTCTCAGGCTAGGCTAGAGGTCTAATAGGCGCTGCAGTTGTGGCCTACACCATAGCTACAGCAAGGCCAGATCCACCACATCTGCAATCTAAGCCACAGCTCACTGCAAGTCATATCCTTAACCCACTGAGCAAGGCCAGGGATTGAACCTGCATCCTTATGGGTACTAGTCAGGTTCTTAACCACTGAGTCACAATGGGAACTCCTCGGTTTTCAAATATTTAACTAAATGTAAATGTAAATAGTTAATATGCCTGTATAGGGTTAGTACAGTTTGAGAGACTAAACTCTATTTTCAAATACACCATTTAAAAAATTAGCTTATATATCAAACCCCACTGTAGTCTGTAATTTAAACCAAATATTTGTAATATCCAAACTCCATTCCTTGCAATGTAGGAATTTTGGAAGAGTTCATGTTTTCAAAGTATCCATAAATTAGCATATTTACCATAAAAATAGGGAACATTTTTTACTTATCTCCTTACTCTTTTAAGGGAGAGTTTCTTCACAAAACGAAAGCCTTCACATCTTAAGAGAAAATAAAAGAACAGGGAAATATTTGAAAACATCTACTCTCATTTTGTAAAGTTCAATATTCCCCACTCTTCTCACTGTTCTCTTTTTCAAATATGCAAAGTAAGGAAGTAAGGACTAGACAAGGTCACATGACTACTGAATGTGAGTTAGGGACTTAGGGGCTTCTACTTAGTGCCATTTAGGCTAAACATACATAACACCAAACAGTATAAGGAGTTGGAATTTTGAAAAACAAAACAAAACAGATTTGATATTTTAAAAAGTAGTTAAAATTGAATTCTTCCAAAAGAACTGTCTTGAATAGCAGATAGTTTTTCATGACTGTTTTCATCCCAGAGTTTGGCATGTGATACCTAAATCGTCTTTTTAACACCAAACTTTGGCTGTTATTTGCAAATGTAACATTATGTTGGGATAATCCAGGATTCATGACAAATCAAAGTGGATTTATAGACTCTTCGTTTGTTTATAATTTCATAGGAAAGCATTTGTTCATATATACATTCATACTGTAGTACATAAATCTTTTTTATTGCTCAACATGTTTTAAAATTCAGAAATAAAGACAATAATAAAAAAACACCTGTGTTCCCACAACCAATAATTAATGAGCATAAAATGTTGGCTTTTTGTTTTAGGTTTTAGTAACAGATTACAGAAAAAGTTGAAGTTCCTTTTGTTCCTATACTATGTTTTCAATATTTTCAGTTTTTTTTTTTTTTTTTTTTTTTTTTTTTTTTTTTTTTTTTGGTTTTGTTTTTGTCTTTTTCCCATTTCTTGGGCCGCTCCCCCGGCATATGGAGGTTCCCAGGCTAGGGGTCTAATCAGAGCTGTAGCTGCCAGCCTACACCAGAGCCACAGCAACGCGGGATCCAAACTGTATCTGCGACCTACACCACAGCTCACAGCAACGCCGGATCGTTAACTCACTGAGCAAGGGCAGGGATCGAACCCGAAACCTCATGGTTCCTAGTCGGATTCGTTAACCACTGCGCCACAACGGGAACTCCAATATTTTCAGTTTTGAGACTTACAGGATCCACTAACTCCTCATATCCTGGACACACCTGGCAGAAATAACTGTTGATTAATCAAGGTTCAGTCAGAAAAAAATAACAAAACATCATCTGTTTCGCTTGTATAAACCAAAGATGTTTATCAAAGAGTCTAAAATCACTTAAATATCCACTGGATAGGATGAAGAAATAAATACTTGGCTAAATTGCCACATAGGACTTCCTAATCATTCCATTCATTCTCCCCTGCATTATTCCAGGGATTGCCCAAGTTGTCCTTCCAAACCAAGGTTTACTTTAAACATGATTTTTCCCCCTTATTTTCTAGGACATCATTCTGCTTTCTCAACAGTTCCTGGTATTTCCATTTAACCTGATCTTTCTGCAGTCATTTAAGTCTTTTAACTGATTTTGGCATATTCATATTACAATAATCCAGCCGAATGTTTGGTGAATTAAAGAGAATGACATCTCTAGTCCTATACTTTACTAGTGACTAAAAAATTAATTGGTGATGAAAAATTACCTTTGCAACACTTTTGGCTTTCAGATCAAAAGAAAATCTCATCTTGATATCAGAATCATGAAAAATTGCTTTTAATTCCCAATTTTATGTGTGGTCTATCTAGAGATCTTGTGGGATGCACATGTCCTGTCTGAGGTAAGATTCTTTCTTTACAATAACTTGATCAAAATAAGTGATATTAAAAAAGGTGAAAGAGCACAAATACTAGTAATATAGGAAGCTATCAATAATTATTAGCTAAGATATATAGTACAATACTTTTGGTGACTCCAAATTCTTAGTGCTTATAGAATGTTTATATCTTTGAAAATAATACTCCCTGGAGTTCCTGTCATGGCGCAGTGAAAACAAATAAGACTAGGAACCATGAAGTTGCAGGTTCGATCCCTGGCCTCATTCAGTAGGTTAAGGATTGCTGTGAGCTGTGGTGTAGGTTGCAGACGCGGCTTGGATCTGGAATTGCTGTGGCTCTGGCATAGGCTGGCAGCAACAGCTCCGATTAGACCCCTAGCCTGGGAACCTCCATATGCCGCAGGTGTGGCCCTAAAAAGACAAGAAAAAAAAAAAAAAGGAAAGAATACTCCCATGACATTAATTCTATAGAAAAACTACAAAGATAGACATATTTTTTAAATGGAATTTTTTTAATATTATTTCTAGATTAATAAGAGTAGCCCTTAAAATATGCTTGAGAATGCTATTCTCAAAGACCTCTAGCAAATGTACTTTTTGGCCACAAAAATTAATCATTCTTTAAACTAAAAAGAGAAAATTAACTAGTTTTTTTTAAGGTCATTTTAAACTGGAAAGATGCTTGAATATCTTTCTTACGATTTTTTTTCTCTATCACTAATTCTGATAGCTGTTTCTTTACACTTAAGGCTCTTTGTCAACCCCTTTATTTTATATTAATAGTGCATATTTTTCTCAAATTTCTTTTCTTTCCTTCTTAGTCTTTTTGTTTTCTACCTTTACTACACTACAATATTGCACTTAACCATAAATCTACCAAAGATCCAATTTTCTACCTAACAGAACACAGAATTGTCATTGGAAGACTATTTTGTTCCAGGAGTTCTCCCACATTCCTTCGGAGTCCGCAGGGCCATATGGACAATTTAAACACCAACTTTTTTTTTTCTCATAGTGTAAAGAATTCTTGGAAGCAATTAGCAGTCACTGAGAACATACCTCAGTGAATAAGAAGCTCACAGATTCAGATTTAATCTAAAATCAAGGGTAGGAAAAGAACATCTCTGAATGATACAAACAAATATAGAAACAGGATGTGCTACTACCCCAGCATATTTTGCCAGCTACTTTGAATTATAAACACAAACTTAATTCACATATTTCTAGTTTACCATTTTCTAGATTAGAAGTCTTTTTACCTATTATATTATTAATGCCCATAAAATTCCGTAAGTTCCAACTGGTTTTTCTATTATAATTTTAAAAAAGGACATGAAACTCTTAAACTTTTTTTGGATTCAGAAACTCAATTAGGAAAATCATTTATTATTACTTATTTATATATCATGAAATCAGTCCAAAATGGCTAAATTACTTGTTTATATTTATTAAGCTAACGAGATTTGATCAGTACACAAACCATGCCTTTTGAATTTAAATAGTTACTACCTATTTCTCCAAGAGTATGTTGTTTCATACAGTAAATTATTTAATTCTCACTAACAATAAAAATGGTTAATTTTATTTAATGGTTACTAATTTTAAGTTACTACATTCTTTAAATAAATCAAGGAGTAGGCATGATCACTATCAGTCTGATAGGTAAAGATTGCGGTTTAGAGAGGTTAAGTAAGTTTTGAAGAGCAGAGCAAAGAGCTAGTAAATGATGTCTGGGAGTGTCTAAATCCATAACTTCCTACCTAATCTGTTATATTGTATGAATACTTTATGATATATATTAATCTATTTTATTTATATATTTACTTTAAAATTAAACATCTACTCTATACCATCTACATTACCATAAATTATATATTTTAGGTTATTGCTTTTGCAATAGCAAAATAACATAAAATAATCAGAAAAAATTAAAAATCCTATTCACAAATTAAGCAGCTGCTTATATAGAAAAATAGATTTATACTGAACTTATATGTTAGAAATAAAAATATAAAATTCCTGTTAAATTAGTAATAAAAGAGTATATGATGCATAAATTTTTTTTTCACAAGAAAGGACAGTACTTATGTAGTTCTAACTAGGAGGTATTATTGAAAGACATTAAATGAGATATAAAGGGGAAATGTTCATATAATACCAGGCTTACTATCTTAAAAAGTTTACTCTAATTAATGAAACTTTAATCAGAGTCCAAAGGAGTTAAAAATGAAAACAAAAGCTAGACAGAATGATTTTTAAAGTTCCAAAGGAAGAAAAACACTTAAATAAAAGAAAAATCTATTTTGAAAAAGTTAAATTTTAAGGAGGAATCTACCTGATCATAAAATTTACTATAAGCCCATTTCACTCAAAATATTACAATATTGGCACAAGTAAATTAACTATTGTAATATAAAATATAGGAATAGTTATAAATATGCATAGGAAATTATTCTATTACAAATGTCATTTTATTTCAATTAAAAATAATGGGACTGATTATTTTTATTTATATTTTATCTAGATTCATTTGGAAGAAAACAAAGCTAATTAATTTTTATAATATAAAAATGACACTTAGATGAGTACAATATGGTAGGAAAAAAAAAACAGAAAGCATAAAAATAATCCAGAAGCCATTAAAGAAAAGCTTAATTGACTAGAAAAATACTGAACTTTGTTAGAATATAACTGATATGCAATAAACGGCAAATATTTAAATTCTAAAATTTGAAAAGTTTGACCTATACATGAAATCCTCCCCACAATCAAGATAATGAAGACATCCGTTATCGCAAAAAGTTTTCTTATACTACTTTATAATTCTATCCTTTTGCCCCTCTCCTTCCCAGGTATCCTTTAATCTACTTTCTGCCACTGATTTTTAGTTTGTATTTTCTAGACTTTTACATAAATGGAATCATAGCATATCTATCTGGCTTCTTTTACTCAGCATAGTTATTTTAAGATTCACCTATGTTTTTGTTTGTACCAGAATTTCTTTTTATTGCTGATTGCTATTATATGAACACATTATAATTTGTTTACTCATTTACCTGCTGATGCACATTTAGGCCATTTCCAGTTTTATTCATTCTGAATGATCCTTGTTATGCAAAACCTTGGCTAAGATAACTGAACTATTTATCTCCTTAGGTCAAAGCTTTGAGTCTCTCTTGCAAACTGCCTACCTGAAATATTCTGTAGAGTTAGCGGGAACTCAAAATTGATTTATAGACTACTTTTATACTTTTAATTTCACAAGGAACTGTTTGTTCCCATATATAAGTTCATTCTTTAGTATAATTTAAATTTTTATAGTGAATAAAAAAGAAAAATATGATAATAAAAAGTATCTGTGTTCCCACAATCAACAATTAACAAGCTTAATGTTTTTTTTCTTTTACTGTTGTTCTAGATATTTTAACAAAACAAGGAAATACAGGCTTAAATTATTTCAAATGTAAGATTTTAATACATCCAAAATCAAATCAAAAAGAAAACATAGGCTGAAAGATATATTTGCAGGAAAAGTTTGATATATATAACTGACAGATTTCTTCAAAACAGGGAAGTTAACTTTTCAAATTTTTAAGTTTTTTAATGCATAACATTGTCTATATTACTTTCCTACATTAAACATTTTAAAATTTTCTTTCTCCTATTTTACTTTTACTTCCTCTTCCTTTTCCTTTCCCCTTTCCCTCGCCTCTCCTTGAAATTTCTTCCTGAACAATTCAATTCTAAAGACAGTAACAGAAGCAGAACAAAGAATGGTACAGAATGCCTGCTATTTCTGCCTCCTTCTGCAATATCAGTTCAGAGTGGAGTATAGGTGCAAATGGTTTTGGATCCCAAGAGGGGCAAAAAGGACATCTATGTACAAATGTGTATAGCCCTTCTTGTGTAGGGTGTCAGAGCTTAGTAGAGAGAAGAGGAAATCTTGGCTTATCTCGGGGACTGAGTCTGAGTGTGGTGGGGAGATCATTGTCACTAAGGAGCTGCTGGAGTGTGGTGGTAGAATCCAAGTATGGTAACGACAGCATCCACACAGAGGAGGGAGATGGGTAACACAATGGATAAATGATCACATAAGAAATTTTATTAAGTGCAGAGGGAAAATGTTTTCTTAATGGTAAACAATGGAATTACAAAACTATAACATTAAATAGGAATTTAGAGTCAGTATGAGTTCACAGTTTTCCATTTAAACAGATATAAGATGACTGATAAAATGAAAGTAGATACATACAGAGTTGTGTATAGCCAGGGAATAGAATAGCAAGGATCCCAAATCAATGAGTAAATCCCTAGCAACAAAACTTTAACTTATATATTTTCTACTAAAATAAATTAGAACTCCCTGGGCAAACAGTGAGTAGGGAAAGCATGAGAGAGCCTAGAACTTCTTATTCCAGCTGAAAGCAAATCATTGCCAAAGGAATGATGGAAACCTGACAAAGAACACAAGGCCAGATTAAATAGGCCCCAGCAAGCCACACTGGGTACACTTTGAGCACTCAAAAATGATTATAACCCAACGAATATAAAGAAGACTTAAGAACATTCCATGAGCATGTGAATGAGCATAATTTTATGAAGAAAGGGATTTTTGCATAGCTTCAAATTCTTCAAAGTACGTCTTTTCCCAAATCTTAATAATTATAAGAAGGAAATGAGAAACTTTACAATAGAGATACTTGAAACATACATACTATCAAGTAATCAAAGTAAACATTAGTAATGGGACAAACTGAACACACCTAATGAGATACAGTGAAAAGAATACATTTGTGACATTCTCACTGAAGCTACATGACATGAATATAATCATGAGGAAATACCAGGAAAACATAAATTAAGGGACAACCCACAAAACAACTGGCCTGTAATCTTCAGAGCTGAAGAACAATTTGAAAACAGCTCTAGAGATTAAAAAGACATGGTATCTAACTGCAGTGAATGAATATTAGCATTAACCAAGATTGCGACACAACGTAAGTGTGTACATTAGGGGATAGATAAAGAAGGCTTGATATACATATACATTATATACATGTGTATACTTGTGAATGTGTATGTGTGTGTGTGTATATATACACACACACAATTATATAAATATAAATATTATATTATATAAATATAAATATTATTCAGTTACGAAAAAATGAAATCCCTCCATTTGCAATAACATGGGTGGACCTTGAGGGCATTCTACTAAGTGTAATAAGCCAGACAGAGAAAGAAAAATACTGCATTTCACTTGCAGAAGTCAAATTCTTGAAACAGAATAGAAAGGTGGTTGCAAGGGTCTCAGAGTTGGGGGAAATAAGGAAAGGCTGGTAAAAGGGCATATATCTTCAGCTATAAGATAAGGTCTGAGGCTCTAATGTAAAACATAATGACTATAGTTTTTAACGTAAATGAAATTTGCTAACAGAGTAGAAAAAAGATAAATAGAATAGAAAATAGAAAAAAGATAAATATGTGAGGTGTGAGGTGATGGACATGGTAATTCACTAGATGGAGAGATTCCTTTCACAGTGCACTGTAAAATATCAAATCATCATTACGTGTACTCTAAACACGTTACAATCATATTTACTAAACTCAAAATCTACTAAAGCTGAAACAATGAATGATACAGAAATACAATGAATGATTCAGAAATGGATCACCTTGCTATAAAGGATATTACTGGCAGATGGTAAAATTTGAATTGAGTCTGAAAGTTAAATGTTAATAACTTGTCAGTGTTAAATTTTTTTTTTTTGTCTTTTTTTGCCATTTCTTGGGCCGCTCCCACGGCATATGGAGGTTCCCAGGCTAGGGGTCTAATCGGAGCTGTAGCCATTGGCCTACGCCAGAGCCACAGCAACACGGGATCCAAGCCGCGTCTGCGACCTACACCACAGCTCATGGCAACGCCGGATCCTTAACCCACTGAGCAAGGGCAGGGACTGAACCCGCAACCTCATGGTTCCTAGTCGGATTCGTTAACCACTGTGCCATGACAGGAACTCCCTAGTGTTAATTTTTGATTGTTGAATTATCTGGTCTCTCTCTGTCTCTCCAGAATGTCCAGCTTTATAGGAAAAATACACTATAGTATTCAGGGATGATGAGGCATCAAGTCAAGCAATTTATTCCTAAGTAGTTCAGGAAAATTATTCTTTATACTTTACTTCTAACTTTTCTGTAGGTTTGTGACTATTTTACATTTAAAAAATGAGCAAGTATTTTTAATGAAGACAAATGGGAACACTATGTAGTATTATGATATAAAAAGAAAACAGGATAAAGTCAAATATAACACTGAATAAATTTTAAACATTAGATAACATTATTACCATTTATAATTACCTAAATGAATTGTCAGGGCAATTTAATGATTTATAATTATATGCCCAAATAGCTCACATAACAATCTGTTTATATATGTTTAAATTAATTACATAGTCAATGAGCTCCTCTCATATATCCAGAATAATCCTTATTATTTTCTCCTCAATGAATACGTGATGCTCAATTTGGTTAAGCAAATACCTTTACTATCATAAATTAATGCAGGACATGTACTTAATATTCAGTGAATTCAATCTCAGAGAAAATTGCACTGATGGATTAAAGGTGTTCCAGGCAAGAAAAATAATTTCAAAATCTATTATTACTATGTTGAATATAATCATCTCCTTCAGTCTATGGTATTGTGCCTAGTCTTTAGGGAACTCATAAAAATCAATTATAATGAACCAATATGTCAGGAAAATCTTAAGAATGTAGTATTTTTCAGTGATCTGTGCACTAATTTAGAGGGAGAACATCTTTGGATTAAAATTGTGGGTACCTGGACAACCTGTCTCTGCCATTTGGTCTTAACCTCTTTTTAAGAACATAAATATAGTATGTGGGCTTCCTGCTCACAGCCGAGTACATTGTTTGCCAATGCCTTTTCCTGTAAAGATAAAGTCTCCCTGTAAAAATGTGGGACACAAACAGCATCAGTTCTTTTGAGACAGGTTCAGTTTGTGGACAGGAAAATGAGGACTAAGAAGAAAGGTCTCCGGTTAAAAGTTTGGGGAAAACCTTCGTTGTCTGTGAATTCAGTGAAGATTGAATTCTTTGATGGAGACAAGGCTTGTTGAGACCATGCTTGGCTCCATGAAGCCTCTCTCTGATTAGGCAGAACCACACCTGTCAGTGTTCCGTGATGATAGGTCAGAGCTACTTACCTACAAGAGTAGCCACAGGTAGTAGGAGTTGTATTTCCCCTCTCTGTTATCTCTGAAACTTTAATAACATCCTATTTCAAGTGATAATCTATTCTCAACAATTACCTCCTACGATGAGGATAAGTAGTTGAAACGAAACAGCCATGTGGAAAATAGTAGCAGGAAAGGTATTTCTTCAGGAAGTTACCATTATAGAGACATGATGGTAGATAAAGCTAATATCAGGAATCTGGCAAAAGACATTTAGCCACTATAATACTTAATAGCTAGCATGGACTTGCAGAGCAAATAATAATTCTCCAGAGAATCTCAAATACATTTACATATGGGATCCTGATGAAATATTAGATGGACCCCTAGCTAAATATGTTGTGTGGCGTTCATCAAAGTGAGATTTAACCAGCTGGTAAAAATTAGGACACACCAGGAATAATTTTAAAAGAAGGAAACAATTCTAATTGTATAATGAAATCACAGCTTTCAATGCATTGCAAGTCCTGAAAATAAAATGTGTCTCCCTGCAAAATACCCCAAAATTTCCACACAATAGGCAGAGCAAGGGGGATGCAGTTTTGCATTGGAATTCACCTGTTACTGGGACTCCAACACACTGACTTTCAACATTCCTCTAGCTGAGTAAAACAACACTTCTCTTCTTCCACTGCGCCATTTTACAAGAAAAGACACCTAAAGAATTTTTTCATTGAGGACTCTGGAATCATCTCTTACTGTAGTACAGCCTTCCCAAGTGTGGAATTGATGCCAGCAAAGCTCATTACCAATTGCAGCGAAGTAAAAACAGAATCTGGATAAAGTAATAAAGTCTAACCTTTTTTTTTTTCCTTTGTGCTTGGTCCCGTTTCACTTGCTCATAAAGGCCCGCATGCAGACCACTGGCACCTGGCACCTCAGGCCAGAGTTCCAGGTGCGAAATGACAGCGCCTACACCCCAGCTCCTCCGGGGTGCGTGCGGAGGCTGAGCAGGACATTCCACTCAAGGTGGCGTAGACGCGGCGCCGCCCTTGGGTCTCCAACAGGAGGAGCACAGCTGCTTCCAACACGACAGAAATCGGTCCCCTCCCCCACCGCTGAGGGGAACCCAATCAAACAGCCCCACCCACAACCTGTGCGGAGAGTTTGTGCTCCAGAGCGCAAGCTTGCACTTCTACATTCTTGTTCTTTTTTTTTTATTATTATTATTATGCAAATGAATTTATCACATCTGTAGTTGTATAGTGATCATAACAATCTAATTTTGAATCCATCTTGGGCTTGGGCTATTGTCCTGAGCAATACAGGCTGGAGAACCCTTGTTGGCTCTGAGTGGAAAGAGTGGGTAACACAATCAATGGGAAAATTTAAGCTATCTTCATGAGAAACAGCAATCACTCTTTAAATTATGAAACTTAAAAAAAAACTACACACTTAGGGCAATACAGAAGATATCCCATGTTAGCTAAAATGTCTCGAAGATAAATTCCGTATAAGCTAATTTACATGTAAATAGGCCATACTTTCATAATAATGTTATTGATAAAGCTAATTTTATTGAACATGCAGCTATGCTTACTTGAAGCATTGTTAAGCCACCGTCATATAAATAATATATATCTCAGAAAACTTAAGACACCTAGTTGGGTAGAAAATAGTTTACACCTCTTTCACAGGACACCTGTTTGGGTAAAGATGAGAGAAGAAATAAGGATATTTGATCTTTCTTTTGAAGATTTTTTTTTTTGTATTTTTTCACCATTTTATGGAGTTATGATTGATATGGAAAAAGGTGTAATATTTAAAGTACACAACTCAAAAAGATTGGAGAGAAGTGTATACATACCCATGAAACCATCACAAAATTTTCCTCTCAAAAATTCCTCTCAAAAATTTTCCTCTCAAAAATTCCTCTCAAAAATTTTCCTCTCAAAAATTTTCCTCTCAAAATTTTCCTCTCAAAAATTCCTCTCCCCATTATTACTGTTGTTGAAAACCACTGTTTTTGAGGACAATTATTTTTACCTAGAATCACATAGTTTATGATTTTTAAAAATGTTTTTTGTAAACATTCAGGCCTTTTGCTATGGGTCATGACAAAACATTTTTGTAGAATTTTTTTTTTAACTTTCTGTAGTTGCTCAGGAATAGTGCTGATTCAATTCCAAGTTTTTTCATCTGTCAGTGACTATAATAAAGCAGATCCAACTCACCATGAAGCCTAGCTGTAGGTGAGTCCAAATTTTAGTAGTTATATTGATTCTTGGATTTCCTTGCAGAAAATGACAATGATGCTACCACTGAATAAGGATGGCAGTGAAAAATCGGTGCTCAGAGTACAGGCTTAGTGATTATAGTCCACTCTGACAAGGTCAATATATATATATAGAAGGGACAAAGTGATTTTGTTCCCTAGTTTTATCTTGACTCTTCCAATGAGGAATATCACATCCAAAGCACCATGATATATATGGCTAACACATAACACTGTAGCATCCAGGAGTACAGAGTGAAGGGCCATAATCCAGCTAATTTCATAGGACTCTGATCAGGGAACTATAATAGTCACAGCAGTTTCATAGGGAAATATGAACACTATCATGATCAGTCTTTTAAACTCTGCTGTTGAAAGTGGTAGGAGTTCCTGTCATGGCGCAGTGGAAATGAATCCAACTAGGAAATGTGAAGTTGTGGGTTTGATCCCTGGCCTCACTCAGTGAGTTAAGGATTTGGTGTTGCCATGAGCTGTGGTGTAGCTCACAGATGTGGCTTGGATCCTGCATTGCTATGGCTGTGGCTGTGGCCAGCAGCTGTAGCTCCAATTTGACCCCTAGCCTGGGAATCTCTAGATGTCACGGGTGCAGCCCTAAAAAGCAAAAAGCAAAAAAAAAAAAAAAAAAAGAAAAAAAAAGAAATGGAACATTAATCCTATCAAATTACAAATATTCCCTACATTTATTCAACATTCACTTTATGTAACATGTTGAAAAGCTATCTTCACCAGGGTTTGCTCTAGAATTAAAAATAGTGGTGGTACTACAAAGTATATCTTTTCATCTGGGGAGGGATTTAAACATAGGTAAAATTTTTATCTGATATCTTTGAAACATTCAGTAGACAAAACAACCACAATAACAATTAATTTCAAATGCTGAAAATTCTTTGTACTGCCCGAGGTAAATACTTGAAATTAACTTTGTGATTCAAGATTATATGATTGTGCATAGGCATGTGTGTTTGTGAGTGTGTGTGTGTGTGTGTGTGTGTGTGTGTGTGTAGGATGAAGAAGGGGTGGAGCTGTGGCACTGCATACTTTTTGATAGGTGCTGTTTTCCATATTTAGACAATGGAGCGCAATTAGAGAAGTGCAGCAAGAGGGAGAGTAAATTATAAATGACCAATGATGGATGAATAAAAAACAAAGAATAGCAATTTTAAATGATAAGTGAAAAACAACCAGTTTAAAAATATACTTTCTTCCTGAGTCTTTGGAAGCATTGAGGAGGTGCTAGACTGTTAGCTGTCACACAAAATATGTAGCATAAGAAGCTAATTCAGATATTGATAGAAAGGATGCCCCATATGGCTTATTCAGATTATTGATTTTTCCGTCCAGTCACAGGCTCTTGATGATATTCCATTGCACTCATCCATACATCATTCAATCCATGGAAAATGTCCATACATGGTCCTTTAAATTGCATGCTTTAAAGTCACTTCCACCACAACTACTCCAGGCCAAGCCACCATCTTCACTTGAACCATTTGCAGTATTTTCCAAGAGTTCTCCTTACTTCCTACTTTATCTCCCTTACAGCCTTCTTTATACACTCGTTTTTAATGGTAAAAATCACTTGTCCCAAACAGTTTTATTCCATTTTACTACTGGAAAGTAATTCATGGAGTTCCTATTGTGGCTTAGCAGTTAAGAACATGACTAGTATCCATGAGGATGCAGGTCCAATCCCTGACCTCACTCAGTGGGTTAAGGATCTGGTGTTGCCGTGAGCTGTGGTGTAAGCCCTCAGAGTGCCATATGCTCGAGGTGAGGCCCTTAGGGAAGGAAAATAGTAATTTGCATATATTAACAATTATTTATAAGGCTCTGACTCCTGCCTAAGTTCTTATCTTCCTGGTTCTCTCTCCACTCTAGTAGTATGAAATTTCTTGTTATTCCTCAAAGGCATAACTTAGCACCTTCCTCCTTCTCACTGAATTATTTTTTTCTCACGTCTTCCTATGGGTCTTTCTTTCACATAGCTCAAGCTACTCTTCCTGAAACAGATTTTTCAGCATCCTCCTTACTTTTATTTTTCTTTTATAGCCATATTATTTGTATTATTTTTACCTTGTGGTAACTTCTTCAATTTACTGTAATTTCAAATGAACCAAAAAGGTTGAAGAATTTGGAGAAATTCCTGTATATTCCCGTATTCTGATTTAACAGTTGTTTACATTTTATCCATTTAGTTTTTCTTCGTTTTCTTCATATATCTATAGATATCTCTGATAATCAATATTATTGCTATATTCAGTAAAATTATAAAAATACAAATATAAGGAAATTTTGCATTGATATTATATTATTTAGTCATTCATAATTAAATTTTGGAAATTTTCCTAATAATGTTCATTGCATTTTTCTTAAACTTTCAGGGTCTATATTCTGGATCATCCATTTACTTTTTATGTATCTTAAGTTTCTTGAGGCTGCACAGTCTGTGGATAGGCCTTTTGTTGTTTGTTGTTTACTGCTAATCCTAGTGATTAGAACAAGAGAAGCAATATAGAACTAAGATTACAAGCATGGCTCTAGAGCCCTGGGTTGGTCATATCATCTATAAGCTGTGTAACCTATGGCAAGTAATATAATTCTCTGTACCTCTGTTTCTTCATATGTAAAATGAGGATGACCGCAGTCCTTTTATAGGACTGTTGTATGATTAAAGTAAATCATGTGTAAGGGATATATTAATCTCTGGTTATGTAGTAAACATTATATGTCACTGTAAAACAAAGTGTCTTACAGATATCTGGCACTCAGTAAATACCTGTTGAATTAATAAATAGGTTTGGTGATACATGATACAGTAGTAAAGACTTCATACAACTTTAACTTACAATTAAAGTTTCAAAAGGATGCCTGATCACCAGTGTACCAGGAAATTCTGTGCATTCATTCAATGATCTAGGCTGAAAGAAGCCCTTCCAGTATCAATACATAAATGCTAAGGTCACTCTGGATATCAATATACCACCAATACAAGAGGGAAAGGGAAAAATAACAGTGAAGGAGCCCATGGAAATTACTTATGGGGCATGTCTATAACAGGAATAAACACACCCTGTTTGCTAGAATTCAGCCACATGGCATACCTAACCATAAAAGAGTATGGCAAATTTGTTTCAGCTATGAGCACAGAAGTAACATAAAATTATTTTTGTGAACAACTATGCAGAAAGAACACCATAAAAAAATGGATGAAAATAAGTAAAGATGAGAACTTGCATTTATTAATCATATTCAAGATGGTAGAAACTTTGCACCTACTATCATAGAATTTCACAATTATAGCTATTAAAAAGTAGCAGATTCCTGGATAAAGATTATGTGGTATATATGTACAATGGAATATTATTCAGTCATAAAAAGAATGAAACGCCATTTGCAGCAACATGGATGGACATAGAGATTATCATAGTGAGTGAATTAAGTCAGATGGAGAAAAATATCATATGATGTTACTTATATGTGGAATCTAATAAAAATGATACAAAATAACTAATTTATAAAACAGAGAGAAATTCACAGATTTCAAAACCAATCTTACAGTTACCATAGGTGAAACCATTGGTGAGAGGGAAGAATTGGGAGGATGAAAATAATATGTACATATTACTGTATAAAATAGATGATTAACGAGAACTTACTGTATAGCACAGGAAAATCTACTCAGTAGTTTGTAATAATCTATATGGGGGAAAAAGAATAGATACATTTATATGTATGACTGATACACTTTGCTATATACCTGAAACTAATACAATGTTGTAAGTCTACTATACTCCAATAAAATTAAATAATGAAAAAAGTAAAGTAGCAGATTCCTGTAAGTGACAATAAATTATTTCCCCATAATGATAAATAGCAATGACTCAGGGCTGAATAATCAAGGGGAATGCAAATGCTGAGGCAGTAAGAAATGAATGGTAATATCTTTGGGAAGTGGTGGGTGGTCCAATGTGACTCGAATCATAGAATGAATAGAGGCATGCATTTGGGGAAGGCAAATACATATGTAACCACTGTTTCAATAAATTTCTTAAAATATTACAGTATAAATTGACTTATAAGAATTTCTTTCACTCCAGTCAAACTTTTAGCCACCTTTTTTCTCTCCATCAGAAATGTTCTTGGCAAAGTTACCGTGACCCTCACATTGCTAAATTACAATTTATAACCCTACTTATTTAAAGATATAGCAAAATAATTATTGCAGGGATCACAATAACATAAATAATAATTATGCCCTTAGATCTTGTCTACTGTGATCATCATTAACTCTAAATTTGTACACACTGAAAATATCAGGAAAAAAACCTCATTCTTCCTGAGTTGGTGATGCAAAATAGAAAGGATAACTGCCCCAGTGTGCAAATAACATCTTTGCTTTTCCTATAGGGCATAATGTTTCCTTTCATGCAAAAATGGATGCAAGTGATGTAATGGGCTTCCAGTATTCGGGTATCATTGAGGTAAAATTAGATACAAAATAAGAGGAAATACCCAAAAACTTACTACCTTTGGCTTATTATTTTTTATTTTTTAATTTTTTTTTGCTAAACCCATGGCATGTGGAAGTGCCCAGGCCAGAGATTAGACTCAAGACACAATAGAAACCCCAGCCACTGCAGTGACAGTGCTGGACCTTTAACCTGCTGCACCACAAGAGAACTCCTACCTATGGCTTTTTAAATTTCAACTACTATGAAAGGTTTCAAAATATGAAATTAAGACTGATCTACATCCTTAACTTTGTTCGGTCAAATTCTCTTTAAAATTATGAGTAACTATGCAGTTAATATGAGATTAAAGTGACAGCCATATGCATATCAATTTGTTGTACAGACCATCAGAAATATATAGGCAAAATATAGTCACACTTAAAATTCCTAATATGCCTCTTAGTAGCTATAAAACTGGAAATAATCTCAATATCCACCAACAAGTAAATGAATAAACAAAGTGTGGTACAGCCATACGATGGAATTCCATATTCTCTTTTTTTTTTGTCCTTTTGTCTTTTTAGGGCCACACCCCACAGCAGATGGAGGTTCCCAGGCTAGGGGTTGAATCAGAGCTGTTGCTGCCAGCCTACGCCACAGCCAGAAGAATGCAAGATCTGAGCTGCATCTGCAACCTATACCACAGCTAAAGGCCACACTGGATCTTAACCCCCTGAGTGAGGCCAGGGATGGAACTGGCAACCTAATGGTTCCTAATCAGATTCCAGATTCGTTTCCGCTGCACCTCGACAGGAACTCCTACAATAGAATTCCAGTCAGCAATACATAGGAATAAACTATTGATACATGCTACAACATGACTCAACCTCAAAATAAACATGCTCAGTAAAAAAAGAAGACAAAAAAAGAGTACAGACCATTTGGTACTATATATATAAAATTCCAGAAAACAAAAACTGATCTCTAGTAACAGAAAGTTGACCAGCTGTTTCTAAGGACAGAGATGAGCAAGAGGAATTACAAAGTTCCAGGAGAAAACTTCAGGAGCATGTGGATATGTCTATTTTATTGATTGTGGCAGTGGTTTTATAGGTGTATACACATGGCAAAACCTATTACATGCAACTTATTGTATACCAACTGAACCTCCATAAAATTTCTTTTAAAGAAGAAACAAAACGATCATTGAATGAAATTCCTAACATATTTTTCTGGTAAAGATGGACCTTTCCGTTTTATAGATTAAAACACTGACAGGGTTGCTTGATGTTCTTTTTTGAACAGTAGATCTTTTCTTTTTTCTTTCTTTCTTTTTTTTTTTTTTTTTGTAATTTAAAGTGATCCATTGGTGTCTATTTTCTCCAAGCAAAACTTGACTCTCTTGCCCACACTGGCAAGCCACATATCTGTTCTATTAGCTGATCTGAGCTTTGATGTGCTAAATGGCCCCATTAGCCAGTTGAAGTTTTCACCCCAGGAAGATAATGGCATCTGTGACATCACAAGTAGAGGACTTCTTAGAAGAAAGTGCCAGAGAAACTGTTTGTAAAAAGATAATGATTGAAGAAAAGATGAGATAGATACATTTCTTTATGTGTTGAATGTCCCCTACAGCTTGATTAATGGAATTGTGTGCCAGATTTATCTATGCTAATTAGTTTCCCTTCTCATTTTCTGTTCTCCTATACATGGTAATTGGTAAAGATGAGTTTCTTTTGTGTGCTTTATTTTCAATGTTTAAAAATAATTGACGTTCCTTCTACCTGAAGTTAAAAAATATGGAATATAAGTAATGTCATAATAAAATTATTATATAAACAATTTATGCTTTCTATAGATGTATCAGATCTACTCTAAATTTTCTTTAATAAAGTCACATATGACTAATTTCTCTTTGGGTGGAAATGTTTTTTAATATGTGTTCTTATAATGCACTGCTGTGATTTTAGGGGATATGTAATTTGACATCAAAATGTCACAAAGATTGCATAATTGGTTTCCTTTAAATTTTGGATTTTAAAATTATGTTTATTTATTTTTGCAAAGCTTCATTTTACTAAAGCCAAGATTAACCAGTATTTAAGAGATGATAAACTTCTAAGTGTGAGAGAAATAAGAATTTATCGTGTTTTGTGTTTTCATGCCACTCACCTCAAATTTGATTCTAATACATGGAGAAACATGCAGACCTTTAGCACAGTGGTCAGCAAATAATAATGGGTTAGTAAATACTTTTCTCTTTCTCACAAGTATAGAAAAAAATGATAAGCTAATGACTAAAGTTCCTTCTCAGAAATGCACATTTCATCTGTAACTTCATTCTGAATTCATATATCTCAAAATATTTTTTAAAATATTAAAGAACATATTGCCATATTGGACAGTTTTGCTCTTGTATTTTATTTTATTTATTTATTTTCCACTGTACAGCATGGGGACCAAGTTACACTTACATGTATACATTTTTTTTCCTACCTTTGTTCTGTTGTGATATAAGTTCTCAGTGCTACTCAGCAGGATCTCATTGTAAATCCATTCCAAGAGCAATAGTTTGCATCCAATAACCCCAAGGTCCCGATACTTCCCACCCCCTCCCTCTCCCTCCAGGCAACCACAAGTCCATTCTCCAAGTCCATGATTTTCTTTTCTGTGGAAATGTTCATTTGTGCTGTATATTAGATTCCAGTTATAAGTGATATCATATGGTATTTGTCTTTGCTTTCTGACTTATTTCACTCAGTATGAGAGTCTCTAGTTCCATCCACATTGCTGCAAATGGCATTATGTCATTCTTTTTTATGGCTAAGTAGTATTCCATTGTGTATATATACCACATCTTCCTAATCCAATCATCTGTCGATGGACATTTGGGTTATTTCCATGTCTTGGCTATCGTGAATAGTGCTGCAATGAACAAGTGGGTGCATGTGTCTTTTTCAAGGAAAGTTTTGTCCAGATATATGCCCAAGAGTGGGATTGTTGGGTCATATGGTAGTTCTATGTATAGATTTCTAAGATATCTCCAAACTGTTCTCTATAGTGGCTTTACCAGCTTACATTCCCACCTTCAGTGCAGGAAGGAAAACCCTAAGGACTCAACCCAAAAACTACTTGAACTGATTAATAAATTCAGCAAAGTAGCAGGATATAAGATTAACATTCAGAAGTCAGTCACATTTCTGTATGCCAAAAATGAAATATTAGAAAAGGAATACAAAAATACATACCTTTTAAAATTGCACCTCAAAAAATCAAATACCTCGGAATACACCTGACCAAGGAGTTAAAGGACTTATATGCCAAGAACTATGAAACTTTAATCAAAGAAATTAAAGAAGATGTAAAGAAATGGAAAGATATTCCATGTTCCTGGATTGGAAAAATCAATATTGTAAAAATGGCCATACTACTCAAAGCAATCTACAGATTCAATGCAATCCTTATCAAAGTACCCAGGACATTTTTCACACAACTAGAACAAACAATCCAATAATTTATATAGAACCACAAAAGACCCAGAATTGCCAAAGCAATCCTGAGAAACAAAAACCAAGCAGGGGGCATAACTCTCCCAGACCTCAAGCAATATTACAAAGCCACAGTCATCAAGACAGTGTGGTACTGGTATCAAAACAGACAGACAGACCAATGGAACAGAATAGAGAACCCAGAAATAAACCCTGACACCTAGGGTCAATTAATCTTTGACAAGGGATGCAAGAGCATAATATGGGAAAAAGACAGTCTTTTCACCAAGCATTGCTGGGAAACATGGACAGCTGCATGCAAAGCAATGAAATTAGAACACAACCTCACACCATGCACCAAAATAAACTCAAAATGGCTGAAAGACTTAAATATAAGACAAGACACCATCAAACTCCTGGAAAAGAACATAGGCAAAACACTCTCTGACATCAACCTCATGAATACTTTCTCAGGTCAGTTTCCCAAGGCAACAGAAATAAGAGCAAAAATAAACCAATGGGACCTAATCAAACTGAAAAGCTTTTGCACAGCAAAGGAAACAAAAAAGAAAACAAAAAGAGAACTTACAGAATGGGAGAAAATATTTTCAAAGATGCAATGGACAAGGGCTTATTCTCTAAAACATACAATTTATACAATTCAACAGCAAAAAAGCCAATCACCCAGTGGAAAAATGGGCACAAGACCCGAATAGAATGTTCCCCAAGGAAGATATACAGATGACCAGCAAACACATGAAAAAATGCTCAACATCTCTGATTATAAGAGAAATGCAAATCAAAACTACCATGAGAAACCACTTCACACCAGTCAGAATGGCCATCATTAATAAGTCCACAAATAACAAATGCTGGAGGGGTTGCTGTTGTATTTTAACTTGACTGATTCTTTACTGCAATTTCCATCTTAACTACTACTTGTGTATCAACATGACACTGTACCTCCCAGTTTAGAGAATAATCTCAGCTTTAGACTTGTGTTCCAATACAGGTGGATCTATACAGTAATTTTATTCTTTTCAGCCCCATTCCCCTTATCAATATAATGGAAATATAGTATCTATCATAAAGTTATCATAAATAGTAAATAACTTTTTAATAACTGCTTGTATAGTACTGTTCTTGGGTGTCTGTGGGCTAAGAATGTTGAACCCTTAATGCAGGTCCCCTTTGGAGAAAGAAGGCCAAGGGTAGTGAGGCAAATAGTGTTTATTAAGAGAGAAGAGAGGGACAATGGGTGTGGAGAAAGCACAGGCAGGCTCCAGTGGGTAGCGGGTGGGGAGGGAGAGAGAGAGAAACAGAAAGGCAGAGACAGACAGAAAGAGGCAAGAGAGGAAGAGAGCTATACGTGCTTTGGAGGTCATTTAAATCATTTACATAGGGGCAGTCCTTCCCCAAGTCCTCTGGCCATGAGCTCACATTTGGCCTGGCTCTGGGCCCTCCTGTGTTGGGGGGGGATCTTTGGGCTAGGATGGATTAATTAATGGGAAGTTGACAGGATGTGCTGTGCTCTGGTGCCCCTCCTCTCTCTGACCCCCGAGGAATCTTTTTGCAAATATGTAGTTCCATTCTGGAGGTCTCTTGACCCCAAGAATGAGAAATAGGTGGTCTCTATCTTTTATCCAAGTAGGACACAGCCCCTCCTTCCTCCTGGCACAATCTTTATCTTGAAGTTCTCAGCTCACAGGGAGCAGATTACAGTTGCTCAATTTGAGATCCAGGTATCTCCTGGTTCAGTACCTATTATATGTTGGATATTTCATAGAGATAGTGACTTATATAATCTTAAATCAACCATGATTATTCCCATTGTACATGTCATAAAATTAAAACAGGGAGAGATAAAGTCATTTTTTAAAAATCTAACAGCTAGGTGGTGTTTTAATCCAGGCAGTCTGTTTCTAATCTCTGTACTTAAACTCTATGCTTCTCATGTGCTATCTGGCCAAGATGGCCTTAATAGTACCCTCAGCTTGATTAAACTTTAGAAAAATTTCCCCCAGTTATATGCCCCTGACCTCCCTTTTTTGATGCATTTCTGCCCCTTTGATATGCCAATCTTGCAGCCTTTTGAGAGTTTTACTTCTCAGGAATGCATACCTTTGAAATGTAATAATGAAAAATTATAGTATAAAAATTAAAAATTGGACAAAGGACATGAATAGATATTTCTCCAAAGAAGATATACAAATGGTCAACATATGTATGAAAACATAGTCAACATCATTAAGCATAAGAGAACTATAAATCAAAAACACAATGAGATATTACCTTATACCTGTTAAGATGCCCATTTTATTTGTATATGTATATATATAAATATATTTGACAAGTATGGATGAAGATGTGTTAAAAAAAGAACTCTGATACACTGTAGGTGAGAATATAAATTGGTACAGCCATTGTGGAAAATAGTATGGCAATTTCTCAAAAAATTAAAAATAAAACTACCCATTTCTAAATATTAATCCAAAAGAACTGAAATTAGGATCCTAAAGAGATACTTGTGCTTCCATATTTGTTGCATCATTATTCACAGTAGACAATATATGAAAATAACTTAAATGTCCAATTGATGAATGGGTAGACAAAGAAAATGTGGTATATGCATAATATGAAATGGTATTTAACTTTAAAGAAAGAAGGAATTCCTGGTGTGTGCCACAGCATAGATGGAACTGGAGAATATCACATTAAATGAAATAAGCTGGACATAGACACATAAGCCAAATATAGACAAATATGATCTCACTTATATGTAGAATCTAAAATAGTCAAAGTCATAGAAGTAGAGAGTATAAATATAAAGGTAGTTGTCAGGGGCAGGGGGAAGTGGTTAAGAGGCAGGTGGTGGTTAAAGGGTACAAGGTTTAAGTGACGCAAAATAAAATAAGTTCTGGAAACCTACCATGCCACACAGTACCTGAAACTAACAATAATGTAATGTATACTTAAATTTTTCTAAGAAAATTAATTTTTTGTGTTCTTACTACATATCGTCATTATCATTATCATCATCCTCATCATATGGGAGGGATGGGATGGGAGAAAACTGAGAAGTGCTTCATGGTGGTGATAGTTTCACTGGTGTATATTTACCTCCAAACTCATTGAGCTATGTGCTTCTAACATAAACATCTTTCTACATGTCAGTACCTCAGTTTTTTTTTTTGTTGTTATGTTGTTTTGTTTGTTTGTTGTTTTGAGAAATGGTTTCCCAGTCCCTGTAGGAGGATAGGAGTCTAACTTTTGGTGAACACCAGTGAGTAAATACAGATGGCTTAATCACATTCACCAGCCTCCCCCTCTTACTTCCTCCAGCAGTTTTCAACTAAGTCACTCCAGTACTTAAAAGCCCCTTCCTTTTTTTCAGGGAGGTTGAGTCCAGCCTCTCTCTCTCCTATTGGAATAGTCTTGATCTCTATCGAGTTAAGTTTTCCTTGCCTCTTGAATTCTATTTAGTACATTTTTTCTTTAACACATCTTCCAGCCTAATATATAGTAAGTTCTCCAAAAATGTTAACTACGATTATTGATTTCATATTAAAATTATATTACTGTTTTTGACTTTTCAAATATTCTTCATGGACCATGATTTCAAGCTAAAGTTTCTCCAGTGAAGGTTCCCTTCTAAATATTCTTCAGTGTGGTGATATCACTGAAAGCAAAGTGCCTATGACTGAAGTTATTATTCAAAATGTCTTAGGAAAGTTGAAAGGAGCAGGATTAGCTCTGCTGCACTAGACCTAAGAATTACATTTCAATTAAAATAGCCTCAGCTATATTACTATTTCTTTATATGAGTTTATGGTCAACTAAAGCAATAACCCTATTTTTACATTTGCAGCTACTCAGCCATGGTTTCCACACTTTATACACTTTGATAACAAAGCTGTTTTCTTACAACTCCATTCAGCTTCAGCAACCACAAGCATCATGGAATCATTGTATACATTCAATTTGTAAAACTCCTCCTGTAAAAACAAATTACAACTTAAAAGACAGCAAATATTTTATTTTGAATGTTATGAAAAATTTAAATCAGACCACATTTTGTATTACATAAAAACAGTCATCCCTCCATATCGGGGGTGGGGGAGGCAGAAATTGATTCCAGGATCTCATGAGGATACCAAAATTGGCAGATGTTCAAGTCCCATATATATAATGGTTTAGTATTTCCAATATAATCTATGTATATTCTCCCATTTTCTTTAAATCATCTCTAGATTACATATAATACTAATACAATGTAAATTCTATGTAAATAGTTGTAATACAATGTAAATGCTTTGTAAATAGTTGCTGGAATGAAGTAAATTCAAGTTTTCCTAATTTCTTTTTCAAATATTTTTGATCCACAGTTGTTTGAATCTGCAGATGTAGAAACTTTCAGTACAAAGGGCTGACTGCAGATAAAATTATTTGATTATTTTGATTAATACTTGCTTTTGGTCAAATAAAGGGGAATTTTGTTTGTTCTACTCTGTATTCGAGGCTAGTTGATTGTATCACAAAGAGATCAAATAACTTCTCTGACATTCCATAGTCTCGTATGCTTACCTGACTATAAAACTTTTAAACAGGGACATTAACATAATGGGACAGACTTGATGATGGAATTAGATAATTTATGTCAGGTATGTATATGGTACAATATATTCTTCAATAAATGTCACTTCTCACCATCAAATAAGCCCTCCTCTCAATGGCACTTCTAATATTTCCTCACATAAAGGATTGTAACTACACTTGTGTCAAGATTTCTATTGGCATAACTTCTCACTATGCCTTTCGAAGGTAATTTGGAAATGTAAACCAAGTTGAAAATAAGAATTTTTGTTTCAAAAAAATATATGACTAATGAAATGAATGGACTTGTTAATTTATAGACTATTTAAACAACTAGTGGAACAAAATCTTCATAGGTATATGGATGAAAGACGTGTGGGAGAAAATTATAAAGGAATGCCTGAAATACTGATTTCCGTGTTTCTAATATGAACTCTGGGTTATTCTTTTTTTTATTTTTATTTTTTGGCTTTTTAGGGTGGCACATGGAGATTCCCAAGATAGGGGTCAAATTGGAGCTACAGCTGCTGGCCTACACCACAGCCACAGCAACGCAGGATCCGAGTCATATTTGCAAACTACACCACAGCTCATGGCAATGCCAGACCCTTAACCCCCTGAGTGAGGCCAGGGATTGAACCCGCAACCTCATGGTTCCTAGGCGGATTCGTTTCCGATGTGCCACGATGGGAACTCCATCTGTGTTATTCTTAATACCATCTCTTTATATTCATTGTGTCTTTTCTCCTGGCTACTTTTAAGATATGCGTTGCTGCTCCTGTTGTTGCATTTATTATTAATTTTCCACAATTTGATTTTGATCAGCTTTGGAATTGTGTGTGTGTGTGTGTGTGTGTGTGTGTGTGTGTCTGTCTGCCTGTCAGCACTAAGCTTATCTCCAGGAAGTTACCGTGAAATCTACCTGCCTTTGCATCCCCAAACTCCAATTTCAGTCTCTTCACTTCTAAAAGATCACAAAATTTAAGGATGTAGCCCCTTTCAGCCTTCTAGTCTGCAAACTAAGCAGAAGTAAGCTGGAAAATCATAGGGTTCCATTAAATTTTATTCTATTAATAAGAATAAAAGTCTTGTAGTACTTGTTTGTGATCCAATGTCTCAAAGCAATTGCTCCATAGATTTTGCCCAGTTTCCAGTTGTTTAAGGGCAAATATGTCCCCTGTTACTCGACCATGGCTAAATGAATTTTGCAATTCTTTAGGTCTGTCGCTTATTGCTTTGTTTATTTTGAAACCTTTGCATTAGGTACCTTTATATTTCAGGTCTCTCAGATCTAGTTGAAGAACAGACAATCTTATTATTATTACATGCTCTTTTCACGCATGAAACATTCCTTCTTCAGTGTGATTTTTCTAATACTAAAACACTCACTGCAACTTTCTTATTGGTGTTTGCATAGAATATGTCTTTCTAAATTTTTACTATCAGTCTAGCTATAAAACATATCTACTATAGTTTTATTGTAGGCAACGTCTAATTTTGTTTGCTTTTACATCATTTGATTACTTCTGCCTTTTGATTAGGATATTTAAACTCAGAATATTTTGTGATTATTGCTATGTTTAGATATAAACTTTTTGTTTAATTTACCAGTTGTTCTCTGTACAATGCATGCACTTCTAAATCCTTAGAAATTTTTCCTTCATAGGCAGAAGAAGAAATTCTGTTTCTATTTTCCACCTGTGTCTATATATTTAAAGCCATGGGTTCATTCTGATACTACCACTGTCAATCCAATACTTTTCTTCTTTTTGATAACTCTCTTCCCAAACCATGAGATATCTATTGCCATTATCTTTAACAGGTTCATTTATTTGATCCATCCTCCTAAATCTAACAAGTTCTTCCCCCTTTTCTGAGGGCTCCTGGTGATGCACAGAAGCCTGAATACTCACCCAAATGTTCCCTTCCCATGTAAACATCCTTATTACCTCCATTAGGGCTTTGGGATTCTAAGACAGAACACCTCTCTGCATGGCCTCTTCCTGGTGGGACTCTGACGCAGTACAATGGACTTTCCCTCTCTACACACCTTCTCTCTTTCTGCCTGCATTTTAATACCTTATACAGGGCTGCCCTCATTTGTGGATGTTTTCCTTATTCATTCAGACTCTGAATAACCTTGTGATATTGCTCTCCCTTATGGATATCTTCCTCACCATTCTTAGGTTCTTCCATCGTTTCATTGTGCTTTCTTTTCACAGAGATATCCTCCTGATCTTCCTCAGGCTTTGAAAGGCCATGTTGGGCTTTCCCCTTGTGGAAGCACTTCACTTTATTTGGGTTTCAACACCCTGTGTCTCAGCACTATTCTATGTGAAGACTTTTTTTACTTTGTTGGTGCTCTGACACTGCTTCTTGGGCACGTCTTCACAAGGATGCTCTTTTCTCACACTTAAGCTCTAATTCCTCATGCTACATCACCTTAGAATCTGTTTCCCCAGTTCAGGCCACCTCCATGGATTGTTGATATCCTCTGTTCGTCTGTCTCTTTCTTACTACAATTTTCATACTCTGTTCTGCTCTATTTGCACAGTGCTCCTTCTCAGCAAACAGGGAGTATGCCCTACCAGACTGCCTTCTTCCAGTATGAATGCCCTCTGTAACTGTGTTAAGGTCTGTTAACTCACACTCAGCCACTGATATACTTACTCCATTTAGGTGTGCCTCTCCACCATAGCTTACCTCCCCTCCAATGGACACATTCTTCACCCCACTTTGGCTCTTCTATCCCATGCTGGGACTTTACCAGGTACAAGTGATGCCAGAAAGATGTTACCAGAATCCAGGTTCTTGTTCACACAGCTGAAGGATAAACTTCGCAAACACACAGGCAGCAAGCAAGCAAAGACTTAATTACAGGAAAGCAAATAGCTTCCAGGGTTGCTGGGAGAAAGAAGAGCCCAGCTCTCTATTGTCTTATAGGGGTTTTTATCTCTTAAAGATAGGAGGGTACCAACATGAGGTCCAGAAGATATGGTTTTCTCCCATTGGCTTTGCTCAATTACCCACATCAGTCCTTGTCCAATAGGGGTCTTAGGGGTGGAAATGTCCCTTAAGTCTTATGCTTTCTTTGCCCTTCTCTTCCATTAGACTGAGTCATCATTGTTCTCATTTCTTTTCTGTTAGTTGAGGAGTGGGCTAGAGATTAAGATCCATGTGGGTGTAGATACACTCCTGTAGTAAACACGGCCTGTGGGGATATTACTCTCTGGAGCCCTTAAACCACAAATATTAATCAATAACCACATCAGAGAATGTATCGAAGCTCATGCTCCTACACTACCTGAGTTATTATTCTGCATCACAGGCAATCTTCTTTCCCTCCTTTGGGCACTGAAAACCTGCACCAAGCTATCCATAAATTTGGACAACCTCTTTAGCCAACTTAATTTCAGACAGCTCTCATTGGGGCAATGCCTTTCTGACTCTACTGGACTCTGATTCCTCATGGTAGGATGTATTCTGTGTGGGTACCCTCTTCACTCCATTAACATTTCAAAAGTCTGATTCTCCATGTCCATGCATTCTGTCCACGTAACTTGTTTTGACACCTCCTGTCAAGCATCCTCTTAATATGCAGCTCTTTATCAGTATGCTTGGGCTCTGACATTCTCAAGCCACGATGCCTTTCTATATGATGTCCACTTCACTCTGACACAAACTAATGGCTTTAGAGCTAAATAACTAATGAAGAAAAAGGAAAGGTAAAAGAAGAGAAAGAGAAAAAAGAATAGGAAAAGGAAACCCATGATACTATTTGAAGGCATAAAACTATGTGATATAATCTGGGCAAAGTATGTAGAGGCTGATAAATTACTAAGTAGTCATATTTTAGATCACTGTGTATTTCCTCTTCTATTTCCAAACAATTTCAAAATTTTCAATAATAAAACACATTTTTTATTATTTTAGGATAGCAGAAACAGCTCTGATTGGACCCCTATCCTAGGAATTTTCATATGCCATGGGTGCAGCCCTCAAAAGACAAAAGACCAAAATAATAATAATAATAATAATACACATTTTTATAGTAGCAAAGTGCTATGTTTTTCAGGAAATGAATGTTGTGTTTTAGAGATTATTTTTATTATTTATTTTAGCTGAGACTTTAAATTAGGTGATCATTACATACTTGTCTATACCTATACTATAGTGAATTCATAATAAAAATTCAATATATTAAATTAAAATTCAAGAAATCCCCATACTTGGATGAATTTATTGATTTAAACTTGCTATGTCAGAAACAGATGAAGAGTCAACTGAAGTTTCTTTTGTTCCAACAACAAAAACTAATAAAAAGGGAAAAAAAATTACAACTTGTGAATGCTATATGTGGAAATAAAACAAACTATTTTGTAAAACACTGTTAAGTGGATCAGCCGGTTAAGAAGCTGACATCGTTTCTGTGAGGATGTGGGTTCCACTGAAGGCCACAGATGGGGCTTGAATCTTGGGTCTCTGTGGCTGTAGTGTAGGCCGACAGCTGTAGCTCCATTTCGACCCCTAGCCTGGGAACTTCCATATGTTGCAGGTGCAGCTTTAAAAAGAAAACGAAAAGATAAATGCAATTTTCTTTATTATTTTGCAGAGAGATAACTTAAATATACCACATACACAGAAGGAAAACATTTACTCATGGCCAAAAAGACTAATTGCCATTGTCATCCTATGGTCCGATGGAGTATTATAAGTTAGTTATTTGAACCTCTCTATGCTTTCTTCCTTCTCTAAGAAACAATTATGACTCCTACACACTGCACTGAAGACTTACTTTATCTGTCACATTTTTCTGAATTTCAGAAATTAAAGGTTTTTTTTTTTTTTTTTTGACAGGAGGATGGTAACTTTTCTATAGGCTTTAAGAAGTGGTAATTTCAGAGACAATTATTTCCTATGGAGTTCAGTTCTGGGATAATCCTGAAGTTACGGTTTTCATTGTCTGCAACTGGGCATAACTGGTACATAGTCTAAAACAATGTGGTGATATTCATTAGTTGTAACTCAGTGGGTAGGCATAGAATAGTCATAAAATCTTTTGCTTCCACAAGTTTAGCCTTCTCTCCACAGGATAGATGATCATGGGATGGGTTGAGAATGAAGGGTAAATAAATGGAACTTTAGTGGATATTATTTTATGAAGCTTACTTAAATTGTATTCTTACATGGGTTGGGGATTATTAAAATAATTATTATTGTTTCGTTGCTGGAACTTAAAATAATTTCACTTTAAATGAAAGAAAACAATATTAACATGCATGGCCCACAGTTTGTGTCAGATATTTTACAGTTTATATATATCATTTAACTTTATCTTCATACTTAAGTCCTATTTACCATCTGAGTGGTATAGGCAACAGTTGGCAAATGACAGGGCTGAAACTGCAACCTAAATGTGGCTGACTTAAAAAACCCACTACTTTTCTATTAATTATGTTTAACATTCCTTATTTTAGCTTACAATTGAGTATTAAGGACATGAAAGATTTTTGCCAAAAATATTTGGATTTTCAACAGTGTTCATACTCTTTTCTGCCTATTTCCTTTGGAAATTTCAACTTATATACACTATCAGTTAAAAGTGTGACTCTTACAGTGCCATTGTAACTCATTTATCTAATCAGTATAGTCAATGCCGTGGCTAGATGACAGACACACACCCATGCACACTTACATCAATATTATATGTTTGGGCCATCAAGTTGCTCAAATTGAGTAAAAAAAAAAAAAAAATCAATTAATTCCAATAGAACTGAATAGATATTCCCTCCATGACTGTTAAATTTATCCCAAACCATTCATCTTTAATGCATGTCAAATCAATGCTTTAACTCTCTGTAGGGACTGAGTAGTCATTATCTCAGGTAGCAGACATACTTGAATCCCTCTGGCACAAAACTTTGCCTTCACTTAAACAGATATCTATTTTTGAAATACTTATCTAAAAGAGACATTAATTCCCTTGCTCATGACAGGCTTTCAAATACTGAGGAGATATACTTAATTCTCTTGTGAGCCCACTCTTTGCTATTTTAAAATGCCATGATGCCTTCCCTTATATGTCCTGTGAAATAATTTAGAGTCCCTCAAATTCTCTTTTTCTTCTCCATTTTTATCTGAATTAATTCCATTTTTATATACTTGATATTGAACAAAACATCTGACAAAATGTCATATGCTTAATTCCCTCAGCCGGCAAAACATGCCATTTGTCATACACAGTTATACATTCTTTGAGGATCTTCTTATTTTGTAGCATCTTCAGATTCTAGAAAAGTGAATATAGTATTTTATTTGTTAAATGGACAATTCCACATTTAAAAACATTATTGTTTAATTTTTCATTTAAGAAACTTAAAATGTATGCCATAGATGAATAGTTAATAAATATTTGGCCTTGCCTGCTCGCTTGCATCTCTCACAAGCGTTCTATCCTAATAAATCTTTTTCTTGCCTATCACTTTGTCTCTCGCTGAATTCCTTCTGTGCAGAGGCATAACGAACCTGAGCCTCAGTAAGTCCAGACATCGCAGATGGACTCCCACTCATCATGGACACTGTTGGGGGAATCCTTCTGTACCACTCCCTTGTAGAAACTTCTCAGGTAACATCTAAAATAAGACTTACCGCATGCTGTTTAATCTCTTAAGGTGGCTGGAAAATTATTTTAACCAGAGCGACACTGGCTTACAGCCCTTGCAACAGAAAAGAGACAGCCAGATGTCTTACTCCTACCCTAGGCAGCCTATGCCCTATCTCAGCAGGAAGTAGTTACTGAAGAGTGGTTGCTAAATAGCACAATATCCCCTTTAAACACAAAGGGGTAAAACACCTGGGGGGGGGGAATGATAGGGATGGAGTAGGCACAGGTAGTTGTAGAAGTCCTGATAAACGATCATATTTAAGGAGGGAAACTTAGGGAACATTGGGAGATCACTGTAAATTAATAAATTGCTCAAGAAAGCTATCAGCACAAGGCAGCCTTGCTCGATCAGTAGGGGCATGAGAATTGCCGCAGGTCATTGGTTGGGGGATGGGATTAGGCCTGCGTTCATATTCAAACCAAGGGCAAGAGTTTGAGGGCCACCCTTCCCTGGATTTGAATACACACCTTACACCTTACAGGATACTAAGGAGGAGTTACTACTCCCAGAAAGGAAGAAGAGGCTTTTCCAACTGCCACTCCTATTGAATGATAAAACTGTAGCCCACTGGATCCTCAGGGCAGGGCAGAGCTTCCTTGTCTGCCTGCTTGCATCTCTCACAAGCATTCTATACTAATAAATCTATTTCTTGCCTATCAAAAAAAAAAAAAATGTTTGCTCTCGGGAAGTTATATCATCCATGAATAAATGTTATGTAAACATTACTTTGAAGCTGACTTAGGTTAGCAAGTAATTCATACATTTTTCCTACAATATGTTCATTTTAGAGATTCAATATACTCTTTTCCAAAAATGATAAAATGGTTACATAGTTCAATAGAGAACTACTAAGGTCAAACTTCATAAAATAAAGATACTCAAATTGTTCTTTTAAGCGTCTTTTCCTTTTAAGATTTATATTTGTGCTAGGAGTTTTAAATCAAAAACCAATTAGAATAAAATAAAATCCAATTTTATGGGCCCTAGAGAGAACATAGAATTTCATTTATCATTACAGAGCCTTTCCCACTTAGATCCTTTCTGAACATTTTATTTCTAGGGAACATCTTCTTTTTCCAACTGCACCAGTAAATGGAAGATGTAACACTGTTCAGTTTTTCTTGTATGTACTTTGTTCTCATCTGCCATCAGCTGAAGTCAGTTGTCAGCCTCCAAGACGTAATGGAATTACTTTCTGCCATACAGATGTCTTGACACAGTTGTTATAGTACCAATGAAAGCTTTCTGTGGAGGACATATTTTCTGAACACCCTGCAATGTAATCTTTAATTTTTTTTTTCACATGAATCCCCATGTGAAGAGTTCTTCTGACATTCAAAGGAAAAATGTACACTTCTAAATTTTTACTTATTTAAGATTCATATGAATATGTAGTCTTGCAGATATTTAACAAAAATAAGTAATACATTAAAATTACTTCAGTGTTTCCTCTGCAGCAAAAGAAATAAAACACAAATTAGCATATTAATCCCTTTATACCTGATACAAAATAGGGTCTTGGGACCAAATATAAAATGAAAAATATGCTAGGGTATATTATAAAGTTACATGAATTTTCTCAGAATCTAAATAGTTGTGATCTCTTTGATATATGTATATAATTCCTCTGATATCATAGGTATATCCTATTTCATATATGAACAATAAAACAGGAAAATGAGAGCAGGTACTTAGAACATATAATCTTCAGTTTCTTTAAACATTCTTTCACTTGTCTATGTTTCTCCAATGAAAAGTTTATTTTTAATCTTATTTCATTTTCAGAAAACTCTAAATTATAAAATGAATAAAAATTTCAGAAAAAGGGAATCACAGAATGTATATGTATCTTAAATGCTGAGGTACTACTTAGTGATTATATGTCTTACTGAATATTCAGTAACAAAAATAGCAGGTGAGAGGATAGGGAGGGATGGAGTATGTGACAATCAAACTCATGAAATAAAAAAGGCTTTGACAAAATCCAACACCCATTTCTGATAAAAATTCTTCAGAAAGTGGGCACAGAGGGAACCTACCTCAACATAATAAAGGACATATTTGACAAACCCAGAGCTAACATCCTTCTCAAAGCTGAAAGAACTTCCACTGAGATCAGGAACAAGACAAGGATGTCTGCTCTCACCACTACTATTCAACATAGTTTTGTAAGCCCTAGCCATGGCAATCAGAGATGAAAAAGAAATAAAAGGAATACAAATTGGAAAGGAAGAAGTAAAACTATCACTATTTGCAGATGACACAATACTATACCTAGAAAATCCTAAAAACGCTACCAGAAAACTGTTAGAGCTCATCAATGAATTTGGCAAAGTTGCTGGATACAAAATTAATACACAGAAATCAACTGCATTTCTATACACTACCAAAGAAAGATTAGAAAGAGAATAGGGAAACAATCCCATGTACCATTACACCAAAAAGAATAACATACTTAGGAATAAACCTACCTAAAGAGACCCAAGACCCATACTCTGAAAACTATAAGATGTTGGTGAAAGAAATCAAAGATGACACAAACAGATGGAAAGACATACCATGCTTTTGGATTGTAAGAATCAATATTATCAAAATGACTATACAATCCAAGGTAATCTACAGATTCAATGTAATCCCTATCAAATGACCAAGGACATTTTTCACAGAACTAGAACAAAATATCTTAAATTTTTTTGGAAACACAAAAGACTCAGAATAGCCAAAGCCATCCTGAAAAAGAAAAACGGAGCTCTAAGAATCAGGCTCCCTGACTTCAGACTATACTATAAAGCAACAGTCATCAAAACCGTATGGTACTGGCACAAAGACAGAAATATAGATCAGTGGAACAGGATAGAAAGCCCAGAATTAAACCCATGCACCTACAGTCAACTCATCTATGACAAAGGAGGCAAGAATATACAGTGGAGAAAAGACAGCCCCTTCAATAAGCGGTGCTGGGAAAACTGGACAGCCACATGTAAAAGAATGAAATAAGAACACTTCCTAATACCATACACAAAAATAAACTCAAAATGGATGAAAGACCTAGATATAAGTCCAGATACTATAAAACTCTTAGAGGAATACATAGGCCAAACACTCTCCAACATAAACAGCAGCAATATCTTCTCATATCCACCTCCTAGAGTAGTAACAATAAAAACAAAAATAAATAAATGGGACTTAATTAAACTTAAAAGTTTCTACATAGCAAAGGAAACCCTAAACAAAATGAAAAGACAACCCACAGGATGGGAGAAAATATTTGTAAATGAAGCAACTGACAAGGGATTAATATCCAAAATTTATAAACACCTTCTGTAGCTCAATACCAAAAAAAAACAAAGAACAACCCTTTGAAAATTGGGCAGATCTAAACAGACAATTCTCCAAAGAAGACATACAGATGGCAAAAAAACACATGAAAAGATATTTAACATCACTAATTATTAGAGAAATGCAAATCAAAACCACTATGAGGTATCCCCTTACACCAGTCAGAATGGCCATCATTATAAAGTCTACAAACAATAAATGCAGGAAAGGTTGTGGAGAAAAGGGAACCCTATTATACTGTCGGTGGGAATATAAATTGGTGCATCCACTGTGGAAAATAGTATGGAGTTTCCTCAGAAAACTAAAAACAGAATTACCATTTATCAGTTGTCTACCTGTGGCTAAATTACTTTTGTGTATTTATCTTTCTCTGTTTATGCTCTTTTCATCTTAGTAACAATTTCAAGTTCCTCTTGTCTTGAAATTTCCTTATCCCTCAACTAGATCAAGCAAATGCTAACATACACCAAAAATGATTTTCTGCAAGATCTTATTGAAGACCTGTCAGTCATGAAAGAAGAATTATGTTGCTGAAGCATTAAATATTATTTATCAAGTATCATATTTCTTGACAAAAGTCTCAGAACCATGTTAACCATTGGACATATTGAACATCTTCATGTTTCTTGTTCCTGACCCCTAAATTCCACTTTTATTGGCTATTTCCTACATGGATATTGCAAATACGTTCTCATTTTTCAGTACCTCCATGATGTTATAAAATTTTCAGTTAAGTAAATGCAGGGTACTTTGTGGACCTTTGCCAATAAGAGGAATAGTACTTTTTCCTCCTTTAAAATAACCCATTTAGTTTAAAATATAGTAATTAAAAAAACTCTTCTTTATGTGATTAAAATAATTAGTAATGTGACAAAACCAACATGTGACTGAGAATTGCAAGACTTCTATCTAATCTAAGCTCCAACCATTGTTTTAGGAAAAAATGGTACGCAGAATAATCATCCCCTAAAAATGCCTATATCCTAATCCCTGGAAGGCGTTAATGTCTTATTTTTCCACAGCAAGGGGACTTTGTAAGTATGATTAATGTGAAGGACCTCAAGATGGACAGATCATACTGAATTATCTGCATGGGACCAACTTAATTGTCTTAGTCTTTATAAAAACCTTTCCTGACTTCAGTCTGACAAGAAAGATACTACTGAAGAATGATCAGAGAGATGCTATGCTGATGGCTTTGAAACAGAATTAGGAGGTCATAAGCTAAATAATCTTGCTGGCCTCTAGAAGCTGGAAAAGGAAAAAAAACATATCCACCCCTAGAGGCTCAAGAAAGGAACACACTATGGCTGATGCCTTGATCTTACACAGTGAAACATATGCCGGATTTCTAACCTACTAAAGCATATAATAGTAAAATTTGTTTTAAGATACTGAGTTTGTAGTAATGTCTTATGGCAGCAATAGAAAACTAATATAGAAGTCATTTATTCTTATTCCTTCTACATATAAAGAGAATGAAATTAGAATGAAAACTCTCTAAGACTTTTCCATATCTCAATTGTCTGACAAACATGCCTACAGTGGTAATTTGGGGAGGGTAATCTTTATTATGTTTCTGAAGAATCACTGATGAATAAAAAACTATGGTTATTAGCTGCCCCTGCTCAGAAGTGCACTTAAAATGCACTGTATTGAAGTTCCCATTTTGGCTCAGTTTGATCCCTGGGCCAGGAACTTCTGCATGCTGTGGGTGTGGCCAAAAGAAAAATAAAAGCACCCTGACTAGATGATTTTACTGATGACTTCCACCTGGTTTTTAAAATAGTAATTAAAATCCATTATAATTGAAAACATTCGGAGTTCCCGTCGTGGCACAGTGGTTAACGAATCCGACTAGGAACCATGAGGTTGCGGGTTCGGTCCCTGGCCTTGCTCAGTGGGTTAACGATCTGGCGTTGCAGTGAGCTGTGGTGTAGGTCGCAGACGCGGCTCGGATCCCGCGTTACTGTGGCTCTGGCGTAGGCTGGCAGCTACAGCTCCGATTCGACCCCTAGCCTGGGAACCTCTATATGCCGCGGGAGCGGCCCAAAGAAATAGCAAAAAAAGACAAAAAAAAAAATTGAAAACATTCAAGTCTATAAAAAATATGAAATCTCCCTAATTGACTTTATTAACTAGACTATGTTTAATGACAGTATGACAAATACAATTCAGTAAAAGAAAACTACTGACTACTTATGATTACAGATACAATAAAATAAAAACAAATGGAATTAACTTAGATTATTTTTATAAAATATTAACAGAGAGAGGATTTGCCCAAGGCTTTAAAGGTGAATCAACATTAGCAAATTTAACAATGTAATACACTAGGTTAATAATTTATAGAAGAAGAAACCATGTGGTAGGCTTAAAGATGCAAAAGAAAACAGTTGATAATATTCAACTGAGGTCATTCAATAAAAATATAAACACAATTCAGAGTTCCTGCTGTAGCTCAGTGGAAACAAACCCTACTAGTATCCATGAGGATACAGATCCATGTCGATCCTTGGCCCCACTCAGTGGGTTGAGAATCTGGCATTGTTATGAGGTGTAATATAGGTCACAGATCCAGTTCGGATCTGGCGTTGCTGTGGTGTAGGCCAGCAGGTGTGGCTCCAATTTGACCCTTAGCCCGGGAACTTCCATATGCAGGGGGTAGGTGGGTATGGCCCTAAAAAAAAAGAAACAAACAAAAAAATGCCCTTTATTCTGATACTCCTTGTAGTTTTTGAGGTCAGTAAATCCTCAAACTAATACTTTCTAAGCCCAGATAGCATACCCCTGTTCAAAGGTTCAGGAACTACATGTGCAAGCATGAGCTTTATAAGGATTTTTAGTGCTAGCGTGGATGCTGATCAACTCACATCTACCTGAAAATCAGACAATCGCATCTCTCTTTATTGGTTAATACTAGATTTTAATAGAAAAGAGATGTGGAAAATAATTTTGTCAGTGTTAACTTACTTTCCTAGACTAGGAGAAATATCCTAGCAGGTCCAGGGTTCATGTGCTTATAAAATATTTTGGTTACAGATATTCCTTGTTCCTTGTTCTTTTTAACACTGAACCAAAGTAATCCTCTTTCTTTTATCTTTCCAAGTATTCACTTGCCTATTTAGAATTAACTCAAATTATTTACAATACCCATCTCTCTTATTTTTGTAGTCCTTTAGAGAAGTTGGTTCTCAAAACTCCTTTAGCCATCATACAGTTAGTTATTATTTATTTATTTTATTAGTATTTCTTTTTGTTTTGTGTTTTTTTTTTTTTAGGGCCACGTCCATGGCATATGGAGGTTCCCAGGCTAGGGGTGAAATCGGAGGTGCAGCCACCAGCTTATACCACAGCCACAGCAATGCCAGATCCAAGCCACATCTGTGACCTACACCAACAGCTCATGGCAATCCCCAATCCCTAACCCACTGAGTGAGGCCAAGGATTGAAGCCGCGTCCTCTTAGATTATACAAATTAGCTTTTAAAGTTACAAGTGTGGCTCCTTTGCTTCCCTAGCCTGCTGCCAATTCACGTCTTTTCAACATTGGTGATGTAATCCAAGCATTTTGTGTGTTTAAGAATCTGTTTACATGGCCATAACTTCACATCCAATGAGGTCAACTAATAACTTCAGCAAGTTAAAAAAAAATCATCATAAGGGAATTCCCTGGCGACTCAGTGGGTTAAGGACTCAGCATAGCCACGGCTGTGAGTCAGGTTGCTGCTGAGGCTTAGGTTCAAACCCTGGCCAGGAACTTCTATGTGCCATGAGCAGGGCCAAAAAAAAAAAAAAAAAAAAAAAAAATTCAAGGTCTATTGTAGGGATTATACTCTACCTTTTAAAAACAGCTGGGCTTAGCAGCCAGGGTTTAATTCAAATAAATCAAGAAAAGCAAAAAAATAACTACATTGTCTAATAACCTACAAGACGTATTTAAACTTACAGGTAAAAATCCAGATTGCAGTAAAACTGATATAAAATCTCCACATTATACTTTCTAGCCATTGATGCTTATTAAAACATCTATTATTGCATTCCTTATATTAATATTCTTTGTGTTAGGCATCAGAGAGGGAGTGAAAACAAGATATAAAAGGCTTTCATTGCCATGGAACTTCGTACATAGGTATGGTATTCTGCATCATTCTACTAAGTTTTAAGTGTACTTGACATAGGTTCCTGCAACAGTGGGAATGAATGCTATCTGACTCCATGTCTATTCCCTAGTTTGAAGTGAAGTCTTCCTAAGTCAAATCTGCTTAGGTGGATTTAAGAGTTGGGATGGGGGGGGCAGTAAAACATGCATAATACTGAGTGAAGGATGTGATGAGAGAGAATGACTTCCATGTCAAGTTGTAGGAGTATGGCCACTGCATAGGAAACAATGGGAGCTAATACTTTTAAAATTTATTCAGCAAATACATACTGAAAATCTATGATTTTCCAGGCACTTAAGTTCATACAGGCAATCAAGATGTAAGAATTTTTTCAGTTAATACCCTCAGATACTAGCATGTTAACTGAAGCAGGTGAATCATTATCGAGAGCTCAGAGATGGAGAAACACTGGTGTGAAGAAGAAGCTGTACTATCTTAAAAGTAACTGCTATATTTGAAATGAGGGCAATGGGACCCTCCTGTACAGCACAGGGAAATGTGTGTGATTGGGTCACTTTTTTGTACAATAGAACTTGAAGAAATATTGTAAACAAACTATACTTTAATAATAAATAAATAAATAAAATAATGTGTGAAGACTGGGTACATAAATGAAAGCACAAGTAGAATGACTGAATCTGTTAAAATGTTGTTAATATATTAACTCATATGTAATTGATGGATATTACATCATTACACTATTAGTTCCTCCCTTTCAACTTTTGCGCTATTTTGTCATATTTTTTTACTTTTTTCAATGCTCTAAAATTATCATCCTTGCTAGTAGTTAACAGTGATGAATTCTTTCCACGTTAGTTTCCCCCCCAAAAAAAAAAAAATTTACCTCTAAGTTTGAAAGATATATTGCCAGGTATAGAATTTAGGATTGAGAGGATTATTGTTGTTATTTAGACTTTTAAAACATGTCACTGCATTGTCTTCTGGCTTGCATCATTCCTAAAAAAGAATTCTACTTTGATTTTCTATATGTGATGTATATTTTCCCTCTATATACCATCAACATTTCTCTTTATCTTTGGTTTCAGCGGTTTGAATATGACGTTTAGGTTTTTTTGTTTGCTTATTTGATTTATTTATTGCTTATAATGCTTGGGTTCTCTTCTAGAGTTGGTGGTTTGATATCTTTCATTTTATTTTGGGAAAATTCTAGGTCCTTATATCTTCAAATATTTCTTCTGCCCTGTTATTTCCAACTTCTTTTTCAGTAATTCTAATTAGATACATAACACTATTCCACAGTCCCCTAACACCCTGTTTTTCCCCATTCTTTTTTTCTATTCTGCTTCTGCTTTTGTAGTTTCTATTTCACACCATATGCTCATGTATGGTTCCAAGCTTTTCCACTAGAGTCTTCAAGATATTAATTGTAGTTATTTTAAATTCTCTGATAGATTTACTATATATCTCATCTTGGAGTCTGGTTCTAACAACTGATTTATCTCTTAAGGTTTTTATTTGCTACTTTATGAGTCTCATAATTTTAACCGAATGATAGACATCCTGTGTAGAATTAGGGAAACTTAGGTAAATAGTATTTCTGTCCGGTTATTACATACTTCCTCTGCTAGGCTGTTAGTGTGAGGTTTTGAGTTAATTTGGTCAGGAAGTGACTTGGGTTTAGGTTTTGGTGCTGCTACTGTTACCTTCAGTACACCACCATCTTCAAATTTCTCTGATGTTACCTTCTGTTTAGGGCAAGTGTTGGTTTACTGAATGGTTTTCCTTATTGCTTCCATTTCATAGAAGGTCTCTCACCATGTCTTTGCCCATGTCCTGGCAGTAAATTGCATTTACTTGCAGTTTGCTAGTCTGATAGTAGAAAAAAGGAAGATGGTATTCTTTTGTGACCTTCTTCATCATCAGTCTTAGGCAGGACGTTTTTCCTTGGGTCTTGGGGATAGGTTTTTTTCCATTATAACTCCTTTGGCCCAATGGTAGGAGAAATTCAATGATTTGGGCCTGTGATGTTTTCCTGCTTCTCCTTTGGGGTTAGAAATGTGTATTCCCCTATTTAAAGCATTTAAAGCAAGGTACAAAACATCATCTACATACTACCTTTTCATTTTTGAAAGCAGGTAAAATAAGAATACACATATATTTACTTATTTTTTGAAAAAAAAATACAAGAAAGTTAAGTGATAAGTCAAAATGGTTACCTAAAAGTGGTAGCAGTTTATGGGATGGGGATAGGATCTCTGTAGTTTGAATTTTAATTTCTTATAATTTTGAATGTTGAAGCATGTATGTACTTATATTTCTTTCTTTCTTTCTTTCTTTCTTTTTTTTTTTTTTTTTTTTGTCTTTTTGCCATTTCTTGGGCCACTCCCGTGGCATATGGAGGTTCCCAGGCTAAGGATCTCATTGGAGCTGTAGCTGCCAGCCTATGCCAGAGCCACAGCAACATGGGATCCGAGCCACATCTGCGACCTACACCATGGCTCACAGCAACACCAGATCATTAACCCACTGAGCAAGGGCAGGGATCGAACCTGCAACCTCATGGTTCCTAGTCAGATTCGTTATCCACTGTGCCACGGCGGGAACTCCTTACATTTTCAAAATATAAAATTAAGTAAAAGAAACTGAAAGAAGTAATAGCAATTTTATAATTAAGAAGGAATAAAATTTTATGCACAAATGCTCATAACAATGTTTTCATAATAGCCAAAATATGAAGAAAAAATAAAATTTTATCAATAGGAAAATGTAGACTGAGGTATTTTCATAAATAATAGAATACAATTCAGCATATTAAGAAACAAGCCATGATACACACAATTTTATAAATGATTCTCAAAAATAATATGTTGAGTAAAAGAAGCCTGATGCAAAATAGCATATAATGTAGTATTCTGTTTACATAAAAATCTATGTCAAATTGATCCATTATGGCAGAAATTAGATCCATAGCCTAGGGATCAGTGAGATTAATTTAAAAAAAAAAGCATCATGCATATACTCTTTATCATGTGTTGAAATACGCTTGGTGGTGTTATTTCAGTGGCTGTCAAAATTCATTAAAATATAAATTTAAAATTTGTGCATTTCTTTATATACAATTTTTACTGCAATAAATTTATTTTAAAGCCAAAAAGAAAAAAAAGCAAAAGAGATAAGAAAGGCAGCACATTAGAGTGTTTTTTCCAGAGGATGACTTGAGAGTAAGATTGTAACTATTCTAAATTCAGACAATAAAAGGTCTTATCATGCTTAAAATATTGCAGATAGCTGATATCTACTCCATATTACAGAAATAATGTTCTTTTTTTTTTTCTTTTTTGGGCTGTACCTGCGGCATATGGAAGTTCCTAGACTAGGGGCTAAATCAGAGCTACAGCTGCTGGCCTGTACCACAGCCAAAGCTATGCCAGATCCAAGCTGCATCTGAGACCAATGCTGCAGCTTGCAGCACCACTGGATCCTTAACCCATTGTGTGAAGCCAGGGATGGGATCTGCATCCTCATGGATGCAAGCCAAGTTTGTAACCTGCTAAGCCACAACAGGAAATCCCAGAGATAATTTTCACTGTGGACTATTAGTGCGGGGAGCCGAGAAGATGTAGGGACTTAAAAAAAGGACATTGCTTGACAGCAGAAAAACCTAAAGGCAGGTTCCTAACCAAGGAAGGGAGCTCGCCTGAATGGTACAAGCCGAAGGTGGGCTTTTGGTCAGGCCAAAAGCTCACCTGAATGGTACAAGCTGAAGGTGGGTTTCTGGTCAGGATAAAAAGCCTGCCTGAACAGTGCATGCTGAAGGTAGGCCTCTGGTCAGGATGAAAGCCTGCCTGCATGGTACAAGCTGAGGGCAGGCCTCAGGTTACACAGCTCTCATTTTGATATTGATGGGGAAGAATTGGGGCGTTCCTGGGAAAACAATTTCCATGTTTGCACTGGAGAACATGGATTGCTTCTCGGGTGACCTAGTCTTTCATGTTGTTTTATTTGTTATTTAGTTTTCCTCAGTCTTTCCTGATTACTTGCTTATTATTCTTCTTTTCCATTCTTATTCTCCTTTGGTGATTTGTGACTTAACAAAATTACAACAATAATATAATAAGAATTTCATCCTGAAGGACTTTCCCCTATTTAAAATCCAACTTAATTAAAACATAGTGTTTATTTACTAACTAGTTATACAGTAAACTTTAGAGTTAGGATTTTAATGAGGTTCATAGAAGTTAGACATATATTATTCTTGATCAAAAGACACCTAGTTATGAGTTACAGAAGCTTGTAAGTGATAGCTAGTTAAGTTGGTTTATATTTTCTTACACTGTCTCCTTGGCATAACACTTTAAACACCAGTCTAAAAACAAGATTTGTAAATGCCAGATTCTTGTGTCCGTGACCTCTTCAACTTATGGAGACTTGCTGGCCATGGGATGATTTGTACTGAGTCTCCTCCTTTCCACATGATGTATTGTACCTAATTGCCCTTAAATTGTACTCACTAAATTTAGTTAAGACAAAGATGTTAGAACGTGATGTATAGCTGCTGTACCATGTAAAAGTTAACCAGTGTACTTTTAACACTGTGATGTAATCTGTAGTGAAAAACTGTCAATATAATCAACCACTTATGTCAATAAAGTTTGAGCAGTCCAGTGCCCTGATAGAAGGGACAAAGAGGCTGTCTCCGTTGCAAAAGCCAGCGTCCGTCCCTTTCCTTTGGGACTCCCTGGCCACCGGAGCTGGCCTCCAGCATATTAGCATACACACTTCAGATTGTTTGGGGAATTGACTCAATATTTATTATCCATGTATATGTGAATAATATCACAATCATATTGCACAGTGATAACAGAAGTAATTCTTTCGATCCAATAGAAAAATGTATGATTTTAACTGTAATATTATCTATGGTTTTGTACACTCTTTTCTTCTAATGTTTTTGAGCCTATTTTACTTGGTTTTAGAAAAATTTTATAGACACTGAAATAAATAACATTGCCCAGGATACCAGTAGATTAAGTCAAAGCAATCAAGGCAAATATATCCTGGCATAAATTTTCACCAGATGCTACATTAAGCTTTGGTCATAGATAGTTTTAATATTTAATGAAATAAAATAAATCTTGAAACTTTAATGAGTGTCTGTCCTTCATTGCTTTAAAATTATTAATGAATAATGGATGATATATCGACTCCTATTATTTACATTTTTCATTTGTCCATCCTTTGCAACTTAAACGCTTGGGACCTAAATTCAGTAACAAAATTTTGTGGATTTTTAATTGGATTTTCAAAGTGCTTTGGGAATCTCGAAAATAAAAAGCATATTCCAAGACTAATATTACTCTTGATCATACCTTCAGGATTGATTCTTTATAATGTCAAGTACCTCTATTTTGCCTCTAAAGTTACTACTGAGATACACATTAATTGTTAGAAAAGTATAATATGGACACTCAATGAACATGTTTTCAGTTCTCTCAATGTTGATAGTTAGGGAAATGTCAACTAGTTCCTTTTTTTTTTTCCCTCTGAAACTGTCCTTTAATTCTAAAGTGAAGAAATAACTGACAATGTAAGCCATGATTACATTACACAGTAAACAGTGATTGGAACTTTTTTTCCTTCAAAACTGTCATTATATTCCATTCATCTTTTTCTACTCCTAGAATTACAACTGCACTAGAAGTATGTCAAAGGATTATATCGAGGAACTTGTTCTCTCCTCCTTCGATTGTAGCATATCATTGACCACATCAAGTATCCAGTTCTACTAGAGTCCTAAACAATATAATCTCCCCATGTCCAGTACAACAAACCAGAAAATGCCAAGCCCTTAAACGCCACCATACAAAACTACCTCCTCAGGTTTAAGGTGAAGCAGTCTTTAGGCAACATTTACATTAAAATAAAGTAACAATCCCTTCTAGGTATATAAGGAGTTTTGGGGTTAGTTGAGTTGGCTGTTGGCTTGTCTAGTTGGCCAAGATTAATTCTAAGGCAGCAAGTTATATAATTTAAATCTCACTAAATTTGGGTCAGAATCCTTGCCATTACCTGATGATGAAACATAACCTTGCACTGAGTATTTGGGATATAGTTTCATGTGAATAAACATAAAATAAAATGGGCTTTAATGTCAGAAAACCTGTATTCAAATCCAAGCTTTGTCATTGTCTGCACTGTGTCCTCTAAAATTTAGTAATCTATGAGACTCAAAAGAGATAATATCTATAAATGTCCAAAGATCTTAACTCAGCTGTAGATATGTCTTGACATTTATTTATTTATTTACTTATTTTCTTTTCAGGGCTGCACCTGTGGCATAAATACGTTCCCAGCCTAGGGGTTGCTGGCCTACACCACAGCCACAGCACTGCCAGATCGCTGACCCACCGAGCGAGGCCAGGTACTGAACCAGCATCCTCTTGGATACTAGTCGGATTTGTTTTCACTGTACCGCAACAGAACTCTTTAAGACGTCTTAGACTTGTTTCCTTGATTCTCCTTTTGGTAGCTACCCTATCCTTCCACAATCAACAATATATATTTTATTATGGATGTTTATAATTACATATTATATACAAACATAATACATATGAATTAGAATAGAAATCGATGAAATTAAAAATAGGAAAAAAGAAAATCATTAAAACCAAAAGCTGTTTCTTTGAAAAGATCAATAAAGTCTATAAGATTCTAGCCAGACTAAGGGGGGAAAAAGTTAAGATACAAATTACTAATATATAAGCAAAACAGAAATATCACTATTGATCCTATGGGCATTAAAATAATAATAAAGAAATATTATGAACAACTCTATGTCTGCGAATTTGATAACCTTGATGAAATGGACCAACTTCTTGAAAGACATAATCCACCAAGAGTCATACAAGAAAAAATAAACAATTTGAATAGGCCCATATCTTTGAAAGAAATTAAGTTAATAATATCTTCCATAACAGACTAAAAAACAGGCCCAGTGAGTTCCCTGGTGAATTCTATCAAATATTTAAGAAATAATTTGTATCAACTCTTTACAAATCTGTTGCAGAGGGAATACTATAAATTACTGAGAAAAGCTGAAGCAAATTCAGAGTATCAGTTTTATCATAATTCCAAAGAGAGATAATTCTTGCCTTAGATGCTCTATATAGCAAGGGTAAGAATAGTTATTATTTCCATATGTCTTTAGGAGTTAACTGAGTCCTGTCACAAATTATAATAACTGGAAAGCTGTATTCCACAGAGAATAAAAACATGTGATATATATTTAAATAGATCTGAATTCTGTGGTGGCCCCTCAGAGACATCCATGTCCTCCTAATCCACCAAACCTGTGGAATGCCATTGTAGGTGGTAAAAGAGTCTTCACCAAATAATTAAGTTACAGATTTTTTTTTTTTCCTTTAAGGGCTGCACCTGCAGCACATGGAAGTTCCTGGGCCAGGGGTTGAAGTGGAGCTGCAGCTGCCAGCCTACACCACAGCCACAGCCATGCCATATCTAAGCCACATCTGTGACCTATGCTGCAGCTTGCATCAATGCCAGATCCTCAACTCACTAAGAAAAGCTAGGGATGGAACCCGCGTCCTCACAGAGACAACACTGGGTCCTTAACTCGCTGAGCCACAATTGGAACTCCTAAATTACAGATTTTGAAATTTGGAGATTATTCAATTTATTCAGGCAGGTTAAAAGAAATCATAAGGGTCTTCATAAAAAATATATTAGAAGATCACTGTCAGAGAAGGATATGTAAGCACAGAAGCAGAAGTCACACTGATGCAATTACTGACTCTGAAAATCAAAGGGATTCTAAAACCAACAAAAGTGGAAAGATTCTAGAAGCTGAATAATGTAATGAATACATAGCCCCTCAGGACCTCCAGAAGGAGGACAGCCCTCCTAACACCTTGCTTTGGCCCAGGGAGATTTCTCATCTCCAGAAATATAAGATGACAAACTTTGGCTGTTTTAACCTATTAAGTTTGTAGTAATGTGCTTATAAAAGCAGCACAACACTGATACAGGTTACAATCTCATTTCTACACTTGCAAGAATGTGGAAACCAGCATTTGTGAGTTTTACTAGTTGATGTTAAGGCAATGAGGGACTTAAGTTTCAAAAACTTTTTTAACAAAGATTATTAAAGAAAATACATTATCCTTGGAAAAAACATTATTTTAAGATGATACATGTTAAGATAAGAAGTCTTGTGATGGCAAAGTATAATAGCAAAGTATCATTGAGAAGTGGTTACTAGAGCAATTTGCATGGCATGTAAGAAGTTACATATTATGCCTTCATCCAAGACATGCATTTCTAATTGATTCTAGCACTGAATCAGAGCCACTTTGTAGCCTTAAAATACATTTCAACATAACACTCAAGGAAGCTACTACTAAAATTTTTAGTTGGTGCATGTCATTCAAAATCCATTTTGAATGGAGTATGGGTCAAAAGTATGCAAATTAGTTAAAAAGAGGTAATTAATTATAAAACTAATTACATAGGAGATAAAAGAGCTAAAAAAGATAAAAGGGGAAATTGATGATACTTAGAGATTAGCAATAACAGAAAAACACTACAACCCTCAATATGAGTTTCAACTGTGGTCTGATATTTGGGAGCTATAGACCCTCATAAAATGTTGATAAATTTTATGAGGAAAATGAAATAAATATACATGGTGTATGTACTTATAGATACATATCTCACATTTTCTTTATCCGTTTGATCATCAATGAACACTTAGGTTGTTTCTCTATCTCAGCTATTATAAATAATCCTGCAATTGGAGTTCCCTGGTGGCCAGTGTTAAGGATCTGGCATTGTCACTGCTGTGGTTTGGGTCACTGCAGTGCTGTGGGTTTGATTCCTGGCCCAGGAACTTCTGTATGTCCTGGGCACAACCGTAAACAAACAACCAACCAACCAAACAAATGATCCTGCAAGAAACATGGGGCTGCAGATAATACTTTCAAGACAATGTTTTGTTTCCTATGGACAAATACCTATGGAATGGAACTGCTGGCGTGTATGGTAATTCTAGTTTTTTTAATTTTGGAAGAACTACCATGCTACCAGCTCTCATTAATGCCTGTCATTAACTCCAAATAAGCTGTAAGCCAGGTGAAATTAAGCCAAGGAAACAAACGTAATAGGCTGAGATCAGGCCCTCTGCTTTATCAAATATAGGAAGAGGGTCAAGAAAGGGATCTGGAAACACCTGGTTCTGGATCATTACAGCATGAAAGATTAAGAAAAATAAATAAATAAAAGGACATTCTTTTATACAAGAATAAAAAAAACCTCTTCAATATGTCAAGGAACTTAAAGAAAATATATTTTGAAAAATGGAGATTCTGCAAAAAGTGACATATTTTCCAAGCTGTTATGATGAATAAAACTGAAGTGTATAAGACTTAGACTTGCTCACATTTAGAGTTCCTTCTTGTTTTGCTTGTGTGCAGAACACCAGCCTGTTATGTTGAATACACTGGAAAAAAAATACAAAATTAAAATTGCATTTCCCCTTATTCATTTTTTTTCTGTGTATAATTTAACCATTCTAGCTCAAAAACTCAATTGAGAAATTGCATTAGATTATGTTTGTGCAACTTCCAAGTTATATTTTAAATGAGAGTTTTATGGAAATAATTTTTAGGTGTTCTATTAGATTAACATAAATATTAAGAAAATGTTGACTGGATATAGTCAAAATCTGGTTAAATATTTTAACATTACCACATTTCAGATATATCTAATGGGGATCTCATAAGTAGAGATAAATCTTGCAATATTAATAATTTTTAAAAATGAAAGCTATGAAATTGAAGATTTTGTTAGGTGAGTTTCTCTAATGCTATATTTAATCATTTCATACAGAAATTATCACTGACATTTTAAATCGTAAATGAAGTAAAATGCATGCCAATTAGTAGATGATAATAATTTTCCTAGAGTAGATTATAATAAGTACCTAGTACATAGATGATTGACTTTGTAAAAATAATCATCAAGACATAATTTGTCTCTCAGCATTTATCAAGCTTTTCCCTCTTCAATCCATCAGAACAGACTTCACGCCCATCTGTCATAATCAATTGAATCTTTTTCAGCTGACAGACTAAAGCACATGGGGGAATTCCTAGATGATATGATGGCCAGCACTCCTTCTGTCAGAAAATTGCAAGGTAGATTGAATAAGGATTCATTTTATCTATGACATCTTTTCGATTCCTAAAAGTTACAAAGTGTAATTTTCTGCCCTTACCCATTGTTCTGTCATGTTAGAATATTTTCATATTTTGTTTACAAATTTTATGGCATATTTTGCTTTATTTCTAATACAGAAATCTCTCCATCATTTTAAATATATCTGCATAACATTGGTGAATATCAGTTTGACTCAGTCCTAGGAAGATAACTTCCTCACTTTAGTTTCTTCAGTTAATAGTTTCCTCAAAATAATTAATGTATTGAACTTCCACGATGAATTAATTTCATTTTCATGAGCTCTCAATCTGAAAAGAAAGATAATGTATAAACAAAGTATTACCATGTAGAATATTATATGTAGAAATAAACCTATGAACAAAGGTAGCATTAAATAATTAGTGAGGTAGATTAATTTTCTAAAGGATGAGAGAAATCTTTATGGAAAGCAAAACTTAGTTTTTGGTAGAAATGAGCTTCAATTTGAAAATCAGTATAAGTGTTTACCGCATGAGTGAGGATGTTTTCCACTTCACATTTATAGCCACAATAAACTTAGACATGAACATAAGCCTAAATTTTCAGTAGGAATACCCAAACATGGGCTTTGACATCAGAATTCAGGTAAATTCTGCTTTTTGTCTTAGCTGCAACATCTGTACTTCAAATAAGGGAATAGCTAAATTGATATTTTTAATATATCCCTGAATATCAATCATTCTTTAAAATCCATGTAAAAGAAAAATTCTGTGTACACAATAAAATTAGGATGCATATAAAAATGCAGAGAGAATTTTGTCATCATAAAGTCAACGGCTTCTTTGTTCCCAGGTCTAAGGACTAATGTCTCCCAGTTGATTTTCTAAGAATATGGAAAGGAATCATTTATATATAAATTATATCCATTATCACTACTGACAAAATCTCTTAAATTCTAGAGATGAACCAGAGAATGTTTTTACGTTAGTCAGTTTATAACCATACATGAAGGAAATCTTACTAATCTTTGACATTCCCACCAATCTAACTCTATACTAGCAATCATAGTGAAAAATTTGTCTTGATTTTACCCTTGCCTCAGTGAAAAGTAAATTACTTTTTAGTGTGGCAAAATGCAAAGTCTAGAGCCTGCAGTAGCATTGTAGCAACTATCCGTGTGAAGAAACTGTGAGGCATCCAATTGTCAAACTTTGTTTGGATATATTATTATTATTATTATTATTATTTTAGGCATATGGAAGTTCCCAGGCTAGTGACTGAATCAGAGCTGAAGCTAGTGGCCTATGCCATAGCCAGAGCAACTTGGGATCTGAGCCCTGACTGCAACCTACACCATAGCTCAAGGCAACACCAGATCCTTAACCCACTGAGCAAGGCCAGGGATTGAAATGTATCTTCGTGGATACTAGCCGGGTTCATTTCCACTGCACCACAATAGGAAATCTGTCTATAAATTATTAACCTAATATATTATATTGTTAAATTTGCTAATGTTGATTCACCCTTGAAGCCTTAGGCAAAATCTTTTTCAATTATTATTTTTATTAAAATAATCTATAATTCCATTTGTTTTTATTTTATTTTGTATTCACAAGTAGTCAGTAGTTTTCTTTTACTGAATTAAATTTGTCATATTGTCATTAAACATATTCTGGTTAAAAAGTCAATTAGGGAGACTTCATATTTTTTATAGTCTTAAGTATTTTCAATTATATTGGATTTTAATTACTATTTAAAAACCAGGTAGAAGTGATCAGCAAAATCATCTAGTCGGAGTGCTTTTATTTTTCTTTTGGCCATACCCACAGCATGCAGAAGTTCCTGGGCCAGGGATCAAACTGAGCCATAGCACTAACCTAAGCTACAGCAGTGACAACACAGAGTCCTTAACCTCTTGGCCACCAGAGAACTCCCAGCTTTGCCAGAATAGAGCATCTGTCTGCTGGTGCCAAATCAAAATGCAGAGACAGAGTTTTGGGTAATGGAGAAAAACTAGCTTTATTGCTCTGCCAGGCAAAGGAGGGTCACAGCAAGCTAATGCTTTAAAGACTGTGTTCCTCCCCCCAGCCCCCACCTCCGACCCTTAGAAAGAATTGTGAGGAGTTTTATAGTAAAAAGGAGAAAAACAGGTTTTCAGATAGGAATCAGGATTGGGACAAACATGTATTCTTCTTTCTCTGGGGGCATCTTAGTCATCAAAGCTGGAGTCAGGAGATATTCATGATGGTAGTCTTCTGGGTTATTGCCTAGAATAACAGTACTTGCAAAAAGGGGCATATTGATCAAACTAGGAAAGTTCCTGAAAAACATCATGTGCTAGCAATATTTAACCCACAGGCAGTTATGCTCAGGGTGCCTAATCTTTAGCTTATGGGTGATTGTGTATAGGGTATAGTTAAGTCAGGGAGAAGGACAAGGAAGTACTCTAAGCTATTCAGTTTTAGTATTCATTTCTAAAAGAAGCATAATGAATATAACTTTTCTCTTACATGTGTAAGATGCCTATATTATTATGTGTATTCCTTGAGAGTGCACCAGGATACTGCCCCAAGGCTGTACTATTGTTGCTTGACTATTCCCTCCCTTCCTTGATCATCAGCTATCTGAACCAGTGCCCAGGAACTCAGGGAAGGTCATGGTGGCTGAATGAGGCAAGAACAAGACATGGGGGACACAGGAAGGCTTTTGTGCCCAGGAGCCTCACAGGGGCCATGTCCAGTTTCACCAGCATGCTTTTAAAGACTAGACTTCCAATCAACTTCAGTTTCTTCTATGGTAATTAGTTTACCAAGTTTTTGTCCTTCTTTTCTTAGTATTGGTAGCTTATCACTAAGAAATCATATACCTCCTTCAGGTTTTTCAGTTTCTAGCCCTAGAGTTTACAGGTCATATTCTCTTAAAAATCCAGTAACTTTGCTCTTTATGGATAAATATCTGTTTTCATTCTTAAACTTTAACGCTTAACTCTGTGTCTATTTTTTCTCAAACACATAAACCAGCTTTTCATTAATTTATCCTTTCCAATATATTCCTATTTTCTAGTTCATTCTATTTCTATGCCTGCTTTTACCATTATTAATTTCTACTTTTTATTTTTTTAAACATTGTATACACTCTTAAAATAAGTATTAAGGTTTTTTTATTATTGATGAGGGTACGTAATGGTGTATATACTAGTCTCAATTGCATATGACAGATTCACTCCTACTATTAGGTTGATTCATTTTAAAGAAAATACTTCATACATCAGAATAAGTCTCTGCTCAAGGTGGAAACATACTGTTTAAGATTGAACTGTTTCTCCCAGAAAGGTATGTTGTTATCCCAACACCTGTAGCTATGAATGTGAACTTATTTGGAAACATAATATTTGCAGATGTAATCAAATTAGGATGAGGTCATTAGGTTAAGTCTTAATTCAATGTGACCTGAATTCTTGTTTTTATTTTATTTTATTTTTTAAAAAGGAAGACAGACAGACATAGGGAAAATGCCACATGACAAAGCAAGCAGAAATTAAGATGCTGGAGCTGAAATCTAAGAAATGCCAGAGATTGATGGCAAAACACTAGAAACTAGAGAGTCAAAGGATTTGTCCCAACAGGTTTCAGAGGGAGCATAGCCCTGACAACACCTTGACTTTGGATGTCTAACCTCCGGAACTGTGGAAAAAATTAATTTCTACTGTTTTAAGCCACCCAGTTTTAGTACTTTGTTACAGCAGCCCTAGGAAACTAATGCTCTCACCAAATAAAAACCAGGCTGTACACAGATTTTTCAATTATTATTTTATGATTAAAAATATTACTCTTTTAGTATTGCTGCTATAATTTCATAAATTTATTGACATATTGTTTTAAGTGGGTCCCCAGAGGAAAGATCTTTATCATAAATGAGGTATCTCTTCTTGTTTCTGTAAATTATGGGCTATGAACAAGACTTACCTGCTACCTTCTTGGGAACTAGAATTGTGAGCCATCTCTCCAAGATTTATTTCAAGCTTTTTCCTATCATAGGGTTTATCTACCAGAATTTCATTAGTGTGTATGTTAGTTTGAAGACACTCCCTAGTTTCAGTAAAGATGAAGACTCATACCATTTTTGTTTGCTTTGGTCATATCTTTAGACCTTAATGAGTGAATTTCATGTTTCCATAATCTCAAATTTCTTCTCTTTTCCAAAAGTAAGTTTTTTGATAAGAGGGATTATGCTTATTTATTTTTGTAACTTTTTACACCTAAAAGAGTACTAGGAACCTAAAAGTATACCAGAAACAATGTATTAAAGGAATGGATGTTATCCATTTATTCATTCATCAAATGACAAATAAGTGAAAAAAATTTTCCCAAAGCCATATAATATTTGACAATGGAATACAGTATTTCATATGATCTTTCATTATACAAAAAGATATAGTATGATACCACATCCAATGTTAAAAGAAAATGAATATTTTAGCATAGGTTGCCTATTTTTAAAGGATGCTTTATATTTGTTTCTGAGGTTAGTACGTGTTTTTAATTGATATTTTCATGGCTTCTAAACTTTTACCTTTCAATTCAGCCAGAGCAGTAGTAACTGCATTATTATTGAGAAGTAGGATTTAGAATCAAAGTTCCATCTCTGTTAATCTTGGTGCATTAGTGTTTTCCAGTCAATTAAACAGGCCAGTGCCATATTCACCCATGACTGATATGAAGACAGCATTTAGCTTTAGAATTCTTGATGGAGAAATGATAGTAATCCATGAACCCCATTGACCATAAATATAGAATCAAAATCAATGAATCAAACTCTCCTTTACCCATTACCTACCTAATAGCTAGAAAGTCCATTTTATTAGCTAGTCATTAGAGACTTGCCTTGGAATGGAAAAAAGAATACTTATTTAGACAAATGACATCTGCCTCTAATAATTATCATCTTTTCCTATCTTTCTTTATCCTAGAGACATATAAAATACCTAAATATAATTAGTACTTCTTAAAAAGTTTATGGTATTTTATAAAAATCCCTAACCATAAATTTTGGGATGCTTGTCCAACTTTCGCAAATGAAATATATGAAGGAAAAAAATAAAAGAAGAATATATATATTTTTAAGATCTTCCAAGAATAAATGGGAAGCTAGAACAAAAAATGTCTCAGAAGATTCTGTTATGTTATTACAAGCTGAAACAATACTATTTTTAGGGGTTGTGATCTTTCCTATACGTTGAACTCTCTGCTTTTCCACACTTTTTCTGGCTAGTTGTTAGGGAATTGACTCTTACACATTTTTGACTCCCACTCTGAAATTATTCATCCATATATAATGCTCCTTACTAGCTGAGAGACAGAAATGTAATATAAATTTGACCAGATAGCTTTCTCTGTAAGAAATTTTGAAACGAGGTTAGTGATATAAGTACAGAGTGGATTTATCTTGTCAAAATACAATTTTGAGGCTGATTCGGATCTTGGAATTCCCCATTTTTCTTTTCATATCCTGATGTTTCTGCTTTCTAAACATATGAGAGATATTCTCATTATTATAATTAAAATATGTTTTTTTTCTGAGAAAACTCAAAGAAGATAACTTAGGAGAAAAATCAAGATAATCTTGGCTTTTGCTATGACTTCTTAAATAAAAGTTATATAAAGGAAAAAATTGATGTTACACTTCAGGAAAACTTTAAAAATCTTCCCTGGTGAAAATACTGTTAAGAGAGTGAAAAGACTACATTCTGGGGAACATATTTTCAAACTCTTTGGTGATAAAAAACTGTCATCCAGAATCTACAAAGAACCCTTATAATTCATCAATAAAAAATAAATAATGCAAGTAACAAATGGACCAAATATCTGAAAAGACACTTCAACAAAGAAGTAAAGATTTCAAATAGCATGCGAAAAGATACTCAATATCTTATGCATTAAGAAATGCAAATTAAAACGAGATAGCGAAATAAAATTGTAATGGCTAAAATCCAAAACACTGAAAATATTAAATGCTGTGGACGATGTGGAATAACAAAACACCTCATTCATGCTGTTGGAATTCAGAAAGGTACTTCACTCTGGAAAGAATTTTGGCAGTTTCTTTTAAAACTAAACATTCTCTTACCATATCAGCCAGCACTCATGCTCCTTACTCTTTACCTACATGAGCGCTTATGTCCACACAAAAACCTGCACATAAATGTTTATAGCAGCTTTAAATATAATTGCCAAAAATTGGAAGCAACCAAGATGTGAATGATTAAGTAAATGGATTAGCAAACTGTGATACAGCTATACAATGGAATATTATTCCATCATTAAAAAATGGGCTTTCAAGCCCAGAAAAGACATTGGGGAACCTTAGATATGTATCACTAAGTGAAAGAAGTTCATCTTAAAAGGCTACATAATATATGATCTCAACTATATGACATTCAGAAAGACAAAACTACAGAGACAGTAAGATCATTGGTTGTCAGGGGCTTGGAGGGAAGAAAGGAGAAATGAATAGGTGGAACGCAGGCATTTTTAGAGTAGTGACAATTTTCTATGTGTTATGGTAAAGTTACATACATGTCATTATACATTTGTCAAAATCCATAGATTGTATGACACAGAAAGACTAAGTTCTAATATTAACTATGGACTTTAGTTAATAATAATTATGCATATTATCTCATCAATTGTAACAAATGTACCACATCAACATAAGATGTTAACAATAAGGAAAAACTAAGGGAGGATGTAAGGACATACCTGAGCACTCTCTGTACTTTCTGCTCTGTTAGTCTATGAACTTACACTGCTAAAAATAATAAAAGTTACTCATTTAAAATTATCATTCAACATTAAAAATTAAATTAATGTAAAATCAATTTAATAATTTTTAAAATGTCTTTGTGCATTTTTAGCATTTTTTTATTTCTGAGATTATTAAAGCAAAGAACCTACAGTGCTAGTTTTTGAATACCCTGAATACAGTCTCATCAGAAACTGCTATAAAATTTGTAGAAACCTGAAACTGGTCTATATTGAGAAACTTGATTATAATGGATTAGTAACTTATTATTTTAAGTGATGATTATCACTATACAAATTATAAGTGAAAATTATTCTTTTTTTCTAATATAAAAATAATCATAATTTAATTTTACCAATATAAACATAATCATAAATATTACATTTTGAATAGCTAGAAAGAAATGTTTATAAAGAAGGCAATTAGAGGAATGTTAGTTTGCAAAATAATTATTAAAAAGAAAGGTATTCAGCACTTCCACATAGTACCTAATGAGTGATTTAATATTTTACTCAACCCTAAAAAAATAAAATGGATAACTCTATGTTACATAAAGAAAGTATAGAAATACTAAATCACAATTCTGTATTAGGCAAACCCTAATATATTTGAAGTAAAACTCTAGTCCTTACAAATGGGAAATTTTTATGGTATCTGTGTATCTATTCTTTTTTATTGCTCTTATGTGGGAGGGCATGGTTATAATTCTGTTTTTTTTCCTTCTTTCCTTTCCTTCTTTTGTGTGTTGCCTAACACAAAACAGGAAGCGATTTACTAAGATTTTCTAGATAAAATTCACAACTTCCTTCTTGTGCCATGCCTAGATCCTCTTTAAACTTGCATTATGACTATGATAATACACAAACACATATGTCTAAACAGACATATCTTTAGTATCTTTTCACTGACAAAAACAATTCTGCTTATCCTCATATTAATAGACAATTTATACCTAGAAGTGAATTTTACTGTCTTCCTCTACATAGTCTTTGCCCTAAGTTCTAATTTGATTAGATCAAATTAACATCCATAAAATGTTAATGAAAGATATATTAGTTAAATGAATACATTCAAAAAATAGTGTTGCATAGTCACAGGAGAGCATTCATGCTGTATATAATTTCAGGTGTTGTTAGTTTATTGATTGATGTACAACCTATCTAAGTGAAAAAATAAATTAAAGCAGCATTATGTTATATTCAACATATCCAAGGAATAAAATTGGTATGAAAAACTGAGACAAAAACAAAATTTATTCTGGAAAAGCAAGATAGTGTTGGTGCATCAAATACATGTAATGAAGTTTTATATGCTTGAAAAATTATCCATACGCCAGACTAAATTTTTGCATCTGGATTAGACAGACTTTGGATTCAGCTAATTTACTAACAGATCACTCTGGTAATCTGTATCACACTGTAGTAAAATTGATCAGGGAAAGTATGAGAATTTTTGAAGCAGAAAGAAGCTAATAATGATCCATATCAAAACTTCCATACTTGGTATAAATACAAGCAAATAATAACTCCCCAAATCACCTTACACATTTGGATTTTATCCCATGAAAATTATATTCCATGAAATAAAAGTTTTGAAAATTTATTTCTAGTTCATATTAATGTCTATATTTCTGAAATCATTTTCCAGGGTAAGGCAATACTGTATTTTTATAGATTTCATATCCCATACAAATAAAATGATTATGAAGGAGCACCAACAAATTACTTGGAAATAGCTCTGATTATTCTCACCAGAAATGCAGTTCCTGATATTTACATTTATTTTCCATCTGATGATAAATTTGCCATTCTATTCACTCACAAAACAAAGAGGTAAGACCCTGAATTACAAAAGCTATTTTGAAAAAGAACAGAATTGAAAGTACCAAGTTTTTAATTTCAAACTATATAACAAAACTATAGTAATCAAAACAACATGGTACTGGCATAAAATCAGATATGTAGGCCAATAGAACAGAAGAGAAAGTCCAGAAATAAGCCCAAGTATATATGATTGATTGATTTTCAACAAGGATGCTAAGAATACACATGGGGAAAGAACAGTCTCTTCAATAAATGGTGCTGGGAAAACTGGATATCCACCTTGAAAAATAATGAAATTGAACCCTTGTCTTCAACATTACACAAAAATCAACTCAAATGGATTAAATATTTAACCATAGGATCCTAATATGTAAAATCTTAGAAAGAAAAAAAAAAGCTCCTTGACATTAGCTTTGGAAATGATTTTTTGCATATGAAACCTAACTATAGGCAACAAAAGCAAAAATCAACAATGAGGCTATATCAAACTAAAAAGCTTGGGCACAGCAAAGAAAATGATCAACAAAGTGAAAAGGCAACTTGTACAATAGGAGAAGATATTTGCAAACTATATAAGAGGTCAATATCCAAAATATATAACAACTCATAAATTAAATAAAAACAAAAAGATTTCCAAAATCCTAATTAAAAGTAGGTAAACAATCTGCATAGATATTTTTTCCAGAGAAGACACTTTCTACCACTAATGGCCAACAGGTATATGAAAAAGTAATCAGTATCATTAATCATCAGGGAATTACAGTTCAAAGGCACAGTGAAATTCCACATTATATCTACTAGGATGACTATTGTCAAAAAAATTATAGATAAGTGTCGGCAAGAATTTGGAGAAAGAGGAAATCTTGTACACTGTTAGTGGCATCATAAATTGGTATGGCCATTATAGCAAACAATACAGAGATTCAAATAGAACTACCACATGATCCAGCAATCCCCATTCTGGGTACATATCAGAAGGAAGTGAAAACTACGTCAAAGAGATATCTGCACTTCCATGTTTATTGCAGCAATAATATTCACAATAGGCAAGATATGGAAAAAACTTAACCACTCATCAATAGGTAGTGTATATGTGTACCTTTAAAGAGAAGATCCTGGGAGTTCCCATTGTGGCATAGTAGAAACAAACCCAACTAGCATCTATGAGGCTGCAGGTTGGATCCCTGGCCTCGCCCAATGGGTTAAAGATCTGGTGTTGCTGTGGGCCATTTAGTGTAGGTCGCAGATGCAGCTCATATCCTGCATTGCTGTGGTTGTACTATAGGTCAGCAGCTGTAGCTCTGATTCGACCCCTAGCCTGGGAACTTCCATATGCTTCAGGTGCAGCCCTAAAAAGTACACAAATAAATAAATAAATAAATAAATAGGAGAGCCTGCAATTTGCAACAATATTTATTAGCTTGTAAGACATTATGCTAAGTGAAATAAATCAGAAATAATAAAAAGGAACAATCTCATTTACATGTGAAATCTCAAGAAGTTGAATATATAGAAATGGAAAGAAGAAATGTGTTACCAGGGGCAGGGAGGTGGGGGAAATGGGAAAATCGTTAAAGTTGCAGTTATGTAGGATGAATGTCTAGAGATCTAATGTACAGCATGGTGACTAGAGTTAATTATACTGTACTGAATACTGGAAATTTACTGAGAGAGTAGATTATTCATATCACACAAGAAGAAATCTTAAGTATGTGAGATTATATGTTAATTAGCTTGAGGGTAGTAGTCATTTCACTATGTATATCAAAATATCATGTTGTATTATCTTAAATACATGCATTTTCCTTAAACATTTAAATTAAGAGCCTTCTGTCTCTATCAATTTTTGTGGAGATTTGATTCACTTCATTTAATTAGTGTATTTTTTTTTTGTCTTTTTAGGGCTGCACCCCGTAGCATATGGAGGTTCCCAGGCTAGGGGTCAAATGGGAACATTAGCCACTGGCCACAGCAACTTCAGATCCAAGCTGCACCTGCAACTTACACCGCAGCTCAAGACAACACCGGACCCTTCACCCACTGAGTGAGGCCAGGGTTGAACCCACATCCTCATGGATATTAGATGGGTTCATTAATCACTGAGCCATGATGGGAACTCCCTTGATTTACTTTAGACTTAAAAGTTTGGAGGATTCTTCTGGGTTTTTGAGTTATTTCATTGGAGTTTTTCTATCATTTATTTTCTCATCTATGGATTCTAAGGTAATTTTATAGGAAAGATGAGTGTTGTGATACAATATTGTGGCAGACACTTTTCTACTTAAGCTCTCCAGGATTCAGGTGATGATATTTTCAACTTGCCTCCAATACTGACAGTCAAGTTCCCTAGATGCAATGAAATCTAGCATCCAAAATTTGGAACACATAAGTGTTAAAAGTGTACACACTGAAATGCATTCTAATGTACAATCTCTATTGTAGACAACAGAGAATGACTACATACATACCAGATACTTGGCAATAAAACAGCAATATGTTATTTTGCCCAAAAGTGTTTTAAGTCAAAACAAGATGTATCAGTAAGTTTAAAGCTTCCAATTTCCTTATTTATGTTATGTTTTTATAGTCCAGTTGAAATAAAAAATATAGTAGGTAAAGATAAAACTGGTTTTCTTTTTATTTGCAACAAAACGTGAAAAAGGCCTGCCATAACTTGTATTGATAATGAAATTGACATTAATATTTGGTAAAATTCCCATCTCCAAAGGTTCCTCTGGCCAAAAAACAAACAAACAAACAAAAAACAAACAACAACAACAAAAAAAAACAAAAAAAAAACAAAGAGAACAGATGAAGAATTTCAGAAATAAGAGAAGTACAGGAGAACATTTGATTATAAATTGAAATGTTGATATGCCATCTTCATATTTAACTAAAAACAATTAACTATAAGAAGTCATTCAATTGGCTAGAAAGCAATGAGAAATGAAGTGGTTTGATGAAAACTTACATACCCTTCTACAAAATTAATGATATCCTTAAAATGGTGAGCATCAATATTGTATTACTAATTATTAATAATATAAATATGACCATCCCTACACATTAATGGATTGTAGCCCAAGGCAAAATATAAATATTAATGAGTTCATGCTGATGTAAATAAATTATTAAATAAATAGGAGAGAAATTAAATATTTTCCTTGAAAAGTAATCTTCCCCCTTCAGATACTTCCCCCTTTAGGAGATGTGCTTAATCATCTCCTCTATCCCTTGAGTGCAGGCTAGACTTACTTCCAAAGAATAGGGTATGACAAAAACATGATTGCATAGCACAGAAAAATGACAAATACTTCTTAGGCCGGGTGAATCAGGTTAATTTCATCAGTTTTAAATCATGGTGATAGCAAGTACCCCAATCTGATGTGACAAAAAGGGTATTTCATCTTTGTTCTTTCAGAAGCTGACAATCTCAAACAGTCAAGAGGAATATAAGAGAAAAACCTAAATTAAGGTACATTCTATGAAAAGCCTGAAAAGTATTCCTCAAGGTAATGAAAGACTAGGAAAAAGGCAAATTGCTACACAAAGGAGATAGAAAGTAGACAGGACAATTAAATGCAATGTTATATCTTGAATGGAATCTTGGAACTGAAAGAGTACATTAGTGAAAAATCTAGTGAAATCTGAATCAACTGTGGAAGTAGAGTTTAGTTAATAATGTGTTAAAACTGTCATCTTAGTTGGGACAAATACATCAGAGAAACCAGTGAGGGATATAGTGGGACAATTTGTACTTGAAAAGAGTGTATAGAGGCATACCTTGGAGATATTGCAGTTTTGGCTCCAGACTATTGCAATAAAGCATATCACAATAAAGCAAGTCACAGTTTTTTTTTGTTTGTTTCCCAGTGCATATAAAAATATGTTTACACTATACTTTACTAAATATGTAATAGCACTATGTCTAAAAACAATATGCACATCTTAAAGAAAACTTAAAAAGTGTTAACCATCATCTGAGCCTTCTGCAAGTCATAATCTTTTTGTGATAGTAATATGTAAATATCACTGGGCACAAATTACATAACAAATATACTAACAATGAAAAAGTTTGAAATATTGTGAGAATTATGAAAATGTGACACACAGTCACAAGTGGGCAAATGCTATTGAAAAAATGGTGTCTTTAGTCTTAATCGATGCGGAGTTGCCACACATCTTCAATTTATAAAAGAAACTGTAATATCTGAAAAGTGCAATAAAATGAGGTATGCTTGTATTTGCTAGTGTTGAATAGAATGTTCTTATAAATGTAAATTAGGTCAAATTGGTTGGTAGTGTAGTTCAGACCTGTTTCCTGACTTATTTTCTATTTGCTTTATCAGTTACTGAAAGAGAAACACTGGTATCTGAAACTATAATTTTGGATTTGTCTAGTTCTTTTTTGGGTTCAACCATGTTTTACTTCATACAATTTGAAGTTCTATTCTTAGGTGCATTAAAAATTTAAGCATATTATGTCTCGATGAATACAGTCCTTTATCATTATGTAATAGCCCTCCTCATCTTATGTAACAGTCCTTGATCTGGAGTCTGCTTTGTCTGATTTAATACAGCTTCTCCAGTTTCTTTTTGATGAATATTTTCATGACATTTTTTCTACCCTTTTATTTTAGCCTATCAACCTTTATATTTAAAATGAAATTCTTATAGAAAGTATATAGGAGGACCTTGCTTTCATTATCAAACTAAAAATAACTGTCTTTTTATAAGGATGCTCAGATCATTCATAGTTAATACTCTGTGTTTAATACTGGTCAGTACTGGTGTGTACTGAATCTTGATAGCTACTTTTCATTTTATGTCTCCTCTTTTTTTTTACAGCATATATCCTACCTTCTGCGATACCTGCACCAGGAATAGAAGCCTCTCTAGTCTCTTGCACTTCTCACAAGCTTTTCAAAAAGCACCTGATGGAATCTGTGGTATTTTATATGAGTAGCTGAGCCCTCTCATATCAATGTCTAGCAGGGGTCATATATCACCCTAGCCCAAACTCTGTTTTTATCAACTTGTTAAATTTTAAGCTAATTTCTTCATATTTGCTTATATGCACCTCAATTCCTTCCCATGTTTTGCAACAGGCAAAACAGTCTAAGTAACCTATCTCTTCTTGAGGGGGAATGGCACTGTCTTTTCTTGGGTTTTATGCTACTGTAACCTTGCACCCTTGGCTTTCTGAAGGGACTAAGAAAAATTGTGTTTCCTTAGTTAATTATTTGTCTTTTTTTCTTTATTTTTGTAGTGAGTGAAATGCTATTTTCATTTTTCTACATTCTATGAGGAAATGGAATTGAATACATTTAAAATTAATTACATATTACATATTATATTTTTGCATGTATACATATATTTACAACATACATCAAGACACTTTAAGAAAGTTTGCATTTCTCACTAATAACACAATAAAAGGTAGCATTTTAGGAGTTCCAGTCATGGTTCAGGAGTTAGCGAACCAGACTAGCATCCAAGAGGATGCGGGTTCAATCCTCGGACTCTCTCAGTGGGTTAAGGATCTGGTATTGCCCTAAGCTGTGGTGTAGGTCACAGATGTGGCTCAGATCCCGCATTACTATGGCTCTGGATTAAGCCAGTGGCTACCTCTACGATTGGACCCCTAGCCTGGGAACCTCTACATGCCACTGGTGCAGCCCTTAAAAGACAAAAAGTCCCCTCCCCCCAAAAGGGAAACATTTTATAAAAATGATTTCAATCTTTATTAGCTATATTCACCAGAATCCAGTTTCATCTATTGCATCTTAATTTATTGACTCTACACTTTTAAACTTGTCCCTTATTCTTGGTACATGTAATGCCCTGGTAAATGGAATTCTCCCTGAGGCTTTTTTTAAATTCCTGTCTAACTCTAGAATAATTTCATTCCATTCTCTCAATATATTATTTTTAAATGAGTTAGATATTTGCGTAGCATGTAGTTTTTAGTATTTGCTTGATCACAGAAAAATGTCATAAAGAACAAATTTCATTCTCTAAAATTTATTAAAATGTTCACATCGAACATCATCTAGTAGAGCAAATTCTTAAAGAAGCTCAGTATTTATCATGTGCTCTATTTGTAGCTGGTTACTAATACTTTTTAGAAGAAAATCCAAGTTCTATTAGTCAGCAAAACAGAGACCCTTACTTGTCAGAAACTTTTCCTGTCAATTCCTTAGATTTGAAGAGATCTGGGGGTCAGTTTTTCCTCAACACTACTTTTTCATCCAATATTTCTATTTATATCTCTTGGCCTGAAATACTTTTTCAGTTCAGGGCGGCCTCCAATTTGAGTTGTTTCAAGTCATTCTGATATTGTGAATCATGTATTCCTCACAGCATCTCTGTCAACAGATGAGGTTGGAGCCCCTCAATGAATTCATGTTGACTGACTGCGTTCTAAAATTTCAGAATACTAAGAGTCTGTATCTCTTTACCCTGTAGCGTTCACATGTAAATGAATACATCTTAATACAAAATAAATTTGTGTTCATTCTCATATTATTATGACAAAAACTTATCTTTATCCCAAATGAAATCATTGCTTAATAAAAGGAGACAATCCCCATAGTACCTTCAGCATCTGCTTGATGCAGGGAAAAGTTAGATGTGGGCAGGTGATGTGGGTATATTCCAGGGAAGTTTAGATACAGTCTTTCTATCCTGAGACTTTGTTTTAAATGACCTAAATATTTGTTACCACCACCCTCTCTTATGCGCATCCTAATTTGGAAATTCACTGTCTCTAAATGGTTAATTATTGATAAATTCCCTAAATTTCTTGACCTCTAAGATAAAATTTTACATTATATATTACCACTTGGAAAAAGAATGTCCAACAAAGTTCTGTTAATTTATGGTACATTCATATATGTATTCTACCTATTTTTATTGACAATTCCTTTTTCTAATTATGTCAATGAAGTACTAAATCTGCCAGGGATGAAATGGGAGACTGACTACTTAGGCAAAATTGTTATGTGTAGTCATTTACTGCATTCTTTTATTTATCATTATACAGTTTGATATAATTGGTAGTTGTGTATTAGTTTCTTAAAAATCATTTTTGAAAATGAAAGTGGCCATCTTTAACAAATATCCATTATTCAGTAGCTGGGTTTCTATTACTTTTATTTGCATTTTTAAGTATTAATATATAAACTTGCAGCAAATTTGATAAATACATACTTTTGATTCCCTCCAAAGTCTATGAATACTTTCAAAAAGAAAACATTATTGTGAAAAATACCATTGCTAATTTGAGAGAGATTGTACTGAATCTGTATTTTAAAAATCTGTTTGAAACACAAAGGACCCCAAATAGCTAAAGCAAAAAGGGAGCTGGAGGAGTCAGGCTTCCAGACCTCAGACTATACTACAAAGCTACAGTCATTAAAATAGTATGGTTTTGGCACAAAATCAGAAATATAGGTCAATGGAATGGGATAGAAAGCAAATAAACCCAAACACCTATGATCAATTAACCTATGAAGAAAAAGGCAGGAATATACAATGTAGAAAAGACAGTCTCTTTAATAAGTGGTGCTGGGAAAACTGGACAGCTACATGCAAAAGAATAAAATTAGAACATTCTCTAACACCATACTCAAAAATAAAATCAAAATGAATTAAAAACCTAAATGTAAGACCAGAAACAATAAAGCTCTTAGAGAAAAACATAGGCTGAACACTCTCTGATGTAAACAGCAGTATCTTCTCAGAACCACCTCCTAGAGTAATGGCAATAAAAACAAAAATAAACAAATGGGACCTAATTAAACCTAAAACATTTTTGCACAGCAAAGGAAACCACACACACAAAAAAAAACCAAAAAGACAACCTACGGAATGAGAGAAAATATTTGCAAATGAAGCAACTGACAATTGATTAATCTCCAAAATTTACAAACACCTCCTACAGCTCAATATAAAAAGAAATTAAAAAATAGACATAAGATCTAAATAAGAATTTCTCCAAAGAAGACATGTGGACAGCCAAAAAAAAAAAAAAACCATGAAGAGAATTATTAGAGATATGCAAATCAAAACTGCTATTAGGTACCACCTTATACAAGCAAGAATGGCCATCAAACAGTAAATGCTGGAGAGGATGTGGAGACAAGGGAACCCTCTTACAGTGCTGATAGGAATGTACACTGGTGCAGCCACTATAGAAAACACTATAGAAATTCCTCCGAAAACTAAAAATAGAAGTACCATATGATCCAGAAATCCCACTCCTGGGCATTTATCCAAAGAAACCCATAATTTAAAAAACATGCACCCCAATGCTCACTGCAGCACTATTTACAATAGCCAAGACATGGAGGGAATCTAAAGGTCCATCAGCAGAGGAGTGGATAAAGAAGATGTGGTACATATATACAATGGAATATTACTCACACAAAAAAATAATGAAATAATATCATTTGCAGCAACATGGATGGACCTAGAAACTATCATTCAAAGTGAAATTAGTGGGACATTGAAAGGCAAAATCATATGATATCACCTATATGTGGAATCAAAAAAAAAATGGGGGATACGAATGAACTTGTTTGCAGAACAGAAACTGACCCACAGACTTTGAAAAATGTACAGTTACCAAAGGGGACATTTGGGGGAGGGGTGGGAGGGAAGGACTGAGGGTCCTGGACTGGTATATACACACTGAGATATGTAGAACAATTGGCCAATGGGGACCAGCTATATAGCACAGAGAAGTCTACCCAACATTCTGTAATAAAGTGTGTGGGAAAAGAATTTGAGGGAATGGATATATATATATGTCTGACTGGGTACAGCAGAAATGATCACAGCCTTATAAATTACTATATTTCAATAAAACTTAAAAAATAAACAATTACTATTTTACACTTGGATTTTATTCTGTAGTTTTTTCACAGCTGTTACCTGTAAATAACACTGACTTTTCTTCCTTATCTTCCTTCCTTCCATCGCTCCTTCCTTCCTTCATTTCTTTCTTCCTTCTCTTCCTCCTGCCTTACTTCTTTCTTTCCTATCTTCCTTCCATTTTTCCACCTTACTCTTCTTTTACATTTAGACATTAATTGAAGAACAAATTTACATCAGGTTGTTTTTGTGTTATAATGACTAATTTAATGAATAAATCTCCCTCTCCATCTTCTAAAATTTAAAAAAGTCAGCTATGAATCTCCTAACATTACCTCCTAATTGATTACTGTTCTGGACATTCATACTTTCCAGTTTGATTTATGATGATGGTCCATAGACAAGGACAAATGCTGAAAAGATCAATCTATTGAAAGCTGACCACTCTAAGAAGAAAGAACACAGAAGTAGGTCACTGTACATATTGTTGAAGATGATGTAATAGACATCTACCTGGATGCAAGTCTTTGATCTAATTTGACTATGCGAATTTGAAGAACTTACTTGATTGCTGTTTCTTCATATGTAAAACAGGAATAATTCCTAAATTGGAGAGTTCCTTTATAGTACAAATGTGTTGATAAATGGAATATACTTACAAAGTATATTAAGCATTAAAAATGTAAACTGCTATCATCATAATCATAATGCACTGAAGAAGGCATATGGAGATGAAAAGTTTGTAACAAGTGGCACTTAAGGTGTAGTTAGCCAACCTCTAATCTGAGTTTACATTTGTTTTGTCATATATACAGAATAAAGACAAAAACAAAAAGACAGTCTATAGGATGGGAGAAAATAGTATCAATGCAACTGACAAGGGCTTAATCTCTAAAATACACAAACAATTTATACAACTCAACAACAAAAAAACACAACAATCCAATTGAAAAATGGGCAAAAGACCTTAATAGACATTTCTCCAAAGAAGATATAGAGATGGGCAACAGACACATAAAAAAAAGTATCAACATAAGTAATTATTGGATAAACGCAAATCAAAACTACTATGAGGTACCAACTCACAGGAGTCAGAATGGCCATCATTAACAAGTCAACAAATAGCAAATGCTGGAGATGGTGTGGAGAAAAGGTACCCTCCTACACTACTGGTGGGAATGTAAATTGGTGCAACCATTATGGAGAACAGTATGGAAGTACTTCAGAAAACTAAGTATAGGGGAGTTCCCGTTCGTGGCGCAGTGGTTAACGAATCCGACTAGGAACCATGAGGTTGCGGGTTCGGTCCCTGCCCTTGCTCAGTGGGTTAACGATCCGGCATTGCCGTGAGCTGTGGTGTAGGTTGCAGACGTGGCTCGGATCCTGCGTTGCTGTGGCTCTGGCGTAGGCCGGTGGCTACAGCTCCGATTCAACCCCTAGCCTGGGAACCTCCATATGCTGTGGGAGCGGCCCAAGAAATAGCAACAACAACAACAACAACAACAACAAAAAAAGACAAAAAAAAAAAAAAGAAAACTAAGTATAGAACTACCATGTGACCCCAGCAATCACACTCCTGGCCATATACCCAGACAAAAATTTTCTTGAAAAAGACACATGCACCCTCATGTTCATTGCAGCGCTCTTAACAATAGCCAAAACATGAAAACAACCTAAATGTCCATGGACAGATGAATGGATTAAGAAGATGTGGTATATATACACAATGGAATATTACTCAGTCATTAAAATGAACAAAATAATGCCATTTGGAGCAATATGGATGCAACTAGTCACTCTCATACTAAATGAAGTAAGTCAGAAAGAGAAAGACAAACACCATATGATATCACTTATATCTGGAATCTAATATAGGGCATAAGTGAACCTATTTAGAGAAAAGAAACAAACTTATGGACTTGGAGAACAGGCTTGTGGTTGCCAAGGGGAAGTGGGGGGAAGTGGGATGGACTGGGAGTTTGGGGTTAGTAGATGTAAGCATTTGTAATAGATAAGCATTGAGATCCTGCTGTATAGCACAGGGAACTATATCTAGTCACTTGTGATGGAACATGATGGAGGCTATGTGAGAAAAAGAATGAATATATGTAAGATTGGGTCACTTTGCTGCACAGCAGAAATTGACAGAACAATATAAATCAATAATAATAGAAAAAATTAAAACCTAAAAACAAAAACAAATAATCTATCAAAAACTCTAAAGAATTTTGGATTTTACCCTACTTGCAAGCTAACACGTGTAAGGAAGCACAGTTACTTTGAAAACAGCCTAAATCAAGAGACTCTTGAAACAGATACGTTATTACTTAGGGCACGGTAAGCAGTTCTCACCCTTAAATATGTATTAATACTCATAATTTAATATTTACACTTATTTTCATATCTTTATAAGATGTATTTATATATCCATTCTATATATTCCAACTGTATTATCTTTTCTGAATATTCTTATTTAATAGAAACTTTACCATCAATGTTCTTACATAAAAAGTGAAGGCATTTTTTGAAAAACTTTACCACCATATTGTCATTAATTGTATAATTTTCCATGCACATTGGCATGTAAGTTTTAGGTAAAAATATTAACTTTTCTATAATATATATGTGAAATTTTTTGCATACAGCTTACCCTTGATATATGTTTATTGAAGGAATTGCTATATGTCTAAATTAATGTCATGGATTGACAGAAAAATGATAAAATAAAACATCATTTCGTTGGCAAAAGACTATTTTAAAGAGAAATCTGACTTCCAGGGACATAAATTTTCTTCAATGAATGCATAAAGAGAGGAAATACCAAAAGTATCACAACTAGTTTCAGTATCTGTGAGAACGGCAGAACGTCTTATGTGGAGAACTTATTTTGCAATATCTGACATTTTCAAAATAACTATTTCTATGGCATGTATGGACAAGTTATTGTACTAGTTAACATCTATACCAATTGCACTGTAGATACCTAGGACATATCTACTAAATTAAATATATTTGGAATATAGTATGGTTTTTACTGTCTACTCTACCATCCGCACTGTCTCAGACTACTGACCTGGAGAAGGCCAAGAATATTTAAATGAGTATATATAAGAATTAGTTCAAATATGAGGAATACCATAAATGCTGTAATATATATTAAGGAATACTGTTTTCCCAAAACGAATTGAAAGTTGAAAATACAACCTTAACTTCACACAATACATCCCCTCTGACATATTATAGAACATAAAGTCAATGTATGGTGAAATGAGGACTTTTCTAGAAAACTAAGAAAAGTTGACCAACTGGTAGATCAGCTGAAGTGAGTATTGGAATGTCCATGAAGCCTTAGGTAGTGAATTATTTGACAGTGAGTGAGTCAGTCCTAAAGTGATACATGAGTGAAAGAGAGAGCCACACAGGTGCTTGAGGAATGCTATATATATGTACATATTTTTGAAAAACATCTTCATGGAAATCTTGCTTCTAGTCTTCAAATGCAGATGCAAGGACTCAATTAGCACAAGGCATTCTCATTTACATGCAAAATTTTTAGTCACAACTTGGGAAATGAAGTATATTTATTTCAAGTAATACATGTTTTTCAACAAAAAACTGATGAGTATAAATAAACCTATCCATAATCTGTTTTTGTTTTTGGAATAAGTTATAGTTTTAACAGTGCAAGCAATATTGGAAAAGAAAGATTATAACTAAAGATAAATCTTTATATGCCACCTGATACTGATTCCTTTAGAAATGGGAAACATAAGTTCATGATTTTAACGGAAAGCAAACATAGGGACTTTTTCAGAAAAAAAAATACTTACATATAAAATGTGTGCTATACACTAGGAACTTTACTAAATTGTAGGCATGAATGCTAATAAACAAAATTGTGTTCAAAGATGACTGTTTCTACTCAAGCTCAATGGGCAGGTATTATAATTCATATAAAGAAACATCATTATAAAGATAAGCAGCTTTAAAGCCAATGTCATTATTTTCATCATTCATAAGTGCTGCTTGAACTTGCTTTAGTACACATTTGCTTCATTGATTTATTTTGTTATTTTCTTCCATATGAGGAAATTAAACTGCTACAAATGATTCCCTTCAGCCATTTCAGTATTGTTAGGTAACAAAATTTCAAACATAAAACAAAGGTACTGCCATACTAGAATGCAAGGCATCAGGAAAATTAATAGCTATCTGTGCAAATGGGTAGCATAAATGCCAATCTGTGTTTCTTGGTTGTTAGGGGCATCTAGGCTTCTGAAGTTAATAACACTCAAATACAATAATTCTCTAGAAATGCAGAATAATGGGGAAAAATTCAAGAATATTTCTAATACTCTAGAAAACTGCTAATGATGCATATGTGTGGGGATTGTGCGGGTTAGGGGTGGGGGAACTGTTCTTGTCTTGTACCATCAACATTATGGAGGTTGTCTAAGCTGATATTATTATACAAATAGCAGAAAATATAGATTTTTTAAAAAAATACATAACTGTATAGTGTTAAATGTAGAGACAAAGAAGGTCATACATAATGGTAAAATGGTCATGATGAAGACAAAATTACCTAAAGTAATTTGCCACTAATCACATGACTTTATATTATATAAGAAAAAAAGGACATTACAAAGGAAAGTTTTTTTAAAATTCAAATTGTTGTCTATTTTTCTTGCATCTGTCCCCCACTGCCATGCCGCCCATTTGTTAATTTAACCTTAAATATATATATCAGTTTTCAGCTAATACTGTTCCTCTTTACTTCTTACAAACTTTCAGTTGCTATTGCAATTGTTTTCAGTCTTTCTGTATATTAGAATTATCAGCTAAGTATGAGAAAAATAGAGATTCCTGAATTCACATTACTAAGGGTAGATATACTATAAGTTTTGGGGGTTTCTTGGGCAAATCTATTATCTGTGCATCTCAATATATATGAGAAGAAATTAAAAAGAATCAAATATACCATGAGTATAAAGACAAATGGGTTAAGAGGAAACATCACATTGAATAACTAATGTGGGTGATGTAGACACTAAATTAGGTTTTTCTATGTATTTGTTTAAACTGCTTTTGAATTATAATACAAATATTACCACTATGTTCATCATTTGATAGATAATGAATGTCCCTAAAAATCATACAAAATGTTCAGTGACAAAGCCAACATTCCAAGTGTAATATTGCCTACATCTAATGTCCTCAAGAATAAACAAGTATGCCAATGAAACACCAAAGTAAATTCAGAAATAAATCTAGATATGCATGAGAAATTAATTTATGGCATGATTATAAACCAGTGAGGAAAATGTATACCGATCAATAAAGATAAATGCATACAAACAATACTTTTTTTAAAAAAAACAGCTGCACCCATGGCATGTGGAAATTCCCAGGCTAGGGGTCGAATAGGAGCTACAGCTGCCAGGCTATGCCACAATCACAGCAACGTGGGATCTGAGGCGTGCCTGCGATTTACACCACAGCTCACATCAACATGGGATTCCCAACCTATTGGACGAAGCCGGGGTCAAACCTGAATCCTCATGGATTCTAGTCAGATTGGTTGCTGCTGTGCCATGAAGGGAACTCCTGCAAACAATACTTTATATTAACTGGGAGGGGACTGATTACTAACTCACACAAGACAAAATTCCAAGTATATTAAATTCCTAAAACTTGAATCATTCTAGGAAATTTTTTCTTATCAACCCCAAAGTAAAACAACAGAGAGCATAAATATGAAAATTAAAAGCAACAGATGGTTCATATTCACAGTATATGAAACTGACAAATACTAGAATTTGGAACCTATAAATGTAAAATAAAATACAGAATATATATGAATAGGTAATCCATCTCACTACTAAAGGACCATGATTTAAATTCAAAGTGAAGTGCCATGTCACATGCATTAAAATAAATACACTGAAAAACAAATCTTCAGAAACTTCAGGTTATTCTAATTATTTATTCTTATTTGAAGAAATAAAAGCACTTGTACACTTCTAGTGGGAGTGTACACTGAAGTGCAATTTGCTAATATCTATTAGGTGTAGTCTCCATTACATAGAAATGCCATATGTTGTTATACATGTTAGATATAATCTTTTATTTGTCAGTAAAGAGACACGCATAACTGTTCATAGCGCCATCATCAGCCATAGCAAAAACATTAAAGGCAAACCTAGGATCCATTAAAATAGTGTAAAAATAAATTGATATGTAATCATTATGATCACATTCCTTTAAAATGAATGATACTGAGCTATATATATCCTTGTGGAGTCTGATTTTTTTTTTTTTGCCACAATTGTTTGTCAAAAGATGAAGAATCAGAATACGTGCTGAATGATGGTTTTATTTCATGTTTTAAAGTAAGACAGTCACAACTTTACTATGGTTTGAATTATTTTTCAACTTTATGATGATGTGAAGGCAATATGCATTCGGGAGAAACTACCTGGAATTTTGAATTGTGGTCTTTGATCTAGTGACATGCAATAGGAGACTCTGTTGAGATGCTGGGCAGTGGCAGCCACGTGATCACATGGATAAACAATTAACACACTTGCAGCCATTCTGTATGCAAACAACCATTCTGTTTTTTACTTTCAGTGCAGTATTCAATAAATTATGTATTCAAGATTTTATTGTAAAATTGGCTTTGTGTTAGATGATTTTGTCCAAGTGTAGTCCAGTGTAACTGTTCTGAGCATGTTTAAAGTAGGCTGGACTAAGTCATGATGTTTGGTAGGATAGGTATCAAATTAAATGCATTATTTTACTTAAAATATTTTTAACTTATGATGATTTTATCAGGATGGAGCCCCATCAGAAGTTAAGGAAATTGAAATATAGAATGTAAGTGCCAGAACAGACAGGGGTGTGTTTGTATTAAACCTTAAAATATGACTCTTTTGTGTGTGTGTGTGTTGGAAAAATAACAATAAAAAATAATAAAAAAACACATGACTCAAATTACTATACCATGCTCCACTCTTCAAGAAAAGATAGATTTCAGTGTGTCATCACTGTAAATAAATGCAGCAACGATGTAGAGTTCAAAAGTACAAATGTTACTGCCAGAAACACTGGATTTCTTGGAAAAGTTTAGGAAATCTTTTTTTTTAAATAATTAATTAATTATTTATTTATTTTTTAAAGCATTTTTTTATTACTCAAATGAATTTATCACATCTGTAGTTGTATAATGATCGTAACTATCCAATTTCACAGGATTTTCATCCCATAACCCAAGCATATCCCCCCACCCTCCAAACTGTCTCCTCCAGAGACCATAAGTTTTTCAATGTCTGTGAGTCAGCATCTGTTCTTCAGAGAAGTTCAGTCTGTCCTTTTTTCAGATTCCACATGTCAGTGAAAGCATTTGATGCTAATGTCTCATTGTATGGCTGACTTCACTTAGCATGATAATTTCTAGGTCCATCCATGTTGCTGAGAATGCTGGTATTTCGTTCTTTTTAATGGCTGAGTAATATTCCATTGTGTATATGTAACACAACTTCTTGATCCACTCCTCTGTCCATGGACATTTAGGTTGATTCCATGTCTTGGCTATTGTAAATAGTGCTGCAATGAACATCGGAGTACATGTGTCTTTATGAGTCATGGTTTTCTCCTAGGAAATCTTTTAAACATTGTAGCTGTCTAAACATGATATTTTCAGCTTACTATGGGTTTATCAGGATGTATGACTTTATCATTAGTCAAGGAAGATCTATAATCAAATCAATATTGTATTTTGGTTCTGTGTATATGTGTGTGCCTGAGTGTATATACACATAAAGATGCTCTTAAATAAATGACCTATTTTAAGAAATTTAGATTTGCATACAAATTGTGAATACTCACAATTTGTGAAGTTCAAATTGTGAATACTTCAATTCAAATTGTGAATATTCAAATTGTGAATACTTCACAAATTGTGAAGTTTACATATATCTTACATTTAATTTCATTTATTATTTAAATCTTACATTGGTATGGTACATTTTTCATAGTTAATGAGACAATATGATACATCCTTAATTAAATCCAAACAATTCAGATTGCATTCATTTTGACCTATAATCATATCAAAGATACCATATAGTCATCATGCCTCCTTAGTTTCACCTTGGCTTTTAAAATTTTGTAGGCTTTTCTTGTTTTTGATGGCTTGAAAAGTTTTGAGAAGATTGTGGTAGGTATTCTGCATGCCCCAGTTGGTATTTATTTCATGTTTTTCTCATGATTAGAGTGATTATTTGTTTAGTGAAGAATAAGTGCCAGTCTCATCATATCAGATCAAAGGGTTCATATTATCAACTTGATTTGTCACTGTTGCTGTTGACCTTGATTACCCAACTGAGGTGCTGAGGTAGGTCTCTCTATAGCAAACTTACTCTGTAGCTCAAACATTTGTGCTATACTCTTTGGAAGTGAAGAATTCTGATTCTCTTCTCTGAGCACAAGACTGCTATACACATTTTTGGGGAACACTCTTACACTGGAGATTTGCTTCTTCTTTTCCTTAATTATTTGGTCACGTAATTGTACTAATATTGAGCCAAGGATATTTATCATATACTTTGGGTTATCATAAAATGCTACTTTATATTTTGCCTCAATTCATTCCAGCTTTCATCATTGGGAGCTGTTCCAGTTGATAGACCCCATCATTGATTCTATTTTTTCTTTTTAATCACTTTTTTATTTTCTGTCACTATAAGATGCTCCACGCTTGCTTTGTTATTTCTTTCCTGGTCCTAGAATCAACTATTTCTTCAAAGATTGTGGTTTCCTTTTATTGGTGATGATACTGGAAATTCCAAAAGTATACTTGTTGCTACTAAGGTTTTCTTGCTTCTAGTCCATTTCAACTGAGAGCACAAAGTAATATATGTGTATACTAACCTATGCCTATACTTATATTTATAAATATTTATCTTCTTCACTATATATTTTTATGTTCAGATACTCATGAATTCATCTGATGACTCCAATTCTAATCTTTTAATGCATGGATCATTCTAGCCTTTTTCTTTTGATTACATCGAATGCACCAACCACTCCAACAGTGAGAAGGATGGATCCCATCTGCCATCCTTTTACATAATTGTTCATCCCAGTATATACATGAAGTGAGTGGTTTCGGAATTGTTAACCAGTTCCATATGAGCAACACTTTACCCAAAACAGTACTGTGCTATATATGGCTCATTTTAAAATTTATTTTAACAGTGTTAACTCATTTCCAAAGTCACCTACATAAGCACATTTTCCCACTGCCACTTTCATTGAGAAAATTTCATGTATTTGTAATACAGTCAGATTCTTTTGCCACAGTCATCATCAATGTTGGGATTCAGCAACTTCTTAATTTTTTCTTTATTTGAATACATTAGGTTTCCCTACACTATTCTTTTTTTCCATGCGTTCATTATTCTTTGTGCCGTTAAGTTCCGTTGGTTTTGGCAAATACACAGTCTTATACATTTGCCATTACAGTATTATATTGAATAATTTTATTGACATAGGAAATCTCCATTCTTCACCTATTTAACTACCCCTCCAGCCCATGGCAACCACAGATTTCTAACTATCTTTATAGTTTTGCCTTTTCCAGAATGTCTTAAAAACGGAATCTTACAGTATGTAAACTCTTTAAATTAGCTTGAGTTAGAAATAGTCATTTATGATTCATTCATGCCTTTTCATGGCCATACCTATTTATTACTGAAAAATATTCCATTTTATGGAGGTACCACAGATTTTTATTCCATCTCTAAATTGAAGAGCATATTGGTACTTCCCAGTTTTCAGAAACCATGACCAAAACTGCTATAAACTTTCATGTGCAGGTTTTTGTGTGGACCTAAGTTTTCAAATCAGTTCAGTATATATCTAGCTTGAACTCTGCATCATAGACTTCATTTTTATTTGTTAAAAACTGGCAAGGGTCTTTCTAAGTGGCTGTACCCATCAGTCACGAATGAAGGCTCCTCTTGCACCATACTCCTTCTATCAATTTGTATTGTAAGAGTTTTAAGTTTCACCCATTCTAACAGGTGCAACTCAATGTTTAATTATTGTTTTATTTTGCATTTACCTCACAAATTATGTTGAATAACTTTTCATTTGCTTATTTTCCATTCAAATATATTTCTTTAGTGAGGTATTTTTCAGATAGTTTGAGTTTTTAGACTTTAGATATTTATGCATTTTAGATACAAGTCCTGACCTGTTGTAATTTGGTCATAAAACTTCTGGTTTGTAAACTTTAGTTTCTATACATGGAAATGAGTATTGATAATAAATGTCCTTATTTTCAAAATTACTTGAAAACTAAATTATCTACAGTAAACAGAAATGTGCCCATCAAAATATCTGGAATAGAGGACGCATTAAATATTAGCTAATGCTTAATGAGTCTCTTGTTTGCCGTGTTGTGTTTTGTTTTAATTTAAAAAAACTTTGAGTTCTATGACTGTAATATTGGAAAGAATTGTTCATCTTGAGATGAGTTTTGGCATCTATGTGGGTTGTTTAAGTGTAGCTTAGAGAAATATCTCACTAGATTACCATTAGGACATTTTAGAAGCAGTTATCAACATGGTCAGAAAGAACAACAAATAAAACATAACTCATTTTTCTCTATTTTATTCTCATAGAATTCAAAATGTATAAGAGTCACAGATGCTTTCCACAGTTAAAAAATGCATACTTCTTATTAACTAATAATATAAAGCATACATTTTCTTCTTTTGCCTGTCTCCATTAGGAAGTTCCCAAAGATCTCATATTCTCTAATGACTGTTAACAGGTCCCTATACCAGAGAAGCTCCGTATTTTTCATCCACACATTTTGAGAAAGGCATTGATTTTTTTGTTCTCCCTAAATTACTTTTCTTTCTATTTAGAAAACCTATAATTCTCTCAGTAAAATTTTAATAGCATGTTTAAAAAAATCTCCTTTATCATTTCTTAAGAGTTTTTACAGAATAGGTATTTTGTTACAAGCTTATATCAATAATGAGCTATAACAAGCTATGCAAAAGTATTTTCAGTGTAGAGATTTTGGTATATAAAAAAACAAAACAAAATTGTCAACCGAAATAATTTGAGGATTGTGTTTCACTATATCTGAAAAAGTGGTTATGACACATACTAATATCTTTCTTATTTTTAAAATTCATCTAAACGAGGTTATAAAATCATATTTCATAAATGTTTTATAAGAATTGATTTAAACTGGAAATATATAATATTTTGAATACTGACTGAAAATAGAAAACATGCCATAAATTAACATGACCATTTTCCATCTTCTTCCGATTTTTGTTTCTTCTCCTGTTTTCTTCCTCCTTTACAGCTTTTGCTCTTTATTTTTTCGTCTTTTCTGTTTTCTATTCTTCTCTTTGTTTCCACCTTTCTTCTCTTCCTATTAGAATTTTCCCATTAAGAATGTCACCTTTCTTCTTTATTCTTTATTTCTTCCTTATTTTTGCCTCATCTATTTTTTTCACTTCACCTCATCTATTCAGCTATAAATCTCCCATGTTTGCTCTTCCTTAGACTTTCCACCTTAATTCCTCTTTACCCTCTTGTTTTACCATTTCTTTTCTACACACCCTGCTCGGCTACTCTTCCTTTTTGTCTTCCATTTCTTTGGAATAGTCATGGAATGGAAAAATGTACAGGTAGAAATAAATTCCCACTGCTTGCAGGATATTTTGACATACAATACTCCACATTTAGTTGTCATAATTCTATTGACAGCTTTTTGCATTATGTACAGATTCATATTAAACTACATACTTTTTTTTTTACAGTTCTCATGCATTCCGATTCCAGCACCATCTTATATCCTTAAAGTTTATGATGATTTTGAATACAAGTGTTCCATATTTAAGTTAGCTTGCCTCTATTCTTGTTTTGGTGAGTAATTTTCACTTTTATAAACCCACAATGTTTGGCCAACTAAAATACTCAAAGATTATAGTTGATAGTTAGAAAAGTCCAGATATATATCTGGACTTTCATATATTAGTGCATATAATATATATGCCTATATATTAGTGTGCATACACACACACACACACACATATATATATGCCTATTAGTGTCACCTAAGAATCATAAAGGAAAATAGAGATTTTCTCATATACAAAATAAGGAAGAATTACCAAACTTCAGTTAAGAAAGAAGTGAGAGGATGATCAGAAGATAGGTTATATTGCCTCAGAATTTCTCAGCAAGGCTTACTTTACTAATAAGCCTTTTATTTTCATTCTAAATTCATGAAGGCACACATTGCCTCTCAACATATGTCTGTTAGTAAGTTCAACATATTTGTCTAAATTCAATTTCTATTCTTTCAGCTTACAGATAATGAATACAAATAGGTTTCATATGTCAAACTCTGTCACTGCTTAGAGGACTGTTAAAAATCACCCATTGCCTACAATCTTTATTTTAAGTGTACACAAAGTTTTGTCCATTAATTTGTATAAATGAGAGAAAAGATGACATATTTGGATTTTTATATAAAAAAAATTTGTCATCCCGTCACATTTACAGGTGCTTTTGGAATTAAAGTCGGAGCTTTTTTCCCAAGACTACACCTTAGATTGTTTTCTAAGTACTCATTTTGGGAACAAATAACTATGCATTATTTTATTATGATGCTATTATAGAGCTATTGAATTTAGAATCAATTTATTTTCCTTATTTACTTGTTTTATAGTTTGAATATTTATTTCTAATTTAATTTTATAAGGATGCATATTCATATATATATATATACACATTTCTTACTGTAGTTTTAGGCTTTATATAGCTTATTATTTTCTCTATTTATATCCCATAAATATTCCAAAGTGTCCAAGGAGAATTTTTGCCCACCACCAAGTAGCTCTAAGTAACTCTCTTCAGCAAGCCTGCCTCATCTCATTTTCCTTGTCTCTGTCATTTCCCACTTTTCTAACAAGTGCCCTGGGTCCATATTAACAACTTCAGTTATAAACCAATTCCCTGACTCTTATGGGTTGAATTGTGTCCCCCTCCATAATTCATACATAATTCATATACTGAAGCTCTAACACCTGGCACCTCAAATTGTTCCTATATTTGGGAATTGTCTTTAAAGGGATAATTTAGTTAAAATAAGTTAATAAGGGTGGGGCCCTAATCCAACATGACTGGTTTCCTTTTAAGAAGAGAATGGGAAATGAAGTATATGTTCATAGAGAAAGGTCATATTAGGACAGATGCAGAAATAAGCTATCTGTAAGCCAAGGAGAGAGAGATCACCAGAAACCAATCTGTCTGCACCTTGATCTTGGACTTTCAGCCTCCAGAACTGTGCAAAAATAAATTTCCACTGCATGAATTATGGTTATTAAGTTGGCTTAAACCATCAGTACAAATAATGAAGAGGGAGAATTCTTCATTGATCACATTCTCAAGGCATGTTCACATGTACATTACCTTTGTAATTCATGCTGGTTCAGTTTCACAAAAATGCATGTGCCAATATTCACGCTAGATATCAGGCTCATAAAAAAGACATTTCAGGGAGAAAATGATACAAATAGCAATCTTTTGTATGATTTAGAAACTGTGACTAGGAACACAGTCACATATTATTAGAGACCAGAGAGAAAGGGATGCTTCATCAAAGTAGGGTGATGTCTGAGCTGAGTGTAGAAGAATGGCAACTAGGAGTTTTTCAGGTGAAAAAAATTTAGGAAATGACTTATTTGAAAAGGGAACAATCCATGAAGAAAGGCATGGATGGAATTTAAATTGTTTTCAATTGTTGGCCAGAGACTAGCTTAGGTACCTAAAATTCACAGACAGACTTTTGAGACAAAGGCTTCCCAGCTGCTGACATTTCCTACTTCTGTCTCTCTTGAATAAATTAGAGAAGCCACACTGATATCCTTACTATGGAGAGTTAATTTAGAGTAGTGACATTCTTATCAAGAATAAGTAATGGAACTAGGACCCCCCAAACTAGTTTAGTTTCCTACAAGTGTCCCCTCCTTTTAAACCTATATGGCACTCCCCACTTTGTACATCACTTCTTTCAGATTTCATGTTTTCATTGTGATATTATTATGAGACCCAGACAATTTTCATAGAAGAACCAGAGCAAAAATTTTCTATGCCCAACAATTTTATTGGTCATTCAAAAGTAATTGCTAATTTTACCCAACTACAATTACTCTATAAAACAATATAGGTGTTTAAGAAACTTACATATAATTTGGGAAAAGATGAAACAAAATGTTTTAAAGCTTAAAAAATGGAAAAATATCTTTAACTGGAAAATCATGTTTTTCCTTGCCTATGTATACATATTTTTACCTTGGCTGATTAACTCATTAGCACAATGTAAGCTCTTTTTTCCTGGAAAAAGGAATAGATGCAGTTCTTATTTTTCCAGCCAGACTTACTGTATTAATCATTTAAATATCATCTAAAGCTGTGCTATCAATTACAGTAGCCACTAACCAGTGTATTACTGAGCTCTTGAAATATGGTTAGCCTAGTACCAAGACTTAATGTTTTATGTATGTAATATATATAACCACATGTTAACTATGTATTAAACAAAGACTACTGCATTTTTATATACTTTGCCAGCATAAACTCACACATTTAATGCTTTATTTTTTGCCATAATGTACATATAAGTATCTTGCTCATAATTTTTATAATATGTCTTTCCCATTAAAAATTAACTTCATGAAAACATTGATTCATAGATGCTTGACACACATTTGTTGAATGAACAACAGTTAGCTAATAGTTATGTAAAGTTATCCAATTTGCTTACTGACTATGGCAGTATTCAATATTCTGGAACTAACAGAGTTTTATTATTTTCAGTTATTATGGAATAGCTAAGCTCTATTTCAGATACATTTTGAAGCTCTCATTATAACACAATTCAGACTTAACATATGAGTGTTTTTTGCTTTCTTCCATGGATCTTCTCTCATGTATTACATACCCCCATTGAAGAGTAAAGCTCCTGGAGGAAAATAAAACACCCACACTAACAGTAATGCAAATGTATGCACCTGGAAACAGTTATTTGATTTAAGATGTATTTTAAATTTCAAAACAGTGAGAGTTGGGATAGACTGGATGAGAAGAATAACCATGTGTGAATTGTAGAAGATAAATTCGAAGATTCTGGAATGAAAAACTGGGTGAATGAAGGTATAACAGGTAGAGGAGTTTGGAGTATTTCATAATACTGAGATAGAGACTCAAATATATCTAAATAATGTTGTTAGGCAATAAAGAAATACATATAAATGAAGTTTCTTATAAAATTTTCATTTGATTATTACTACTAATGTCAATTCAGAGTACAAGTAATCTAAAATGGTGTATTTATTGAATGTAAGGAGATTTCACCCAGATATCACTCTGATGTAAAATCTTACTTGACCTTAGGGGATTTCACCCAGATAGCATTCTGATTTAAAGTCTTATTTGGCCTTTGTGCCATGTGCTTCCATGCCTTGGCTTCAGTGATCTCTTGAAACTTTTGAATTGATTATCTCAGAACCATGCTTCGATTGAGCTTCATATGCTTCTTGGGTGGAATATAATTCCTTGCCAACTAGTAACAGCCAAAGCAGTGATGTACAATGCATAATTCTTTAGTAAATTTGGCAGTTTCTGTCAAAATTTAATGTACAGAACCTATCAGGCAACAGTTCTATATCTAGGACTACCTTCTGTAGGAATCCTTCAAATGGAAAACAGAGGTATACTTTCAGTGATATTTTCTTAGTAGCATTAATTCATCCATTGAATATCATTAGTACCTATAAGATATCAGGAACAACACTAGTCACTTAGAATAAAGTGAAGAACAAAATAGATCCAATACATGCTTTCATTAAGATTACAGATTAGTAAGAGAAAAATAATTAAATAATTACACAGATGGTTAGATATTAACTGTGAAAGTTGTATGAAAATAAATATGGGATGCTGTAAGAGTATGATGGTAGTGTTTACACTAAGGTAATATTAAGGTGAATACTACTGCATTAGTTAAATTTAGGCTAACATTTTAAGGATGAATAGAAGTATGATAGGGGTTAATTAAGTGTGGAGAAAAATAAAGATGAAACCTAGAGTTTGAGATCAGAGAAATATCCCCTATGTAAATGACATTTCATTTGAGATGTGAAAAGGAAGAAAATGATATGTGGGGAAGAGAAGAAATTTCCAGACAGAAGAAAGTACATGTGAGAAGGTATGAAAAAGAAACTAATGTTGGGACTAAAATAAGGTGATTCTTTTTTTTTGCTTAAACATAGCATTTCAAACTCTGACAGAAACTCTTAAATACGATTAATAAAGAGCTAAATTGTTATACCCATAATATATAATTGTATTAAAATACAGTTAGATATATAGATAGATGATGAATGATATAAATAAAAAATTGTATCTCAAAATAATGTTTCAATTTAGGAAAAAGCAAATATGATAGAATGTGTGTGTGTGTGTGTGCGTGTGTGTGTGTGTGTGTTGGCTCAATGATTTTATAGTCCTTCATATGTGAAAGCATTTTGTCTTTATCATTATTGTTTTTAAAACATTCCATACACTTTTACCTGATTGTATCATCAGGCCACTCTAGATGGTTACTCTCTTGTTCTCTGTACTTTCTCTGTGGCTTGAGCAGTCCCTGCTTCATCTATACCCTACTCACATGCCTTTCTGTCTTAATCACAGAGCCTAATCAGTACCTGCCTCAGTGTTTGCCCCTTGGCCCCAGCTAGCAATTATTCTAATCTTTAGCTAAATTATGATAGTCTCCCTCATAACCAATGAGTCAAATGAGTCAATTTCTCCTATAACTGGTATGCAATCCCTACCTTAGTGAAAACTGATGCAGGCCATGTCCTGCTTGCCATCTGCCATACACGTTTTGGTGTTACCCCAGAACCTATTTGCTTCAAAGATATAAGATCACCTATCAAAATAAACCATTGATGTTTCTGTTGCTGCCTCTGGGCCCTTCTTCAGTCTTGAGGTTCGGCAATTTCACGTGCACAGTGCACTCCAACAATGACCCAAGTTTGGCAGTTGTCTGCTAAGTAGAGAATAGAAATCAGACCTGAAATATGACTCAAAAGTGTATGATTTGGACTTCTCAGAATAGATGTTTGAACTACATTGCTGACATGCATAAGGATGTTGTTCCTTTTCCAGTGTTACAGTTCATTCTTTCTTTTTATTCCAGGCGATAAAATAAACTGTACTGCCATAAAATCTGTCCGTGCTTTGTACAATTAGGCATCATTGTAGGTGAAACATTTAATAAAGCAGATGACAGAAGAAGTATGCTAGAGGAAAAATTGTAAGAACTGCATAGAAATGAATTTTATTTTAAGCCACTTGTACATATCAGTAAAATGAGGCAACTTGACTGGGAAAAATTCATGGAATAGATTTTTGTTTTGTTTTAATTTTTCAAGTCTAGGGGTAAATGAATCATTGCAGCAAGGGAAATGAGAGGCTATATTATTAATTGATAATGTTCCATGATCCTTAATTTGAAATTCTTATCCAAACTAATGTGTGATATTGAAACTCAAGAAATAAAGATAAATTTTGTAAGAGATGCTTAGGACTTCAGTGTCCAAATTAGAGTCTGAACTTTTGCTTAAAAAAGACAGAGGGGGGGAATGTTTACAGCAAATGTTTTGAGGTAGGAAACAAGAAATCTGTATCACAATAGTTAAATAAGAACAAACAATTTGGAAATATACAGGCTGTGATAAGGATATCTATAGTTCAAGGCTTAGGTTAACTTTTAGTTTTTGTAAGATATATTGCAACTGCTAAGACATGTTAAGAAAATAAAGGTCCAAAGTGGAAAATAGTCACTAGTGTATAGATGGTATCTCAAGTCACTGGATAGAATATACAGTGAGAGCTCAACAGAAGAAAAAGCACAGGATCCACCCTGATCATTAGTTTGTTTATTACACAATAATTATTTATGGAGCATCTACTGCTGCATAAAGTTATTTTGCTTCTTGAAGTAATAAAGCAGTAAAAATAACTGTTCAACTATTGATTTTCGTGTAATTTGTGGTCCAGTGGACTCTAGAATATTATAATAAGGGGATGTCTAAAGAAAGGAGCTAGTTTTGAAAGAGTGTGAGAAGAGGCTGCTAGAAAGGAGTGAGAAAATGCAGAAATAATGTGGTATCATTCTGAGAAAGAGTGAAAGAAAGAGAGGAAGAGAAATACAGGAGAAATATTAAGAGAAGAACAGAAGGATGTTGTCATTGGGATCAAATGCTAAATATATCAAACTGAAAAACTGTCTCCTAGATTGCTCTCCTTGGCTGGAGAGGTCATATGTCCTACTGCTAAATGTATTTTCATATATGCCCAAACATTATCATGCAATGCAGAGGGTGGCATGTGCCATAAGAGAAAATAAATAACAACTGAAAAGGTTCAGAGGGAGGATAAGCAGAAATGATAAAAGATGCCTACACTCCAGCAGCAGAAGTAAAACAGGTGGTTTATAAATTCTACAAGGCTGAGAGAGCTAGATTACTTCCTAAACAGTCTTTGCAATTTCTCAGACTCTGGTGCATGCAGTGTTTTGCCATTGAAAATTATATAAAAATAGCTCTGTGACTTGGCATTGTCTGGACTGCAAGAGTTTAAAAACAAGTTGAAAAGGTGTACTGGATATTTTATTGTGCACCTACCCATACTTCAAAAGGATAGTGTGTCTATTCTAAGTTGGTTACTAATAATTGAACAGAAAAGCAAATGGATAAATATTGATCACAACCCTTAAAGTACTATGAGATGTAGAATGTATCACATTCAAGCCACATAGAATATATTAGATAGGCTGTAGTTGATGAACTGGCATTCACAATGCATTTGCCCTTTCAAAACAGGAAGCCTCTGAGGAACTGTGAAAATATTAGTGGTATCAGAAAAAAATTTGTAATCCTCTCTAATAATTTTATTACTCATTTTAAAAGATAACCATCTTGTATTGAAAGGTGTTAGCATTATTCCATAGCTAGTTTGACCCTGTAAGCAAAACATGATAGAGAAGTTCTTTCCTCAGCAAACATGAATTCCAGCGAGACATTAGCAGTGATACTGTCTTTCATGTATTTATATCTGTTTCAGCACATGACAGTTTGAATGTGTATTGCTAAGATTTATTTTATAGGGTATTGTCCCACTTTCATTGCCTCATGTAGTTCTTTGTTCCTTTTCTTTCCTACAGATAATATAAATCAAAATCTTAGTGCCATAAAACCTAATTGGACATCTTGCAATTCTGCATCATTATAAAAGAATGCTATACATGAACAATGCTTTATGTATTTGAGTGGTTTATTTGCCTCTCCTGTAAGATAATACAAATGACAATCAGCTTGGGAAACCACACATGGCAGATTTTCATGGTACTATTATATCAGTTTAGGTGCTGTATATGAAACCTGATGAGCCTGGTAATAACTTTAGAAAGCAGGGTTATCAAAGGAGTGCCGATTTCAGCAGGAAAGAGAATCATCCACAACTGGCAATCTCTATAGACTGCCAAATTACCCAAAATTCTATTCTGTAAAGCAGTAATCCTTAATGTTCCAATAAAAAGTAACTCTCTTTGGGATAGCCATTTTGCTCGTAATTGCACACTTGGAAACTAATTTGCATAATATTGCAAAGGACCACAGAAAACACACTGATAAAAAAGATAATTTAAGATGACTAGAAAGTCATTTGTGTCTATGATACTCTATCTTCAAATATTCTTCATTCAATTATCAAGCATCTATTCTTTGCCTGGCACATACAAGTCACTGAGAATAAAGATTTAAAAAGAAAAATGCCATGCCACAAAGGATTCCATATTTTAGTGCTACAAGTAAACAGGCAGTAAGAGCAGTGTGTGGTATTCCTCACTTTAGAAGTATATATCAAACATATTTCATGGATATTTGAGGGTGGGAATTGAGTGTTTAAGAGCAGTAAGTCAAAGAAGCTACTTAGATGAGAAGGTATTTGATGAGTCAGAAACTGAGATGGGGAACTGGAGAGAGAGGATGTTCTATATAGAGGGAGGATCATGTGAAAATGTATTGAAAATTAAAGAGTTGGGTATATTTTGTACACAGAATATAGTTTAGGTTGACCGAGTATACAAGGGCATTAGAAATGACAATCAGCTTTCTCCCACAGAGGAGAGACAAAGCACATACTAATCTTTGAAGTCTCCAGTTTGGGATTATTTATTTTATTTTTCTATAAGCATATCTTCCTGATGCTGTCTCTTCTTAGCCAGCATAAAGCTTTCATATTCATATCAACCAATATGAATAGGTTAAGATGAATAAGCCAGTTGTTGACGTCCAAAGAATCATAAAGAACAGAAAGTTAGACCTGGGAAGGCCCTTATTCATCTTCTAATCCAAAATTCCATCTTTTACAGATGGATAAATTGGGAGGAGGAACTTGTCTGTTGTCAAACATTATATATAGATTGAATAAGATACAGTATTTCAAATATTGTAACCCTACAGGGTTTGTCATACCACTGTGAAAAGCATCTGTTGGAACTATTATGTAGAATTGATTCCTCTATGCCAGATATGGAATACACTGTCTCCAATCTCATATTTGAAAAAAAAATACTCTGTTATCAGGAGATGTTTGAGAAGCCCTTAACAAAGAAACTTAATGTCTAAAGTTTCTTTAATGTGTGTTTCTGTTGGATATTGTTCACAGTGCTTCTTTTCTTATTTTGATGCAATTGTGGAGTATAAACTCATCTTACTTGTGTTCCTTCTAACATTGTACTCATTTACTTTGGCTTATTGGTGCATTCAGGCAAAACTCACATAAAGTTCAATTCTAAGGCTTTTTTCAGAATACCTGTGGAGTTGGAATTTTGGTGAATGACTAAAAAGCCAAGCAATTAAAATTCAGCATGGAATTCCTTCCTATTCCCTTGGGCCTACTGGGTTGACTTTGCATTCACTCTAAAAATGAGAGTAAAGACTTTGAGGGTTTTAGGCAGAGGTATACTGTTAAATTATCACTTTTAGTGACTTCTAGTGTTTATATCCTATTTTTCATCTTTTAAAGCTAGAAAACAGAAACTAAGGGTCTCCAAAATTTCATAGGAACTCTAAGATTATAATCCAGGTTAATGATTTCCTTATTTTCCCAATAATATAGTTCACTATATTTTTGGGTTTTGTGGATTCTTTAGCTTTGTGGCAAATATTTAAAAACATTTATTCAGTGTATTATTCATTTTTAGTTCTATTTGTATTTTGTGTCTAAGCATAAAGTTCACCCTAATAGCAAAAGTAGGATAATCACTGTAATTTTCACTAGAGATAATATAAAAACTGTCAAAACCACATTAAAATAGAAATAAAATAAGCAATTTATAACAAGGTTGACTACTATAGCAAAGTTCAGTAGGCTGTGGAGGTAAAATTTATGTTTGGATCAAGACATATATTTACAATAGTCATTTTATCAGACAAATGAGAAAGGAAGTCAAATTATGGCACTGGGTTGAACTCAGTGGTGATTCCGTACATAATTCAAAATTTATAGCATAAATAGGAGAATAAAATAAAGTCATTCACCTGAGCACCATTTTAGGTTAATGGAAAAATTAATATATAAGGACATGATTTGGAGATATATGTAAGCCCTTGGGTAGTTACCAAAGAAGTGGAAGATACAGAATATATATAATGTAAGCAGGAGTTAATTGGAGGAGACTATACTTAAAGGAATATGAAGAAATAGGATTGGGGCATATATTATCCTTGTATTTTTTTTCTTTTTTCTTTTGAATGCCAGTACAAATTTCTGCTTACTGCTGACTACATTTGAGGGAAAAGTTCATGATATTATTTATAACTACCCAGTTCTAATTTTCCTCTGAAAATTACAGTAGGCAATGGTTCTACACTCCATTTTACTACTTTTATCATTAAATACAATATTCTTCTCCAAAAATATTGGTACTTTCAAAGCTCACTAATTAGAAGATTCTTAAAAATTTCCTATCATGTAACTGCAGACTTTATTTTTGCAAATTTTTTCAAAGAAATTATCAAATTGAAATGTTCCATGTGTATTTCTATTTTCATTGTGGGGATGCTGAAATTTATATTTGAAAGCATACATCCTATTTTACTTACAAAAATTAGAAAGTTCTCTACAAAGCTCTATATATCCCAGACCCATCTTTAGATATTAATAGGTGAATGGATTATGTGAATTTTAGTCACTTATGCTTTTGCTCAAGCTCAGTAATAATGATGAATAAAAATTTATAAAATCTATATGGAAGCACAAAAGACTCTCAATAGACAAAGCAATTTTGAGAAAGAAAAACAGAACTGGAGGAGTCAAGCTCCCTGAGTTCAGACTATACTACAAAGATACAGTCATCAAAACAGTGTGGCACTGGCACAAAGACAGAAATTTAGATCAGTGGAATAGAAAGCCAGGAAACAAACCAATGCACATATGGTGAATTAATCTTTAATAGAGGAGGTAAGAATATACAATGGATAAAAGACTGTCTCTTCAATAAGGAGAGCTGAGAAAACTGAACAGCTGCATGTAAAAGAAGGAAATTAGAATATTCTCTAACACCATACACAAAAATAAATTCAAAATGGATTAAAGACCTAAATGTAAGGCATCAGATATTAAACTATTAGAGGAAAACACAGGCAGAACATGCTTTGACATAAATCATAGCAATAGCATTCTTAATCCACCTCCTAGAGTAATGAAAACAAAACAAAAAATAAACAAATAGGGCCCAATTAAACTTAAATCCTTTTGCACAGCAAAGGAAATCATAAAACAAAACAAAACAATAGACAATGCACAAAATGGGAGAAAATCTTTGCAAATGAAGCCACCAACAAGGGATTAATCTCCTAAATATACAGACATCTCATACAGCTTCATATCAAAAAAAAAAAAAAAAACCTCAATCAAAAATGGGCAAAAGATCTTAATAGACATTTCTCCAAAGAAGACAGACAGATGACCACAGGTCAGATAAAAAGATGTTCAACATCATTAATTATTAGAGAAACAAAAATCAAAACTACAATGAGGTATCATCTAAACCAGCCAGAATAGCCATCATCAGAAGGTCTACAAACAATATTTGCTAGAGAGGGTGCAGAGAAAAGGCAACCCTCCTACACTGTGGCTGGAAATGTAAATTGGTACAAACACTATAGAGAACAGTATGGAGATTCCAAAAAACTAAATATAGAAGTACCAAATGATCCAGCAACACCATTCCTTGGCTTATATTCAAAGAAAACTGCAATTCAAAAAGATAGGTGAACCCCAGTGTTCACTGCAGCACTATTTACAATAGGCAAGACATGAGAGCAACCCATAAATGTCAATCAACAGATGACTAGATTAAGAAGATGTGGAACAGGGGCTGAGGGTGCAGTGCAAACCAATGTAGCCATCATGGGCTCCAGAGGTAGGTGAGGCCCACCACCACTAAGGGTCCTGTCCTATGGCCACAGTTACCTCTACCTCCCTGGGAATGGACATGACTTGACACTGATGCAGCCAAGCCTCAGGGCACTGTACCCAAATCCTTGTGGGTCAATGCCACAGCTGACAACCCAGCAACCAGGCCCTGACCATTGCCCCCACCTCCCTGGAAGCATACACAGGCTGTGCACCTGCACATTTCCTATCAAGGGGATGATGGCCAGCACACCTTACAGAAAGAGACAGCAAGCAACCAAACCAAAAGGAGCCCTCATTCCCCTGCCAAAATATAGTAAACCCACACAAGATACATAGAGACACTTCTACATATAAATAGCCCTCCAAGATTACAGTAGATTATTGTTTTCCCTAAACTCACAGAGTAAGAAAAATAAAAGCAAAATGAAGAAGTACAGGAACCATTCTCAGTTAAAAAAAAACCAGAGAACCCTCCTGAAGGGGCAAACAATGAAACAGACCTCTACAAACAAACACACACTTAGTTCAAAAAGGGGGTAATAAAAATACTGGAGGGATTAAGGACAGATATCAACAGCAAAACATATTACTTTCAAAAGTAACTAGAAACAGAGTTCCTGTCATGGCTCAGCAGAAGCAAATCTGACTGACATTCATGAGGATGCAGGTTTGATCCCTGGCCTTGCTCAGTGGGTTATGGATCCAGCATTGCTGTGAAGTGTGGCATAGGTTGCAGATGTGGCTCAGATCCTGTGTTCCTGTGGTGGTGGTGCAGGACGGAAGCTATAGCTCTCATTTGACCCCTAGCTTGGGAACATCCATATGCTATGAGTGTGGCCCTAAAAAGCCCCCCCCCCAAAAAAAAAAGAGACAACTAGAAACTATAAGGAATGGCCAAGAATAATTAGAAAATTCATTTGCATAAACAAAAGCTGGACTAAAGGCATTAAAATGCAGAATGAATAATCCAGAGGAATAAGTAAGTGACTTGGAAGATAGAAAAATATACATCACCCAAGTATGACAGCACACAGAAAGCAAAATGAAAAAATGAAATCAATATGAGGTCTATGGGATAACATAAAGCATGCCAACCTATGCATAATAGAGATTCCAGAGGAGAAGAAAAAGAAAAGGGAAGTGAAAATATATTTGAAAAAATTATGGCTGAAAACTTTCCAAATCTAAAGACAGGAAACATAGGAAACACAGGAGGCACCAAGCAAGTGGAAAACAAACAGGTCTACACCAAGATATATCATAATAAAAATGGCAAAAGTTAAAGATAAGGAAAGGACTCTAAAGGGAGTACGTTTTAAACATAGAGTTAATTACAAGAGAACTGCCATTAGGCTATAAGATGATTTCTATACAGAAATGCTACAGGCCAGAAGAGAGTGGCAAGATATATTCAAAGTCTTCTAAAAGGGAAATCTTTGGAAACTAGAATACTCTACCCAGCAATACTTTCATTTAAAATAGAAATAGGGCTTAATTGCAAAAATATACCAACAGTTGATGCAACTCAACATCAGAAAAAACAAACAACCCAATTGAAATTGGGAAGAAGACCTGAATAAATATTTCTCCAAATAAGACATACATATGCTTAACATGCACATGAAAAATGCTCAACATCACTAATTAATAGAGAGAAGCAAACCAAAACTACAGTGGGTTCCACCTCATACAGGTCAGGATGGCTATAATTAAGTCCATAAAAACAAATACTAGACAGTGTGTGGAGAAAAGGGAACCCTCATGCACAATTGGTGGAAATGCAAAGTGGTACAACCTCTATGGAAACAGTATGGAGGTGCCTCAGAAAACTATGAATAGAACTACCATATTACCCAGCAATCTCACTTCTTGCATCTATCTGGACAAAAGATTTACATGCACCCCTATCCTCGTTGCAGCACTGTTCACAATATCCCAGACATGGAAACAATCTAGATGTCCATCAACAGAGGAATGGATCAAGAATATGTAGTATATATACACAATGGAATACTACTTGGCCAAAAAAAGAATAAAATAATGCCATTTACAGCAACATGGATGGAACTAGAAATTCTCATACTAAGTGAATTAAGTCATAACAGAAAGACAAATACCATATGATATTATTTATATGTACAATATAATATATGGCACAAATGAACCTATACACAGGGTGGGGGGAACCATGGACATGGAGAACAGAGTTATGGTTGCAAAGGGGGAGGGAGTGGGACGGACTGGGAGTTTGGGGTTCGTAGATGCAATGGGGTTCGTATTGCATTTGGGGTGGACAGGCAAAGAGATCCTGCTGTGTATCACAGGGAACAGTATCTAGTTAAATGTAATGGAACATGATGGAGGATAATATGAAGAAAAGAATGTACACATATGTGTGTGTGTGTGTGTGTGTGTGTGTGTGTGTGAGAGAGAGAGACTGGGTCACTGTGCTATAGAGAAGAAATTGACAGAATATTGTAAATCAACTACAATAAAAAATAGAAGTAAAGAATTTTCCAAACATTACACCCCAAAAAATCAGAATCTACGTTCATTTCAAGTGCACATGGAACATTCTCAACGATTTACTACATACTGGGTCACAAAATTAACCTCAACAAATTTAAGAGTTTAGAAATTATTTCAAGCATCTTCTCTGACCACAATGGCATGAAACTAGAAGTCAACCACAGGAAAAGAAATTATAAAAAAATGACTACATGGAAACTGAACAACATACTACCAAAAAAAAAAAAAAAGAAAAAAAGGATGGGTCAATGAGGAAATCAAACAGGAAATTTAAGATACCGTGAGACACAACCCAAAAACTCTTGAACTGATCAACAAATTCAGCTAAGTAGCAGGATATAAGATTAACATTCAGAAATCAGTCACATTTCTTTATACTAATGCTGAAATATTAGGAAAGGAATACAAAAATATAATAACTTTTAAAATCACAACTAAATAAATCAAATACCTGGGAGTAAACCTGACCAAGGAGGTGAAAGACTTAAATGCTGAGAACTATAAAACATTAATCAAAGAAATTACAGAGAGTTCAAAGAATTGGAAAGATATTCCATGCTCCAGGGTTGGAAAAATTAATATCATAAAATTGGCCATACTATCCAAAGCAATCTACAGATTCAGTGCAATCCCTATCAAATTACCCATGATGTTTTTTGCAAAACTAAAACAAACAATACAAAAATTTATATGGAACTGCAAAAGATGCAGAATTGCCAAAGCAATCCTGAGAAATAAAAACCAAGCAGGAGGCATAACTCTCCCAGACTTCAGGCAATATTACAAAGCCACAGTCATCAAGACAGTATGGTACTGGCACCAAAACAGTCATACAGACAAATGGAACAGAATAGAGAACCCATAAATAAACCCTGACACCGATGGTCAATTAATCTTTGACAAAGGAGGCAAGAATATAAAATGGGAAAGAGACAGTCTTTTCAGCAAGTATTGCTGGGAAACCTGGACAGCTGCATGTAAATCAGTGAAACTGGAACATGTCCTCACACCATGCACAAAAATAAACTCAAAATAGCTTAAAGACTTAAACATAAGACAAGACACCATCAAACTCCCAGAAGGGAACACAGGCGAAACATTCTCTGACATAAACCTTAACAAATGTTTTCTCAGGTCAGTCACCCAAAACAACAGAAATAAAAGCAAAAATAAACCAATGGGACCTAATCAAACTGAAAAGCTTTTGTGCAGCAAAGGAAACCATTAAAAAAAAAGATATCATACAGAATGGGAGAAAATAGTTTCAAAGGATGCAACTGTTAAGGGCTTAATTTCTAAAATATAGAAACAACATATACAATTAAACAGCAAAAAAGCCAACAACCCAATTGAAAAATGGGAAAAAGACCTGAATAGACATTTCTCCAAAGAAGAGATACAGATGGCCAACAAGCACATGAAAAAAATGCTCAACATCACTGATTATTAGTGAAATGCAAATCAAAACTACCGTGACGTACCACCTCACACCAGTAGGAATGGACATCATTAGTAAGTACACAAGTAAGAAATGCTGGAGAGGGTGTGGAGAATAGGGACCTGTCCTATACTGTTGGTGGGAATGTAAATTGGTACAACTACTGTGGAAACAGTACAGAGTTACCTTAGAAAACTATACATAGAACTACCATATGATCCAGCAGAACTAGATCATAGTTCTAGTGATCTAGTTCTATGACCTAGTTCTATGAGCCAGCAAAACCACTCTTTGGCATATATCTTAACAAAAATTTCCTTGAAAAAGACACAGGCAGCCCCATGTTCACTGCAGCACTATTCACAATAGCCAAGACATGGAAACAATCTAAATGTCCTTTGACAGATGATTGGATTAAGAAGATGTGATTACACACACACACACACACACACACACACACACACACACACACACACACAATGGAATACTACTCAGCCATAAAAAAGAACAAAATAATGTCATTCACAGCAATGTGGATGGAACTAGAGATTCTCATACTAAGTGAAGTAAGTCAGAAAGAGAAAGACATACATCATATGATTTCACTTATATCTAGAATCTAATATAGGGCACAAATGAAACTTTCCACAGTAAAGAAAATCATGGACATGGAGAATAGACTTGTGGTTGACAAAAGAGAGGTGGAGTGGGGCAATTTGGGGTTAATAGATGCAAACTATTGCTTTTGGAATGGATAAGCTATGAGATCCTGCTGTGTTGCACTATGAACTATGTCTAGTCACTTATGATGGAGCATGATAATGTGAGAAAAAATAATGTATACATGTATGTGTGACTGGGTCACCTTGCTGTACAGTAGAAAAATTAGAGAACACTGTAAACTAGCTATAATGGAAAAAATAAAAATCATTATTTAAAAAAATACCTTGAGAGAAATAACAATGAAAACACAATCATACAAAATCAATGGGATGCTACAAAAGCAGTTCTTACTGGGAGGTTCATAGAGATACAGACCTTTCTCAAAAAAGAACACTTTCAAATTAACAACCTTACCTACCAAATACAAGAATTAGAAATAAGAAAAAGCAAAACCCAAAGTCAGCAGAAGGAAGGAAATCATAAATATCAGAGAGGGAATAAATAAAAGAGGGACTAAAAAACAACAAAAAAATCAATAAAACCAAGAGCTGATTCTCTGCAAAGCTAAACAAAATTGACAAAACTGGTCAGATTCACCATGAAGAAAAGAGAGAAAACCCAATTTAAAAAAAAATCAGAAATGAAAAAGGAGAAATATCAACTGATACTGTAGAGAAATTAAAGAGGATTCAAAGAAATGGAAACATATCTCATGCTTCTGGATTGGAAGAATTAATTTGTTAAAATGACCATACTACCCAAACCAATCTACAGATTTAATACCATCCCTATCAAATTACCACTGGTGGTTGTCACAAAAGTGGAACAAATAATACAAAAATTTATATGGAACCATACATGACCCAGAATTGCCAAAGCAATATTGAGGGTAAAAAAAAACCCAAAAGCATCAGGGTTCAGACAATATTACAAAGCTACAGTCATCAATACAGTGTGGAATAGGGACAAAAAACAGATAAATGGATCAGAGGAACAGAAGTGAGTGCCCATAAATAAGCCAGATACCTATAGTCAATTAATCTTGGACAATGGAAATGAGAAAATAAAATGGGGAAAAGACAGTCTCTTAAGCATGTGAGAAAACAGGACAGCTGCACATAAATAAATGAAATGAGAACATACCCTCACATCATGCACAAAAATAAATTCAACATTAAAATAAAAAAATAAACTAAACATGGCTTAAAGACTTAAACACAATACATGACACCATAAAACTCCTAGAAGAAAACACAGGCAAAACATTCTCTGACATGATCCATACAAATGTTTTCTTAGGTCAGTCTCCCAAAGCAATAGAAATAAAAACAAAAATAAACACATTGGATCAAATGTACAAGTTTTTGCACAGCAAAGAAAACCATAAAAAATGAAAACCAAAACCAAAATTAACTATAGAATGGGAGAAAAATAGATGCAAATGATGCAACTGACAAAAGCTTAATCTCCAAAATATACAAACTCATACAACTCAACAACAGAAAATCAAACAACCCAGTATAAAAATGGGCAGAATACATAAATAGACACATCTAAAAAAGCCATATATATGGCTAGTAGGCACATGAAAAAAAAATTCTCAGCATTACTAATTATTAGAGAAATGCAAATCAAAGCTAAACAAGGTACCACCTCACAATGGTCAGAATGGCCATAGTTAATAAGTATACAAAAACAAATACTGGAGAGAGTATGGAGCAAAGAGCACCTTCCTACACTGACAATGGTAATGTAAATTGGTACAACCACTATGAAAAACAATATGTAGATTCCTCAGAAAACAAAATATAGAATTACTATATAATCCAGCAATTCTACTCCTGGGCATATATCCAGACAAATTATAATTCGCAAAAATATATGCACCCCTATCTTCATTGCAGCACTATTCACAATATCCCAGACATGGAAACAACCTAAATGTCCACTTTCAGATGAATAGATTAAGAAGATGTGGTACATATACACCATGGTATACAACTCAGCCATAAAAAAGAATGAAATAATGCTGTTTGCAGCAATATTGATGCAATGAGAGTTTCTCATACTAAGTGAGGTAAGTCAGAAAAAGAAAGACATATATCCCATATGATATCACTTATTTGTGGAATCTAAAATATTGCACAAATGAACCTATGTACAAAACAGAAACAGACTCACAGACATAGAAAACAGACTTGTTTTTCTATGGATGGATGGAAAATTTGGGTTAGTCGATGCAAACTATTATATTTAGGATGGAGAAGCAAGGATGTACTACTGTATAGCACAGGAAACTATATCTGTTCTCTTGGGATATACCATGAAGGAAATAATATTTAAAAAAGAACGTGTGTGTGTGTATAAATAAATAAATAACAGGGTCACTTTTCTGTACAACAGAAACTGGCACAACATTGTAAATCAACTATACTATAACAATAAAAGAATTTTTTAAAAAAGAAGTGATTGATATATATGTGTGTGTTTGTATGTAATGGGATATTACTCAGACATAAAAAAGAGCAAAATAACACCATTTGCAGCAAAATGGATACAGCTAGACATTATCACACTAAGTGAAGTAAGGTAAATATAGAAAGATAAATATCATATATATGAATATGCGGATTCTAAAAAAATGATACAAATAAACTGATTTACAAAATAGTGGCAGACTCAAAGATTTTGAAGCCAAATTTATGGTTACCAAAGTGCAAGCACTGGGGGGAGGAATAAAGAGGGTGTTGGTATTGACAGATAACACACTACATATATGGAATGGATGAGTTACGAGGACCTACTGTTTAACACAGGGAAATCTCCTCAATACTCTAATGACCTAGATGGAAAAATAATCTGAAAAGGAATGAATATATGTATATGTATAACTGATTCACTTTTCTGTGCATCTGAAACTAACACAACACTCTAAATCAACTATACTCCAATAAAGGTTTTTGAAAAAGACAGATATGCTATATAGAGAGATAATTTCCAAATCTATGAGGATGTTTCAATAAGGATGTTTCGAGCAGAACAAACAGGATGTTATAAGTGCTAGAGAGGGAAAAAGTACGTCCAATAGGAGAATGTTAAGTTGAGTACATTTTATGGAGTTATGACAAATAGATAAAACTAGAGTTAAAATATACTCTTATTTTTGCTGTAGATAATACTAGCAATGAGTAACCTTAACCTTACCCATAACTTACTGAATGTTTTCACGGACACAGAATTTTTTAAATTTTTTTCTTTTCTGTTCATTTTAGAAAGTTGATCAGGAAAGAAAATGACTTCCTATGATTGGTACCTGAAACATGTGCTTAGACAAAAAAATCCTTTCATAACAGATGTGCTATATAAAGAATATCAGAATGCACTGAAATCACTCATATCCTTCCTTTTATGACACAATTGCTTGGTTAATTATATACATCTTAAACATGTAAAGAAAAGAGAACAGATGGTAAAGGCTTAGTTAAAAAGAGAGAAGTCCATGAAGATAAGCTTATTCTTCATAACTTGAATTTCTTTGCTCAAATTATTTCGTTCTGTGGATCTGAAAATTATGTCACTATTGAAGAAAAAAGAAAATACAAGTGCATAATCCTAATATCAAAATCATTGATGTATCCCAACAAATATCACATTACTGCTTTTGCTACTGAAGAACCATGGAATACAATATTTCCTAAATACCTGTAGTGAACAAAACTTTGCTTGAAAGGAAGAGAGTAAACTCTTGGGCTTAGAAGATATCCATTTGGAATCTTAGAATCTTTTGCAATCCATGTATTATTAAAATGAAATTAAAAACACAGTAAACTCTCATTAATCTCAATCACATGTGCAGAAAAGGAAATTCACTCATCCCTAGAAATAAATACATACATTCCACACCCCAAAATTTATACTGTCTAGACTTCCCCTTGTGGGTGAGTTAATTAAGGACCTCGTATGTCTTTGTGAGGATGTGGGTTTCGATCCCTGGCCTGGCTCCGTGGATTAAGGATATGGCGCTGCTGCAGGCTGTGTAAATGCAGCTCCTATTTGACCACTGGCCAGGGAACTTCCCTATGCCACAGGTGTGGTTGTAAAAAGAAGAAAAAAAAATTTGTGCTTTCTTTGCCATGCTTTTCTAATGCATTAGAGTATATTAATATTCATTCATTTGCTCATTCAGAGACCTGGTGACACTACATATTTCTTGCTTCTAGACCCATGACTTTGATTTTCAAATGACATTGACTTTTTCCAATGGTAAATCCACAACCTGTCTCCTAGAATCATTCTTACCATCTTCCCCTGGCCTTCTACTCATTCTCTCCCTCTCTCTCTCTCTCTTTTTTTTCTTTTTAGGGCCACACCTGTGGCATATGGAAGTTTCAAGTCTAAGGGGCGAATCAGAGCTGCAGTTGCAAGTATACACAACAGCCAGATCCAAGCTGTATCTGTGACCTATGCTGCAGCTTGTGGCAATGCTGAATACTTAACCCACCAAGTGAGTCCAGGCTTAGAGTTCATGTCCTCATGGAGACTATTTGGTGTTCATAATAACCCTTAGAGCCATACGGGGAACTCATTGCTTTGCTTCTAATATCTGAATGTAACCTTTTAAGTGCAATTTTTTAACAGGATTATATAATTTTCTGCTCTAAAGTGATGCATCTTTACTTCTGCTAAATAGACATCGACATACCATTTATTATTCCAGATGACTTTTTTTATGAAGTAGAGAAAAATTAAGGCAAGGCATTCATTAAACAGAAATTGTATGAATTGCACAGTCAGTTCAAAAGAGTGCAAATGAATGTCAAGAGTCAGACATTTGTCAATCCTGCCTTATTTCTCTTTATTTTCTTTAACGGCAAACTGACTCAGAACCTTATTCACTACTGCAATTTTTATACTTCAAGCCTAGTATGAAGTGAGTCATGTCTAAACAGATCCCATCATCTCAATTCCCTTCCCAGAATGGATAAACTGATTCAGGTTCAATACCTTGGTTCTGTGTTCCTATGATGTAATATGATTTGCAGCATCTTTTTCTTCTACCTTTCCTTAGCCCTATCATGTGATTACCATTCCGAAAGTCAGGTTGTTACTCAATTTCTTTGTTTGGGTCCTCATGCTAAGATTTTGGTAATAGTGACCTATAAATCAAATCCCTTACTTAGACTCAAAGGTGTTAACTGTTTGATGATTGCAACATGATAAAATTAGAATTTCAACTTTGAATTTTAGATATAAAAAGATGTAATTTCTAAAGTGCCTCAAACATTCACTTTTCTTAAAACCATTGTATTCGACATGATCTTGTAGCATAGGCACTGTTACAGAGATAAGAATTGGATAATTTAGTGATGACCCTGAGATATAAGCAAGATAATTAACTGTTAAGGTGTGAACGGAATTAGTTTTATTTATAATTCCATATTTGTAAAAGTGTCACTTGCCTGGGGGGAGGACTGTTTTCATTGCCATAAGTGTGTCACTGATACAAAGTAGAGTACATAATAAATACACTAGACTCCAACAAACATATTTAAAACTTTGAAATTCCTTGACCTGCCATAATAGAACTTCTCATGGGAAGGATAGCTAGGGCAAAAGTTTGATATCAGAATATTCGTGTAATTAAATTTCACCAATTCCCATATCTACAACTGTTTTGGGTGTTTTGGAAAGTATCTAACAATCAAACCAGGCATTTTTTAGAAATTTTTCAGTACCCACACCATTTCTGCCATTTTGCTAAGTTGTTTATATCTTGCAGCTTTGGGAGGCGTACCTCACTTTAAAACATATAAAAGTTCCTACACTCACCAATCCATAGAAGGGGACAAATTAATACAAAACTAGCATACAGGATAATAGTTGTTATGCTAGATATTTGAATCATGTAGAGTAACAATAAAGAAAAATTATGAATTCTATCTTAGAGATGACAGGGACTGAGAATTCTTCAAGGTGAATGTGACATATATTTTGTTTAAGATGTATAGCTGTACTCTAAGCAGAAGGCAGATATGTGAGGACAGGGAGTAAGAACAAACCTGTACCTCCCACCCTGCAGTGTTTTAAGCGATGCATTTTCAACACCTTCCAAATTTACTTCTTTTTCAGATATCCCTAGGCCACAGATGTGGGGCTATGATATTTCTTGATTCACCACATTTAAATCCCTAACAAGATAGGAAAAACTGCTCATATATAACCTATCAGAATCAAAGGTCCCATTTGCCCTTACTGGTCTCCATTTTCAAGTATCCTGGTTTTCCATTTCTCTGCATTTCCTCTTCTACTATCACCACTACCACTCCAAAAGTTAATAAATCATAAATAAATGTCAATGAGTACCAAGCTATATAAAATACAAATTCACTTTGAGATTTTCAAATCATTTCTTCTCTCATGGGTGGAAGTTGCAACCCAAGAGTTTTTGGCTTCCATTTTAGCATCATGTTAACCCATGGAACAATATTACCCTGTTTGAAATGCAAGAGGAATGCTGTGGTCCATGCTGGCCATGAGAGATTAAAGGCTTCTATGTAAATTTCTCTATTCCTTATGTTACACAGAGGACATATTCTAAAACCCTAATTATTTTTTTCCTTGAAATAACAATTGCCATAATTGTAAATCTATAATTAAACATCCAATTCATACTTTAGGAGGAGGGTTAAACCAGGTAATCTTTAAGGCTCCTTCCAACCCCACTATTGTATAATTCTATATGATTTTCTCTGAAAAGGAGGAACTCTGATCTTTTTGTGGAGCTTCTACCTTTAAGTCTTCATAATTGTCTCTGTCCAGTGTCAAAACATGATAACAGTACTAATATTTATTTTACAGGAAGGAAAAGGGAGTGGTGCTTTCATGCTTCAGAGAAAATTTTGACCCAATTCTAAAGTAGATCTAATAGAACATTATCAAGATAATTTCACTCAGAGTTTCTATCTAAATATCTTATTTACACATCTATTTTTCAAAGATATACTAATATTAACAACTTAAATACCTCCTTGAACTTCATTTAAATAATTTGTTAGCTGGGGAAAAAAGCAACAATTTATATTTAAACAGCTTTTCATACAAAGTACACTATTGAGAGAAGATTAAGAATTGATTCAAAGGCTTTCGAGGTCTGAGGAAAAATGTTTCTTCCAACACACAACATGATAGCATCTTCAATTTCATCTTTTTTAAAAAAAGGATAATAATTAAACATTTGGACTCTTGAGAAAGCTTTGACCTTTAGAAAGAAGGGTAGCCTCTTCCACTCCAAACATACACACACACACATATACACACCTGAAAAGTAGTTTCTTAACAATTTTAGAAGTTGCTTAAAATATCAAGGGAATTATATGCAGTAAAATATGAAGTAATATTCTTATATTAGTTTCATTTATGAGAATTATGGGAGCACAGTACAGTTCAGGATCTCTCATTATGGAGTCTGCGTATCTCTTATGTCCTTGCCACTATAGACTAGAAGACCAGAAGCCAGAAGCTTTTTTTTTTTTTTTTCCAAAAATGTGGTAAAATACATATAACGTGAATCTACCATTTTAATCATGTTTAATTATCCAATTCAGTGGCTTTAATTAAATTCAGAATTCTAGGTTTATTATGCTTGCTGTGCAATCATCACCACTATTTCCAGAACACTCTTCATTTTGCAAAACTGAAACTCTATATCTATTAAACAGTAACTCTTTATTCACACCTCTCTTAGCTCCTGACAATCTCCATTCTTTTTTCTATGAACTTCAATGATCTTGATATCTAAATGGAATAATGCAGTGTTTATCCCTTTGTTACAGACATTTCAAAATGTATAATGTCCTCAAAGTTCATCCACTTTATACATATGTCAGAATTTATTTCACTTTTAAGGATGAATAATGTTCTAGTATACAGGATACCTTATTTTATCACACTTTGCCTTATTACACTTCACTGATATTGCATTTTATTTTTAATTTTGTGAACAACTCATACAACTCAACAACAACAAAAACAACCCAATTGAAAAATGGGCAAAAGACCTAAATAGACATTTCTACAAAGAAGACATACAAATATCCAACAGGCACATGAAAAGATGCTCAACATCACTAATTATTAGACAAATGCAAATCGAAACTACAATGAGGCACAGCTTCACACCAGATAGAATGGCCCTCATTAACAAGCCTACAAATAACAAATGCTATAGAGGGTTTAGAGAAAAGAGAACACTTCTACACTGGCAGTGAGAATATAAATTGGTACAACCACTATGGAAAATAGTATGCAGGTTCCTCAGAAAACTAAATACAAAACTATCATAGGGGCCAGCAATCCAACTCCTGGGCATATATATGGACAAAACCATAATTCAGAAAGTTTTGTGCGCCCCTATGTTCACTGCATCACTATTCACATTATCCAAGATATGGAAACAACCTAAATGTCTATTGACAGATAAATGAATGGATTAAGAAGATGTGGAACATATGCATAATGGAATACTACTCAACCATTAAAAAAAAAGAATAAAATAATGCCATTTGCAGCAATGTGGATGCAACCAGAGATTCTCATACTCAGTGAAGTGAGTCTGGAAAAGACAAATACCATATGATATTACTTATATGTGGAATCTAAAATATAGCACAAATGAACCTGTCTAGAGAACAGAAACAGACTCACAGACATAGAGAATAGACTTGTGGTTGCCAAGAAGGAGAGGGGAGGAAGTGGGATGGATGGGGAGATTGGGGTTGCTAGATGCAAACTACTACATTTAGAATGGATAAACAATGAGGTCTTACTGTACAGCACAGAGAACTATAACCAATCTCTTAGAACAGAACATGCTGGAAGATAGTATGAGAAAAAGAATATATATGTATATATTTGACTGGGTCACTATGGTGTACAGTAGAAACTGACACAATACTATAAATCAACTAGACTTTAATAAAAACAACAACAACAAAATCAGGCTGTTATTTTGTACTTGAAGGAATTCTTTATATATTCTGGCCCATTAACTTCTTTTCTTTTATTTTTTTTTTGCAAATATTTTCTCCCATCTAGTGAATTTTTTCACTTTGTTGATAGTGTCCTTTCAGTCATGGACATTTTAAATTTTGGTGTAGCAGAATTTATGTGTGTTTTCTTTTGTTGCTTGTATTTTTGATGTCCTATCCAAGAAATTACTGTCAAATCCAATGTCATGATTTCCACTTGTGTTTTCTTCTGAGATTTTTATAGTTTTAGCTCTTATATTTACTCTTTTGACACATTTTGAGTTGATTTTTGTATATGATATAAAATAATGACCCAACTTCATTTTTTTCATGTGGACATCAAATTCTCTATTTAAAAACCACTGGTCTACATATCTGTCTTTATGTTGGTAGAACAGAGCTTTGATTACTAGATTTGTACTAAGTTTTGAAATAAGGATATGTGAGGCATCCAATTTGTTCTTTATTATTGTTGTTTTGGCTTTTTGGGATCTTGACTGTGAACTGAATATTTGCATTCCTCCAAATTCAGATGTTGAAACCTAATGCCCAATGCGATATTATTAAAAGGTGAGCTCTTTTGGAGGTATTTAGTGGAAACTTCTTGAATAGAGTTGATGTACTTAAAAAAAGACCACACAAGAGCTCTTTTTTTTCCTTTGTTTTGATTTTTTGTCTCTTTAGGGCCACACCCACAGCACATGGAGGGTCGCAGGGAGGGGCAGAATCACAGCTACAGCTGCTGGCCTACTCCAGAGCCATAGCAATGCCAGATCTGAGCCATGTCTGTGACCTACACCACGGCTCACAGCAACGCTGGATCTTTAACCCATTGAGTGAGGCCAGGGATTGAACCTACAACCTCATGGTTCCTAGTCAGATTCATTTCCACTGCACCAGGATGGGAACTCCCTACAAGAGCTCTTGAGTCCAACTTCCATCACTTGAAGATATAGGGAAAAGATGACCAACTAGAATCAAAAGCTCCATTCCAGGCCCACTGAGTCATAATTTACACTTTAATGAAGATCCACAGGTGATTTTTATGCACTTCCCTGGAACAACTTTTCTGACTTTTATTTTTATTGGGTTTGTTTTAATCATATATATTTCTAATAATATATATACATATTAAATTTTCCTATCGCCCATCTCAACTCAAATTCCATCAAGTGACCCTTTATTTGTTACCTTAACTGAGGGTCATTCCTATAAATATTCCATTTTTGGTTTCACAGAGTCTTTGTCCTCAGGAGAGTTAAGAAATATTTTAGTAATATAAATGTTTTTCTATTGATTTTAGCTTTTTGACATATCCTCAAGTTGGCTTGAAAACTCATAACTTATTCAAAACCTATTATTCTATTGAAAGGTATGAACTTGGAAATTACACTTACTGGATTTTTTTTTTAAATGGCTACACCAGAGGCATATGGAATTTTCTGGGACAGGGACTGAATCTGAGCCATAGCTATGACCTGTGCCACAGCTGCAGCAATGCCAGCACCTTAACCCCACTGCACATGGCTGGGATCAAACCTGTGCCTATGAAGTGATCCAAGACACTGCAGTCAGATTCTTAAAGTACTGAACCACAATGAGAACTCCTGGATATTTTAACTGAACCTGCTACTTACTATGGGCCTGAGAGAGTTATTTAATCTATCCGGAGTGTTTTTCATTGGTCTTTGGTGAAGATTAGATGGCAGAGCTTATTAAAAGCCTATATGCTATGCTCTCTTTATATTAGCTTGGTAAATTACAGCCACTAGCTCATACTTCTATTGCCTTGCATTAAACAGAGGAAGCATAACTCTTGTGGGAGTCTGCCAATTTCTCCATTTTAATTCTTTCTTTCTTTTGGAGTAGTAAAATCTGTGATTTTTACTAAATCATGTACTTGCCTACAGACTGTTTCCAAGCTTTTTTGAATGTGGTCATGTGAAAAAATGAAAGCGTTATTTGTAACAGGAGGGCAGTTTCATTAAAGCAAATGACATTTCTCCCCTATATCACCCTTTCTTTTTATCTTACTTGCTGTTTGGAGTGTGGCTGTGTTCAGTGGACCTAGAGCAGGCTTCTCGAATCACGAGTTGTGAAATTCATAGTGACATTCACAGAAAAACAGGATAAAAATACTGTATTTTGGGGCATCATTAGTTATTGTATCAACTCTGTGCTATCTATCTGACTTTAAATTACAAATCGACTTTTATCTTTTTAAGTTATTAAGATTTTGTATTTTTGGTTGTTCAGAGCTCAAATGAGTCTTAATTAATACAAAAATTTGACTAAAAGAATAACACATACAAGAATAAGTGAGATGGTAAACAGATTAAGAAAATATGGTTTCAGAGTTCCCGTCACGGCACAGCAGAAACAAATCCATCTACGAACCATGAGGTTGTGGGTTCGACCCCTGGCCTCACTCAGTGGGTTAAGGATCCAGTGTTGCTGTGAGCTATCATTTAGGTTACAGATGCAGCTCAGATGTGGCACTGCTTTGGCTCTGGGGTAGGCCGGTAGCTATAACTCTGATTTGACCCCTAGCCTGGGAACCTCCATGTGCCATGGGTATGGCCCTAAAAATAAATAAATAAATAAATAAATAAAATATGGTTTCAAATCATAGCTCAGGAGTTACTATTGGGGCTCAGCAGGTCATGAACCCAACTAGTACCCAATACGATGCATGTTTGATCCTTGGCCTTGCTCAGTGGGTTAAGGATCCAGCATTGTCGTGAGTTCTGGCATAGGTCACTGACGTGGCTCAGATCCTACGATGCTGTGGCTGTGGTGTGGGCTGGGAGCTGCAGCTCTGATTGGAGCCCTCACTGGGAAACCACTGGTGTGGCCTTAAAAAGTAAAAAAATAATAATCATAGCTCAACCTTTAGGTTAAATGAAAGTATATTTACGCATTATTTTACTCAATATACACCTTTTAAAGGATATATGATAATGATAATATGCAAATATTGTGAGAATTAAACAAGATAAATTACATGCAGGGTATAGAATAGGAACCAGTAAATTAATCCCTGCAGCCAATTTGTGGCCTGTAGATCATACCTTGTCTTCTGTCTGTTGTGAATAATTTCGATAAATAAAATTTTATTGGAACACAGCCACATCATTTGTTTACATATTGTTTTTGCTACCTTCATGCTAGAATGGCAAAGTTGCAATAGATATCTTATGGTCCATAGAGCCTAAAATATTTATTATTTGGCCGTTTACAGAAAAACTGCAAACTCTGATTGAGGACACAGAAACTGATTATTTGATTATTTATTCTCTCTCTATGAAATTCTTATAGTAAAGTATTGTCTTGTTTGTAAAATGATTACATCACCAATCAGCCCTCAATTATGCATATGTTTAGTGACAGTTTTGCAGTGATAGATATAATATTTTACTAATCCAGATTATTGACCTAATCCCTTTGAGGCCAATGACATCCATCTAGATATGTATTACAGATTCAGTCTGTGGCCTCAGAGCAGAGAATAATAGATTGGACAATACCAGATGAAACACATGATCTATTAATTACTATTATGGGTTAAAATGCTAGGTTTATGTAAGCCCTTTCCCAGGTAATATACGATTCTTCTCCTCATGGGATGCAATCCACTAACCTTTAAATATTAGAAGGCTGCCAAGCGTAATCAATCATTTTAAACCCAATTGAATCGATCTACCTCAGGCACTAAAAATCAATGATTCAAATGAAAAAAGCATCCTCCAACAATAACCTGTAGTAATGTTAAAAGATCAGCTCTTTCTTATATAGCTAACACACCATTTGATTTGAAGGAATCTTCTTTACCTTTATTAGAAACCACCCTACACCCTACTGTTTTCCATGTATCTTGCTTTGATTCTCATTGCAAAACTTTTCAGATTGATTAACTAAAGTGAATATATCAGCCATTACAATAACAGAACTTTCAAACCAGAGTCATGGTTTGTTTCCCAAGAAATATTCTCAGGCAGTGTGGCATTTCTCAGTAAACTATAAGCACTTAAGTTTGAGGCTTAGCTCTTTAATGGACCTCTGTCATCTCTACGTAAATTAATCACATTCACCTCTATTATGGATTTTAAATTGTAACTGCTTTATTATAGCAAAGTTTTCAATGTGCCCTTTTGCAGATTTCACTTCTTTTATTTATAAACTTGAGGAACTGTTCAATTTAACTTGCTGCAATATTTTGTTCAACATATGGTAAAATACTCTGCCACTTTGGGATACAGGTTTAAATAACACATGATTCCTCCTCTCAGCTAAAAATGTAATGTCTTTGATACATATATGCATATATACATAGTTTAAGGTAATGAAATGAGTGAAGCCCCTCAGTGTGGGAAATCCTTAAAACAAATGGGTCAGTTTATTGTACCTCAAATAATAGCTTTTTTGATCACTTGTGTTAGGATACTGGGTAGGTCTTTTCTGAGCCTCTGCTCTCTTATCTGTAAAAAAATAAAGGTTATTTGATGTACTTACTTTTTTCAGTTAAGATTAAACAAGATGGTACATGTCAGTTGGCCTTTGATTAATATTAGTTCTTCTTAATATTAGTCACTTCTCTACTTCAAATATATCTAGAGGCATGGAAGAGTGATTCTCAGGGTAGAAATGTTATTAAAAATACAGGCATCAAATTTAAAACAGGTAAAACAGGCCATCCCTTGAAGCTGAAGCATGGGAGGCAAGACTTTTGAGAATACAAGGCAGTCTTCTCAATCTGGACATGTTTGTGAAATGGTGAAGAAGGAAACAAGACTGGCTAGTTTCATGAAAAGGAAAGAGTTAATGGGAAAGAAAAGTATAATGAAATATCACAATGTTGTGATTAGAATAATTAATGGAATATAGTAGCATTTCAATAAATGTTTGTTGAATGGATGTTAAATGACTTTTGACAAATGTATTTTTACCCTACTTCTTTGTGTCAGTTATTACTAATGAGATGGCAACAGGTTCCTATCCTTTGCAAAGTCTTTATGTTAGTGCAAAGAGGCAGGTAACTTACCAAATGTCAGTCCAATAAAATGCAACATAAGTTACTCTGCTTTCCCAGAGTGACTGATTTAATACCAAGTGCAAAAGAGAACCTGTGTTTCACACAAACCAGTATTTTTTCAGTGTTCCTTTTCAACATGGTCTATCCCAGGAGATCAGATATAGTTCCCTGTCCTATACAGTAGAACCTTTTTCTTTATCCATTCTAAATGTAATAGTTTGCATTTACTAACCCCAAACTCCCTGTCCATCCCTTCCCTCCCCTCAAGACATCCCTTTAGCTTTTAAGTGCATTTCTTCTCCATATCACCTTTAATTCCAAAAATAAAGTACTACTCTAGTCTGCTCACATTCAAAGTTTACTTTATCCCTTTTATACAGATAAATATATATATATACACATATTAGAAAAAAATGAAATCATAAGAGGACATTGTACAGCAATTATATTTATTTAGTTAAAGCAAAAGAAAACAAAAAATAAATCTGAATTCCAAATTTTATATATCCAAAGACAGTATGTAAAATAAATTCACATTTTAGCCTGAAATTATGAAAGTGATTATATACTACTGACCCTCAATACAGATTTCAAAACTGTTTTCTTCTTGAAAGACTAGAGATATTTATATACATAAACACTCATATATATATATATATATATACATACATACACATATACAGAAGGTAAAATTATAAATTTTGTCTGATTCAGTTATCTTCAAGAACTTGAAAAGCTTGTTCAATTTCTCATATGTCAATTGAGCTTTCAAGGGTACAAAGCATCATTAAAACACTGAGTGTCAGCAACTTGTTTATATACATTTTTTTTTTTAACTGGCTGACACTGAATTAACAGGGAAAGGAATATGTATTTTCCTTCCAACACAGATTATTCTATTCTATTTATAACTGTTTCATATATCATTATCTTCTCTGATGAAAAAGAGAATATTACCTTATTTAATTTAAAGCTGTAGATCTTATATAAACAATGAAAGACCAGAAAGAGAAATTAGGGAAACCATCCCATCTACCATCAAATCAAAAATAAAATACCTAGGAATGGACGCACTTAAAGAGACAAAAGACCTATATTCTGAAAACTGTAAGACGCTAATGAAAGACATGAGAGAAGACAAAAAAGAAAAAAAAAGATGGAAAGATATACAATGCTCTTGGAGTGGAAGAATCGATATTGTCAACATTACTATATTATGCCCCCCCCAAAAAATCTACAGATTCAATGTGATGCCTATCAAATTACCAATGACATTCTTCACAGAACTAGAATAAAATATTTTAAAATGTGTATGGAAACACAAAAGACCCTGAATAGCCAAAGTGATAGTGAAACAGAAAAACGGAACTGGAAGAATCAGACTCTCTGACTTCAGACTATAATACAAAGCTACAGTATTCAAAACACTATGTACTGGCACAAAAACAGAAATATAGATCAGTGAAATAGAAATACTGCCATTAAACTTAAAAAATTGATGGATGGCTTGGGTCTTATTGAATGTAACATACCCAGTGTACACATCAGTGAATGAAAGGTAATAATTATTTTCTAAATGCTTATGTAATGAATTCTGTATTAGTTTCCTAGGGCTGCCATAAAACTTATGATAGATTTGGTAGCTTTTAACACCAGACATGTGTTCTCTCTCAGTTCTGGTAGCCAGATGTCTAAAATCAAGGTGTCACAAGAGTTTTTTTCCTTCTGGATGCTCCAGGAGAAAATTAGTTATATGACTTCCTCCTCACTCTTTTGATTTCCCAGCAACTTGTTGGCTTTCCTTGGCTTGTTGACATATCACTCCAGTCTCTACCACCATTGGTCACATCATCTCCCTTGTGTCTCTCTGTATGTCCTATTCTCTCTATTATAAGGACACTTTCATTTGGTTTAGGACCCATTCTAGCCCAGTATGATCTCACATTAAGCTTTACCTTAATCATATCTGCAAAGACCATATTTCCAAGTAAGGTTGTATTCTGAATTTCTGGATGGACATGAATTTTTTGGAGACTATTACTCAATACACTGTAAATTCCATAATGAGCTATTTTGGCTAAGGAATTTCTAATTTGCATGCATTTTTTTAATCACATATTTTTGAGAAAGGAAACTAAAGTGTCAAAGAAGTTAAATATATAAACATTAAATTATACTGAATAATAAAGTAACAAAGAACTTGATGCCTAAAGCAAAAGCAATTGCTGAGCGTGTGAAACATGTCAACTGATGTACATTGATGACAAAATGCAACAAGTAGTGATGTCTACTAGTAAATTAATTATTTACAAAGATGTTTGTATTTCATCAAAAGGTGATAGGGAATTGAGGATGACAGGGTTCTAACAGAGGGCTCTGTAGGGAAAGGAAATTCATAAACAGATTTCAACTTATTTAAATGATAATGATATTATAGTTTAGAAGATTATATATATCACATACATATACACATACTCTATTGATTCTAAGTCTGGAGAATCTTAGTTAATACAAGTAATAAATGAGAATTAGAAAGATAGAGCTATATATAATGCTTTTACAATTTAGGGATTTTTATATAAAACATTTAAAGTAATTTTTGTAATGAATAGTTGAAAAAAAAACACAAATTTCCATTAAAATACCCCTAATGAGATTAACTTGTAACCAGGGGATAATAATAGCTAAATACTATTGAGAGTTTTTAATCAGTTTAACACAATTTTAAGTGTCCTATATGAATAAAATAATTTAAGTCTCAAGTCAACCCCATGACACAGATACTAATATCACATTATTCCTATTTTACATGTGAAGAAACTAGGGCAGGGAGTGGTTACATAACTTACCTAAGGTGTAATGACCAGACATTCTGACACCAAACTCCACATCCTTAGTTACTACTATAATGCCTCTCAGTAGAAACACTAAGATCAGATATGGAGAAGGGGTTAGCTAGAGTCTTCTATTTCTGGCTTACAAGACTACTGCTTTATTTAATAGGCCATAGGTGTATCAATTAGAGTTCTTCAGAGAAACATAACCAACAGAACTGATTCTGAACAACATGAATTTGAGTTGCACAGGTTCATTTATATACACATTTTTTCAATAAACATTGAAGTATTATGTGATCTGCTATTGACGGAATCTGCATATGCTGGAAGTGCAGACGAGGACTGACTGTGAAATTATTTGCAGATTTTTGACTGTGTGGGGGTCAAAGACAAATGCCATGTGTAAGTCCTTCGGACAGTTTCCAAACAGATTAGAACAAACATAATTTTACCAATAGGTTTGTTGTGCTCCCTCTTATTTAAGCAGATTTTTTCCCCGCTCATAAAATTCTTAGACATATGATAAACCCATTTGAGTAGCTTTTAAAAATCTAATCCTCTAGTTAAGAAAAAAAGTATGTAAAATGTCATATCAGACTCAGTTTAGCATTCTTTATAATTTTTTTTGCATTGGAATTATTCTTAGTTTTTCCAAGTCTATATTACAGTTAAGGTGATTAGTGTATTTTATACATTTCCCCCAGTTTTTAGTAGGCAGATTTCCAAGGTAAGTCATTCTAGTGCTGAAAATAAAGTCTAAATTTATGTCATTAATTTAAAAATTATTTCTCTTGGAAAATACCTGGAATCCTATCTCTGGTTCTGTCTTATTAGCTTTGGGAAAAAATATACTGTAAATATTTAATACACTGGAATAAGAATTAGGAAAATTTAATGCTAATCTTTTGTTTACCATGGAACTTGACAGGTCTCTCTGCAAATAATAGCTACAAGAAATCTTATATTATACCTAGTGACTTTTTGATTCAATATGGCCCTAATTTTTATAATACACCTAAGATATCCTAACTCTTCCAGAGGAATATTAACAGTCAAGAGGTAGCACATGACTAAAATAATCAATTGTTTGAGTGGAATAGGTATAGTTACCTTTAAAAATATTTCTTATATGAGACCATATGTTTTCCTGCTAAATGTTTTAAGACCTATTCTATCAAAAGAAAAATTATCAGTAAAATTATATTTTTACGTCCTGCTTTATTTTTATTAAGATGTAATTTATATAAAACATTGTGTGATTTTTAAGGTATACAATATATTGATTTGACATAATTTTATATTGGAATATGATTACATCCTTGTCTTTGTTTTATCTCACTGAAGCTTCAAAATACATTTCATGTAACTATCATAAGTGTTTCCCTTTTTGTATAGTTTTCATAATCTCATATTCTTGATACCTTCTGGAAGCACTTCAGATTGTCGAATCTTCTTCCAAAAACATACTATTCAGAAATATACCAACTATTTTTGAACCTGCATACAAACAATGGGAAATGCCTGACAACTGTTGCTGGTTTTATCAGGTGTTAAACTGATATTCTATGTTCCAGTAACTGAGCCTTCAACACTATTGGTTTTTGTCTCCAATGCCTAGAAGTTTTTAGTTAAATACTCTGAAATTAATTTCCAAAATAGCTTCAGTTTTCAGTTACCTTACAGAATTTACCCCCCAATTTATCAGCTTATTAAATCATAATTTATATGGGTCAGAAATCTAAGCTTGGTCTACTGTGATTTCCGGCTTTGAATATTTCACAAGACTGCAAACAAGGGGGCTCAGCCACGACTGTGGTCATTTTAAGAATCTGTCACATTGTTGTGTTGCAGGGTTCAGTTTCTCATAAGTTTCTGGACCAAGGACCTCAGTTACTTGGCAATTGCTGACCCAAGACCTCTCTTAGTTCCTTGCTAGATGAGCAACTCTACAGGGCAAATAATTTCATCAGCAAGAAACTGAGATAAAGGCAGAAAGATGAAGGACAGTTTTTGGTAATCTAATCTTGGAAGTAACCTCCCATCACCTTTGCCATATTTCATTTGTTAGAAGTGTCACTAGGTGATCTCACAGTAAAGGGGAGGTAATTATGCAAATACATGAATACTAAAAAGGAGGAATTAACTGAGAGCCTTCTTTATATGCTATACATATTAAAAATTGTATAGTTTACATCTAAGGAATTTCTTTCCTTTTTTTTTTTTTTTTTGTCTTTTTGTCTTTCCTAGGGCCACACCCGCGGCATATGGCAGTTCCCAGGCTAGGGGGCTAATCTGAGCTATAGCCACCAGCCTATGCCAGAGCCACAGCAACACAGGATCCGAGCCGCATCTGCGACCTACAACCTACACTGCAGCTCATGGCAACGCCAGATCCTTAACCCACTGAGCGAGGCCAGGGATCAAACCAGCAACCTCATGGTTCCTAGTCGGATTTGTTAACCACTGAGCCACGACAGGAACTTCTACTTCTAGGAAATTTATTGAGAGAATTACAATTACATACTTTTTCTCATTTCTCTCAATGTCAACCATGCCACAAATCAGACATTTCTACAACACTTACAAAAGGCCTTAATATATGAAGTCACCTCAAAAAAAGATATGTTAAAGAAAAATCATGATATTGAGCAGCAATGCAAAAATACTTTCTTGTGAATATAGTTATTGTTTTTTAAGGACATTATCCTATTTAAAATTTCTTCCCATCAAACATCCCCTAAGATATTTTGAACAATTCAGCAGTAATTTAGGATACATACTTTTGAGAATATATTATTGATTAGAATAATCACTGTTAAATTCTTTGGGGAAATTTTACCTGTAAGAAATATATTAAGAATTAGGAAATTGTGTACCATTAAATCAAGATATTTCTTGAAAAGTTTAAGAGGTGAGAACTATTAAAACTAAAGAAAATAGAACTAAATAGGCATCCATTATCATTTTTAGGTATGCTATTTGGCTGATAAAAGAGCTATCAAATTTATTAAATGGGGATACAATAATAATGTAGAGATAATACAAGAAAACGTAATAAATCTCCATCATAGACAAAGGATATACTAATTAAAGGCTGCCAGTTTCCTCTAACTATGTGACTTTCTAGACCTATATAACTGAGTAGCTTTATAAATTATGAGCTGTACTCCTGATCCAGTGCTTTGGATGAAAGTTTACATGAAGCACAATAGATGGCTTGTGATTCTTAGGATTCTGTGTATACACCTAAGGCTGAGTTAGGGTTCCAAACTTCTTTTTCTGAAAGGTACCTTTGGTTTAGAGGATGGGAAATTTTCACTGAGATCTCCTTTGATTGAACTTTGTTTCTTTGGCATTTAGAGTACTTTCTTTGTAGAGATTTGTTGGAATTATTTTTCTTTGCAGATATCTTTCACAAATTTTCTCTCTCTTTGTTGTTATTATTTCGGTTCCTCCCTTCCCCACTGGAAATTCTTGCTCTTCTGATTTTCCTCCTCTGAGGACTCATGCTGACCATTTGTTCTGTCACTATGGTGCTCAGTCAGCTTCCTTCCTTGTTGGCATAATTTGACTAAAAATTATTTGGAATTTCAATGTCCTTTTGGGGGGAAACTTAAATTCTCCCCAAACTAGCTTATCTAAGACCTCTTTATTCCCATTGCTCCTGCTCCTTTCCCATCCTTTCACCATCTTTGATCTTCACATCAGGTCCATTGTATATGTCCTCGTCCAAAATCTCTACCTCCTCCATCCTTCTGTTCATTCTTATCAGACCTTTCCCTTCCCACTCCAGACTCTCAGCTTTCCATAATATTTGAACTTTTGGCCCTTTACTCCATTAGAGGCTGTTCAAGGACTCAGGAAGCCCCAAAGTACTGAGGCTAAAAAGGGTAATTGGAAGCAGTCATATGCTTTATCCACTCCAAGAGCTTTGGAGACAACCATATGCCTACTTAGTTTCTCTTTAATATTTCATTCTAAATTCAGTCTATTATCTGTTTAATACGAGAGCTAAAGCTTCCCACCAATATTTATGTAGGAGATTTTTAAGCTTTCCTTTTGCCCCATCTCCTAATATTGTCACTTTGGAAGTTAAGATTTCAATAAACAAATATGGGGGGGGACACAAATATTCAGTAAGTAATCATTCTTACAGAAGGATTACTTGAAATCACCTTGAAATTTAGTAATATGATGGCAATGAATATAAGCATGTCTTGCTTTGGGATAGCCAGGGGTAGACTGTAGAATATATTGTAACTTACTAACCATTTTCCCTCAGACTATTACACTCTGTGGGTACATTGGCTTAGTTTCTATTAGTATATGCATCTGTTTTCCTGAAAGATTCCTGTGCCAGCTGAGCCTGTTATACATGTGTTATCAAAAGCCAGAAATACTGAAAATTTAACACCCTCTTGGAAAAACACATGTTGATGTCTAATCAGAATTGAAGTATATATATCCCCGTTCCTTGCCTCATAGATGAAATAAAAGTATTTATTTCAGAAGGATTCCAACATTTATCTACAATGGTAACATGCTTAATAGCAGTGCCTTTGTTTGTTTTGTTCAGAGGTTAGATTGAGTCCTCTAACAGTATCTAGCACATAACAGTCAATCAATAGAAAACCTGGCATATAATAGAAGGTAGTAGATAGTCTGTTTTGTTAAATGAATAATCAGTGAATGGATTTTCTACAAAATGATACATAAATCATAAGACAGTACAAAGACTAGATAACATGCACATAAATTCTATTAAAACTACTGTGTTTTTTATTGGGGGGCATGGATAATACTTGCATCACTATAAATCTGTCACAGTAAGTTTGTCAGCCAATGCCATGGTAAAGAAAATATTCATGGAGTCAGCAGTCACTAGAGACAACACAATCAAACTTACAAATAGTTAATAGCTGTAATTAAGTGAACCTGCCTATTGATCCTTGCCTATCTTAGTATTGAGTAAAGAACAAGATGTGAATATTATCCCATTAGTTTTAGGTACTCCATTGTTTAAAGGCAAGGTACAGAACTAAATGATTTATGAAGGTGTTTGAATAAAAGCCTAACCCAATTCCAATTAAATTAAATGCCAGGAGAAGTTCTAATTTAAAGTAGAATAGTTTTTATCAGCATCCTACATTGTCTCTTCCAACTTCTTGCCATAATATCTATCAGGACATAAGGAATAACAAAAACGAGTAAACACAAACAAAAATATCTACAATGCACTGTTACTCACAAGATGACAGAAAACCTAAAGCCAGAAATTTGAAGAACTCTTACAAATTGATAGATAGAGGTGAATTGAGATGATGACGTAAGCTTTCTCTCATGACATCCACAAGGTTTACCTCACAAAACAGAATACTTTATAAAATATAAAAAGAGATTTTACATCCTAGCCATCTCTTCCCTGGTCTAAGTCGCACAGTTTAGAAAGAAATGAATAAATAAACATAAATTAAAAAAAAAAACCTAGGCAGAATCTTGTATTTCTTTATGCTCTTACAAATTTTCTATATTCACTCAGAGAGAGCAATTTCTTCAAATAAAACAAGAAAAACATACTTATTTGACCATAGATGTATGAAAAATCAGGGAGGAAACTAGAAGAATTTTCCACTGGAATAACATTAATTCAATGCATCTAAAGGCACATGATCAAATCTTAATGAAATTTGATGGCTAAATATTTCATTATCTTTTTTTATCCCACTGTTTTTCTCCAAACATTTAACCACTGCTTCCCAATATCCTATCTCCTTTCATCTTTTAACCTTATTTTCCTAAAAAGGCCTCTTGAAAAGCATATCTTAATAGGTAAATCTTTATTTAAAATGGCTTCTCAGGAGCTCCTGTCATGGCTCAGTCAAAACGAACCTAACTAGCAGCCATGAAGACGCAGGTTTGATACCTGGCCTTGCTTATTGGGTTAAGGATCTGGTGTTGCCATGAGCTGTGGTGTAGGTCACAGATGCAGCTTGGATCTGGTGTTGCTGTGGCTGTGGTGTAGGCCAGCAGCTACAACTCTGATTTGACCTCTAGCTTGAGAACCTCCATATGCCACAGGTGTGGCCCTAAAAAGACAAAAATAAATAAATAAATAATAAAATAAAATGGCTTTTCAATGGTATTAGAAATAAAAAACTAAACAAATTAACTTAGCTTATAATAACCTTAAGGTCAAGTCCACATCTATGTACTAAATTTCATCTCATTCTCCTTTCTACTCCTTTACACCTCAGTCACACACATTCTTTAAATTCTCTAGACATGACATCTTTTATTCTAATACCACTGCATATGAATTGACTCCTCAGGAAATTTTTCCTCCCACCTTTCCTTTAGTTTGTATCACTTGCAGTTAGTTCCTTAGGAAAGACTTCCTTGACGGCCAGAACTAGAGCAGTTTTTTTAATATCCTCTTCTAATTACATCTCTTATGTTATTTTCAATTTTATATATATTATAAAATATATGTATAATTTTATATATGTGTGTAAAAACATTTATAATTATACACATGTATTACATATAATGTTATATATAATATTACATAAAATTAATATATGTTAATTTATACATAAATTAATGAACTAAGATAATGGGAAAAGCTGAAGTTTTAGAAAGTAATTCCACATTAGATGAAGCCCTAAGAAGATCATAATAATGTATATCAAACTTCACTTACAGTCATAAATCAGAAAAGAGAATTGTCATCTCAGAAATGCAAATAAAGTAGGAATAAGGGAAGTTATCACATAGTATAAAAGCATTCTGATTATATATAACCTATTCAAGGGCAACTTAATTTTCAAAGTAAATAGCTTGAGAAAGTTACCACATAGTACTCCACTGAAAGAGCAGAACTAAGCACACCACGAAAAGGTTTCTATTATAGGATCTAGTATAAAATTAAGATACTAGTGAATATATTCAGTAAACTTTAATAGAATAAAATGATAAATGGCTGCATTAAACATTACTAGAAAGTCCTATAGATAGGACCAACTCAGTTAAAAATATGAAGGATTGAGGTGAAAAGACAAAATAGGATAATAAGCTTGTCGAATAAGCAAGGAAGATTACAAGGGAAATAAACATATAAGAGCACCCATAACAGAAATACAGTAAAATACACTTCAAAGTAAGAAAAATAAGAAATAAGACTGATGTTCAGTATCAACAAGCAACAATTTTTTGAGTGTACACATGAAGCAACTAATGAAAAAAAAAACAACTTGTTAGGCTAGGTACAAAATTACCACTCTATGAAAATGACATCATTATTCATGTTAAGAACTATAAAGGTTCTGAGACTTTACTAAACTTGCAACATTTCCACGGATTCTGGCAGAAGACAGGATACTCCTGGAACAGCACACAGCAAGAACTCCATGATTGTATCACTTCTCTTTTACTTCTCAGACCCCTTAAGTGTGATGTGGAGGGGCCCAAGTAGAAGCTGCACACAAAGTGGGTTTGCATTTTACAGATGAGGAAGCCAAGCTTAGAAAACCTCAGTCTTCTAAAGGAGGCTTCTAGCAATTCTTCTCAATCTTTATTCCAGAATATGGCTATATCTTTATTTTCCTGGAAAGCAAACAAAACTGGCTTTTGCCCTAAAGACAGAAACTATATCTAACAAGGTTGTTAGCTATATAGATATACTTGAGAAGAAAGCCTATTTAAAAGAGCTGTAATAAATATGCTCAAAAGATATCTGGCAAACCAAGGTCTCCATGGACATTTAGCTGACAACAACAACGAACACAAAACATAAAATTATAAAAGTTTTCTGCACATACAGGATGAGAAACACTTGAAAATACAAATGCATGTCTTGCTCGTATATGGAAGTCTCTCAATATTGTTGATGACTACTTTTTCCAAACTTACTTCTAAATTACATCCTTATTGAAATCCCAAGAGATATAATTTTTCCTCAAAACTTATAAAATTTCATTAGTAAAAGCAGCCAATAAAACTTTGAATTACAAGTTTATTCAGAGAATTTTTGCTTCTTGAATAATGATGGCTTTAAAAATGTACAGTATTTTTTAAATGTGTGGTACGGTACCAGAAAACAATCATTTGGTCAATTGATCAGAATATCATACCAGATCTGAGTATCTCTATCTCTTCCATATTTCCATTTCTATATACTCCATTTACATTCCTACATGCTTAGCTACTTTAAGATGTACTTCAAAATGCATATTCTTTAAATCTAATAAATCATCTTTTTCACATTTCCATATATCTGAATTCAATATGCCTCTTAAAATAATCATGGGATATAGAATGTTTGTTTCCAAAACATAGGTATAACTAAGTGAATGTTATGACTTACAAATTAGAAAATTGAGGAAATATTAGACTATATAATACATAGTTGTTTTATATAAAGCAGTCATTTGATGTAATATAAATAATTATGTTCATATGGATAAAAATTACTTGAAATAAGTATATTTATACAGTTGATTTGCGTATACAGACAAGCATCTATCTATCATCTCCCTATGTATCATCCATATATAAAGAAAGGAATCTCATTTAAACTAAAAGAGAACAAATAGTTACAGAATCTTGGAATAAGGATGTCTTTCTCATTCTACTTAAAAAATTTTATATTTAAATAAATATATGAATTTAAAATATCTAAATGTCCATCAACAGAAGAATGGATAAAGAAGATATGGTACATACTATTCATGTATGGTACATACATGAATGCTATTCAGCCATTAAAAAGAACAAAATAATGCCATTTGCAGTAATGTGGATGCAACTAGAGATTCTCACACTCAGTGAAGTAAGTCATAAAGAGAAAGACAAACACCATATGATAATACTTATATGTGGAATCTAAAATATTGCACAAATGAACCTATGTACAAAACAGAAACAGACTCACAGACATAGAGACAGACTTGTGCGTGCCAAGGGGAAGAGGGGAGGAAATGGGATGGTGGGATGGACAGGGAGATTGAGGTTGCTAGATACAAACTACATTTAAAACGAAGTCCTACTTACTATACAGCACAGGGAAATATAGCCAATCTCTTGGGATGGAATATAATTGAAGATAGTATGAGAAAAAGATATATAAATATATACACACATATATATATGTTTATATATACTGGGTCACTATCAGTATGCTGTACAGCATAAATTAACATAACACTGTAAATCAACTATGTTTTATTAAAAATAAAATAAATAAAATAAATAAATGACATATTAGTATATATGCACTACTATATATAATATAAAAAACAAGGACCCACTGTAAAGCCAAGAAAACTCTACTCAATATTCTGTAATAACATATATGGGAAAAGATTCTGAAAAAGAATACATATATGTATATGTATAACTGAATCACTTTACTGTACACCTGAAACTAATGCAATATTGTAAATCAACTATACTCCAACAAAATTTATAAAATAATAAAAAAATATCTTTATGCCAAAAATCATTAACAAAATTTTTAAAAGTTCAAAATGAGGAACAGTTTCATGCTATAGGATAAAGTGTCAATGTGCTTAATAATTCTTATATTCTTACAAACAAGTAGACAAAGACCTTATGAGGACACAGATAGAAGGAAGCCATCCACAATCTGGGAAAATATCTCTCACCAGAATACAGATTTGCAGACACCTTCATCATGAACTTCTAGCCTCCAGAGCCATGAAAAACAATCAATACATTTTGTTTATGCCACCCAGTCTGTTGTATTTTTTATATTAGTCTGGCATCCTGAGCAGACTAATATACCTGTAGATATCTTAACAAAATATCACCTTCATTCTGGAATTTTAAAAATAAATCAGGAGTTGAAAAATAATAGGATGCTTATTAGGCTTAACAAATAGCAATCAATATCATAAAGGTTAATATGAAGATAGCTGCTAATAAAAATCGTATTATCATTGTTACTAAAGCTACATTAAAATGCTAAAAGTTAAGAAAAATAAATAAAATGTATTCTACAAAGACCAATATATCTGACATATTACATGATTTTCATGTGAAAACAAGGGACCCATCTATAGAAAAACTGATAGTTTAGAAGCACAGTTGTTTAAAAATTATATATTTAGAAATCTATATTAAACAACTAAGTGGAAGTTTGAAACATAAAGGAAAAACATTCAGAAATAAGATAAAAAATGAGATACTACAAAATAAAACAAACAAACCTGCAGGGCCTTTAAGAAGAAAACTGAAAGCTTTAATGTAGTACTTAAGAAAACTTTGAATAAATGGAGATGGTACAATGGTTTTCTCTTGTTCTAAAGGTTGTTGTCTTTTTAATTTTTTAAATTAATTAATTAATTAATTTTCTTTTTGGTGTCACACCCATGGCATACGGAGGTTCCCAGGCTAGGGGTCGAATCAGAGCTGTAGCCGCTGGCCTAACCCACAGCCACAACAATACCAGATCAGAGCCATGTCTGCAACCTACACCACAGCTCATGGCAACACCGGATCCTTAACCCACTGAGCAAGTCCAGGGATTGAACCTGCATCATCATCGATGCTAGTCAGATTTGTTCCCTCTGAGCCATGAAGGGAGCTCGTGTTGTCGTAAAACAAACAAACAAAAAACAAAAAAAATCTACGTGTGCGCGCAGGCACGTGTGTGTGTGTGTGTGTGTGTGTGTGTGGATGGATGTGCAAATTACTCAAACGAGACATTGATATTGTTTTACTCTTCTTCATTTAAAAATCATGTTCTATTTATATGTGGAATTGAAAAAAAAAAAGGATACAAATGAATTTATTTGCAGAGTAGAAACAGTCTCACAGACCTTGAAAAACTTAAGGTTAACCAAAGGAGGAGGGCTGAGAGGGAGGGCAGGGGGCACTGGGGGTTTGGGAGTAGCACATGCACTGAGGTATATGGAATGATTGTTCAACAGGCACCTACTGTATAGCCCAGAGAACTCTACCCAATACTCTGTGATAATCTATGTGGGAAAAGAATCTGAAAGAACATGGATGTGTGTACATGCACAGTTGAATCACTTTGTTGTACTGCAGAAATTATCACAACATTCTAAATCAACTATACTTCAATAAAACTTTTAAAAATGCAAAGAGGAAAATAAAGAAAACATTGTTTTACATTCTTTTCCAAATTTTTATCATTCAAAATATATGAATGCTTTCTTGGGGAAGTATTTAAAAGTACAATGTTTAATTCATCGCTTACCTGTAACTATGAGCAAAACACATGGTTTCGTCCTCTGCAAAGGATCAGGCTCCTATCACTTATTTTTCATTGATTCCAAAAACATTGTTGTGTTGGGTATTCACTTTCTCAAGGGAAAAATATTTATAAAATTACTATGTGTATGGTATGGTATGCAATATGCTGTATATACATAAATGCATACAGTTGATTCTAGATTTATTGAGGTTGACAACTGTCAACTCAACAGATCATTTTGCAGAAGGCCCAGTTAAACACATTCTTCAGAAATTTAGTACCATCCAGAGACTGTGAGAAATTAATGTGTTTTTTTTTCTTTTTTTTTTCTAGTGCAATTTCTGCCTCACTTTTTGACTGACTGGTTTCTGAAATGAATGGCCATATGACATCTTGTGAATTGAGTCACTTTTGAAGTTATAACACTAATATTTTAAAAGATCAATCTTTAAAAAAGGTAGTTAAAAAATGCAGTTTAACTCTATCATTTCCTGCAACTGTGAATATTTTGGCTTACAGTGTACTTAAAAATATCCTTTGAGGTGTAGCAATTTCAATACCAGGATGGAAGTATTTTAATAAAAATGAAGCAATGGAAAAGGATACATATTCTTAAAATAAATCAGTTAAAAAGCTCTAATTACAATTTGACTCATTTACTTATTTTTAATTTATGTAAGTGAATGACCTTACTATGTGGTTATGGTCCTTACTCAATATACCACAAAATTTTCTGATGAAATATTCATAGAGTATCTCATATATCATGTTGTTATGGATAAGGTACTTCCTTTTTCATTTTAATTCTTCCTAGTGATAATATATTCTATCTCTCTTTCTCTTCCTCTTTCTCTCTCAGGCTTCCATGCTCCTTCTCTCCCTCGCCCTCCCTTACCACATATACATATATGTATATATTCAATTTCCCATCTCTCATTTACATGAACTTTCTTGAGAGCAAGCATTACTCAGTTCTCTCACTCAAGTTCCTTGAGAAACAGTGTTCCAAGGGTAATATAAAGTAATGAGTAAATATTTGCTGAAATCGGTTTTACTCCATTTCTTTGGGATTTGTGTTGTGGTACAGGTATTTGGAGCTTGAGATTAAGCTAAATTCATCATGTCCAGAATACTTATAAGAGATAAATGATTAGTATAATTCTATTCTGGTTCAATTTCTGAAGCTCCCATATTAGCCTTAGAAAAGGGAGAGAAGCTATTAGTAAAAATTATAAAACTCTGCAACTGATACAAGGAATTAATTTTTCCATACTCTCTAAACATAATTCAACAAAAGTAGAATGCATTAAGCTACTTCACCATGTAATGACTTTGGCAACTTGATATGTAGCTACTTAGGTAAATGCTGTTGAAAAGATAATAAATTTAAAAAAAAACTTCTGAGAATAAGTTCTGGTTATTGAATAATTAAATATGCATATAGGAAAGGAAAGATGCCACTGATATATGAAGCATCCTAGGAAGCAAAGCTTATAACGACAAAAATACATTAGCTTGTAATGTGGAAATCAGTAAATTCTTATCTGGTTATATATTAAAAGGACTGTCTCTATGTTACAATAATAGTATATTTTGTATATGCTCATCAATACATTTGTTTCTTTTGTCAGAATCTATTATGGTATATTTTACATATATATATATATATATACACCTATTTTTAATATCTTTTAATTTTCATATTTTGATTTACTATTCTCAGTAGATTTTTGTATCAAAAGGAAGGGCAACATGTATTTTTATTTTGGTAAAAAACATATAACCTGAAATTTACCATCTTAACCATTTTCAATGTATAGTACTGTTGTGTCCTCTATATGCAGATTGCCATGCAACAGATTTGTAGAAGTTTTCATCTAGCAACACAGGAACACCACACCCACTGAACAACAACTCCACATTCCCCCCTCTTTTCAGACCCTGGCAACCACCATTTAACTTTCTTTTGCTAAGAGTTTGACTACTTTTGATACCTCAGGTAAATGAAATCAGGCAATTTTTTTTGAGAATGTCTCACTTCACTTGTCGTAACAACCTCCAGGCTCATCTGTGTTGCAGCATATGATAGGAGACCCCCCTTTCTAAGTCTGAATAATATTCCATTGCATATATATAATTTTCTTATTCCATTCATCTGTTGATGGATATTTAGGTTACCTATGTCTCTTGGCTATTGTGAATAATGCTGCAACAAACATGAGAGGGCAGGTATTTCTTGAAGACAGTGATTTCATTCCCTTTGGATAAATACTCAGAAGTGGGATTGCTGGATTATATGGTAATTACATTTTTTTGAGAAACTTGTATAATGTTTTCCATAGAGTTGCACCATTTTACATTTCCAACAGCGAACAATGTTTCTCATTTCTCAAGATCATCTCCCAAACTTATTCCGTTATTTTTCTTTGTTTTGTTTTGGATAGTGACTCTCCTAGCAGGTATGAGGATATATCTCACTGTGGTTTTGACTTGAATATCTCTGATGATTACTGACGTTGAACATCTTTTCGTGATTGTTGGTCACCTGTACATTTTCACTGGAGAAATGTTTACTCCAGTGCTTGAATTGAGCATCGGTTATTTGCTTTCTAATTACTCATCTGGAATTCCTTATATTTTGGATATTGGCCCCTTTTCAGACATATGGTTTGTAAATATCATATTCCCTTCCATATTTTGTTTCTACTGATGGTTTTTTTTTTTTGCCATGCATAAGTTTTTAAGTTTTGTATAGTTTCATTTGTCTGTTTTTGCTTTTATTGCCTCTGATTTTGGTGTCACACCAAGAGCTCATTGCAAAATCCAGTGTCATGAAATGCTTTCTCTTAGGAGATTTATATATTCATGTCTTAGAATAAGGACTTTAATTCATTTTGAGTTATTATATGATTTGGGATCATTGGTAGACCCACATTTTTGACTCTTAATGTCACTCCATCATTATAATGTGGTAGAGATATTCATTTCCTATTATTATGCACTGTGACCAACTGATGTAAGACCAAATATCTGCTTTTTTACTATTCTAGTTCTATTTATTTTTGTTTTGATAGATGTTTATTTTTTAATTTAGATCTGCTTCATCCCAAAACATTATTTGATTTACTGTTATATTTTATAACATATATTTCTATTTTAGGAAATTAGTAACCCAAGTTTTTCCAAGAGATATCAGTTTATTTACATACCTACATTGATTAACTGTTTCAGCCTTTTTTTTTTTTTTTTTTAACATAGCCACCTGCAGTATATGGATGCTCCCAGGCTAGAAGTCAAATTGAAACTGCAGCTGAGACCTACACTAAAATAACAGCAACCCTGGATCAAAGTCTCTTCTGCAATCTATGTGCAGTTTGAGGCAATGCTAGATCCTTAACCCACTGAGCAAGACCAGGGATAAAACTAGCATCCTCATGGATACAATGTTGGGTCCTTAACCCACTGAGCTATGATGGGAACTCCTGTTTCAGCTTTTACATCAATATAAAATTTAGAACTCTAAGAGATTGTCTTCTATATAAAGAGGTTATCTTAAGTTCCTTTAAAATTTTCGCTTGAGAGAGACTGTTTACTTTTGTCTAAAAATTAGGCATGAATGTTTTTTTTTTTTACCTTTTGTTTTAATGTCTCAAGTATAGAGACTTTGTCCCTGTCTTGGGAATAGTTGATTAAAGAGTGACTCTTCAATTGTGAAGCTCTGAAGACATGACCTGTTCTCTGCCTCTAAGAACGAAGGTGATTTGAATCTCTTTTTTATACTGGAAATAATTAACAATGAAATCTACAATTTTCCATACACCAGAAACTATCACATTATACATCAACTATACTTCAATAAAATTTTAAAATTAATTCTTAAAATGTAGCTTTTATTTTTTTAGAGATTATATTTTTTCCAAATATTTATTATGTTTGTGAGTGGTTTGATCTAAGTTATTCTTTAATTTTTATTGGCATATAGTTGATTTACAATGTTGTATTCATTTCAGGACTATAGCATGTAGTCTTTTTTCTTTTTTCCCATGTAGGTTATAAAAGAACAATGAGTAGACTTCCCTATGCTATATAGTAGGTGCTAGTTAGTTATCTATTTTATATATGTATTAATGTACATATATTAATAACATCCTCCCAATAACCCCCCAAAGTTTCCTTTTTGGTAACCCTAAATTTGATTTCAAAATCTGTTAAGTTTGTTTCTGTTTTATAAACAAGTTTTTTTCTATCATTTTTATTAGATTCGATATCTAAGTGATATTATATGATATTTGTCTTTCTTGATCTGACTTACTTCATTTAGTATGACAATTGCTGGGTCAATCCATGTTACTGCAAATGGACTTATTCCATTCTTTTTTATGACTGAATAATATTCTACTGTCTACATGTATTAAATCTTCTTTATCCATTCCTCTGTCAATGGATATTTGGAATGCTTCCATGTCTGGAAGTATAGCACTTCAATGAACATTGGGCTGTATCTTTTAAAACTATGTTTTCCTCTGGATATATGCCCAAAAGTGGGATAGCTTGGTCACATACATAGTAGTTCTATATTCATTTTTTTATGGAAACTTCATACCGTTCTCCATGGTGATTATACCAATTTATATTCCCACCAACAATGTAGGAAGGTTCCCTTTTCTCCACACCCTCTCTGGCATTTATTTTTTGTAGACTTTTTGATAATGGAAATATTGACTAGTGTGAGGTGATATTGCTTTGTAGTTTTGATTTGAATTTCTCTAATAATTAGTGATGTGGAGCATATTTTCATGTGTTTTTTTGCCATCTGCCTTTGGGAAAATGGCAGATTATTTAGATCTTCTGCACATTTTTTGACTTGGTTATTTGATTTTTTGGTATAAAGCTGAACGAGGTGTTTGTAAATTTTGGAGATTAGTCTCTTGTCACTTGCTTTGTTTACAAACATTTTCTCCCACTATGTGGGTGTTTTTTGTTGTCATTTTGTTTTGTTTTTTAGCTTTGACCAGTAGTTCTCAACTAGTGGGTCTCTCCCAACCTTTTTTTTTTCTGCTTTTTGCTTTTATTTTTCTAAAAGTATAGCTGATTTACAATGTTCCTTCAATTTCTTTTGTATAGCAAAGTGTCCCAATCACACACATTTCTCTGTGCTGTACAGTAAACCCCCACTCCCCATTCATTCCAAATATAACAGTATGCATCCAAAAAAAACCCACAAAATGCCCATCCATCTCACTCCCTCCCCCTTCTCCCCTGGGAACCCCAAGTCTGCTCTCATTGGCCATGATCTGCTTCTGGTTTTTTAAATAGGATCATCTGTTCCATATTTTAGGCTCCACAATTAAGTGATATCATATGGTACTGGTCTTTTTCTTTCTGGCTTGCTTTACCTAGTATGAGAATCTCTAGTTCCATCCATGTTGCTGCAAATGGCATTATTTTGTTCTTTTTTATGGCTATGTAGTATTCCATTGTGTATATATATCATATCTTCTTAATCCATTCATCTGTTGATGGACATTTAGGTTGTTTCCATATCTTGGGTATTGTGAGTAGTGCTGTGATGAGCATATGGATGCATGTATGTTTTTCAATGAAAGTTTTGTCCAGATATATGCCCAAGAGTGTGATTACTGGGTCCTGTGATAGTTCTATCTTTAGTTTTCTGAGGTACCTCCATAGTTTTTCCATAGTGGTTGTACCAATTTACATTTCCACCAACAGTGCATGAGGTTACCTTTTCTCTACACCCTCTCCAGAGTCTGTTATTTGTTGACTTGGTAATGACTTGTTATTTGTTGACATTTTGACAGGTGTGAGGTGGTACCTCATTGTAACTTTGATTTGTGTTTCTCTAATAATTACTGATGTTGAGCATTTTTTTCATGTGCCAGTGGGCCATCTGTATGTCTTCTTTGGAGAAATTTCTATTCAGGTCTTCTGCACATTTTTCAATTGGGTTGTTTTTTGTTGTTCAGATGCATGAGTTGTTTGTTTATTTTGGAGATTAGGCCCTTGTCTGTTGCATAATTTGCAAAGATTTTCTCCCATTCTGTGGGTTGTCTTTTCATTTTTTAAATTGTTTCCTTTGCTCTGCAAAAGCTTTTGAGTTTCATTAGGTCCCACTGGTTTATTTGTATATTTATTGTCATTATTCTAGGAGATGGATCAAACATGATGTTGCTGTGATTTACATCAAAGAGCTTTCTGCCTATGTTTTCCTCTAGGATTTTTTTAGTATCTGGCCTTATACTTAGGTATTTAATCCATTTTGAGTTTATCTTTGTGTATGGTGTTAGATGGTGTTCTACTTTCACTCTTTCACATGTAGCTTTCTAGTTATCCCAACACAATTTACTGAAGAGACTTTCTTCCAAAGGTCTGTTCTTGCATCCGTTTTCATAGATTAGTTGACCATAGGTACTTGGGTTTATTTCTAGGCTTTCTATCTTGTTCTTTTGATCTATATTTCTGTTGTTGTGCCAGCACAATAGTGTTTTAATGACTGTAGATTTGTAATATAGTCTGAAGTCAGGGAGGCTGATTCTTCCAGTTCCATTTTTCTTTCTTAGGATGGCTTTGGCTATTCTGGGTTTTTTGTGCTTCCAAACAAACTTTAAAATATTTTGTTCTAGTTCTCTGAAAAATGTCCTTTGCAGTTTGATAGGTATTGCATTGAATCTGTAGATTGTCTTGGATAGTAGAGTCATTTTGACAATGTTGATTCTCCCAATCCAAGAGCATGGTGTACCTTTCCATCTGTTTATGTCATCTTTGATTTCTTTCATCAGCATTTTATAATCTTCAGAGCAAGGTCTTTTGTCTCTTTTGGTAGGTTTATTCTTAGGTATTTTATTCTTTTCGAATGTGATGGTAAATGGGATGGTTTCTCTGATTTTTTCTCCTGATCCTTCATTGTTAGTATATAGAAATGCAATTGATTTCTATGTATCAATTTCATATCCTGCAACTTTGCCAGATTCATTGATGATTTTACTCTAATGTTAGTGTCTTTAGGATCTTCTAGGTATACCATTGTGTCATCTATAAACAGTAATAGTTTTACTCCTTTTCCAATTTGGATTCATTGTATTTGTTTCATTGCTGATTTCTATGGCTAGGACTTCCAAAACTATGCTGAATAATACTGTTGAAAATGGATATCCTTTTCTTGTTTCTGATCTTAGTGAAAATGTTTTAAAATTTTTCACTATTAAGAATAATGTTAGCTGTGGGTTTTTCATATACGGTTTTTATTATGTTGAGGTAGGTTCCCTCTATGTCTACTCTCTTTTGAGTTTTTATCAGAAATGGGTGTTGAGGGAGTTCCCGTCGTGGCGCAGTGGTTAACGAATCCGACTAGGAACCATGAGGTTGTGGGTTCAGTCCCTGCCCTTGCTCAGTGGGTTAACGATCTGGCGTTGCCGTGAGCTGTGGTGTAGGTTGCAGAGGCAGCTCGGATCCTGCGTTGCTGTGGCTCTGGAATAGGCCGGCGGCTACAGCTCTGATTGGACCCCTAGCCTGGGAACCTCCATATGCCGCGGGAGCGGCCCAAAGAATAAGCAAAAAAAGACAAAAAAAAAAAAAAAGGAAAAAAGAAATGGGTGTTGAATTTTTCTCTATGTGGGATTTTTTTTAATGTTTTCCTTTGCTGTGTAGAAGGTCTAAGCTTAATTGCATCCTATTTATTTTTGTTTTAATTTTCACTACACTAGGAGTTCAGTCCAAAAATATATTACTGCAATTTATGCCAAAGAGTGTTCTGCCTATGTTTCTCTAATAGTTTTATAGTATCTGGCCTTACATTTAGGTCTTTAATCCATTTTGAGTTTATTTTGTGTATGGTGTTAGAGAATGCTCTAATTTCATTTTTTTTACATGTAGCTTTCCAGTTTTTCCAGCATCACTTATTCAAGAGATATTTTCCATTGCATATTCTTATCTACTTTGTCACAGATTGATTGACCATAGGTGTGTGGGTTTATCTCTGGGATTTCTAGCCTTTTCCATTGATCTATTTTTCTGGGTTTGTGCCAAAACCACACTTTTTTTTGGTATTTTTTCGGGCTGCACTCATGGCATATGGAGGTTCCCAGGCTAGGGGTCTAATTGGAGCTGTAGCTGCCAGCCTATGCCATAGCCACAGCAACACCAGACCCAAGCCATGTCTGCAACCTACACCACAGCTCATGGCAACACCATATCTTTATCTTTAACCCACTCAGCGAGGCCAGGGATCAAACCTGTAACTCATGGTTCCTAGTTGGATTCATTTCCACTGTGCCATGACAGGAATTCCAATACCACACTGTTTTGATGACTGTAGCTTTGGAGTGTAGTCTGAAGTCATGGAGCCAGATTCTTCCAGTTCCATTTTTCTTTTACCAGATTGCTTTTGCTATTCAAGATCTTGTTTCCATACAAATTAAAATTTTTTGTTCTAGGAGATCCTGCTGAGTAGCGTTGAGAACTCTGTCTAGATACTCATGTTGCAACAGAACAAAGGGTGGGGAAAAAATGTAAATGTAATGTATACATGTAAGGATAACTTGATCCCCTTGCTGTACAGTGGGAAAAAAAAATTTCTCTGGTTAAAAAAAAAATTGTTCTCATTCTGTGACAAATGTCACTGGTAATTTGACAGGGATTGTACTGAATCTGTAGATTGCCTTAAGTATTATAGTCATTTTGACAGTAACAATTCTTTCAATCTAAGAGATTGGTGTATATTTCCATCTGTTTGTGTCATCTTTGACTTCTTCCCATCTATGTATTATAATTTTCAGAGTACATGTTTTTTGCCTTAAGTAGGTTTATTCCTAGGGGGAGTTTGTTTATTTGTTTTGTTTCAGTGGTGCTGAAAATGAGATTGTTTCCTTAATTATTATTTTGAACTTTTATTGTTAGTATATAAAAATGCAAGATATTTCTGTATATTAATTTTGTATCCTGCAAGTTTACCAAAGTCATTGATGTTATCTGGGAGCATCTTTCTGATTTGCTACACATAGTGTCATGTCAACTGCAAACTATGATAGTTTTACTTCTTCTTTTCCAGTCTGGGTGCTTTTTATTTCTTTTTCTTCTCTGATTGCCATGGCTAAGACTTCCAAAACTATGTTGAATAAGAGTGATGAGAGTGGACATCCTTGTCTTGCTCCTAATATTAGCAGATATGCTTTCAGCTTTTCACCATTAAGAATGATGTTAGTTATGGGTTTGTTATATACGGTATTCATCATGTAGAGGTAGGTCCATTCTATGCCTAATATCTGGAGAGGTCTTATCATAAATGAGTTTTGAATTTTGTTAAAAGCTTTCCCCACATCTATTGAGATGACCCTGTGGTTTTTATTCTCAAAGTTGTTAATGTGGTGTATCACAATGATTGATTTGAGAGTACTTAAGAATTTCTGTATCCCTCAGATAAATCCTGGTTAATTGTGACGTATGATTGCTTTAATATATTGTTTCAGTTTGCTAATATTTTATTGAGGATTTTTGTGTTTATGTTCATCAAAATTATTAGCCTTTCATTTTCTTTTTCTTTTTTTTTTTTTTTTTTGCTTTTTAGGGCCACACCTATGGCCTATGGGCATTCCCAGGCCAGGGGTCCAATTGTATCCATAGCCACAAGCCACAGCAATGCCAGACCCAAGCCACATCTGCAATCTACACCACAACTCATTGCAACACCAGATCCTTAACCCACTGAGTGAGGCTATGGATCCAACCCACATCCTTATGGTCACTAGTCAGCTTTGTTACCACTGAGCCACACATGGAACTCCTGGCCTGTCATTTTATTTTCTCATATCTTTGTCTGGATTTAGTATTAGGGTATTGGTGTGCTCATGCAATGAGATTGCTACTGTTCCTTCTTTGACAATATTTTGAAAGTGTTTCAGAAGGATAGGAGTTAACTTGTCTCTAAATGTTTGATAGAATTTGCCTATGAAGCCACATAGTCCTTTATTTTTGTTTATTGGAAGTTTTAGAATCACAGTTTCCATTTCAGTACTTGGGATTGGTATTAACATTTTCTATTTCTGCCTGGTTAAGTCTTGGAAGGTTGTATATTTCTAAGAATTTGTGCATTTCTTCTAAGTTTTCTATTTTATTAGCATATAGTTGCTTGTAGTAGTCTCTCAGAATCCTTTGTATTTCTGTAGTATCAGTTTTAACTTCTTTTCCATTTCTAACTTTACTGAGTTGAGCCCTTTCCTTTTTTTTTCCTGATGAGTCTGGCTAAAGCTTTATTAATTTGTCAATCTTTTCAAAGAATCAGCTTTTTGTTTCATTGATCATTTATATTGTTTTCTTTATTTCATTTCTTTCTACTCTGACCTTTATGATTTCTTTCTACTAACTTTGGGTTTTGTTTGTTCTTCTTTCTCTAATTGCTTTGGGTACTTTAACACCTCACTTAAATCAATGGATAGATCATCCAGACAGAAAATCAACGAGGAAACAGAGGGCTTAAATGACACACTAGATCAGATAGACTTAATTGATATTTACAGAACATTCCGTCTGAAAGCAGCAGAATATACATTCTTCTCAAGTGCATATGGAACATTCTCCAGTGCATATCACATCTTGTGGCACAAATAAAGCCTCAAAAGATTTAAGAAAACTGAAATTACATTTAATATCATTTCTGACCACAAAACTATGAGAGTAGAAATCAACTATGAGAAAAAAGCAAAAAAACCCACAAATCCTTGGAGGCTAAACAATATGCCACTAAACAACCAAAGGTTCAATGAATAAATTAAAGAAGAAATCAAAAAATATCTAGGGACAGATAACCATGAAATCATGATGATCCAAAACCTATGGGACATAGCAAAAACAATTCTAAGAAGGAAGTTTATGACAATATATATATACATATGTGTATAAAATCTCTATATACATATATGTGTATATGTATGTACATGTATTTATGTATTTACAAAGTAGCATAGATATATAATTTCTCAGGATGCAACTTAAGCTATTAAAAGAATATTAGACAGATGCCTCATGCTTTCTGTCTTTCTCTTTTGATGCTTATAAGTGATTTCTTGAGAAACTAACTGGCATAGGCCTTAAGGTAACATCTACTATGCCTCTATCAAGACCATCTCACTTGCAGGTGACTCAGGGCTTGCAAAAAGAATTTTCCAAGTTTTTTGCAGTAATTTCAGTTGCAACATATGTAATAATACAAACTCATATCTGTCTTGATGATATTATTTCCATTTAGTACAAATCTAAACTCAGAAATAAATCATTCTTACATAGAACTGTCCTCTACTTATACACAAGCTAAGGAAGATCTAATCAACAAACCCACTGAACTATCAGAAGTTTAACTCTGACACAAAGCAAGGAGAGATGAATATGTTTTTGTGGAGTCTGGTCATTACTGAAGTATCAAATAATTGTTTAAGCATGGTTATTTAGGATCCAAGCAAACACTGTTTTTCTATTTCCCAAAATATGCAAAATTCCTCAGTCAGCAGTTCATCATTCAACAATCATCATGGACCACGGCTCATAAATCTAAAACCAAGTCACCCATAATAGCCCATTAACATACCATCCAGATTTCCCCTTTCAACCATTGTTAGGGTAAAACAAATGAAATATTGCCTAGATATCTAAGCTTTTTACTTTTCCTATGGTTTCCTAGTCTTTTGAGGTATAAAACCTATATTCTACACTTTACCTATGTGGAGTACAAAACAATAACTCATTTTCTTTTAGCATTATTGAACTCTTCAGTACCCCATTAAAGTTATTCAAACAATGACTTTCTATCCAAGTAACACTGATACTTGGAATTCCCTTCATGGCTCAGTGGTAATGAACCCAACCAGGGAACATGAGGAGGCAGGTTTGAGCCATGGGCTCGCTCAGTGGGTTAAGGATCTGGCATTGCCATGAGCTGTGGTGTAGATCACAGATGCGGCTTGGATGCTGCATTGCTTCATTGCTTGGCTGTAGCTGCAGCTGTAGCTCTGATTTGACTCCTGGCCTGGGAACTTCCATATACTGCAAGTGCATCCCAAAAGAAAGAAAGGAAGAAAGAAAGAAAGAAAGAAAGAAAGAAAGAAAGAAAGAAAGAAAGAAAGAAAGAAAGAAAGGAAGGAAGGAAGGAAGGAAGGAAGGAAGGAAGGAAGGAAGGAAGGAAGAAAGAAAGAAAGAAAGAAAGAAAGAAAGAAAGAAAGAAAGAAAGAAAGAAAGAAAGAAAGAAAGAAAGAAAGAAGAAAAAAAAGACAAGACTAGACAAGATAAGACAAAATTAACTGATACTTGACATTCCCCTGATGAGGATATTTTGTCCAGTTATATCAAACGAAGCAAACATTTGTCTTCTTCCACCTATTTTCTGGAGCAAACTCAGAGAATGAAGAATATTATGGTGTCCTGTCAAGACTCATCTTTGTAAAGGGCCAAACTGTTTTGGTAATTTTGAGGATGATAAGATAGAAGTGTGACAAAAATCCTTCCTTCATTCTCTCACTTTTGCTGATACACACTGATGATTACTGATAGTTAAATTGTGCCTATCTTGATAGATATTCAAAGGGAGATAATGTCTATAAAACAGCTGTTTTAGATATCTGGAAGGTCTTCAAGAAGAGGAGTGTGGCACTTCTCTCCACAACTGGACAATTCTAAATTATTGAATAAAGTGATTTGAAATAGCTTGTTTGAAAGCAAAGATGAAGGAAAAAACCAAAAGCTGTAACTTATCTGCTCATATCACTTACTAATTTTTTTGCATGAGCATTACAATACACTGTCATTGTCTGTGCCTTCAAACATTACCCTTAACACCACCCACTATAAGCTATGGAGGACAGGGATAATGTCTTATTCTTTCTTGAATTTGCAGATATTGGCAACACACTAATCCTAAAGTATAGTCAATAAATAATGGTTGAATAAATCCATATTTGTGTGATAAATCTATCTTCCCTTCCCTTTTCTTTTTTGAATTTATTTTATTTTTAGTGATATTTATTTTTCCATTATAGTTGGTTTACAGTGTTCTACTGTAAACCAATTTTCTACTGTACAGCAAATTTACCCAGTCAAACATATATACATTCTTTTTATCACATTATCCTCCATCATGTTTCATCATAAGTCACTAGATATAGTTCCCTGTGCTATACAGCAGGATCTCATTGCTTACCCATGCCTCTTTCCCTTTCCATATCATACCATCATGTCAAGCATGCTAGTTTACTTTATTTTATAACTTTATGCTTTTATATTACTCTTTGTATTAATCCTTACAGTCTGACAGCTTACCCATATGCCCCTGATTTTCCTATTAATCCTTTCAGTTATTATAGGAATAGTTCACTCTTTGCTTAAGCACAATAAGTTCAGGATAGTATACAGTTAACTATAGCTACTGTGTTGTATAACACAACTCTAGAACTTATTCATCTTGCATAAAGGAAATGTTATACCCCTGATTCCCTCAAGAATTAAAGAAAACTCAGAATACCTACTGTAGAGATCTATATCCATATGTACTTTACCAAAAGCTCACATTTAATTTATAAATAACTCACTTTATATTACTGAAATCTTACAAGGAGAGTGGAATTTTCCACTTTGTAGGCAGTTATGTGACTAATAACAGGTTTTATGACCATCCTCTTGGAAGATATAAATAAGTGCAAATGAGTGTCAACATATGTATTTAAAAGTTAAGTGCTTATTTCTATCATTTGAAAATCTTGTAAGAGAGATGTGAAGTGTACTTCATGTTGTTATGGAATTATTAATATATAATAACTCTATAAATTTTTATAAAGTACAGATATATCATGTACCTGTATTTTAACCATTCTTTAAGGCTGAGTATCATTACTTTACAAAGAATTTCAAATCTGTTTTACCTAAAAAATGTTATGTCATCATTATTATTTAATCTAATTCCATTGTATGATTTTCCTTATTTTTAAAACAAAAAGGGTGTAGCAGATTAGTATTTTTTAAATTATAGTGTATAACCTGTCTCTGAGTTACAGAATTTGTTTAATAATATAAAACCAGTATTTTAACTCATATGATAAGAAAAGATATATTAAAATAGAATAGAAAATGAAAGTACATTGCATATGTAATAAAGGGGATTTTTAATTGTGTGTGTGTGTGTGTGTGTGTGTGTGTGTGTGTGTGTACTAGGTCAAAATGGGGAAAAAAGTGCATTTTTCTTGTGGATCATGATCAAAAATTTGCAAGTCACTATGCTACATTTTTGGCTTTTGTGAAGAGATAGATTCTTTAGAGAATCAGATGAAATGTAGGCTTATGCAACATTTCCATGCCAATTAATTACAATTTCCCTAAAGGCCTTCTGTGGATTAATCTCTTACTGAACTGTGAAATGCAGGCCAAGCAACACTATACTATATATGTCCCAATTATTTTTTCTAGCTTTAAACTTCCTAATGATTGTATTTTTGAACTTCTTAATAGGTGCCAGGTGCCAGAGAAAAAACATTAATTATAGTGAGAGTAAAGGAGGTGAAATCCTGGACTTTCCGTTGAAATGCGATTAGGATGACTTAAATTGGGAGGTGGTGAAAATGTAGCTTAGTCGAAGGAATAATAGAAGGGGCCTAAGAGATGTGTATTGAGAAAGATATAAATTCAGACCCAATGTAGATTGGTGAGAGGCATGGAACCTTCACTTATTCAACATATATACATTAAGTATACACTATGTGTCAAGAAAATACTAGGAATTAATGATACAGCAATGAAGAAAAAAGATAAAAATCTTTCCTTTATGGAGTGTGTGTTCTAGTGGGACCTAGAAGGAAAAGTGTGTGGAACATGGTTTTGCAGTTGAGTACTGACAAGGCAGGCACATCAATTGCAAGAATATGGATTTTGTGGGAACAGTACTAAGACACACCGGAAGTTCAAATTAATTTGGTAACTTTAACAAGAAATATAGAAAAAGATGCTGGAGTAGCGTTTGTTTGTATACACCTAATATATAAGGTTAAAAACTGAAGAAATTTTGATATGATCAAACTATCATTTATGCTTTAACTGCACAATAAAATCTTCACTCAGGATGTAGTTTCATACATATCCAAAAAAATTTAAAGTTAAGTGAAAAAAGAGGATCCTACTAATACAACCTAACTATTACTTTGGAGAAGAGATAATATAATTAATTATCCATCTGACAGAAATTAAAACCTTATATTTAAATAAAAATCTAGATAAACAAAATTAGCTAAAATAAAAATAAAAAGCAAATCTTAAAACCATATATCCTCAAGATTGTGATGCCACGTTTATAATTTCAAATAATAAATGTAGTAAGTGATTTTAATCCTCTGTATGAGTTTTCAAATATATCATTAATATATAGGTCTGAAGACACACATAAAAATATTCATGTCACAATTAGGGTTGTTTAAAATTTTTATTAATACTATCAAAATTATCTAGTCAGTAGGAAAAAATTAAAACCTAGCTCTCAAATTCCAGAAAATATTCTCATGCTAATAAATATGACACATATATACTCTTTAAATATGTTTTTTTAATTTTATGTATAGAATAGGAAATGTCATATTTCCAGCAAAAAATGAATTCATTTTATAAATCTGAACTAGAAAAAAATACAACTTTGGAACAATTAGACATCTGTTACACTGTATTCCCACTGAATTCCATTTTAAAAAGTTAACTGCAAATTTACACATTTGATATAACAACTTATCATATGTAATTATTTTAGAATTTACTGAATTCCATGGCAGTTTTAGAATAATGAATACCAACTTTTGCACTTAAATAAGTGAATAATTGATATTTTGAAAAAATTAACTATTATTTATGTATAATCAATTTATTTTTTCATCTTTGAATAAAGATATGCTAAACACATACCTAAATCAACCCTTATGTACTGTGTAACACTGTCACACTTTATATTGGAAATATAATTGTATATTTATTTTCATATATAAACTATCAGAAAACAATATTTCAAGACTTTTTATGTTGGTTTAAATTTCTTGCTCTTCTAAAACTGATGTATAGTCATTGTGGCATCTTTGAAGAATGAGGATAAGATTGAGATAAATCTTACTTATAGTCTAATGAGTTCAGGGCAGTAACTATTGACATTTCATGAATGTGATAAATAGATTTTTAAAATTCAATGTATATTATTACATTTATACTTATACAATAATTATCACAACCTAATTATTTGAACATTGAAATCCCAAATGGTGAGCCCACCCCTCCCCCACAACCTGGATCCTTTCTGTGAGTCAGTTTCTGTTCTGCATATAAGTTCACTGTAAACTTTTTTAAGATTCCCCATATAAGTGATGATATGATGTCTGCTTTACTGTCTGACTAACTTCACTTATCATGATAATTTATAGGTCCATCTATTTTGCTGCAAATGCCATTTCATTCCTTTTTCACAGCTGAATAATATTCCATTGTGTATATGTATCACATCTTCTTTATCCACTCCTCTGTTTATGTACATATAAGTTGCTTCCATGTCTTGGCTATTGAACATTGGGGTACATGTACCTTTTCAAGACATGATTTTCTCTGGATAGATGCCCAGGAGTGGGAATGCTGAATCATATAATAATTCTTATGCAGATTTCTTGAGGAATCTCCATACAGATTTTCATAGTGGATGCACCAATTTACATTGCCACCAACAGTGTAAGAGGGTTCCCTTTTCTCCACACTCTCTCCAGTATTTAATGTTTGTAGATTTTTTGATGAAGGCCATTCTGGCTGGTATAAGGTGGTACCTCATAGTAGTTTTGATTCGCATTTCTCTAATAATTAGTGAAGTTGAACATTTTTAATGTGTTTTTTAGACATCTATATGCCTTCTTTGGAGAACTGTCTGTTTAGATCTTCTGTCCACTTTTGATGGGTCTGTTTGTTTGTATTTGGGGGGGTTATTGAGCTACGGGAGGTGCTTATATATTTTAGAGATTAATCCCTTATCACTGGCTTCATTTGCAAATATTTTTCCCATTCTGTGGGTTGTCTTTTGTTTGCTTGTTTATGGTTTCCTTTGCTATGCAGAAACTTTTAAATTTAATTAGGGCTCATTCGTTTATTTGTGTTTTTAATGTCATTACCCTGGGAGATTGATCTGAGAAGATATTGCTGTGGTTCATATCAGAGAGTATTTAGACCTATGTTTTCCTCTAAGTTTTGTAGTATCTGGTCCTATATTTAGGTCTTTTTTTTTTTCATGATACACATTCTATTTTACTTATATTACAGGTTACAGAGAGGGAAGAGTAATGGAGGCATTAGCAAATAAGACATTTTCTACTATCACATGGATGACAGGGTGGAGGAAAAGAAAAACTGTTCAAAGTTTACACAACTTCTTGAAACAGCATTAAGAGCCAGGGGAAAGATAAGCTGAAGTTCATATGAGACTAAAGGTAATCAACACATCAGACTTTTGTTTTTCAAACAATATCCCTGGTTACTAGTAAAATTATCTCAATGAATACCCTAGACTACTGCCATTTATTTTTTCCTTAATTTTTATTACAGTTGATTTACAATGTTCTGTCAATTTCTGCTATACAGCAAAGTTACCCAGTCAAAGATATATACATTCTTCTTCTCACATTATCCTACATCATGTTCCATTACAAGTGACTAGATATAGTTTGCTGTGATATACATTAGGATATCATTGCTTATCCACTCCAAATGCAGCAGTTTGCATCTACCAACCCCAAAATCCCACTCACTCCCACTCCCTCCCCCTCACCTGGAAACCACAAGTCTGTCCTCTATGTCCATGGATTTATTTCTTTAGGCAATAAGGTACATCTCTGCCATGTATTATATGCCAGGTACAAGTGATATCATATGGTCTTCCTCATTCTGACAAACTTCACTTAGTATGAGAATCTCTAGTTCCATTTATGTTGCTGCAAATGGAATTATTTTGTTCTTTTTTATGGATGAGTAGTATTCCATTGTGTATATATAACACATCTTCTTACTCCATTCATCTGTTGATGGACATTTAGGTTGTTTCTATTGTCTTGTGTATTGTGAATAATGTGGCAATGAACATAAAGGTGCATGTATTTATTCAATGAAGGTTATGTCCAGATATATGCCTAGGATTGCTGGATCATATACCAATTCTATATTTAGTTTTCTGAGGTATCACTTTCCACAGTTGTTGAACCAATTTAAATTCTCATCAATAGTGGAGAGGGTACCCTTTTCTTCATATCCTCTGTAACATTTGTTATACGTTGACTTGTTAATGATGGCCATTCTGACCAGTGTGAGGTGGTACCTTATTGCAGTTTTGATTTGCATTTCTACTAATTAGTGATATCAAATATTTTTTCATGTGTCAGTTGGTCATCTGTATATATTCCTTGGAGAAATGTCTATCCAGGTCTTCTGCCCATTTTTCAATTGGGTTGTTGGATTTTTTTGCTGTTGAGTTTATAAGTTGTTTGTATATTTTGGAAATTAAGCCCATGTTGGTTGCATCATTTGAAATTATTTTCTCCCATTCCACAGGTTGTCTTTGTATTTTTTATGATTTTCTTTGCTGTGCAAAACTTGCATATTTGATTAGGTCTCACTGGTTAATTTTAGTTTTTATTTCTGTTACCTTGGGAGTCTGAGATAAGAAAACATTTGTACAGATGATGTCAGAGAATGTTTTGCCAATGTTCTCTACTAGGAATTTTATGATGTCTTGTCTTATGTTTAAGTCTTTGAGCCATTTATAGTTTATTACTGTTCATGAAGTGAGGGTGTGTTCCAGATTCACTGATTTATAAGCAGGTGTCCAGTTTTCCCAGCATCATTTGCTGAAGAAACTGTTTTCCCTATTTTATGTTTTTCCATCCTTTGTCAAAGATTAATTGACCATAGGTGTCTGGGTTTATTTCTGTGTTCTCTACTCTGTTCCATTGGTCTGTTTGTCTGTTCTTGTACCAGTACCACACTGCCTTGATTACTACAGCTTTAGAATATTTTCTGAAGTCTGGTAGAGTTATGGCTCCTGCTTGGTTTTTGTTCCTCAGGATTGCTCTGGAAATTCTGGGTCTTTGATGGTTTCATATTAATTTTTGGATTATTTGATCTAGTTATGTGAAAAATCTCATGGGTAATCGGACAGGGCTTGTATTGAATTGTAGATTTCTTTGGGTAGTATAGGCCATTTTAACAATATTAATTGTTTGAATTTAAAAACATGGAATATCTTTAAATTTCTTTGAATCATCTATAATTTCCTTGCTTAATGGTTTACAGTTCTCAGTATATGTCTTTCACATCCTTGGCCTGTTTTATTCCTAAGAATTTAATTTTTGGGAATACAATTTTTAAAGGTACTGCATTTTTATATTCATTTTCTAATATAAACATTGTTAGTATACAGAAATACAACCAATTTCTTTTTAACATCCTATTCTTATCAACTGACAGATCCTCTAGACAGAACCAATAAGGCAACAGAGATCCTAAATGACAATTGAAAATTAAGACTTCCTTGACATTTTCAGAACATTACATCCAAAAAAATCATAATATATATTCTCTTTCAAGTGAAAAAGGAACATTCTCAAGGACTGACCACATATTGGGGCACTAAAATAACCTCAAAAAATTTAAGGGTATAGAAATTATTTCAAGTATCTTGTCTGATCACCATGCGTGAAACTAGAAATCAACCACAGGAAAAGAAATGGAAAAAAACTATGACTACATGGAAAATAACCATCATTCTGCTAAAAAAAAAATAAACAGGTCAATGAGGAAATTAAAAGGGAAATTTAAAAATACCTGAAGACAAATGATAATGAAACCATGACCATTCAAAATATATGGGATGCTGCAAAAGCAGTTTTTAGAGTAAGTTCATAGCGATACAGGCATTCCTCAGAAAAGAAGAAAAATCTCAAATCAACAGCTTAAACCAACAACCCATCCCTAAAGGAATTATAGAAAGAACATACAAAACCTAAAGTCAGCAGACTGAAGGCAGTTATAAAGATCAAAGAGAAAATTAATAAAATAGAGCTTCGAAAAACAGTAGAAAAAATCAATAAAACCAAGAGTTGGTTCTTTGAAAGGGTAAACACAATTGACAAACCTTGGCAACATTCACCAAGAAGAGGAGAGAAATATCTCAAATAAACAAAATAAGAAACGAAAAATGAGAAATTTCAACAGATACCAAAGAGATCCAAAAAAAAAAAAAATGAGAATACTAAGTGAACAATTATATGCCAACAAAGTTTGACAACCTAGAAGAAATGGACAGCTTTCTAGGGACATTCAGCCCACCAAAACTAAACCAAGAAGAAATAGATAAATTGAATGGACCAATCACTAGAAATTAAACGAATATGTAATAAATACACTCCGTTTTGGCTTCGCATGCAAAATATACCAAACATACAAAGAAGAACTTACACCCATTCTTCCAAAACTTTTCCAAAAGACTGAAGAAGGAACACTCCCAAAGACATTCTATGATGCCACCATCACCCTAATACCAAAAACAAAGATTCTATAAAAAAAAGAAAATTGTAGGCCAAAATCTTTGATGAATATAGAAACAAAAATACTCAGCCAACTGAAATCCAACAATATATTAAAAAGATCATACACCATGTCCCAGTGGGATTCATCCCAACTTCACAAGGATGGTTCAAATTCAATCAACATTATACACTCCATTAGCAAAAGAAAAGTCAAAAACTGCATGATCATCTCAATAGACGCACGAAAACTATTTGAAAAATACCAACATCCCTTCATACAAAAATTCTTACCAAAGTGGGTATAGGGGGAATATAACTTAGCATCAGAAAGATCTTTCCCACTAAAATCTGGAACAAAACAAGGAAGCACACTCTTATCCCTTTTATTCAACATAGTATTTGAAGTCCTAGCCACATCAAGTGGACAAAACAAATGAAATAAAAGGTATCCAAAGTGGAAGAGAAGAGGTAAAATTGTCACTCTATGCAGATGACGTACTACTATATATAGAAAACCCTAAGAACTCCACCTAAAAGCTACTTAAACTGTTCAACAAATTCAGCAAAGTAGCAAGATACAATATCATTCAGAAATATTTGTCTTTAATCCATTTTGAGTTTACATTTGTACAAGGTATTAGCAAGTATTCTAATCTCATTTTCTACTTGGAGCTGTCCAGTTTTCCCATCACCATTTACTGAAGAGACTTTCTTTTTTCCATTGTATTTTCTTGCCACCTTTTCACCTATGGTCAACTAAACTATGACAAAGGTGGCAAGAAAATACAATGAAGAAAACTGGGCTTTCTACACTGCTCTATTGGTCTACATTTCTGTTTTTGTGTCAGTACCATATTGTTTTGACATCTGTAGATTTGTAATATAGTCTGAAGTCGGGAGCCTGATTCCTTCAGCTCCACTTTTCTTTCTCAGGATTGCTTTGGCTGTTTGGGGTCTTTTTTACTTCCAAAGTTTAAAATACTTTTTTTCAGTTCTGTGAAAAATTCCATTGATAATTTGATAGGGAATTCATTGAATCTGTAGATTGCCTTGGAAAGTATAGTTATTTTGACAATTTTGATTCTTCTAATTCAATAGCATGGTATATCTTTGCATCTGTTGGTGTAATCTTTGATTTCTTTCATCAGCATCTTAGAGTTTTCAGAGCACAGTTCTTTTGTTTCTTTAGATCAGTTTATTCCTAGGTATTTTATTCTTTTTGATGCAATACTAACTGGGATGATTTCTCTAATTTCTCTTTGTGATCTTTCATTATTTGTACATAGAAATGCAATTTCTGTGTATTAATTTTGTATCCTGCAACTTTACTAAATTCATTGATGATCTCAAAAAGTTTGATGGTAGTGTTTTTAGGATTTTCCAGATATAGTAACATGTCATCTGCAATCAGTGATAGTTTTACTTCTTTTCCAATTTGACTTCTTTTTCTTTTTCCTCACTTATTGCATTGGCTAGGACTACCAAATCTATGTTGAATAGTAGTGTATTATCACTGACTTCTCCTTTCAAGGTTGTTAGCAGTTGCGTTACATATTGAGGTTATCCTATGTTGGGTGCATATATATTTATAATTGTTACATATTCCTCTTGGATTGATCCTTTGATCATTATGTAATGTCCTTCCTTGTCTCTTATACTCTTTATTTTAAGGTCTGATATGAGTATTTCTATCCACCTTTCTTTTGATTTCAATTTGCATGGAATATTTTATTCCATCCTCTCACTTTCAATTTGTATGTGTCCCTAGAAGTGAAGTGGGTCTCTTGAAGACAGCATATATATGGCTCTTGTTTTTGTATCCATTCAGCCAGTCTATGTCTTTTGGTTGGGCATTTAGTCCATTTACATATAAGATAGTTAATGATATGTAAGTTCTTATTGCCATTTTATTAATTGTTTTGAAATTTTTTAAATCTTTTTTCTTTCTAATTTTTTTCAATAGGGCCACACTTGCAGCATATGGAAGTTTCCAGGCAAGGGGTCAAAATGGAGCTGTGGCTGCCCATCTATGCTTCAGCCACAGCTAGATCTGAGCTGTTTCTTCCAACGTGCACTGCAGCTCAGGGCAACACCAGATCCTTAACCCACTGAACAGGGCTGGGAATCAATTCCACATCCTCATGGATGCTAGTCAGGTTTACTGCTCAGCCACAATGGGAACTCCCTTGTTGATCTTTTTTTTTTTTTCCCCTTCTATTGTTCTCTTGTGGTTTTATGACTATCTTTACCGTAGTGTTTGAATTGTTTTTTTATTATTTGTGTGTATCCATTGTAGATTTTTGGTTTGCAATTACCATAAAGCGTTTACATAGGAGTCTAGATATATACAATATTGTTTTACATTGTTGGTCTTTTAATTGGAAATGTATCTCCAGTATCATGCATTTGTACCCTCTTCTCAATATTTATGGTTTTGGCAGCATATTTTTGTGTGAATTATTTCCTACCTTTACTGTATGTGTGCCATTACTGGTGAGACTTGTCATGTGTAATATTTTTTATTTCTAGTTGTGGCCTTTTCTTTTCCACCTAGAGAAGATCCTGTAGTATTTTTTGTAAAGCTGGTTTAGTGGTGCTGAATTCTCTTAGCTTTTGCTTGTCTGTAAGGCTTTTTATTTCTCCTTCAACTCTGAGTGAAAACCTTGCTTGGTAAAATAATTCTGGTTGCAGTTTTTTTTTTCCATCCATCGTTTTAAGTATATCATGACACTCCCTTCTGGCCTGCAGAATTTCTGCTGAAAAATCTTCCAACAACCTTATCAGGTGCCCTTGTTTGTTATTTATTTCTTTTCCCTATCTGCTTTCAATATTTTTGCTTTGTCTTTAATTTTGGTCAGTTTAATTAAAACGTGTCTCAGGGTGTTCCTTCTTGGGTTTACTTTATATGGTACTCACTTTTCTTCCTGGATATAACTTCCATGTTAGGGAAGTTTTCAGCTATTATCTATTCAAATATTTCTTCTGTCCCCTTCTCTCTCTCTTCTCCTCTGGCACCCCTCTAATATGGATGTTGGTGCATTTAAAGTTTTCCCAGACTTTTCTTAGACTGTCTTCATTTTTTTTCAATCTTTTTTTCTGTTTGGTTTCAGTGATTTCCACCAGTCTGTCTTCTAACCTCACTTATTTGATCTTCTGCCTCCTGTATTCTGCTGTTGGTTCTTTCTAGTGAATTTTTATTTGTTATTTTATTTTGCATTTCTTCTTGCTTAATCTTTACATGTTCTAATTCTTTGATCAATATTTCTTATAATTTATCAGTCTTTGCCTCCAGTTTATTTCCAAGATCTTGAATCATCTTTACTATCATTAGTGTATAGTCTTTTCCATGGAAGTTGGTAATCTCCAGAACACTAGATGTTTTTGTTTTGTTTTTTTTTTGTTGTTGTAGTTGTCCTTTATATGAGTTATAATTCTCTCTTTTCATTTTTATAGAATTTTAATGTGGTCTCATTTTTGCAGACAATAGGGTTGTAACCTTTCTTGCTTCTGATATCTACTGTCCTTGAGGGTGGCTGAGGTTGGTGTGAGGGCTCACTGCAGGCTTCCTAATGAGAAGGTGGGAACCTTCTCACTGATAGGTGGAGGTGATTCTCATACCTCTGGTGGGTGGGGCTTTGTCTCTGGGTATGATTAGAAGCTGCTGAGCTGTTGTGCAGTGTTTAGGCAGCCTGTTTGCTGATGAGTGGGGGTGGTGTTCCCACCTGGTTTGTTATTTGGCCAGGGGCTTCTCAGACTTGATGGGGTGGGGCCATATGTTTCCAAAATGGCCACCTCTAGAGGAGTTCACGCTGATGACTATTCCTAAGACCTTTGCCTCCAATGTCCTTCTTCAACAACCAGCCACAGAAACACCCTATTTTCCCAGGATATCCTTCAAGAACTGCAGGCAGGTATGACCCAGATTTTTATGGAGTCTCTGCTTTGCCTCAGGACCCAGTGAACACAAAAATCGATGTGTGCATTTCAAGAGTGGACTCCCTTTCTCCCAGTCCTGTGGAGCTCATGTGGACAAGCCCTGCTGGTCCTCAACAACTAATGCTCTGGGGGATCCTTCTCCCAATGCCAGATCTACAGGCATGGGAACCTGGGCATGGGGCTCAGACACTTACTCCTGTGGGTGAGCCTATGTGATATATTACTTCATATTCTGTGGGCCGCCCATCCAGCTGTGGTTGCTTAGAGTGCATAATCACCCCTTCTACCATCTCAATGTGGCCTCCTCTTTTTCTTTTGGAGTAGGGCATCTTTTTTTATAGTTCCCATTCTATTTTCTTGAAGGTCATAATTTTGTTGTTTTTATGAGGGAAGGTGAGCTTCAGGCCTCCTACTCTGCCATCTTCATCCTTCTCCCTTGTTTTCTTATTTATAATATTCCACATTCTAAAATATGCACATTTAGCTTTTATTATAGGAAAAATATGTTTGGTTTAAACTTTATTAATTTTAATATCTTACTCTATTTTATAGATAACATTTCATATTTAAATTGTTTTAAGCATTTTTATTACTGAATGGTTTATTACATTTGTAGTTGTACAATGATCATAACAATCCAGTTTTACAGGATTTCCATCCCACAGCCCAGGCACATCCCCCCACCACCCAAACTGTCTCCTCCAGAGACCACAAGTTTTTCAATGTCTGTGAGTCAGCATCTGTTCTGCAAAGAAGTTCCGTCTGTCCTTTTTTCAGATTCCACATGTCAGTGAAAGCATTTGATGCTGGTGTCTCATTGTATGGCTGACTTCACTTAGTATGATAGTTTCTAGGTCCATCCATGTTGCTAAAAATGCGGTATTTAGTTCTTTTTAATGGCTGAGTAATATTCCATTGTGTATACGTACCACCTCTTCTGGATCCACTCCTCTGTCAATGGACATTTAGGTTGTTTCCATGTCTTCACTATTGAAAATAGTGCTGCAGTGAACACTGGAGTACATGTGTCTTTGCAAGTCGTGGTTTTCTCTGGATAGATGGCCAGGAGTGAGATTGCTGGGTCAAATGGTAGTTCTATTTTGAGTTTTCTGAGGAATCTCTATACTGTTTTCCACAGTGGTTGCACCAATTGACAATCCCACCAACAGTGTACTAGGGTTCCTTTTTCTCTAAAACCTCTCCAGCACTTATTATTTGTAGATATTTTGATGATGGCCATTCTGGCAGGTGTAAGGTGGTACCTCATAGTGGTTTTGATTTGCATCTCTCTAATAATGAGGGATGTTGAACATCTTTTCATGTGTTTTTTGGCCATCTGTATGTCTTCTTTGGAGAATTGTCTGTTTAGATCTTCTGCCCATTTTTTGATGGGTTGTTATTTTTTTGGTATGGAGCTGCAGAAGGTGTTTATAAATTTTGGAGATTAATCCCTTGTCAGTTGATTCACTTGCAAAGATTTTCTCCCATTCTGTGGGTTGTCTTTTTGTTTTGCTTAGGGTTTCCTTTGCTGTGCAGAAACATTGAAGTTTGATTAGGTCCCATTTGTTGATTTTTCTTTTTATCGTCATTACTCTAAGTAGTAGATCTGAGAAGATGTTGCTGTCATTTATGTCAAAGTGTGTTTCTATGAAGTCCATCTGGTTTAATGCATCATTCAGAGCCTGTGTTTCCTTATTGATTTTCTGTCTGGTGGATCTGTCCATTGCTGTAAGTGGGGTGTTAAAGTCCCCCACTACGAATGTGTTATTGTCAATTTCTCCTTTTAAGGTTGTTAGCAGTTGCCTTATATATTGTGGTGAACCTGTGTTGGGTGTGTAGATATTGAAAATTGTTATATCATCTTCTTGGATTGAACCTTTGATCATTATGTAATGTCCTTCTTTGTCCCTTAAAATATTCATCATTTTAAAGTCTATTTTGTCTGATATGAGTATTGCTACTCCAGCTTTCTTTTGATCCCTGTTTGCATGAAATATTTTCTTCCATCCTCTCACTTTCAATTTGTATGTGTCCCTAGAAGTGAAGTGGGTCTCTTGAAGACAGCATATATATGGGTCTTGTTTTTGTATCCATTCAGCCAGTCTGTATCTTTTGGTTGGGGCATTTAGTCCATTAACATTTAAGGTAATTATTGATATGTATGTTCTTATTGCCATTTTATTAATTGCTTTGGCTTTGTTTTTGTTGCTCTTTTTCCTTTCCTTCTTCTCTTGTTCTTTTCTGCCTATAGAAGTTCATTTAGTATTTTTTGTAAGGCTGGTTTAGTGTTGCTGAATTCTCTCAGCTTTTGCTTATCTGTGAAGGTTTTGCTTTCTCCTTCAAATCTGAATGAGAGCCTTGCTAGGTAGAGTAATTTTGGTTGGAGGTTTTTTCCTTTCCTCACGTTAAGTATATCATGCCACTTCCTTCTGACCTGCAGAGTTTCTGTTGAAAAATCTGCCAATAGCCTTATCAGAGTTCCCTTGTATATTATTTGTTTCTTTTCCCTAGCTGCTTTCAAGATGTTCTCTTTGTCTTTAATTTTGCTCAGTTTGATTAGTGTGTGTCTCAGGGTGTTCCTCCTTGGGTTTATTTTGTATGGTACTCGTTGTGCTTCCTGGATTTGAGTGAGTGATTCCTTCCCCATGTTAGGGAAGTTTTTGGCTATTATCTCTTGGAATATTTTTTCTGTCCCCTTCTCTCTCTCTTCTCCTGCTGGCACCCCTATAATATGGATGTTGGTGCATTTCACTTTGTCCCAGAGTTCTCTGAGACTCTCTTCATTTGTTTTCAATCTTTTTTCTCTTTTCTGTTCTACATCCATAATTTCCACTAATCTGTCCTCCACCTCACTTATTCATTTTTCTGCCTACTGTATTCTGCTGTTAGCTGCTTCTAGTGAATTTTTTCTTTCAGTTATTGTATTTTGTATATCTTCTTGTTTAAGAAAAAAACTGCAAAAAAAAAAAACATGTGGAGACTTGACAACATGCTAATAAACAGCCAATGAATCACTGAAGAAATCCAAGAGGAAATTAAAAAATACCTAGCAGCAAATGACAATGAAGATATGTCACTGCAAAACCTATGGGATGCAGCAAAAGCTGTTCTAAGAGGAAAGTTTATAGCAAAACAAGCCCACCTTAGGAAACAAGAAAAAGCCCAAATAAATAAGCTAACTTTACATCTAAAGCAGCTTGAGAGAGAAGTCCAGACAAGACCTAAATTTAGTAGAAGGAAAGAAATCATAAAGATCAGAGCAGAAATCAATGATGTAGAAACAGAGAAAACCATAGAAAAGATCCATGAAACACAAAGCTGGTTCTTTGAAAAGATCAACAAAATTGATAAACCCCTAGCCAGACATATCAAGAAAAAAAGAGAGAGGACTCTAATCAATAAAATTAGAAATGAAAAAAGAGAAGTAACAACGGACATCACAGAAATGCAAAGGATCATAAGAGACTACTATATGCAACTATATGCCAATAAAATGGAAAACCTAGAAGAAATGGACAAATTCTTAGAAAAGTACAATCTTCCAAGACTAAACCAAGATGAAATAGAAAAGATGAATGGACCAATCACAAGAACTGAAATTGAAACGGTGATTTAAAAACTTGCAATAAACAAAAGTCTAGGATCAGATGGCTTCACAGGTGAATTCTATCAAACATTTCGAGAAGAGCTAACACCTCTCCTTCCGAAACTGTTTCAAAAAATTGCAGAGGAAGGGATGCACCCAAACACATTCTATGAGGCCACCATCACCCTGGTACCAAAACCAGACAAAGACACCACAAAAAAAGAAAATGACAGGCCAATTCACTGATGAACATTGATGCAAATATCCTCAACAAAATACTTGCAAACTGCATCCAACAGTACATTAAAAGGATTGTACATCATGATCAAGTGCAATTTATCCCAGGGATACAAGTGTTCTTCAATATCTGCAAATCCATCAGTGTGATACACCACATTACCAAACTAAAGAATAAAAACCATACAATCCTCTCAGTAGATGGAGAAAAGTTCTTTGAGAAAATGCAACACCCATTTCTGATTAAAAACCCTTCAGAAAGTGGGCATAACGGGGACCTACCTCAACATAATAAAGGCCATATACGACAAACCCACAGCAAACATCATTCTTGATGGTGAAAAGCTAAAAGAAATCCCGCTGAGATCAGGAACAAGACAGAGATGTCCGCTCTTGCCACTACTCTTCAACATAATTTTGGAAGTCCTAGCCACAGCAATCAGAGAAGTAAAAGAGATAAAAGGAATCCAAACTGGAAAGGAAGAAGTAAAACTATTACTATTTGCAGATGACATGATACTATACCTAGAGGATCCTAAAGACTCTACCAGAAAACTGTTAGAGCTCATCCAGGAATTTGGCAACGTTGCAGGATACAAAAATCAATAAAAGGAAACTGACAGTGTTTCTATATAGTAACAGTGAAAAAGCAGAAAAGGAAATTAGGGAAGCAATCCTATTTACCATTACATCCAAAAGAATAAAATACCTAGGATTAAACCTACCTAAAGAAACAAAAGACCTATACTCTGAAAACTACAAGGCACTGATGAAAGAAATCAAAGATGACACAAATAGATGGAAAGATATGCCATGCTCGCGGTTTGAAAGATTTAATGTTATCAAAATGACTATACTACCTAAGGCAATCTACAGATTCAATGCAATGCCTGTCAAATTACCAAGGATATTTTTCATAGAACTCAAACAAAAAAATTTTAAAGTTTGTTTGGAAGCACAAAAGACCCAGAATATCCAAAGACATCCTGAAAAAGAAAAATGGAGCTGGAGGAATCAGGCTCCCAGACTTCAGACTATACTACAAAGCAAGCATTATCAAAACCACGTGGTACTGGTACAAAGACAGAAATACAGATCAGGGGAACAGGATAGAAAGCCCAGAATTAAACCCATGCATCTACAGCCAACTCATCTATGACAAAGGAGGCAAGGATATACAATGGAGAAAGGACAGCTTGTTCAATAAGTGGTGCTGGGAAAACTGGACAGCCAAATGGAAAAGAATGAAATTGGAACACTCTCTAACACCATACACAAAAACAAACTCGAAATGGATGAATGACCTAGATATAAGACTAGACACCATAAAACTCTTAGAGGAAAACATAGGCCAAACACTCTCTGACATAAATGACAGCAACATCTTCTCAGATCTACTACTTAGAGTAATGACGATAAAAAGAAAAATCAACAAATGGGACCTAATCAAACTTCAATGTTTCTGCACAGCAAAGGAAACCCTAAGCAAAACAAAAAGACAACCCACAGAATGGGAGAAAATCTTTGCAAGTGAATCAACTGACAAGGGATTAATCTCCAAAATTTATAAACACCTTCTGCAGCTCCATACCAAAAAAATAACAACCCATCAAAAAATGGGCAGAAGATCTAAACAGACAATTCTCCAAAGAAGACATACAGATGGCCAAAAAACACATGAAAAGATGTTCAACATCCCTCATTATTAGAGAGATGCAAATCAAAACCACTATGAGGTACCACCTTACACCTGCCAGAATGGCCATCATCAAAATATCTACAAATAATAAGTGCTGGAGAGGTTTTAGAGAAAAAGGAACCCTAGTACACTGTTGGTGGGATTGTCAATTGGTGCAACCACTGTGGAAAACAGTATAGAGATTCCTCAGAAAACTCAAAATAGAACTACCATTTGACCCAGCAATCTCACTCCTGGCCATCTATCCAGAGAAAACCACGACTTGCAAAGACACATGTACTCCAGTGTTCACTGCAGCACTATTTTCAATAGTGAAGACATGGAAACAACCTAAATGTCCATTGACAGAGGAGTGGATCCAGAAGAGGTGGTACGTATACACAATGGAATATTACTCAGCCATTAAAAAGAACTAAATACCGCATTTTTAGCAACATGGATGGACCTAGAAACTATCATACTAAGTGAAGTCAGCCATACAATGAGACACCAGCATCAAATGCTTTCACTGACATGTGGAATCTGAAAAAAGGACAGACGGAACTTCTTTGCAGAACAGATGCTGACTCACAGACATTGAAAAACTTGTGGTCTCTGGAGGAGACAGTTTGGGTGGTGGGGGGATGTGCCTGGGCTGTGGGATGGAAATCCTGTAAAATTGGATTGTTATGATCATTGTACAACTACAGATGGGATAAATTCATTTGAGTAATAAAAAAAATGGGAAAAAAAAGGTGGGAGTAGCAATAATCATAAATACCAAAATAGACCTTAAAAAGTAAATAGTTACAAGAGACAAAGAAGGATGTTACATAATGATTAAGGCCCTATACAAGAAAAAGATATAACAATTATAAATATATATGCACCCAACATAGCTGCACCTCAATATATAAGGCAACTGTGTGTTCCTGTGTGGCTCAGCGGTTAACAAACACAACTAGCATCCATGAGGACATGTGTTCAATCCCTGGCCTTGCTCAGAGGATTAAAGATCCAGCATTACTGTGAGTTTTGGTGTAGGTAGCAGACGTAGCTCAGATCTTGTGTTGCTGTGGCTGTGCCGTAGGCCAACGGCTATAGCTCCAATTCGACCTCTAGCCTGGGAAGCTCCATGTACTGTGGGTGCAGCCCTAAAAAGAAAAAAAAATTATGTATATATATAGCAACTGCTAAAATCCATAAAAGGGGAACTGGACAATGCTACCATAATAACGGGGGGCTTTTACACCCCCCTTACATCAATACATCAATGGGCAGATCATCCAGACAGAAGATCAATAAGGAAACACAGACTTTAAAGGATGCATTAGACCAGATGATCTTAATTGATATTTCTAGAACATTCCACTCAAAAGCAGCAGAATACATTTCTTCTTAAGAAAAAATGGAACATGATAGAAGATATATGATAAAAAGTATGTATATATAATGTATGCCTGGATCACTTTGATGTACAGCAGAAATTGATAGAACATTGTAAATCAATATTAAAAATATAAAAAAAGAACACATGAAACATTCTCCAGGATAAATCTCATGCTGGGCCGCAAATCAAACCTTGGTAAATTTAAGAATATTGAAACCATATTGATCATCTTTTCTGACCACAACGCTATAAAATTAGAAATCAACCACAAGAAAATAACTACAAGAAACACAAATATGTGAAAGCTAGAGTGTATGCTACTTTATGCTAACAACCAATGGATCACCAAAGAAATCAAAGAGGAAATCAACAATGCCCAGAGACAAATAACAAAAACACAATGACCAAAAACCTAGGGGATGTAGCAAAAGCATTTCTAAGAGAAAAGTTTATAGCAATACTAGCTTACTCAGGAAAAAAATGAAAAATCTCAAACAACCTAACCTTGCACCTAAAACAACTAGAGAAAGAAGAATAAACAATATCTAAAGGTTGCAGAAGGAAAGATATCATGAAGATCAGAGCAGAAATAAATGACATAGATATAAATAAATTAATAAAAAAGATCAATGAAACTAAAAACTAGTCCTTTTAAAAGGTCAAAAAAATTGATAAAGCTTTAACTGGACTAATCAAGAAAAAAAGAGGGCTCTAATTAATAAAATTAAAAACAAAATTACAACTCACACCACAGAAATACAAAGGATTCAAGAGACTACTACAAGCAACTATATACCAATAAAATGGACAATCTAGAAGAAATTAACAGATGCTTACAAAGGTTCTAAGACTGAACTAGAAATGACTGGAAAATATGAATAGACCAATCACAGTACTGAAATTGAAAATGTGGTTATTTAAACTTCCAACAAACAAAAGTCAAGGACCAGATGGCTTCACAGGCAAACCCTATAAAAGAATTAGAAAAGAGTTAACACCTATCCTTCTGAAATTCTTCCAAAAAATTACAAAGGAAGGAACACTCCCAAACTCATTCTGCAAGGCCACTATCACTCCAACACCCAACCCAGACAAGGACACCACAAAAAAAAGAAAGTTACATTACAACGTTACTGATGAATATAGATGTAAAAATCCTCAACACAGTATTAGAAAACCAAATCCAACAAGAAATTAAAAGGATCAATAGGCCATGATCAAGTAGGATTTATCCCAGGGATACAAAGATTCTTCAGTATCAGCAAATAAATCAGTGTGATACACCACATTAACAAATTGAAGAAAAAAAAGTTCCTCTCAATAGATGAAGAAAAAGCTTTTGACAAAATTCAAAACACATTTATGAGAAAACCCCCCAGAAAGTGGGCATTGTGGAAAACTACCTCAACATAGCAAAAGCCATATTTAATAAACCCATTGCTAACATCATTCTCAATGGTGAAATACTGGAAGCATTTCTGTTAAGATTAAAAACAATACAAGGATGTCCACTCTCACTATGGTTATTCAACATAGTTTTGGAAATCCTAGCCACAGCAATAAGAGAAGAAAAAGAAATAAAGGAATCCAAATTGAAAATAAGAAATAAAACAATCACTAATAGCAGATTACAAAATACTATACATAGAAAATCCTAAAGATGCTATCAGAAAACTACTACAGTTTATCAGTGAATTTGGTCAACTTGCAGAATACAAAATTAATACCATGGAAATATCTTGCATTTCTATACACTAACAACAAAAAGTCACAGAGAGAAATTAATGGAAAAAATATCATTTACCATCACATCAAAAAGAATAAAATATACAGGAATAAACATACCTAAGGAAGCAAAAGACCTATTAATTGAAAACTATATGACACTGTTGAAAGCAATCAAAGATGACACAAAGAGTTGGAAATATATACCATGCTCTTAGATTGTATGGCTCAGTATTGTCAAAATGACTATACCACATAAGGATATCCACAGATTCAATGTAATACCTGTCAAATTACCAATGGCACTTTTCAAAGAACTAAAACAAAACATTATTAAATCAGTTTCGCAACACAAAATATCCCAAATGGCCAAAGGGATAGTGATAAGGAAAAATGGAGCTGGAGGAATCAGTCTCCCAAACTTCACACTATACTACAGAGCTATAGTCATCAAAACTAAATGATACTGGAACAAAAACAGAAATATAGATCAATAGAGCAGCACACATATATGGTTTACTGATCTACAACAAAGGAGGCAAGAATATATGATGGAGAAAAGGTATTCTCATCAATAAATGGTGCTGGGAAAACTTGATAGCTACATGTAAAAGAGTGAAATTAGAACACTCTTTAAGATGATGCACAAAAATAAACTCAAAACGGATTGAAGATCTTACATTGAAATGTAAGACCAGATAGTATAAAACTCTGAGAGGAAAACATAGATGACATTTTGACATAAAACATCAGCAATATCTTCTTGGATCTACCTCCTAGAGTAATGAAAAATAAAAAACAAAAATAAACAAATGGGACCTAATTAAACTGAAAGTGTTTATATACCAAAGGAAACCATAAACAAAGTGAAAAGAAAACCCACAGAATGGGAGAAAATATTTGCAAACCAAAGAACAGGCAGTTCATTATTTTCCAATATATTCAAACATCTCATGAAGCTCTCTGTAAAAAAAATTCAATCAAAAATGGGAAGAAGTTTTAAATAGACATTTTTCGTAAACAACACATGCAGATGGCCAAAAATATTTCTAAAGATTCTCAAAATGGCTAATTATTAGAGAAATGTGAATCAGAACTACAATTAGGTATTACCTCATACTAGTAAGAATGGCCATCATCAAAATATTTACAAACAATAAATGCTGGAGAAGGTGTGAGAAAACAGAACCCTCTTACACTTTTGGTAGGAATATAAATCACTTTGGAAAATAGTATAGATATTTACCAAATACTAACAATAAAACTACCATATGACCCAGCAATCCTACTCCTTGGCATAATTTGAGAAGACACATGCACCCTAGTATCCATTGCAGCGTTATTTACAAGAGATAAGACTTGGAAACAACCTAAATGTCCAGTGACAGAGAAATGGAGAAAGAAAATATGCTACATATAATACAATGGAATATTACTTAGCCATAAAAAGAATGAAATAATGCCATCTGTAGCAACATGAATGAAACTAGAAATCATCATCCTTTTTTTTTTTTTGAGGGGCCACACCTGTGGTATATGGAGGTTCCCAGGATAGAGGTCTAATCAGAGCTGTAGCCACAGCCTATGCCAGAGCCACACCAGTGTGGATCCCAGCCACATCTACCACCTACACTGCAGCTCACAGCAATGCCAGATTCTTAACCCACTGATTGAGGCTAGGGATCAAACTCACATCCTCATGGATCCTAGTCGGTATCGTTAATTGCTGAGCCACGAAGGGAACTCCTGATACAGCATTATCAAATTAATTGTCAACATTATTTAGATGTATCAGTCTTTTCACAAATGTTGTTTTTCTGATCCAGAATCAGTATGTGATCCCACAGTGCATTTAGTCTCCTTGTCACTGGCTCCAAATCTGTGAGTTCCTCTATCTTTCCTTGACTTTTATAACCTTGACACTTCTGAAAAATACTTGTCTGTTGTTTTGTAGAATTTTCCACAATATTTCCTCTTCTGTATTTCCTTACTTTTACTATGACAGGTTGCTCTAGTCTTATCAATATTTTCCTTTTCCTGTGTCTAAAATCAAATATTTCTCCAAAGAACACTGACTCCATATTTTATAAGAAACCAAAATATTAACAGAAACTAACTACTGGATGTTGGTTTCATATATCTACTTAATTATTTCTGAAAGGGTCCCACAGTTACATCAAATTCAGGAAGTCAAAACTGCAGAAAAAATTATGCCTCTTATCCAGAATCTACTATTTATTTTCAATTTAAAATATTTTCTCACTATGAAATTGAAATGCACTTGTTAGAAAACAATTTAAAAATGTACAAATGTACATAATAAAATTTATTTTTCCCCACCTCACAGAGGTAACAGCTTTGCGATCATGATATATAGCTTATATGACAAAAATAAGTAAAAATTATAATCAATGGATTTTAAAAATCATAGGATATATTTATTCCACACAAATAATTACATATTAAATTTAGATCATATTTTAAATAAATTTCACCTATTTGGGGGTTTATTATTATAATATAATTACTATGAGCACAATAAAGTGCAAATTGAACTATTCAATGAAAAGGATGGGGATAGGTTGAAAGCACAAAAGAGCCAAACTGGAAGAGTTTACAATAGCCAAAGGTGGAACAATTTGAGCAACAAAATAAACAGCAATTGTGTTTGACTATAATTATTAAAATATATTGTGAGTTCATAAATATTTATATAAATATATAAAGGGGGAGAGAAAAGACAACTCTTCCTTAGAGAAGAAAACCAATTGATTAATGCAGAAGCATCGAGGGAGATAAAAAATACCATTAGGGGAGTTCCCGTCGTGGCGCAGTGGTTAACGAATCCGACTAGGAACCATGAGGTTGCGGGTTCGATCCCTGCCCTTGCTCAGTGGGCTAATGATCCGGCATTGCTGTGAGCTGTGGTGTAGGTCACAGACGTGGCTTGGATCTCGCGTTGCAGACCCCTAGCCCGGGAACCTCCATATGCCACGGGAGCGGCCCAAGAAATGGCAAAAAGACAAAAAAAAATTATTAGAATATGACATAAATAATTGTTAAGTTTTAATTTAAAACACTAAAAAGTCAACACTACAAAAAAATAATCATGTCGCATACAAACAAGCAACTCAGTTGCAAATTAAAATGGCAAATGTTTAAGAGTTTGATGCAATAACCTTTTCAAATGTGATGCTTAAACTATGTCTATGCTGGTCAACTAATTTATTCCTCAATATTATGTTCCACATTTTTGGAAACATCATATGTGTGTGTGTGTATTTGTGTATATATATATATATAATATTTTGTGTTACAAAATATTATATTTTTGTTTTTGTGCTCTCAAAAAAAAAAAAGGAAAACAATGAACTTAGAGGACTTTCTAGAAGATGACAAAAGAAATGTAAAAACTTTTTTTTTTCATTTGGTCTTGAAAAAATATTTTGAAAATTCAGGGACCAATTAAGCAATGAAAACTCATGGGAGAGAGTTGTTAAATGAAACTTGCCACTAGGCTAAAGGATCAAGGCTGATTGAACTTGTGTGTGTGTGTGTGTGTGCGTGCATGCATGTGTGCACTTGTGTGTGTGTGTGTCTCTCAAAGAGCTTACAGAGTAGGGTGTGGTACTACACTATTCCATAATAGTGATGAGAAAAATCACAATCTCAGTTCTTGGATCACGAAGAGTATAGAGCAACTTGTCCCTGGATAAGAAGACAGATTGAGTCATAGTTTTGACTTGATTTACAAGTAATATATATTGACATATAGCATGTGGGCTCTCACCTGTACTCTTGTACGAGCAGATATTAGAGAAGAGTGTGATCTCCCAATTTTTGTAATTTTAGATCCTTTTCCATACTAACTTCTTATTTTATCTTATCTATCATGTATGTCATGATTTGTTTTATGAATTTGTAAACTCTATGCAATCATGAGAGAGAAATAATTTCCAACAATAATCATATTAGTGCAAATAAAGGCACTGACCTATCATAAGTCACCAAAGTTTACAGGAGATTAATTAATTAGGTAAGGAAATGAATATATGATACATTTCCATGTGTCATATATGTGTGTAAAGGAGTTTAACATTTCCTTAATGTGGAAGGATTGGGCATAAATAGGTCTATGTACTTATACTGTATTGCATAGGCATTATCAGCAAATATCTACCACTTGTTCACATGTGTAGTTTATTATCAACTATTCATGCCTCTTTAGTTATCAGACATTTGTAGTTACTACTCTCCTGCCCAGTACAGACATGCCAGGTAAACAATTTATTGTTTAATAATGCTCTAAATTTTGTTTAACAATCCACATTCTGTAATCTATGCTGAAAGCATTATAAAGAAAGGTAAAAGAGATGATTTTACAAATATTATCTAAACTCATTTTCTCAGAAGTATGCTCACCTGTGTCACATCCTGGGTTCTCATGGTCCCTTCATATAAATCAGACAGTCAACACTAGAAAGTTTCTTAACTACTGAAGCCAACTTTTGAAGCTAACTTTGAATTTCCACATAAAATACAAACATGCAAGTGTGGATGAATTATCACTAAAAATCAACAGAAGTATCACCTTACTTCATGTAATGACTGATGCCAAATGTAAACTTCACAGCTTTATATAAACTTGTAGAAACTACTTGTTCACATAGTCCACAACAGATTAAAGAAATTCAAGAATGAGCCTCTCTGTAGCTCTCAAGAACTTCCTTTTAAATCTGACTGCAGTGGCTTAGGTTGCTGTAGAGGCACAGGTTTGACATCTGTCCTGGTATCAATTTTTATCTGTAAATATAGACAAAATTAATTGATCTCTAAGAACTTTGGATGTCTAAAGCAGTGGTTTAGTGTGCCCTATTAAACTCAAATACTAGAATACATCTACTCTCCTCTATCCAATTCTGGCATCAATATGCATCTTTTATTTTGGAATATTTCTTTAGTATGTGTCAGAATCACCTGGAGGACTTGTTAAATACTGATTGTTAAGAACCAACTCTAGAGCGTATATTTAATGGTTCTTTGGTAGGGCTTGGAATTTTCATTTCTAACAAGTTCCCAAGTTAAAATAATGTTTCTGGTCAAAGGATCACACTCCTACTCTCCTTCCCTCTTATTTTCCCTCCCCCATCCTCATTGGTAACCACTAGCTTATTCTCTGTAACTACGACTGTTTCTCTTTTGTTGTATTCACTAGTTTGTTGTATGTTTTAGATTACACATACAAGTGATATCATACAGTAATTTGTCTTTCTCTGTCTGACTTACTCCATTTTGCATAATTTCCTCTCATTTTTATTTTCAGAAAATTAAAAATATATCTTATTCTCCCGCATTAAAATAAAATTTTACATTCAAAGTTCACTCACTATTTTGGACTATTTCAAAAGGATTAATCTAGGAAAATAAAAATAAAGATGAGAATTTTAGTTTATTTTTAATATATTTATACTATAGTTTATATTTCTATTACAACAAAAAGAATGCAAATGCTACTAGTTAGACATGTATCCATAAATTATGTTTTAGCTTGACTTCATAGTTAGAGGTTGCTTTTCTTCCTTTGTGCTTGACTGCAAATTTAATTAGCTGCAATATCTTTTTCCCCTTACTTTTTTTTTTTGCTTACTTCAGTGTCAGTAATTAAACTGTCAGTAGAAGAAATATTTAGAATATATACAAGAATATAACATATGTGCAAATTTTGTTTACCCTGCTATGCCAAATAGAGGAAAACTGTGATATAAATGATAATGCTATGACAAAATCCATTGATTTGATAAGAATTTATTTTAGCTAGTGATTGAAAAACCTTTTTTTTCATCTTCCTCATTCAGCTCTGGTATTAACATACATCTCTTCTATTTGTTGGGGAATAATTCTCCAAATATAAATATCTGTAAAATCTAAGACACTTTTTTTTTACTATAAGTGTCAAAACATTGTATTTCTGAATATGATATTCTAGAGAAACCACTTTTGACTAGATCAATTGTTACCTGATTACAGATACTGGATTTCTCTCACACATCAAGAATTGTACTCTCTGTAGTATGAAAACACAAGAATTATACGTTTCCTTGAATATATTAACATAGAGAATATGGAAGCAAGTGATTTCAAGCCAATTTAAGGAAAATATGATGATGATAAAAGTAGAAATGAAAATTATCCATGATTTTTCTCACATTGTTTTTCTATTAATTAAAGTGTCTCTTGTTATCCCTATTTTTATCTCCTTCCCAAGAGAAACTTTTGATTAAATGGCAGATCAAGAAGTTGTGCCTAGGCTGTTTGTCTCCATATAATTTTTTTTAAACACTGCATTTATAGCTCATAATCTTTCTATTATCAGAAGCAAGTCTGAGGGGTCATATGGTCAAAGAAACAACTCTGCCAGGAGAATTCAGAGAGTAATATTTTATAGAAAGTTGATACCCAATTTAGTTCTTGAGGGATAAAAAGCATATGAGTATCAATAAACCATAGAAGTATAAAAGAAATCAAGAAATAAGAAAGAAAAGTAGTTTAACGTGGAACAACTGATAAAAAGAAAAAAAGTGTTGAAAGCTGGGGTTGAGATTTAGATAAGACTACACTTGGTATAATATCTATATATGCAAATTAGAGGAGGAAGAAAGTGCACAGTTTAATAAAATAACAAGACAAATCTAGTAATGTGGAAAGAGTGTTGGCACAGGAGTCAGGAGTTACATATAAATCTCCTCCTAGTGTCTCTATCACACAGCATAAGACATAGATAAGTCACTTACTTACAGTGTTCCTATAGGTAAAAAGAAACTGTTAAGCTTATTGTTCTTTTCAGGTCCTTTTCTATAAAATCATCATTTTTATTGAGGCAAAAATTCATGGACATTATTGCTTTCCTCTTTAGAGCTATAAGTGTATGAAGAAGAATAAATGCAAGCTGAATATGAATTAGAGCTTCTCTGTCTGTCTGTCTCTCACTCTTTCTCCCTCCCCAACTCTCCTGCTTTCTCCCTCTCTCTTTCTCTCTATACACACACACATGCACACATGCTGAAAACTGTCAGCAAATGGATTAAATTCATTATATTCTAGAAACATTAATAATTTTAAATGTTTTTATTGATATTATTGATGAACAAATTATGGAAACCAATTAATATAAAAATAGCAGGAGATATTTTTTGTTCAGTCATCCAATAGCTAAGTGAGATTCATGGGAGGATTTTAAGTGGAAGTTTGACAGTTTGACATGTAAAAGATTATTCTTGCTAGAGTACATTTTAGGTCCTTCAAGACAACTTTGCCATCAGGCTGTTCTAAGAGGAGAATTGAGGAAGTTACCACTTAAACATTTTCTACCTATCTAGGATATTATTTAAAGTCAGTATTAGACATTTTTAATCTAATATTTGGCTTTTTTAGATTAATATATTCATAATTCAGAGGTGTAATTCACAGAGTTATAGCATGGATTAATTTGAGATTAGATATGAATGCAGCATAATAGTGTATAGGGATAATAGTTTCCCACCTTGCCATTTTGTATCTAATGTTTGGCAAAATGCCCAGGACACAATAATAGTGGAATGATAGTTCCATGAGGGTAAGAGCACATTAGTCTGAGCATAAAATTCACCATAATGTTAACTTTCAAAAAACAGTTATATCTTATCAAAAGTTTTTATCCATCTAAGAAACAGTGAGGATTACCTTTTGGAAACTAATCTTGAATAAGAAGGTGCCTATAGAATTCTGGATAAAAACAAAATGAGTATTCATGCTGAAGAGGAGTTTTCCTGAACTCACTTTCAAAAATGCATATGCCACCAAAATCAGAAATCATGAGAAGAGGTGGGTACAGATGCCAGACACTGGAGATGAACTTGCAACTAAAAGACCAACAACTTAAAACAATCTCATATATATAGAGAGAGAGATTCTTATATCAAAATTTCAGAATAATTGCAAACAAAAAATCTACAATTTGTACACAAATAAATATGAAAAATTAACTCAAATACAACACTAAATATAGTCATCAAGCCAGAAGAGGAGAGAACAAGAGAAGAAGGGAAGAAAAAAGAGCAACAAAACAAAGCCAAAGCAATTAATAAAATGGCAATAAGAACACACATATCAATAATTACCTTAAATGTTAATGGACTAAATGCCCCAACCAAAAGATACAGACTGGCTGAATGGATACAAAAACAAGACCCATATATATATGCTGTCTTCAAGAGACCCACTTCACTTCTAGGGACACATACAAATTGAAAGTGAGAGGATGGAAGAAAATATTTCATGCAAACAGGAATCAAAAGAAAGCTGGAGTAGCAATACTCATATCAGACAAAATAGACTTTAAAATGATGAATATTTTAAGGGACAAAGAAGGACATTACATAATGATCAAAGGTTCAATCCAAGAAGATGATATAACAATTTTCAATATCTACACACCCAACACAGGTTCACCACAATATATAAGGCAACTGCTAACAACCTTAAAAGGAGAAATTGACAATAACACATTCGTAGTGGGGGATTTTAACACCCCACTTACAGCAATGGACAGATCCACCAGACAGAAAATCAATAAGGAAACACAGGCTCTGAATGATGCATTAAACCAGATGGACTTCATAGTTGTTTATAGGACATTCTATCCAAAAGCAACAGAATACACATTCTTCTCAGGTGCACATGGAAAATTCTCTAAGGTTGATCACATCCTGAGCTACAAATGAAACCTTGGTAACTTTAATAAAATTGAAACAATTTCAAGCATCTTTTCCGACCACAATGCTATACGACTGGAAATCAACAAGAAAAAACTGCAAAAAACCACTTTCCTTTTATTTCCCTTTTACTGGAATATCTTTTTTGATCCTCTCATTTTCAGTCAGTGTCCCTAAATTTAAAGTGGGTCTCTTGTAGACAGCACGTATATGGTCTTGTTTTTCCATCTATTTAGCTGGTCTATGGCTTTTGGTTGAAGCATTTAATCTATTAATATTTAAGGTAATTATTTATACACATGTTCTTATTTTCATTTTGAAAATTGTTTTGGATTTGATTTTTTTTAGTCTTTTTTCTTCCCTTCCTCTTTTATAGTCTTCTCTTGTGGTTTGATGAGTATATTCAGTGTTGCATTTGGATTGGTTTTACTTTTTGTGTGTGTATCTACTTTTAGTTTGTGGCTACCATGAAGTTTTAATATCAGTCTACACACACACACACACACACACACACACACACACACACACACACACACACACATGCATACACACATGACTGTTCTGCTGATCTCCTAATTTCAAATGCATTTTGCTAATATCCTGCAATCATACTCTCCTCTTCTGATGATTGCTGGTTATGATATCATATTTGTGTGTGGATGATCTTAACTTTACTATATGTTTGCCTTTACCTGTGAGTCTTTTCATTTGTAATTTTCTTGTTTGTAGTTGTGGTCTTTTCTTTTCATCCTAGAGATGTTCCTTTAGAATTTGTTGTAATTACAATTTGGTGGGTCTGAAGTCTCTTAGCTTTGAGTTGTCTGTAAATTTTTCCATTGAATCTGAATGAGAGACTTGCTGCGTAGATTACTTATGGTTGCAGGTTTGTCCCTTTCATCACTTCAGCTGATAACTTAAGGGGTTCCCTTATATGTTATTTGTTGATTTTTGCTAGTTGCTTTAATATTTTACCTTTCTATTTGATTTTCGTCAGTTTGACTAATATGTGTCTTGGCATATTCCTTCTTGGGTTTAGTACTCACTGTGTTTCCTGTACTTGAATGAGTATTTCCTTTCCCAGGTTAGGGAAGTTTTCTGCTATTATCTCTTCAAATATTTTCTCTGGTACTTTTCCTCTTTCTTCTCCTTCTTGGACCCCTATTACACAAATGTTGGTTCATTTAATATTGTCCCAGAAGTTTCTTAGACTGTCTTCAGTTCTTTTCATTCTTTTTTTCCTTATTCTAGTCCATATCAGAGATTTCCACTAGCCTATTCTTCTGCCTCATGTATTCTGCTACTAATTCTTTCAGTGACTTTTTCATTTCAGCTATTGTATTATTTATCTCTGTTCTTTGAATCTTCTATTTCTTTGTTAAATATTTATTTTCATTTATTTGCCTCTATTTTTCCCCTGAGATGTTGGATAATCCTTACTATCATTATTCTGAAGTCTTTTTCATGTAGGTTGCCTATCTCCATATCATGTGGTTGTCCTTTTGAGGTTTTGCCTTGTTGCTTCATCTGAAGAATATGTCTCTGCCTTTTATTTTGTCTAACTTTCTGTGTTTGTGGTATCCATTTTTTTTAAGAGCTGCAGGTATGGCATATGGAAGTTCTCATGATAGGGGTCAAATCAAAGCCACAGCTGCTGGCCTACACCACAGCTACAGCAATGCCAAATCTGAGCTTCATCTGCGACCTGCACCACAGCTCATGGCAATGCCAGATCCATTACACACTGAACAAGGCCATTATTGAGTCTGTATCATCATAGATAACAGTTGGATTAATTTCCACTGTACCACAAAGGGAACTCCTTGTGGTCTTTCTGTAGGCTGCATGGTTGAAGCTCCTCTTTTTTTCTGGTGATTTCCCTGTGGTTGGTGATATTGATCCTGGGGCTTGTGCCAGCTTCCTGATGGGAGGGACTGGGATCTGCCTACTGCTGGATAAATCTGGGTCTTTTCGCTCTGACAAGCAAGGCTATGTCAAGGAGTATGATTAGGGACACCTGTGTGCCTAGGAAGACTTTAGATAGCCTGTCTGCTGGTGAGTATGACTGCTCCCATCCTGTTGGTTGTTTGGCCTGGGGCTTCTCAGCATTCGTGCCTGCAGGCTATTTTTGAGTGGGACCAGATTTTTCCAAAATATCAGCCTACAGGGTAGCTCATGCCAATGATTATTCCCTGGGACCTCTGCCTCCAGTGTCCTACCTCCACAGTGAGCCAAAGTTGACCCCTACTTTCCCAAGAGACACTCTGAGACCCAGGTAGGTCTGGCCTAGATTCTTATGGAGTCTCTCCTTTCCCCTGGGACCCAGGACACATGTAAACTTGTGTGCAGCCTCCAAGACTGGAGTCTCTGTTTCCCCCAGTCAAGTGGAGCTACTGTGCTCTAGCCCTTCTAATCTTCAATGCCGAAAACTGTGGGACTCCTTTTCTCAATGACAGATCCCCAGGCCAGGGAATGTAATGTGGGGTTTGGAGCACTCACTTCTGTGGGATAGCTTCTGTGGTATATTTTCTATATTGTGGGTCAACCACCTAGCAGTTATTTGGTTTTGTTTATATTGTGAAAGCACCCCTCCTACCATATTGTTGTGGCTTTGTCTTGGTTTTTTGGGGTATAGGATATCATTTTTGGAAGTTTCCAATTTTGGTGATGGTTGTTCAGCAGTTAATTGTGGTTTTGGCGTTTTTGTGAAAGGCAGTGAGCCAAGTACTTTTATTCTGCTATCTTGTCCCAGCAGTTCTTTACTTCCAAATATTTGATGACTTCAGGTATCTTATTACTGATTTCTAGTTTAATCCTGTTATGACCCAAGAATATACTCTGTATAGTGTAAATTTTAAAGATTTGTTTTTATGATGGATGATATGCTTGATTTTGGTGAAAGCTAAATATTTGCCTGAAAACTTGAATGGAATTTACTCCTTTATCTTTTTGTAAGATTCCTCTTTATCCCTGTTATTTTTCCTGCTCTGATGCCTACTTTGTGCAATGTAAACATAGCCCATTCTAGTCTCCTATATGTAGTATTTTTATATCATATATTTTAATCTTCATTTTCTTTTACTATATCTGAGGCTTGCATAATTTTGATGAAAATTTCATTGTAATTCTTATTTTCCCTCTTTGGTAGATTTCATGTTTTTTTCCTCCCCAGGTCAGCCTTTTCACCAGTGTCCCTAATTACTTAAGATCAGGAAATTCAATATAAATCAACATTAATATATAATCTCAAGATTTTAAACTAGCTAAAGTTAAATTAACTCATAAAACCCATTGTTGGTAAGGATGTAGATGAACAGGAGCTCTCACACATTGCCATTGACACAGGCATTTTAGAAAACTGTTTGGCATTATCTAAATTAAATTTCACTATTCTCTATGACAAAGTGCTTTCATAAATGTTATATGCCAACATAAATGTATGATCATGTCCACCAAAGTACATACATAAAATCATTAAAAACAAAATAATTTCTACTTGTTAAAAATTGGAAGTAAAATAAATGCTCGTCAATTGTAGAATATATAAGTAAACTATCATATACATATAATGCCTATAGCTCATAATACTACAAATAATTATACATACATATATATGTGTGACTATATATATATATATATATATATAAATGATGAACAAACTGCAAATATATGCAATCATATGGATGGACATAAAAATGTACATTAGAAGAATGCACATATAAAAAATATGTTCTATGATTCTATCCGTCCCAAACTAGAAAAAAAAAATTGATACTTTTATAAGACAGAAGAGTGGTCACCTTCAGGGAGGGCATAAATAATAATAAACTGAATAGATAAAAGGCTACTAGTAATGATCTATTTGTAACAAAAAATAGTTGTTAAAAAGTTTGTTCACTTCACAATAATTTATCATGTTGATCACCTATGATTTATTTACATTTAAAAATAACAACTTTAGATATTTGCACAATTTCATGATTAACTTATAATAATGATACTCTTACTATATATGTGCATATATATAAATATACATGATCTATACTATTACCCTATAAGCTATAAAATAGCTTATAATACATTTAGTAATTTTATTTGCACATTTACATCCCCTTGTTAAATGTCCTAAATCTTTTACACAACATAGAGAGAAATAAATAAATTGATAATACATGGATGGATAGGTAAGCTGATAGATACACAAATCACACATATATAAACATACTCACATAAATATGTGAATCACTGGAATCAATGAGACTGAAGAACCTATTATAGTTATATAGATAGATAGATAGCTTTTATGGGGAAATTATATGCTGTATTTTTAAACAGGCAACAATTTGCAAAGTCTTAGAAAATAACTCAGTAAATACCAAGAACCAAATGTCCTTATATTTTTACTGTATTATATAAGAAATAAATGAAATAATGTACAGAAATTATTTTATAATCTGTAAAACACTTATTATGGGAGTTCCCTTCGTGGCGCAGTGGTTAACGAATCCAACTAGGAACCATGAGGTTGCGGGTTCGGTCCCTGCCCTTGCTCAGTGGGTTAACGATCCGGCGTTGCCGTGAGCTGTGGTGTAGGTCGCAGACGCGGCTCGGATCCCGCGTTGCTGTGGCTCTGGCGTAGGCCGGTGGCTACAGCTCCGATTCAACCCCTAGCCTGGGAACCTCCATATGCCGCGGGAGCGGCCCAAGAAATAGCAACAACAGCAACAACAACAACAACAGACAAAAAGACAAAAAGACAAAAAAAAAAAAAAAAAAAAAAAAAATTAAAGGTTAGCAAGTTTAAAAAAAAAAAAAAACACTTATTATGGAATTAGAAATCATGACTTGTTTACTAAATTACCACTCTGCAGGAAAACATCAGCATTAATAGTGTTAAATTGGTTGTTAGTAAAGTAGTAGAGCAATAGATCAGAGAAAACTGAATAGCTAAATCAACTTTGTAGAAATTCCTCCACCCAACCCCTCTAGAATTTACCACAGTTCTGGGATATGAAAGAAAAACTTCCATGACTGAAAAAATAGAAGTTTATCTCTTACAATAGCTAAAGTTTGATAAAAGTTGTCCTTAAGGAAAAAAAAAGTCTGTTGAAACTTCCCAGAAGGAGTTAAGTAATGGCAACATGTTTAAATAATACCTTATACAGTATTTTTATTCATCTATTGTGGTGTGGAGTGGTGGGTAGAATTAAAATTATCTAAATCAGCTCTCTTGGTAAGGCGATAATTTTTAAAAGCACGTAGCTTTCTTTAAAAGCTGTTTCTATGAACAATCCACAAGTTTAAAATGGGGAAAGGCAAGGTAAAATTATGAAATGAATTTAACAACAGACGCATGAATGTCAGGGAAGTTAGGATTACAACCAATCTTAATACATAAATGTCTAGATTCATCCTTTTATCATATTATTCAATAAATTAAAATTATATGAAAAATTGAAACAATTTTTATTATAAAAATTCAATTGGATTTTTAGAATTTCCAGTTGTATTTATTCAATGAAAGTAAGCACCAATCTTAGACTGAATGTTAGAGAACGTAAAGCAGAAATACAAGTAGATCCTCTTGCTTTTCCCCTTTAACTCCCAGTGCTCTTGGCCTCTTTATGATGTCACTTCTCAACATCATTAATTTGAACTTACAGTGTTTAAGTTCTGGCAAATCATAGGTGGGGGAAATGTCTGTACCAAGATTGTAAGTCCTCTTGTCAAATTTAATGTTTTAAAATAACTGAATTGCTCTAGTTAGCTTTACATTATCCTCTTTAGTATAGAGATATGTTTGCTAATATTATTAACATGCCATTGACAAATAAGAGAGTATATGTTTAGCAGACACATATGTTCTCAAGCAATATCATGAGTGGTGTTGATCCCAGACTTAACTAGTTCATTCTCTTCAGTAAACAGATATTGGGTATTGGTTGATTCTTTTTCAATGTGAGTCCTCAGTTTTTTTTAATAATATTGTATTTTGGGACATATAGAATGAAATAATTAGTGGCTGACATTCAGAGAACTATCACTTCCTTAGAGCCTATTTAAAAATTTATGGAAACTTTTTTTTTTTTAAATCACAGTGACTGAGGAGTACTACTGACTTATAGAGGGTATATAGGTCTAGGGTACTAAACCTTTGGTAATAAGTGGTGCAGCCCCACACAAATCACATCTAAATGCTAACTATATCTCCTTTGAGAAATACTGAGTACGCAAAAGCGCTTTGCAATGAAAAGAAAATTACCCAGATGTGGGAAGTTTGATGATAGTAGTATCTTTATGCTTAATTTATCATATGTTCATGTGAGAGGAAAGTAAAACCTTTTAATTATGTAAACCTTTTCACCGTGAAGACATGGAACAAGGGCAAAGGCATATAACTCTGAAATATGAAGGATATAGGTTTTCTTTGGACACTTCTGTTAAAGAAAAGATGCAGTCAGATACCTTATGATATCACTTTATATGGAATCTAAAACTTAAACTAGTGAATGAAACAAAAAAGAAACAGATTCACACATATAGAGAAAAAATTAGTGGTTACCAATGAGGAAAGGGAGTGGGGAGAGGCAATATAGGGATAGGGGATTAAGAGGTACAAACTATTACATGTAAAATAAGCTATAAAGATATATTGTACAATAAAGGGGATATAGCCAATATTTTAATAATTATAAATGGAGCATAACATTTAAAAACTATGAATTACTGTACTGTATATCTGTAGCTTATATAATATTAGACATCAACTATACTTCAATAAAAAAGACATACAATGAATCTGTGGGTGATAACACATTATTGAGACCCTTTATCCCTTAAATATTTTATACACTTTTAAAACATATCCTAACAGATACATTGTTAAAGGAAGAGTAAAAGCAAATGTATTTTGTACTTAGATTAAGATTTTTAAAAAAAATTCATAAACTTGGTTAACATTAACCCCTTTTAAAAAATCTCTCCAGTGATAATGTACAAACATTTTTCTCTTAAAAAATAAACTCTCCATGTCTCCTATTTGGGATCTCCACTTTTTATTTAAGAAAACCTAAATCTAGACTCCTTTTCTAAGTCATGAACATATTCTATTCCACAATGACAATGTGTATCTTCTTTACCTAAAAAAGCTTAGAGATACCAAGACTGATTTTGAAATGATTAAGATATGTGGACCTGAAGTGAAGGCAGATTTGTGGCTTCTGTGTTCCATGTAATCTTGCTTAAGATCAAGTATTAGCTATTGTGTGTATATATACATATTTCAAAAACTAGTCATATCAAGAAATAATGAAATGTTTGATTTAATTGTTGCATTTCTTCCTCTTTTTAGAGTAAGGAATTATATTGGACTACAAACTTTATCTTCAAAGTTTTGAGGGTCCTATTTATAAAGGATATAAATAAATTTATATTCACATAGAAATAGTTTCCAAACAAAAAATAATAGGAGTTCCCTTGTGGTATGGCAGGTTAAAGTCTGGTGTTGTCACTGGTGTGGTTTGGGTTTGAACCCTGGCCTGTGGACCTCTACATGTTGCAGTTATGGCCAACAAAACCAAATAATAATAATAAGAGATACACTTACAGTTTTTTTTTTTAAATATGATACTTCAAAAATTGAATCTGAATTCATCTTAGAAAACTTGACTGTCTCAGAGAAGTAAGAGGAGAGATGTGCCACCAGCAGGATCAGACTTAGGGGAAATAGTGAGAAAACTATCTAATTCCAAAAGATTAAACTGATTTAACTGCTTATGACATATGTACATTTATATAGAGAGTGAGAACTACAGTATTTAGATCAATGCCATTTTGGGGTCCCATAAACTCTTTTCAGTAAAAATGAAAGAAATTTACATGTAATGAATTGTCACTAACCCTAACCTAACCAACTTTAAGAAACAAAGGCATTTTCAACCACACCATTCAGTTACATTTTGCCAGCTTCCAGTCAGTCCATTCTGCCCCTCACCCACAAATCGCTGCTAATTTACCATAAACAGTCTTGCCTATTCTTGAAATTCACACAAATTAAATCATAGTGTATAAGTTTTGTGTTTCTGTATTTTTTTTATTTCATTATATGTTTCTGATTCATCCATGTCGTCATGTTGCATACATCAGTAATGCCTTACATAGCTAAGTAGTATTCCAGACATTCACTAAAGAGCCCGAAATAATTATTTTTCAGGTGTCAATTATGCCTCCTGTGAATAAAAACAATTTTATTTCTTCCTTTCCAATCTTAATGCTGTTATTGCCCTAAAGTGCAAAACAGGGTGAGGATCACAATGCTGAATAAAGTGAGCATCTATGCCTTGTTTATAGTTTCTATAGGAAACAGTAAATATTCAACTACTAATTTAATTTTAATAGTAAGTATTCTCTAGACTCATTTTATCCATTTGAGGAAGATGCCTTCTATTCACAGTTTTCTGAGTTTTTATTGTGAATGAATATTATGTTTTTTCATAAATTCTTCTGCATATCTTGAGATAATCAGATGAATTTTCTTTTTTTTTCCCTTTTCTTTTTTTTTTTTTTTTTAGGATTGCAGGTGTGGCATATGGAAGTTCCTAGTCTAGGGGTCAAATATGAGCTGCAGCTGCCAGTCTACACTACAGCCACAGCAATGCCAGATCCAAGCCACGTCTGCGACCTAGACCACAGTGTGTGGCAACACCGGATGCTAACCCACTGAGTGAGGCTAGGGATAGAACGCACAGTCTCATGGATACTAGTTAGGCTCGTTTCCACTGAGCCACAATGGGAACCCCACAGATGAAATTTGTTATATGTTACTTGGAGTGATTGCATTGGTTAATTCATGTATGTTAAGCCAATCAGTTTACACACCAGAAAGTAAACCTCAATGGTTATGATATATTAGCCTTTTTATATATTATTTAGCAAGAAAAATTAATGAACCATTAAATAATTATTGTCTCATTCTGGAGTTCCCATTGTGGCTCAATGGAAAGGAATCTGACTAGCATCCATGAAGATGTAGGTTCAATCCCTGTCCTCACTCAGTGGGTTAAGTATCTGCTGTTGCTGTGAGCTGTGGTGTAGGCTGCAGATGCTGCTGAGATCTAGCATTGCTGTGTCTGCAGCATAGGCCAGTGGCTACAGCTCCCATCTGACCCCTAGCCTGGGAATCTCCATATGCCATGGGTGCGGCCCTAAAAAGACAAAAAACAATAATAATAATATTTTTTGTGTCTGTGTTAATGCATGGTATTGGCCTACAATACACATTTCTGGTAATGTCCTTGAGACATTTTGCTGACAAGTTTATTTATATTGGTCTAAAAAATGAGTTGTAACATCCCCCATCGTCTTGTTTCTGAAAAACTTGTGTCGTATTACTATTTTTTCCTTAAGTTTTTAATTTAATTTATCAGTAAAACCCCACAGGCCCTGTGCTTTTCCTTCTGGGAAGATTTTTGATAGTGAATTAAATGTATTTAATAATTATAGGGCTAGTTAATTTTTATTATTTCATCATGTGTCAGTACTGATACATAAAATGAGTTTTACAAGAAACTCATCTATTTCACTTACGTTGCTCATTATTAATGATAGTTCTCATTATCCTTTAAAATCTGTATAGTTATAAAAATCTTCATCTGTCCTAATATTGGTAATGTATGAGTTCGCTGTTTTTTCTTCATCAGCTTTAATAGGAGTTAATCAGTTTTAATAATCTTTTCAAAAAACAAAACATGGAATTTTTATATTTGCTCTAATTTTTTTTTCTTTCACTGATTTTGGCTTAAGCTTTATTATTTTCTCCCTTTAACTTTGACTTCAGTTTTATATCATCATAATTCTAAACCAGAGATTTACAACAATGATTTTAAATTTTTTTCTTATATAAGACATTAAAAGATATAAAATTCTCTCTACAAACTGTTCACAATATTCCACAATTTTTGATATAAATTATTATCCAGTTGCTTCTTTTTTATAAGTGTGCATTGTGATTTCTGTTTTACCACTGGTTATTTGGAGATGCTTTTTTTTTCAAAATATTTGTGTGGTTTCTACATACTTTTGACCTTTGAAATATGTGGGGGCTAATGGCACTGATCCTGACAAAGTTAAAATCTGAAAATAACTTAATAGTGGGCTCTCCAAATTCATGGTACTGCATCCAGGGATTCAAGTAATAATGGGTTATGTAGTACTGTAATACACATTTATTAAAAAATATTCATGTCTAAGTGGAAATGTGATGTTTAAAACTGTGTCGTCCAAGGGTCAACTATGATTTTGTTATCAATTTTTAATTCAACAGCTTAATGATCAAAGAATATGCCCTAGAGATTGCACAAAAATTTAATGGACCATGCCTATGTAGCACTTTTTATATCTCAAATTTAATAAAATTTAAAAATAAATTTAATAACATTATTTCATGAAATATTTCCTCTTTCAGAGCATTTAGAACATAGAAGTTCATAAACATGGTTGAAAATCAATATTTTTCAGCAGTGTATAAATGTACATTGGCTAGATCCAAACCTAGAGATTTGGATATAATAGGGCAAGTAATTTTAATGTATATCCTCAGTTAAGAAATCACTAGGCTTTATAATATTCAAATGATTTATTCAAAATTTTGTAGAGTGGCAAAAATGTGCCAGATTTTGTTCTGGGAACTAAAGCTTTAATGAAAGTACCAAGTTTTTTTTTTACTATACTTTTAATATTTATGTAATGTCAACATAAGTAAAATACTGTGTGAGTATGTGTTATTATGTTTGCATGTGTGTTTGTGTGTGTAAGCCTAAAATATACTAATGATAAACAATGACTTTATTTCTATAATATAATGGGATGGTGTATAATGATATTTCTCTAACATATATTAATATCTGCCTTGATTACAAACAAATACAAATTAGGTATAAAACTCCTCTTTGTGTAGAGGAGTACTACATGTTCATATAGTTCTGAAAGTAGAAACATAAGTAGAAATTACTTTGCAACATGGTTTTATTTTTCATATTTTCCTAGAGAAGAAAAAAATATCAAAATTCATATTAATACTTGTAGTATATACTGACACACACACACATTCAGAGACACCACATATGCCATTGAATGATTTGGATTTTGTTTAGTTCTGAGAATATTTTGAGGATCTGATCTTATTATAGTTTTTGTAAGATGAATTTTATAATTCTTACAATATCTTAGAGTTCAATTTCAAGAGAATTAGAAGCATAAGGTGGGAAACAATCCAATCATGATTTCACATTAAAAATAATTGCCCATATTTCAATAAAGCAAGTTAGAGAATTTTTTTAATGTTTTTAATCCACCTTGTTTTAGTTCTGTTGAAGCCTGTGCTAAAATCACATATTTGCTCCCCTATATTTTTCTAGGATGAAGTAATCTTACATAATATTAAAGATCTAAGAATGTAAAATATTTCTCTATTTGGTGGTGAGAAGTGTTTATGTACAATAAGAGTCATTAACTAGAGTGATTTTTTATAAGTTAATTAAACTTTCCCCTTTTATTTTAATAGCCAAAAAATAAACTTTGGGACATATGATAATTACATTCCAGGTAAGATGATGAATTTTTTTATCATAGATGAATGAATAAATGATAAAGTGATAGCTGTCATGGAGATGCAAACTATTACATGTAGAATGGATAAACTGGAGTTCCCGTCGTGGCTCGATGGTTAACAAACCCGATTAGGAACCATGAGGTTGCGAGTTCAATCCCTGACCTCGCTCAGTGGGTTAAGGTTCCAGCATTGCCATGAGCTGTGGTGTAGGTCGCAAAAGCGGCTCGGATCCCGCGTTGCTGTGACTGTGGATAGGCCAGCGGCTACAGCTCCGATCAGACCCCTAGCCTGGGAACCTCCATATGCTGAGGGTGTGGCCCCTAGAAAAGACAGAAAGACAAAAAAAAAAAAAAAAAAAAGAATGGATAAACTATGAGGTCTACTGTTCAGCACAGGGAACTCTTGTGATAAAACATGTTGGAAGATAGTGTGAGGAAAAAGAATATGTATATATGTATGACTGGGTCATTCGCTGTACAGCAGAAATTGACACAACACTGTAAATCAACTATAATAAAAATAAGATAAAATTTAAAAAAAATCAGCTTTTAGTTTTCCTATGCACTTTTCTCATGGGTTAGTGAATACTTTCTAAGGACATTTTGTTTTTAACCCCTAAGACTATTAAGTGAATATATTTAGCAGCATAAGGGTGGGCATATTTACATATTAGAAATCATACAATCAGATAATATTACAGTTGAAAGGCAGTATAAAAATATGGATAAACAACATCTTACCTGTGTCAGAAATATCTTCTACTATATTCCTGATAAGATTGTATATGGCTCATAATTGGCCAAAAAAATTCACTATTTGACAAGGCCAGTCAATCTGATGTTGAAGGACTTCATATATCATATAATTAAATTTTCCTCATATACTGAACTTAAATATGTCTTTCATTCTGCATATTTTCTCAATGATTCTGATTGTGTCTTTAGGAGACTCATAGGGTGAACCTATTTGCTCCTATATACACAGTTATTGTACATATTAAATAGAGTTATGTTATCTCTCTCACTGGTTTCACTGATAACTTCAATTTTTTTAACTATTTATATTACAGCTTCCATGTAACTGTCAATCACAAGTCTGTAGGTACTCTTTATTTATCAGTTTTCTCAATTAGTATGCCACCTATGACAATGCAGCTCTTGGGTGTATAACATTTACTCTTGCAGCTTAGTAAATTATGATTAACTCAGGGGATCTCAAGCGTTAGCGTCTAGATTCAACCATACAGATAATGAATAATTTAAACAGGCACTGTGCTAACTACTTTGGGAGCTACAGAAGTAGTTATCATATTTTCTGTTCTCAGGAGAATTGTGTTCTATCCAAAAGAATACAGATCTTTCTGGGAGAGATAGAAACATTAAAAGGAAACAATAAAACTGTTTCTCTTCATTTACATTACAGACTGTATTAGTTTCACAACGACTATATAGAAAACTGAAAAACTAGTCAAATTTTTAAAAAATCAAATTTTATTTTCTCATATTAATAGTACTGAATTTCAAACACTAGCAATTAAAAGAAACCATAATTTGAATCACTTATTTACATTAAATTATCTTACTGTCATTTTAGATCTGATGAAATTCTATTTACTCTGAAGTACAGCTTAATATTTTCTTATTTTAGTCAGTGAATTAAGCAAAAAATCATGGAATCAGCAACACTTTGCCCTGGTATTTCCCAAACCACCAAGACCAGGAACAAAAAGGAGATCAAAACCTTCCCAACTACGCGACAGTACAATTCCTGTGAGTATTGAAACATCACATACGTTTATTGGTAATAAGCTTGTGAAATTATGTACAGTTGTATATGTTATAGATCAGTGCTGACCAGTGGAATTTCTGTGATGATGAAAATATTTTATATTTTTTGCATTCTGATTCCAGTGTGGCTACTCTACAACTGAAATGAGGCTAGGGCAACTGAGCAATTGAATTTTACAATTCAATTTGATTTAATTCACATGCAGCTTTTAAATAGCATATTGGACAGCATAGTTAAAGGTAATACAAATTCTTCTACTTGGAGAAATTAGGTATATTTTATGTGCATTTCACCATATAAAAATAATTACTTTATCTCATATTAACTATTTGTTTAGCAACCCCACATTACAGAAAATATGTGTCCAAGAAGCAAAGAAATACAGAGATCCTAATGCTACAGTTAGTATGAACATTCAGAAAATATTACCCAGTTAGAGATAACCCTTCATTAGAATCATGGAGTTACATTATACACTGAGGAAGTTTTGGTGCATTCTCATTTCCTATGATACAGAATTCAAAATTCTGAATATTAGGAGATTAAAATTTCCCAACGTTTCTGGAATCATCAAGGTATATAAAAATGTTCTAAGAAAAGTTTTCACAAAATAATTTATCATCAAATTGTTTGCTTTAGGTAATGTATCTAATCAGTAGTGATTCACATTACTTCTGACTTTTGATCTTCCTTTTTCTTTCTTTATTCAACTTATTTTTCCATTGTTCATTAGCATTCTTCCCAAATTTGCTATTTTTGCAATTAAACTTTTATAGCATGAAGCTATTAAATGTTAGAGAATAATTAGTTTGAGTTAGCATAGAAATGGAAGGGGGTAAGAAAGTCCAGGAAATCTCAAAAACAACAACAAACACAAAAGCCTCTCATAATTACAAAGAGAGGTTTTAATATGTCATTAGTTAGTGGATATCTTTAAGAATTTTAACATAAAATCTTGAGGTAATTATGAAGATACTGTAAATTGAAATTAGGCCTAAAATGAGGCTTGGTTATCCTTTAGTACCAAAAGGAACAAAATTGGAAAAGCATAATAAACTATAAAATCTACCATTTATCCATTGTCTATCAAAATCTAAAATTTTTTCATGGTTGAAGTTAAAATATATTTGATATCTAGTAATAAAGGCAGTGTTACTCACACAAAAGTTGTTCACCATTATTCTAACAAATATTTCAGAAATATGATGAAGAGAAATTAAGGGGAGATCACAGACGACCACTATGGATGTACCGTTCTTTAATGAGAATTTCTGAGAAACCATCTGTTTATTTAGCTGCCAGGAGGCAGCCTGTACCAATGAAACCAACTGGTCCCTCTAAGGGGGATGCTAAAAGTGTAGGGAAACCTTTATCTCCATCAATAAAGAAAGGTAAAGAAGACAAGAAAACAGACAAGGACAAATCAGATTCAGAAGCAGAATCCATCATTTCACAGGGAAAATCTAGGAAAGCTTCAAAGAAAGAACCAGGAGCTAAAGAAGAAAAAGCAATTGAAAAGAAAGAGTCCAAAAAAGATAAGAAAGGTCCAAAGAAGGGAAAGGAATCTGATACAGAATCAGAAGCTGAAAAAGGAGATGCAAAGAAAGGTTCCAAAAAAGAAAAGAAAGATTCAAAGCAAGGCAAGGAGTCAGCTACAGAATCAGAGGGTGAAAAAGGAGATGCAAAGAAAGATCCCAAAAAAGATAAAAAAGGTCCAAAGAAAGGCAAGGAGTCAGCTACAGAATCAGAGGGTGAAAAAGGAGATGCAAAGAAAGATTCCAAAAAAGATAAAAAAGGTCCAAAGAAAGGCAAGGAGTCAGCTACAGAATCAGAGGGTGAAAAAGGAGATGCAAAGAAAGATTCCAAAAAAGATAAAAAAGGTCCGAAGAAAGGCAAGGAGTCAGCTACAGAATCAGAGGGTGAAAAAGGAGATGCAAAGAAAGATTCCAAAAAAGATAAAAAAGGTCCGAAGAAAGGCAAGGAGTCAGCTACAGAATCAGAAGGTGAAAAGAAAGACGCAAAGGACAAGGAAGGGAAAAAGGATTCAAAGAAACCTGGTGACAAAGGTGATGAATCAAAGGACAAGAAAGATTCAAAGAAGAAGGAGAGTAAAAAAGGAAAGAAAGATGAAAAGAAGCCCAGTGAGGCAGACAGTGAATCAAAAGATACTCCCAAGAAAGATGCCAAGAAAGATGCCAAGAAAGATGCCAAGAAAGATGCTAAGAAAGGTACTGAACCAGAATCTGCTGATGCCAAGAAGGATGCCAAAAAGGATGCCAAGAAGGATGCCAAGAAGGGCAAGTAGGCCTTGGATAATAATTCGAAAGCATATTAGATGAAATAATTTTAGTAGTCTGAAACTGAAACTATGAGTGAAAAAGGAGATTTAAACATTAACAAAATAATTTTTTAAATGGAGTAAAGAATACAAAGATGGACCCAGAAAATCTTCATTAAAAATATAAGAAAGATGTTAAAAACATAAGAGATGATTCACTGAAGGACCTGGAAGATACTTACGCTAAATCTGGGGATACGGAGAATTCAATGAAGATCCCTAGAAAGTTTCAAAAAGAATATTCAGATAAGGATGTAGAAGTTGATGATACTGAATTTGTAAATACAAAGAAGAAAAACAAATCAACAAAGGTGTCAAAAAATCCAAGGATGCAGATGCTGAATCCACAAATTTAAACAATCTGAAGTTGTACCCACAGATAGATTTAAATAAGGAACCATAAGAATCAAGAGAAATAAAAAAAAAATGTCAAAGTCTACCTCAAATAAATAGAACTACAAATTAAAGGTAGCATTTCTCAAAACAAAAATAAAATACTACTTTTTTGGTGAGCTGATACCACCAGATCTGAAGTATAAACAGCCACAACCAGGTTAATGGATATTGAATGCTCTACTTCCAACCCAAGATAAACACACTTGGTAAGTTTGTTTTCCTTTCAACTCCAATAAGGTAAAAAAAAAAAAAATAACTGAAGTAATTTGAATTAAAATTTACCATTCTTTAAAATATCTGTAATCTGCTGATCAGGTTTTTACTAGACTTTAATCAAGTTTGACTTTTGCATTATAAGAAATATGTAAGAATTTGCTGGGAACACCACATGTATGAAATTTTTTAAAGTGCCAATGGAAAGTTTAAGGGAAGTAGAATTATTTATGGTAAGGGATAAGAGACTCATTTATGACATACAACTTTAAGAACTACTTACCAAGAATTTTGTTTGTTTTTAAGCAGAAAACAGTGGCTGACTTCTCTCCATTTAAGGAAGGTTGAAAAGTGATTCCAAATTAAAAATGTGAGTAAAAGAAGTCAATTAATAAATAAATACATCCCTACAGAGGTACTAAGAGAAGTCATAGATAGGGCCATCATAAAGACTCTCCTGACACTATACCTCAGGTGGCGGAGTGTTTTAAGTATAATACTGGTGATGTACAGCAGTCAGTGGCGTGGATTCAGTTCCTTGACCAAGAGTATCTGCCTTCCACAAAAGGGAGCAGGAATATAAATATGAGTGGGTGGAAGAAAACAGGGCCATAAACCTCAAGCTTGAAAGCATGCAGCTAGAGTAAGGAAACAGAAACAGAATAGTATATGGAGGGCATGGAAAACTGTGACCTGCCCTTGGAATGCCAACAAGGTCATGCTAGGGAAAAACTTTGGGTAGTTAAGGCTTATGGGCCCTGTGAGGGGAACACATAGGCCTGCTGTAAAGGTTAATGGATGGGGATGCCTTCCAGAGACAAGACTGATGATTGTTAGAACCGACTCTGTTAACCATAATTCCCCCAGGCTTGTGTGGTCCCTGTAAATTTTAATCTATAGTCTCTGTCCCCCACGGTTTTTGTTCACAATCCTAATAAAAGATAGACCCTGAGCTTGCTCAGGGCTTTTGCTTGTCACAGAAAAAAAAAAAATGTGAGTAAATTTAAACAAGACATTAAAGTGATTTAAACAAGACATATTAAAGTGATTCCTGCTAAATACATATATAAAACCAAATTTCCCAGAATTCAAGAAAGTCTAACAGAGTAAAAACATCTCCAGATGTTATTTAGATGTGAAAATAATTAACTTTATATCGTTATAACTATATTATACTATGTTGTGACCCATGAATCCTATTAATGTGAAGACAAGTAAAAAATTTGCCAATTAGTGACAATTAAATCTTTCCTGACTTAAAATATTCCCTCGGATAAGCTCAACATTGCTTCAGAACTTGCCAAGTGATTTTCTTTCCCCCTTATCCTTCCCAATATAAACTCCAGATCTAAGGTAAAGCTTCTCTGTAATATTAAAGGAAGGGTCTCCTATTCCATATGCTCTCAAGAGCTAGCTTTCTATTAACAGTGAAGGATAATTATTTTGTCTGTTCTTTAAACATTGGCCCCTGTGCTCTACATCAACCACCTGAGCATTAATGGCTATTGTAACTGGTGGTCTTCCAAGTGGTCCGACATTGCTGATCTGGATCTGTTCTAATGACAAAGAGAATCAAATCTCACCACAGTTGTCCCACTGCTTCCAGGAAACTCATTAAATCGCTTCTTAGATTAAAATCCTATTTCAGATTTTCATTCTTTTCTGGAAATGTTAGCATCTGAGAATTTATTAAATCATTTTAAATCTCCCTTTTACCTCTAAAAAAATGCCCTTAAAATTATTTTCTAACACAGCATTCAAAAGCCAAAATTTAGATTCAAATGTAATATATAGTGAAAGAACAACTGAACATCTGCCTTTATCATTCTAACGAAATACACCAAGGTCACGAGGAACCTCCATGTAGCCAAATCCAACAGCAGTTTTATCCTGGCTCTTCTTCCCTTTTCTATCTATATTTTCCTTACATAATTCCCATGGATTTATTTACCATTCATGTGCTATTGAATCCTACATTTAAACCTACTATTGACTTTCCACTCAACTGTAAATTCATATATCCAAATGCTATATTAAAGCATCTACATGACTGTCTTCCAGACATCTAAAAATTAACATGTCCCAAGAGAACTCTTGACACCGCTCCAACTGAAACCTGTTTTTCCCCAAGTTTTCACCAACTTAGTAAATAATACTGACATCTAACCTGTTGAATAAATCCAACATGAATGAGTCATTCATAATTACCCTTTTTTCTTTATCCCACTTATTGATAGTCCTTTCTGACTACCTATAAAATAAGTGAATTGTCCTATTACACTGCATTTCCACTATTTCCACACTAGAAGTACAATTAGGCATTATATCTCAACTGGAAACCCCCCAAGCCCCAACTAAATGATGCAGGGAAAGTCCCCTACATCATTTCTCACCACCATGCAACAAACCATTTTCAACACAAAAGTCATCATGTTTCTCCATTACTCCCAACTTTCCAGTGTATTAAAGTCACATTTAGCATAAACTATTCTTATGCTTGAGTTTATGAAGTTTTTAACTAACTGGATGCTATTTCTCTGTCCTCATGTGGTACCAAAATTCTCTACCATACTCTTGTCACACTGGACTTCTATGTTTAATCACACTAATCATTATGGTTCTTAGGCTTCACACTTTTTCCCTCAGCTTACAACACAATTCTTCAAGAATTTCACATTGTTAATGCCTTCAAATTATTCATTTTCAGATTATACTTTACCTTCCTAGATATTTTAAAATAGCTTTTAGTTTTTAGAGAAGTTTTGGTTTTACAGAAAATTCAATCAGAAGGTACAGATTTCCCATATATGCCCTATACACCACAAATGCATAGCTTCCTCCCCCCATTATCAACATTCCCCACCAGAGTAGTACATTTTATTTATGTATCATTATCACTCAAAACCCATAGTTTACATTAGGATACATTCTTGGGGGTGTACGTTTTATGTTTTTTTAAAGAACATGACAACATATATTCATCATTATAGTGTCATTTATAGTAATTTTACTGTCCTAAAACTCCTCTGTGCTCTGTTGATTCATCCCACATTTTCCCTCTACCCCTGGTAAACACTGACCTTTTTACTTTCTCCAGAGTTTTTCCATTTCAAGAACATTATACAGTTGGAATAGTACAGTTAGCAGCCTTTTCAGACTGGCTTATTTTATTTAGTAATATGCATTAAAATTCCTCCATGTCTTTTCACTGCTTAATATTTAATTTCTTTTTAGTGTTGAGTAATATTCCATTGTCTAGATGTAGCATAGTCTAATCTATCTTTACCTATATATCTAACGAAAATCATCCATTCACCTACTGAAAATCAACCTTGGTTGAATCTAAATTTTGGCAGTTATGAATAAAACTACTATGAATAGTTATATGCACATATTTTCATGGACATAAAATTTCAAATACTTTGGTTAAATGCCATGGAGCATAATTGCTGGATTGTATGATAAGAATAGGTTGTTTTGCATCAATATTACATTTTCAAGGTATATACATTACATACATACAGCATTTCTGTATGTCAAAAATAAAAGGTATATATATTTATATATATGTACACACACATGCATGTGCATATATCATGATTATTGCACACACACACACACACACACACACACACACAAAGAAACTAGCAAACTGTCTTTTATATTGGGATGTAAATTTTTGCATACCTACCGGCAATGAGTAAGAATTCCTATTGCTCTAGACTTTTCCACACACTTGGCGTTATCGGTAGTTTGGATTTGGGGCATCTTGCTAGGTGTAGTATCTCAGTGTTGTTTTGATTTGCATTTCTTCCAAAACAACATGCTCATTTTCAATATGTTTATCTTCTTTGGTGAAGGGCGTGTTAAGGTTTTGACTCATTTTTTTTAACCAAGTATGTTTTTCTAATTACTGTAATTTTTAAAAGTTCTGTGTATATTTTTGATAATAGTCTATTATCATAAGTTTTTTCAAAATATTTTCTTCCAGTCTATGACTTGCCTTTTTATTCTCTAGTCAATGCTGACACAAAACAGAATTGTTTAAAATACTATTTTAATGAAGTCTAGCTTATCAATTCTTTCTTTCATGGATTTCTTTGGTTTTGTATTTAAAAAGCCACCACCAAACCCAATATCATCTAGATTTTTTTATGCTACCTTCTAAAACTTTTATAGTTTTTACAGTTAGGTTTGTGATCCATTTTGATCCAGGCATGTTTCACTGCCTATCCTTTTCCATTTACTTCCCTATCAACCATCTACTTCTATCCTTTAACATGTTTTATTCTTCTAGATAATGTACAACCATCTGTTGTCTATATCAGAGTAAGAAGTGTGAAGAAAATAAAAATAAGTATCTTTCTGAACATCATTACCTTAAAATACTCTGAAATGGTTTTCCTTTCTGCCCAGAAATATTTGAAATGAGATACAACTCATGAGTATCACCCATAAGATTCGAACTCTTCAATGCTGTTTGGCTCACAAGGATATGGCCTAATCTCATTCAAAAAGATTCCTATTAATACAACTATACACCCTCTCAAATGGATAGCTCAGCTTAGAGTTTGTTACTTAGCTTCATAACCTTTCTATTTATTATAGATTGACATGTCGAAATAGAATTTAAAAATGAAAATGTTGGGATTTCCGGTCATGGCTCAACGGAAATGAATCTGACTAGCATCCATGAGGATGCGGGTTTGATCCCTGGCCTTGCTCAGTGGGTTAAGGATCTGGTGTTACAGTGAGCTGTGGTATAGGCCGCAGACACAGCTTGAATCCTGAGTTGCTGTGGCTCTGGTGTAGGCCAGCAGCTACAGCTCGGATTCATCCCCTAGCCTCGGAACCTCCATATGCCATAGGTGTGGCCCTAAAAAGACAAAACAAACAAACACAAAACAGAAATGTTTTCACTACATAAGAACAATTACAGGTTTTTATTCCCTCCAAATCAAGGGAAAAAAAGTACCAGACACAGATTTTTGAGTCTTTACTTGTAGCTGTGATTTCTGACCAAATATACTGAATTCTTCGATGGGGACTATTAGTATCACCCAAAAATAGCTTATCATTTTAGACTCTGACCTATGGCAGAGGCTCTTGGTTTTTATCTAAAGATACATTTTTATGATCCAAATGTGGGTTATGACTGTTGACTGTTTGAAACATACGAACATGATCAAAGAAAACAAAACTGTAACTCATATGCAATAAAGGCTTTTGGTTACTAAAACAAAAATGTTATAATAAAATGATATAACAATCCTCCAATCAGTGAGAAATATACAAGTCTCTAAGAAGTATACAATTTTATAACTTTTAGTTATCTGCTAAGTTTTTTCTTTATGCATAACAACAAACAGCAAAAATGTTTGGGGTAACTATAGGTTTTTTCCTATAACACTTATTGGCCTGGTCTCCTATTGAAGCCAAAAGGGAGGAGAAACAGGATGGGAAATCAATTCAAAGAGAGAGATCCATGTACAGGAAAAACTTCTACTCAATAATCCTTCTATATATTTCAGTTCTCAATTTGGACTCTTCATCACACAATTTATATGTGGAAGATATTTTTCCTCTTTTACTGCTTAATTTTCCCTTAAGTAAAAGTGCTGTGTAAAAGTGAAATACAAATGTTAAAGAACTGCTACTTTTGTAAGCTTGTTGATGAGTGCATATATGATTAAATCACTGTAAAGCCTTGCAGTTATGAGTAACATTCTCAGTGTGACTAAAATCACATAAGAAATGTCATTAATAAAAAACAAATCCTGTCTTTAAAAATCTCTATGTCCTGAAAGAAATATGAAAGTCCTCTGGCATCCTTATGTGGAAAGTTAAGGTAGTAAAATAAATCATCATTTAATCATGTTTGATATTACAGGATTCTATAAATACTCCACAATATGCCTCATCACCTCCAATAGTATGAACATTTGTAAGGTATTTTTAGTTTGAAGTTTTTTTTATACCTCCTCTGACTGTGTGTGTATGTGCGTATGTCTGTGTTTGTATAATATTATCAATATCACAGAGCAAGTAAGAAAAATATGTTAAAAGTGATTGGCATGAAAGATAAAATAACTGATTAACTTGAATTCTTTGTAAGAACTGTTTTATGTAAGAGAGAAAAAAATCACATTATGCCCGATATAAAATATACACTGATTTTCTGAAATTATATTTCAGACATTATCAGCTTTCATTAATTCTAATAGAATCACTATCTATCAGTAATTCCACTTCAGAAATAAAAACCGTTAGTAAAAAGGAGGTGGTTAGGATGGCAGAGTAGGAGGATATACAGCTCAACTCCCCCAACAAACACATCAAAAATACATCTACATGTGGAACAATGCTTAGAGAAAACCAATTGGAAACTGGCCAAAGAACTCCTACACAATCAAAGCTGGCCATTCCAATGCTTGTACAAGGATGGCAGGGAGCGGGGGAAGTGTGCAGAGCCTAACCAATGAATCTCGGGCAAAGAAGCCCTGGGATAGGACTCAGTTACACAGACACAGCCTGGAGGACCTGTGGTGTGGTCCCAGTGAGGTGGTGACAGTCATTGTCAGAACACTCTGGAATACACAGCTGTTCATCTCCCAGTGATTATGCGCCAGTTTTCCACCCCACACAGCAGCTTAGTGCGATATTTTGGGCAAGCAGGTACTAGGAGTGGACTGCCATAGAGGCAGGCAAGATCTCAGGTGGTAGGGCAGCTGACTCAATTCCTGCAGACAAAGGCCCAGACCCTGAACCCTAGACTACTGCACACAGTAGCCTTGCACTAACTAGATTTGGGATGAACACAAGAGAGAAAGAAAACCAAGCTCAGGTTGCTTCTGAGTGGAATCATGAGCACCTACATAGGCAGTGCTTAGGTCCTCTTAGACCTCACAGGTCTTACATTTAAGCCATTTTTGTACGATACCAGATAAAAGTCCAATTCCATTCTCTTGAATGTAAATATTCAGTTTTTATATCACCATTTGTTGAAGAAACTATCTTTTCACATTTGCGTATGCTTGGCACCCTTATTGAAGCTTAGTTAACTATATCTGCCTGCATTTGTTTCTTGGCTCTCTATTCTTTTACATAACCAATCTTTCTTCAGTTGGCCTCAGTGCAGCCACATGTAAAAGTGTGGCTGATAGTAGTAACATAGGTGTTCCTTCAAAATTAAAAAAGAGTTAATACATATAACATAATTGGAAGAGTGCACACTATAGAAGAAGCAATTTATAAAGTTAGTTTTTGATTAATGAAAATCAAATATATTAAATATAGAGATTTTACATTGAAAATATTGTGCTAAGTGTTTCTCAAATATTATATCATATAATCTCCATTACAGCTCAGTGGGTTGTTATTATTAAATTATTTTTAAATGAGAAAATTAAAGATTATAAAGGTGAAAAAAATGACAAACATAGGCAGCACTATGTTAAGAAAAAAAAAGACAAATAAAATTGGAAATAAAAGAGGAGACTTACAAATGGTACCACAGAAGTATAAAGGATCATAAGACACTAGTGTGAACAATTATATACTAACAAATTAGATGACATAAAATAAATAGATAAATTCTTATACCATTCAACCTACCAAGTCTAAATTATGAACAAATAGAAAACCTAAATTAACCTATAACAAGTAAGGCAATTGGACCAATAATTAAATTATCCCAATAAAGAAAAGCCAAAGACCATACAGATGGTTTCACTGGTGGATTCTACCAAACATTTAAAAGGAATTCCTGCCAATCTTTCTCAAACTCTTTCTAAAAAAAGTGAAGAAGAAGCAACATTCCCAAACTCCTCTTATAAAGCCAACATTAGAAACATACCAAAGCCAGATAAAGACTTCAGAAGAAAACTATAGGCCAATATCTGTGATGAATATATATGCAAAAATCATCAACCAAATATTATCATAATGAATTCAACAGCACATTAAAAAGACAATACACCATGATCAAATGGGATTTATGACTGGGATGCAAAGATAGTTCAATTTATGCAATTTGATTATTATGATGCATCACATTAATAAATGAAAGATTAAAACCATATGATCATCTCAATAGATATAAAAATGCTATTTGACAAAATCCAACATTCATTCATGATAAAAAACTCTCGATGAATTGGGTATATTTGAAATGTTCCTCAACATTTCTTTTCTTTTCTTTTTTCTTTTCAGGACCGCAGGTGCAGTATATGGAAGTTCCTAGGTTAGGGATCAAATCAGAGAAACAGCTGCCAGCCTATACCACAGCTATGGCAATGCCAGATCCCAGTTATTTCTGCAACTTACATGACAGTCATAGCAATGCCAGATACTTAACCCACTGAGCAGGGCCAGGAATTGAACCTGCATCCTCATGGATACTAGTTGGGATTGTTACCACTGAGACACAGTGGAAACTCTGTTCCTCAACATTTCTTTCCCTCTAACACTGGGGAAAAGACAAGAATGCCTACTCTCACCATTTCTCTTCAACGTATTATGAGGCATTCTATCCAGAGAAATTAGATAAAGAGAAAGAAAAGGCATCCAAGTTGAAGAGGAGGAGGTACTGTCTCTATTAGGACATATCCTAAAACTCTAAAGAACCCCCCCACCCAACTCAAGTACGTATTAGATCACAGTTAAAAGTTCAGGAAGGTTACAGGATACAAAATTAACAAACAAAAATCAATGTTTCTAAACACTAAAAATGAACTGTTTGAAAAAGAAAAAAATAGCTTTTAAATAGCATCACAAATAATAAAATACTTAGGAATAAATTTAATTAATAAGGTGAAAGATTCTTAGTGAAAACTATACTACACTGATGAAAGAAACTGGAGAAGTCATATGACAGAGATCCTGTATTCAGGGACTGAAAGAATTAATATTGCTAAAAGTCATCTATATATTCATTGCAATTCCTATTGAGATTCTACCAACATCTCTTATTTTACATAAATAGAAAAAAATAGCACTAAAACTCATAGAGCCACAAAAGACCCTGAATAGCAAAAGAAACCCTAAGAAATAGGGGAAAAAAAAAAACAGGTAGCATCCAAATGACCAGATCTCAGACTAAATTACAAATTTATAGTAATAAATATGGCGTGGCATTAGAATAAGAAATAGATGCTTAAGCCAATGAAACAGAATCAAAAGCCCAGAAATAAATCATGCAACTATGGTCAAATGATATTTGATGAAAAATCCAAGAAGGCTCAATGGGGAGAAGTACAGTCTCCTCAATAAATGGCTTTTGTCTACCTAAAGAGTCATAAGACCTGTATTCTGGAAGCTATTAGACAATGATGGAGGTAGTCAAAAATGTTGGCACAAACAGATGGAAAGAAATACCATATTCTTGGATTGGAAGAATTAACATTGTCAAAATGACTATGCTATCCAAGGTGACCTATAGATTCAGTGCAATCCCTATCAAACTACCAGTGGCATTTTTCATATAACTAGAACAACAAAAAAAAAATAATGTGTATAGAAACACACAAAAGACCCAAAACAGACAAAGTAATCTTGAGAAAGAGAAACAGAGATGGAGGAATCACACTCCCTGACTTCAGACTATACTACATAACTATAGTAATCAAAACAGTATGGTACTTGCACAAATACAGAAATCCAGATCAGTGGAACAGGATAGAAAGCCAAGAAATAAACCCACACACCTATGGTCAACTAATCTACAGCAAAGTCAAGAATATATAATGGAGAGAAGACAGTCTCTTCAATAAGTGATGCTTGGAAAATTGGACAGCTACATGTAAAAGAATTAAATTAGAACATTCTCTTATATTATGCTCAAAAATATAATCTGAAAATGGATGAAAAACCTAAACGTAAGCCTAGATAATATAAGTCTCTAAGAGGAAAACATAGGCAGTACACTATTTGACATAAATTGCAGCAATATCTGTTTCAATCCACCTCCTAGAATAATGAAAAACAATAAGTAAACAAATGTGACCTAATTAAACTTTAAAAAAATTTTCACAGGAAAGGAAATACTAAAACAAACAAACAAAAAAACAAAGACAACCCATGGAATGAAAGAAAATATTTTCAATGAAGTGACCAACAAGGGATTAATCTCTAAAGCATGTAAACATCTCATAGAGCTTTATATAAAAAAAAAAAATCCAATAAAAAAGTTGGCAGAAGTTCTAAACAGACATTTCTCCAAAGAAGACATACAGATAGACAAAAACTACATGAAAAGGTTCTCAACATCACTAATTATTAGAGAAATGGAGATAAAACTACAATGAGGTATCACCTCACACCAGGCAGAATGCCATCATCAAAAAGTCTAGAAACAATAAGTGCTGGAGAAAAGGGAACCCTCTTACACTGTTGGTGTGAATGTAGGTTGGTGCAACCACTATGGTGAGCAGTGTGAAGGTTCCTTAGAAACCTAAATGTAGAACTACAAGATGACACAGCAATCTCACTCCTGGGCATATATCTGGGGAAAAACATCGTTCACAAAGACACATGCACCCCAACAGTAATTGCAGCACTATTTACAATAGCCAAGATATGGAAGAAACCTAAATGTCCATCAACAGAAGATTATATAAAGACAATGGAATACTACGCAGCCATAAAAAGAACAAAATAATGCCATTTGAAGCTATAGATTATCATAATTAATATACAGAACCTATAGAATATCATTAGTAAGTTACAAAAGGACAAATATCATATGAGACCACTAATATGTGGAATCTAGTTAACTAATACAAAAGAACCTATTCATTAATCAGAAAAAGACTCAAATATTTCAAAAACAAACTCATGACTACCAAAGGGGAAATACTGGGGGGAAGGCTGGATTAGGAGGTTGGGATTGGCATATTCCCACTACTACATACAAAACTGATCATAACAGGAATATTTATATCATAGAGAAATCTATTCAATACTCTGTGATAGCCTATCTAGGGAATGAATCTGGAAAAGAATAGATATACATATATATTTGCATGGCTGATTCACTTTTCTGTACACGTGAAACTAACATAGCACTCTAAGTCAACTACACTCTAATAAAATTTACTAAAAAAATGGTTTTGGGAAAACTGGATAACAACATGCAGTAAAATTAAATTAGAATCCTACTCACACTACTCACAAAAATTAACTCAAATGGATTACAGACTTAAACATGAGACCTGAAACCATAAAACTCCTAGAAGAAAACTTTGGAAAAACTTCCTTGAAATTGGTCTTGCAATGATTTTTTAGATATGACACCAAAGGCACAAACAAAAACAAAAATCAGTATGTGGGACCACATCAAACTAGAAAGCTTCTGTAAAGAAAATAAAACCATTTGCAAAGTGAAAAGGCAGCCTACGAAAGGTTAAAAAAAATTGCAATTTATATACCTAATGAGTGAATGTCCCAAATATATAAAGCACTCTTATCACTCAAAATGAAACAAAATTCTAATTTAAAAATGAGCAAAGGAATTAAATAGACATTTCTTCAAAAGAAGATGGCCAAATGGCCAAGAAAAATATGAAATGATGCTCAATATCACTCATCAGCAGAGAAATAAAAGATCAAACAAAAATGAAATCTCACCTCATTTTTGTTAGAATAGGTATCATCAAGAACTCCTGTTATAACAAGTTTTGGTGTGGATGTGGAGAAAAGGGAAACTTGTGCAGTGTTTGTGGGAATTTAAATGGGTTCAATCATGGGAAAAAGTATGGAGGTTCTTCATAGAATTAAAAATCTAACTACCACCTGATCTAGCAATCTCATATCTGGTATATATCCAAAGGAAATGAAAACAGGATGTTAAAAGGATATGTGCAATCCCATGATTATTCCAGCTTTATTCACAATAGCTAAAATAGTCAAACAACCTTAGTGTCTACTAATGGATGTACAGATAAAGATGTGATAACTGGAGTTCCCGTTGTGGCGCAGTGGTTAACGAATCTGACTAGGAACCATGAGGTTGCGGGTTCGGTCCCTGGCCTTGCTCAGTGGGTTAATGATCCGGCGTTGCCGTGAGCTGTGGTGTAGGTTGCAGACGCGGCTCGGATCCTGCGTTGCTGTGGCTGTGATGTAGACCAGTGTCTACAGCTCCAATTAGACCCCTAGCCAGGGAACCTCCATATGCCACGGGAGCGGCCCAAGAAATAGCTAAAAAGACAAAAAAAAAAAAAAAAAAAAAAAAGATGTGATAACTATAAATCCGTCTGTCTATCTACCTACCTACCTACTTATCTATGTATTATTTTGCAGCCATGACAAAGAATGAAACTCTGTCATGCTACAATGTAGATAACCATTAAGGACATTATGGAAAATAGGCCAAAGACAAATATGTATGATATCACTTATATGTCAAACCTAAAAAAGGCAAGCAATAGAAACCAAGAATAGATTGGTGGTTACTATGGGATGGGGAGGGGGTATTTGGGGAGATACTGATTATAGCGTACAAACATGGCGTTAGAAGACAAACAATTTCTGGAGTTCTAATGTGAAGAATTGAGATTATAGTCAGATTATAATCAACAAAACTGTATTGTATACTTAAATGTTGCTTGGGGGCTAGACTTTAAATGTTCTTGCCACAAAATGAAATTATATTGACTTGATGTAGGTGCTAGTAATCATATCACGACATATAAATATATCAAATCAATATGTTTTATACAAACTTACACAATATCAAGTATCTCAATAAAAAAACAAACAATTGAATTACATATGATATGTATACAAATATGTTTAAATAAATATATATAACTATATAGGTAAATTTTAAGCCTAAATAGAGGGTTAAAATTTTATATGATATAAACCATTTTTAGTAACATCAAAGATAACAAAAACCTTAGAATAAACTTAATAATGCACAAAATCTCTACAACATGTACCACAAAATAGCACTGAGAAAATTCTAAAAGGCATATATAAATGAGGAGATAGATTACATTTAGGTATTGGATGTTTTAATATAATGTGTCAATTCTATGAAAATTTATCTATAGATTCAGTGTGATCTCAACCAAACTTCCATCTAGTGTTTGGGGAAAGTGAAAACTAAATATTTTTAATGCGGGTTACATCTAGAAAGTAGAACAGGATGATGCTAACTAAGAGGTGTACTTGGGACCCTGGGTGAGTGTTGGCAAATGATATTTTTCATTTTGGTTCTTTTTCTTATAGCATATTGATATGTTTATATATATTTTATGAATTTTAATGGATATATGTTATGCTTCAAAATATTAAAACTACAAAAAATAGAATAAACACAAGAAGAAATGTATAACAGCCTTGATTTAAAATTTAATTTTAAAATTTAAAGTCAGAGATTTTCAGATTGGATAAAACCAAAACGTGCTTTTTAAAATGTTTTGGCTGTACCTATGTATGGCATGTGGAAGTTCCTAGATCAGAGATTGAACATGCTCTGCAGTTGTGACTTGACACAGCAATGTTGGATCCTTAACCTACTGCACTATATGGGAGCTTCCAAAACTTGCTTTTTTTATTTTAATAAGGAACAAGCATGAATTTATTAAAAACCTGAATTTATTGAAAGTTTGATATTAAAGTATACAAAAATATATGCCCATCATAATCCAATCAAGAAAAATATTGATTAATATCAAACAAAATAGAATCAAGGAAAAAGTTGTAAAGGCAATTGTAGTAATATTTTTAAAATGTCAATTTTTCAGGAAGTCAAAAATTATAAACAAATGTGAATCTCATAATAGCTTCTACTTACATAATAAAGAATCGAAGACAACAAAAAAGACCTAAGATTTAGTCTTTGGAAGATGATAATATATTTCTTCCTACTTTTTGATACATAAAAAAGAAAAAAGTAGGAAAATGCAAGATTTTTAACAATGGTGTAAACAACTGTATATTAACTGGGCATATATTAAAATTTCTTCCAACAATTAGAGTGTGAACGTTTTCAAGCTTACTTAATTTGAATAGCTACCAGGTCGTAAACAAAGTTTGCAAAGTACAATGCTCTTTTAGAGGAAAATATGACCTTAATCTCATTACAGAATATAAGCAACATCTCAGAATATGTATGTGTTACACATATATGTGTGTGTAGGTAAATGTATTATATATGTATATTGTGTTTGTGTGTGCCATCAGATGTCTTAACTGTTTCTTCAGCATTTTTATGATTTTTTTTCAGATATGTATAAAATATTCACCACTTATGGATATCCTTTGATAAGGCCTTTAATTTTTTTAAAGTATGTTTATTGGTTTATGTTTTAAATCCTCTGACTTTCATTATATATGTTCTATATTTTTTCATACAGAATAATTATTGTAATAAAATATCTTTTGAATTTCTAAGTCCTGCAGTCAATAATTTATTTTCTTTTCACTAATTTGAAATGAAGTTGTTATTACACAGACACTGCAATGATCTAGAACACCTGAAAGTAGAGGCAATATTTGAAAAGACTGAAGTAATAGTCAATATCTCAGGTACGAGTTCTAAATTTGGAAATATAGGTGTAGTTTTAGAAATGTAAATTTTTCTTCCATTGATACTGGCTATGAGTTTATCCCCAATCTCAAACATTAACCACGTTTATACACTATTTTATCATTTAGAGAATGTTCTAAGAAAAGAAGATGCTAGTGAGCATGGAGATAATTGAGAACATGAGCATGGGAAAACTAAGAAGGAAATATACACAGAAAAAAAGAAATTATAAAGGTCCTTGTGTGCCGGGCATTCGTATCTCATAAAAACATTTTCTATCCAATCTTTGTGAACTATGTATTTACTTTTGCAATGAGTTAAAATGTTTTTAAATGATAATCAGTTCAGTTGTGTAGATTAAGGCATGTTTTTTAATATGGCAGTAAAAACATGAATTGAAAATAGTGAATTTATTTACAAGGAAATTTTAGTATATTTTCCATTATGATTATAATTAATTTACATGATTATTTGTAGTAGGAGGCATTCACACCATTTTCCCTATAGATAATCTTCCTGTATATTCTGGAAAAAGTAGAAGTATCATGGGTTAGTTTTTTTCTTTGCAGGGCTACACCTGCAGCATAAGGAAGTTCCCAGGCTAGGATCTGAATTGGAGCTGCAGTTGCCAGCCTTAGGCACAGCCACAGCAATGAAGGATCTGAACTGAGTCTGGGGCCTACACCACAGTCCACAGCAATGCTAGATCCTTTAACCCACTGAGCGAGGCCAGAGATCAAACCTGCATCCTCATGGATACTAGTCAGGTTTATAACCTGCTGAGCCACAATGGGAAATCCTCAAGGATATTATTAAATCTAGATTTTATTACTAGACAATTGTCAGAATATATCCTTCAGCAATAAAAAAAAAATGACTGATTCATACTTTCAGCCATTTTTGAATTTTATCACATTTCCTAAAAGAAAATAAATGCAGAAATCCCTTCTATCTACCCAATTACTAATTACATTTTATTTGTGCTTTCTGATAGGGTTTAGGTCATGTAGGGAAAAGCAGAAATTAAGTCATGGATTGTTACTTTTGATTTTAATATTCCTATACCTCATATTATACTATACAATAAATATTAAATTTCTAAGAGGCTACAGTTGATGATGATAAAACAAAATATTTCTTTTACATACAGTCAATATTGAACTTAGTAGAAATCACTAAAAAGTCTATGCAGATAAGCCTAATGATACAGTTGGTTAAAAAGGTCATTTATTTCCTTTATTACTGGAATAATAGTAAAAATGTAAGAAAAATGTGGTCCAAATTCTATATAATAAATATCAATAATAATAAAATGAAAAATTTCAAATTAAAAATGCTATTACATATATTTTAAAAAATATATATCACTACTGGATATTTAATTATTCAATCTCATTTCCACAAGCTATCACGTACTGTTAATGTGAAAAGTAGACAGAAATGCCTGAGACATAAAAGTTTTTAAGTTATCTACTAAGTAAAAATTTGTATAGCACATTACATTATAATAAGGAAAATATTTTTAGAAATAACAGCAAAATCTAAACATTTCAATATTATAATCATATTTCAAGACATTACAAAAATGTTTAATCTACAAATATTTTAAATTGAAATAACAGCCACAGCAAAAAATCAACTAATATTCACTGACCACTAACTCTCTGCTAAATACGTTTCTTATACTGTCACTAATACTTAGAATAATCCCAATATGTTATCGTCATTTAATTGGAGCTTAGAAAGGTTAAGTAACATGACTAAATTTGCATAGCTAGTGGCAAAACTAGAATATAAGTCTGAATTTGAATCTCACATGACACTATCATTTAAACCATGGTTTATACCCTAATTGTTCTGGTCTTTGGAGGAATTATTATTGATTATCTCAGCCTGTTTCTTCATAGCCTCGCTCTAGCAAAAATGTAGAGTTATGTTAAAGTTACAAAAATTACATCATATATGTAAAGTTCCTACCACAGAATTCCGTACGAAAGTCAACTGTTCAATGCATAATTGCTTGCTTCCATGAGTCTCAAAGGAACTTCTGCCACTATTTGTCCCACTCCCCTTAGCCTTTGATATGTCTCCTCAATTAAGTACTGCACTCTGCTCACTAATTTTATGAGTTGTATTTGTAGCAATACGATAGGAATTTAGAATATGAATCCTAGCTCAACCATTATACAGTCACAGTACGGGAAGGAGAATATAAAACACTGAACTCAGAGCAAGATGGAAGCAAATAGCACTGATTCTAAAAACGCATTAGAAAATGACTCAGGCCTGAAAAATATAGGTTAAGATTCATTTACTTATCTATATAATATTATTAAAGAATCAGCTTTAGCTAAGAGGATATTTTCCAGAATATCTAGAATGTTTACCCCTTATATTTATACATGTCATAAAGAAGTACTTTTGTGATTCCTTTGTTATTTTATTTTTACATTTTCAATTAATCAATTTGTATTAATTACATTATGCTAATAATTGCATAGAATAAGGGGTGATTGATCATGTAACAAGTCATATGAATCATACAATGGAGGGTATATATGTTATATAAAAACCTAGAAAATTTTGTTTCATGTATAAATCTTGAACATAGTAAATACTGATAAATCAAAAATTGTTTTTACATTATTTTACTTTGACAGTGATACTTTACTAACCAGTCACACTTATATCCATAAAAAGATTTCAATGAATAAGAGGATTAGAGGTTAAATGGTATATATTCACAAATCCGCACAAAATCATGCTCCTACGTTATTAAAACATCTTAGTCTAAATTAGAGGGAGTTTAGCTAACTGATAAGCAGGAGAGTGTGGTTTAAGTCTAAGATTTCTCTATATAGGTAATTTAAACATTACTGAGCTTCAGTTTACTAAGTAGCATAAAGGCATTAAAATACATTTCAATTTTCTAGTAAATTAAGCTGTTTGGTTTAAAAATTGACTAATAATCTGAACACAAATATTTTTAATAAATAGTCATATAGACCAAAGTCAATCTTACATCACATGTAACATTTTAATCCATAGTAATATACAATTTTACAAATGCCACTGATAGAAAATTATGACAGATAAGTGATTTCTTATAATGTTTCATAATTCCATGTCAACCACTGGAAATTATAATGAATGATAAACACATTATTTCTGACAAAGAAACTTTTTTCAAATACCAGATATGCTGCTGATCCTCTGATACTTTAGAAGACTAACAACCCAAGATTTTATCTTTGGCAATTTTTAAATGCCAGCATGTTGTCTATCGCTATCTTTATGTGCTACTTTAATACAGTTGTATGCATTCAAAAAAATAATAATGAAATTTAGTTTACTTTAAAGCAGAACAAAATGAAATCATTACAATTTAAAATTAAATTGAGAAGACACTAAGACTGCTCCATTTTAGTATGAATATAGGGAAATATATTTTCTACTCGTAATAATTATATTATTTCAACATTTTCTAATCAGATAGTTTTAATTTTCTTTGTATAAACTTTTTTTTAGGCATTGTAATTGTCTTCCCATTTTGAATGTTATGCATTTGACGGCAACAGAAAGAACTTCACAAGTCAGGTGTTATGTTATATTAAAGAAAAAACTAATAGAATATATTTATTGTAGTAAATACAACAATTTACAATGAGAAATAGTAATAATTCTAAGAAATTTAAATTATAGCCTTAAAATCTCAACCTGGAAAATTATGTATTTCATTTTAAAAATAAACTTTAAATTTGAATATTATGCTTCTAAAATTTTGTAACAGTAAAATTTTTGGTAGGCAGGTTTGGAGACAATGGAGGTCATAATACATACATATATTTAATAAATAATTACAATATAAACTTACCTTTTCTTTGTAAAGGGATATAAAACTAGCATTTTGTTACACTTCTGTAAAATGCAATTGTTATTAAAATTGATTGCGTATGCATCATAAGGTGTTTGAAAAATTTAGGTGAGTCTATGTAAAATATATAGGGTATACATATACACATATATAAATATATATATGTTATATTTATTATATTTATGTTATATATAGAAATATATATAAAGGTATAGTGTATGCATATATGTAAAATATAATATATATTATATATACTATATAATGTAAAATATATAAAATATAAAAATATATGGCATATAAGTATAAATTATATTTTATATTTTAATATAAACTATATATAATATATCTTTAAATATATATTATATATAATATATAAATATTGAAAGCATATTTAAATCAACTTCTGAATCTGGAGGTAAATTCTTACAGAGGTAAAGACTTTTCTAGAGAAATCTGTAGTAAACTAGTAAGCACTTACAGATCATAGAAACTCTCCCTCCAAAATAAGATGTAACTACTTAGAATAACATAGTGTATAAGTACTTCTCTAGAAATCCACAATGTGGCAAATTTAATCACATTTGTTTTATAATGCAGCTTGTATTCTCAAGACACATGTTTTGTGTTATGATAACTCAGTGAAAGGGACATATTCTGCTTTTCCCTTCAATTACCAAGTTTGGTTTGTTGTAAAGTAATATTCCAAAATTAATAAAAGACACATACAGTGTATATCTACATCTATATCTATCTATCTACCTATCTATCTACGTAAATAAATGCTATATTTCACACTAAACAATAAGCAGCTTATTACAAGTATTTTCAGTATCAATAGAAACCAATCATATAAGAATAATACTAAAAAAAAGTGTAGGGTAATACCAAATGATCACTGATATTGATACTTCAAAATAAGTCAAAAGAATCACTAATTGAGAAAATTTTAAAAGCTTTGAAATGAGAGTCACTATCAATAACATTCATTTTAACTCACAGGGAAAATGTAATTCTTATCTTTTACATACCTAATAGCAGCATCTCCAAATTTTAAAGCAAAAATTGAACAAATTAAATGGAGACATAGATTTACTATTTAGAGAATTTAACTCATCCTACTGGGAAAAAGTTAAATTATCTCTCTCTGTTAGTGACAGTCATTAAACATCAGCAGTAATTTTGAAAACTTAGTATAATTAACATCAGGATATATTGGACAAACATATACATTTATACTTAGTAACTAAGAAAATATACACATTTTTCCCAGCATGCAAGGTCCACTCACAAAAATTTATCTCATTCGAGGCTCTAAAGTAAGTTTTAAGAAATTATACATTTACAAAATCACTGGCCACAGATTGTTTAATTTAAAAATCAAGAACACACAAAATTTAGAAACATTCCAACATTTCAATTATGTAGAAATTAATAAATAAACACTTCTAAGTGACTCAAGAACTAAAACAATTTTAATAAAAGCAGAAACAAAAAGTAATGAAAAAACCATAGTATAATAAGATTTGTGTATCTAGTTAAAATTGCAGTAATGCAACTAACGAATTAGTAAAATTAAAGCACAATGGAATTAAATATCAAAGGAGAAAATGGAAATTATGAAATAGGAAATGAACAAAAAGAGAAGATTAATGTAACAACAAAGTGAGCACTGGAAAAAACAATTCCCAAGCCATTAAAATTTTAAAATTAGGATTTATTAAGAAGTAATATAGAAGGCAGATCAAGAAAGTAAAACACATTTTCAAAACAGAGGACAGCAACATTTAGAAAATAACAGATGGAAACTTGAAATCTTTATCTTAATAAATTTGAAAACTTAAACACTCAAGAAAACATATTACTTGTTAAAACTGAATCAAAACCAAAACCCTAAATATTTTTGTCACCTCTATAAAAGCTAAAATGATTTTTAAAAATCAGCCTATGAAAAAAGTCCAGTCCAAGCAGGTCCTAACAGTTTTTATGTAACATTCAACAACAACAAAAAAAATCAAATTTAACACAACTATCACAAAGAATGGAAAGAAAACACAACCATATCACTTTAACCAAATCTCATAAACTTGGTATGATCTCCAATAAAAATAATCTTAAAATTAAAATTATAAGCAAATCTCACATATAAACATAGCTATTCAAACCAAATAAGGATAAATAAGGATATAATCATCTTGAACTATTTGAACTTACTGCAGGATTCTATTTTTTTAGTATTAAAAATGTAAAATAACATAAACAAATTAGCTTGCATATGAGAAAATAAGTAAAAATCACAATAATTACCAAAAAAGATTAAAAAGCTATTTTAATTATTTTTAAAATATCTTACCAAACGTGCAAAAAAGGAAATATTATACTGATAATCCTTAGCTATCATAAAACTTAAAGCAAACACTATTCATAATACTGAACATTTAAAATATTTATGACCAGAAACAAATAAAAGCATTCATTCTCACTAGTGTTATTTCAAATTTTTCTGAAATCACTGATTGATACCATCACATGATAGTAAAGAAAACAGATAAGGAGATAGGAAAAGTCATATCTTTTATTTTAGATGATATAGAAAAAAGAATCCATAGTTATAGAGCTAAAATTCTTTTTTTTGCCTTCTTTGTTTTAATTTTTAACTATAGCTGATTTACAATGTTTGGTCAATTTCTGCCTTACAGCAAAGTGATGCAATTATACATATGTGCATGTGTGTGTGTGTGTGTGTGTATATATATATATACATACATTCTTTCTCTTACATTATTGTCCATCATGTTTCATCATAAGTGATTAGATATAGTTCTCTGTGCCATATGGTAGAATTTCATTGCTCATCCACTCCAAATACAATAGTTTGCATCTACTAACCCCAAACTCCCAGTAAATCCCCCTCCCTCCCCCTTGAAAACCATAACTGTTCTCCAGGTCCATGAGTTTGTTTTTTTTCTTTAGATAGGTTCATTTTGCCACATATCAGATGACAGATATAAGTAATATCATATGGTATTCATCTTCCTTACTTCACTTAGTATGAGAATCACCAGTTCCATTCCCTGTTGCTACAGATGGCATTATTTCATTTTCTTTTATGATTGAGTAGTATTCGATTGTGTACATGTACCACATCTTCTTAATCCATTAATCTGTTGATGGACATTTAGGTTGTTTCCATGTCTTGGCTATTGTTAATAGTGCTGCAATGAACACAGGGCTGCATGTATTTTTTTCAACAAGTTTTGTCTGGATATATACCCAGGAGTGGAATTTCTGTGTCAAACTGTATTTCTATATTTAGTTTTCAGAGGTACCTCTACACTGTTTTCCATAGCGATTGTACCAATTTACATTCCCACCAACAGGGAGGAAGATTTCCCTTTTCTCCACACCCTCTCAAGCATTTGTTACTTGTAGACTTATTAATTAATTACAGCCATTTTGACTGGTGTGAGGTGGTACCTCACTGTAGTTTTGATTTGATTTCTCTATAATTAGTGACGTTGATCATATTTTCAGGTTCCTTTGGATATCTGTATGTCTTCTTTGGAGGAAAGTCTATTCAGGCATTCTGCCCATTTTTCACTTGTTTTTGTTTTTGTTGTTGAGGTGTATGAATTGTTCGTATATTTTGGAGATTAAGCCAAATCTGGTTGCATCATTTAAAACTATTTTCTCCCATTCTCTAGGTTACCTTTTGTTGTTGTTGTTATGGTTTCCTTTGCTGTGCAAAAGCTTGTTAAGTTTGATTAGGTCCCATTGGTTTATTTTTGTTTTTATTTCTATTGCCTTGGGAAACAGACCTAAGAAATCATTTGCATGGTTGATGTCAGATAATATTTTGCCTATGTTCTCATCTAGGAGTGTCATGTGTTATGTTTAAGTCTTTAAGCCATTTGAGTTTATTTTTGTGCATGGTGTGAGAGTGTGTTCTAGTCTCACTGATTTACATGTGGCTGTCCAGTTTTACCAGCATCACTTGCTAAAGAGACTCTTTTCCCCAATTTTATATTGTTGCCTACTTTGGCAAAGATTAATTGACTGTAAGTGTCTGGGTTTATTACTGGGCTCTCAATTCTATTCCATTGGTCTGTATGTCTGTTTTTATATCCATACCACACTGTCTTGATTACTGTAGCTTTGTAATATTGTTTGAAGTCAGGGAGAGTTATGCTTCCTGCTTGGTTTTTATTCCTCAGGATTGCTTTGGCCATTCTGGGTCTTTAATAATTCCATATAAATTTTTGTATTATTTGTTCTAATGCTGTGAAAAATGTCATGGGTAATTTGAAAGGGTTTGACTTGAATCTAAAGATTGCTTTGGGTGGTATGGCCATTTTAACAATACTCATTCTTCCAATCTAGAAGCACAGTATATCTTTCCTTTCTTTGAATCCTCTTTAATTTCCTTTTCAGCAAATAGGTCTTTCACCTCCTTGGTCATGTTTATTCCTAGGTATTTAATTTTGGGGGTGCAATTGTAAAAGGTGCATTTTTATAACCCTTTTCAAATACTTCACTATCAGTATACAGAAACACAACTGAACGTTCATCTTCTATCCCATTGCTTTTCTGAATTCATTAATCAGTTTGAGTAATTTTTGTGTGGAGTCCTTAGGGTGTTCTATATATAGTAGCATGTCATCTGCATTGAGTAACACTTTTACCTCTTCTCTTCCAATTTGGATACCTTTTATCTCTTTTGTTTGTCTGATTGCTGAGGCTAGAACTATGTTGAATAACAGTGGTGAGAGTGGGCATCCTTGTCTTCTTACAGATTTTGTGGGAAGGCATTCAGCTTTTCTCTGTTGAGTATTATATTGGTTGTGGGCTTGTCGTGAATGGCTCTTCTGATGTTAAGGAATGCTCCCTCTATACTCATTTTTGTAAGAGCTTTTTCATGAATGGATGTTGGATTTTGTCAAAAGCTTTTTCTTATCTATTGAGATGATCATGTGTTTTTTTGACTTTCTTTTGTTAATCTGGTGTATGACGTTGATTGATTTGTGAATGCTGAACCATCCTTTTGAACTTGGAATGAATCAACTTGGTCATAGTGTAGGGTTTTTTTTTATATGTTGTTGGATTGGTTGGCTAAAATTTTGTCGAGAATTTTTGCATCTATGTTCCTAAAGTTATTGGCCTATAATTTTCTTTTTTGGTAGTATCTTTTTCTGGTTTTGATATTAGAGTGATGTTGGCTTCTTTGACTATCTTTGAGATAATGCCTCCTTCTTCAACCTTTTGGAAAAGTTTAAGATGGATGGGTATAATTTCTTATTTGTATGTTTGGTAGAATTCACCTGTGAATTCATCTGGTCCTGGGCTTTCATTTGTGGGGAGTATTTTTATTCCATATTCAATTTCATTTCTAGTGATTGGTCTGCAAAGTTGATCTATTTCTTCTTGATTCAGTTTTGGTGGGCTCATTGTCTTTAGAAAGTTCTCCATGTTTTCTGAATTGATAAATTTGTTGGTGTATAATTGTTCATAGCATTCTATTTTTTTTTTTTCTGCAGTGTCCTTTGAGATTTCTCTTTTTTTTTCAGTTCTTATTTTGTTTGAGTTCTTTCTCTTCTATTCTTAGTGAGTCTGGCCAAAGGTTTGTCAATTTTATTTAGCCTTTCAAAGAACCAGCTCTTGGTTTTATTGATTTTTTTTACTTTTTTTGAACCTCAATTTTATTGATTTCCTTTATGATCTTTGTGGCTCCCTTCCTTCTGCTGACTTTAGCTTTTGTTTGTTCTTTTTTTTCTAATTATTTTAGGTGGTAGGTTAAATTGTTGATTTGAGATTTTTCTTCCTTTTTGAGGAAGGCCCCATATTGCTATGAACTTCCCTCAAAGAACTGCTTTTGTGTCATCCCATAGACCTTAATGACACTGTTTTTGTTATCATTTGTCTCAGAGTATTTTTTAATGTCCCTTTGATTTCCTCACTGACCCATTCTTTTTTAGTAGCATGTTGTTTAGTCTCCATGTAGTCAGGTCTATTTTTTTTTTTTTTCTCATTTCTTTTTCTGTGGTTGATTTCTAGTTTCATACCATTTTGGTCAGAGAAGATGTTTGAAATAATTTCTAAACTCTTAAATTTGTTGATGTTACTTTTTTTTTTGGGGGGGGGGTCTTTTTGCCTTTTCCAGGGCAGCTCCCACGGCATATGGATGTTCCCAGGCTAGGGGTTGAATCTGAGCTATAGCCAGTGGCCTACACCAGAGCCACAGCAACACGGGATCCAAGCTGCGTCTGTGACCTACACCACAGCTCATGGCAACGCCAGATCCTTAACCCACTGAACAAGGCCAGGGATTGAACCTGCAACCTCATGGTTCCTAGTCAGATTCGTTAACCACTGCACCATGACAGGAACTCCTGATGTTAGTTTTTTGCCCCAGTATGTGGTTAATCCTTGAGAATGTTCCATGTGCACTTGAAAAGAATGTATAGTCTGATTTTTTTTTTTTTGGATGTAAAGTTCTGAAAATATCAATTAAGTTTTTTATTGTGTCAATTAGGATCTCTGTTGCCTTACTGATTTTCTGTTTAGAGGATCTGTTCATTAATGTGAGTGGGCTGTTAAAGTCTCCTACTCTTACTGTATTTCCATAAAATTCTCCTCATATCTATTGTATTTGTTGTATGTATTTGGGTGCTTCTATATTAGAGGCATACATATTGATGACTGTATTATCCTCTTTTTGAAATGATCATTTTGTCATTAAATAGTGTCCTTTGTCTTTCTTTATGGCCTTTGTTTTAAAGTCTGTTTTCTCTGATATGAGTGTTGCAACTCCTGCTTTACTATCTTTTCCATTCACATGAAATGTCTTTTTCTATCCCCTCACTTTCAATCTGTATGTGTCCTTTGGCCTAAGGTGAGTCTCTTGTGAGCAGCACATTGTAGGCTCTTGTTTTTTATCCATTCTGCCACCCTGTGTCTTTTGAGTGGAGCATTCACTCTTTAGTCATTTAAAGTAATTATTGATAAATATTTATTTATTGCCATTTTAAACCTTGTTTACCAGTTGATTCTATGTTTCTCCTTTGTTCCTTTCTTCTTCTTCTTCTTCTTTTTTTTTTTTTTGGATTGGATTATTTCCTTTTAGTTCATGCTTGCATCCTCTTTTTAGTTTTTGTGAAAGGTTTGTTTGGTTTTGATTAGTAGTTGCACTGTTTTTCAAGTATGATAACCCCTTCCTATATCTGCTTGCTTTAACCTCATAGTCATATATGTTAAAACATATTCTAAAGAAAGAAGTCTAGATTTTCTTTCCTTTCCCACACTTCATGATTTTTATGTCCTTTTATTAACATCTTCATGTTTTACCTCTTATTGTTCCTTGTGTTTATCATTACTTTTACATTTTTTTTTCTTTTAGATCTGCATACTGGCTTATTTAAATGATTACTTTCTAATTGTGATCTCCTCCATCCTATTTCTTTTTACTTCTTTTTCATTTTCAGTATTACTTTTTTTTGGAGAAATTCTTTACTTCTCCTTGTATTTTAAATGATATTCTTGTGGGCAGAGCATTCTAAGCTGCCAAATTTTTCCCTTTTAGAACTCTGAACAAATCCTGTCACTCTGTTTTGGCCTGTAGTATTTCTGTAGAGAAATCAGCTGATAGCCATATGGGGGTTCCCTTAAAATTAACTCTTTGTTTTTCTCTTGCTGCCTTTAGAATTTTCTCTTTAACTTTTGCCATTGTTATTATAACATGTGTTGGTTTGGGGCTGTTTGGGTTCAACTTGTTTGGAGACCTCTGTGCTTCCTGTATCTTGAGATCTGTTTCTTTAGATTTGGAAAGTTTTCAAGCCATAATTTCTTCAATATATTTTTATTTCCCTTTTCTTTTTTTCTCCTTCTGGAATCCCTATTATTAGTAGATTGGACTTCTTTATATTATCCCACATATTTCCTATATTGTTTTCATTTTTTTTTTTTTCATTTGGCTTTCTGTCTGCTGTCCTGATTGGGTGATTTCCATTATTCTATCTTCGAAGTCACTAAGTTGTTCATCTACACTATTAATTCTGCTCTTCAGTGCCTTTAACTCAGCTTGCATATCTGCAAATGAATTTTCTAATTTCCCTGGTTCTTCCTTATATTTTCTAGTTTCTTTCTAAAGTAATCTATAGTACTGTTCTTATCTACTCTTAATTCCTTCATATTTTCTCTTAATTCCTTCAGTACTTTCACTATCTCCTTTTTGAACTTGGTGTCTGTTAAGACTGCAGAGGTCTTTTCCATTGTTTGCTCTTTTAGGTGAATGTTCCTCTTCTTTTAACTGGAAATGGTTCCTGAGCTTCTTCATTTTGCTTATATATATATATATATATATATATATATATATATTATTCTGTGAGTTAAGGGAAAACAACTACTATAGTCTTGGACAGCTATTTATATATGACACTGCCCCTTGGTATTTCATGAGGGCTTATTATTATTATTGTTATTTATTTTTGGCATGAGGGCTGCTTTCGGTTTGGACACTTGCTGTCTCTTTCTTCAGTGTGCATAGCCTGTTATCCCCATGCTGTTGTATGCCCTGCATGTGCTTCCAGCGAGATGGAGGCAATGGGCAGAGCTAGTAACCACTGCCTGATTGCTGGGCCCTTGCCAGTGGCAAGGACCTCAGGGAGGTGGCACAGGCTGCTCCTAGTTTCAGGGCCCTGAGAAGTCACAGTTATCCTCAGGCATGTAGAGATAATGCCCAGAGTGTTTTCTAGTGGCAGCATCAGGGCATGTGTATTCCCAGCAGAAGAAGAGCCACAAATGGAGGCACTCAGTTTCAATGCTTTCCTCTGTGCTCACTGCTGAGGTGACTTGGGCCCCAGATAATGCCTGTTCATGGATGCATAGTGGTGGTAGGCCACATCTACCTCTGGTGTCTGAAATGGTTGCTGTGTTTTCCCCCAATGCCTGTAGGCCATGCAAGAGGTGTGTCATCACTTTTAGCCCATGCAGGAGACACCCCACTGCTCTTAGCCCATGCAACAGGTGCCCAGCCACCTGTAGCCCAAGCAAGAGGTGCCCCATCACCTATAGTCTGTGCAAGAGGTGCATTGATGCCCCTCGCCTGTGCCAGAGGCACCCCACCTTCTGAAAGTCTGTGTGTGCACAAAGATATTCCTATGGTTTTATGCCCCTCATCTTGCCCTCCCTAAGGATGGTGCCTTTCTTCTCCTGCAGGCCCAGTCCTCCCCTGGGTTCCCTCAGCTGTGACAATTTGCTCACCAGCCTATGGTACACTGTTCCTTTGCTCCCTAGCCCAATAGGCTGTCTCCACACAACCAACCCTAGTCCTCTCCCTGGAACTGACCTCCAGAGCCTGAGTCTCAGTGTCCAGTCTTTTGCCCAAGCCTCACAGGGTGTGGTGTCTGGGATGGTGGTACTGATGGTCTTTGTGGCTCTTTCTCTTTGCCTTCCTCAGTCTAGCTGCTGGGCTTTTCTCTGAGGCTTTGAGGTCTGTTCGTCTTGGCTGATCTTCCTCTCAGTTAGGTGAATTCCCATGGTGTGGGTTCCTTTCCTCTTTCACAGCTCTCTCTCAGGAGTGCTAGTCCCATCCTGATTCCTTTTTTTTCCTTGTTTCTCTCTCTCTGTTTTTCCTTTTGTTCTACCCAATTATGTGGAGCGTCTCTTGCCCTTTATGGAGGTTTAAGGTCTTCTGCCAGCATTCAGTAGATACTCTGTGCAAATCATTCTACATGTAGTTTTTTGATGTGTTTATGGGAGAAGATGAGTGTCACATCTTACTCCTCTGCCATCTTGGTCCCACCTTCTCAAACGCATAATGAAACATAGTTGAATATCTGTATAAAAATTTAATACTTTTGAAAATTAGTTGAAGTGTAATTATAGCTATATGCATTTTGAATATCTAATTAAAATACATGATTAACATGGCACTAAGAATTCTAATATCCCTAAGAGGTAAAATCTAAGGAAATGTGTTAACATTTTTACAGAAAAAAAATCATGTTATATATATATATGTCTAATATTTATCAATAACATAAAATTTATATATTTTACATGCTATATATATATTTATCATAAAATTTACTGACATATTAAAGGAGATATTAATAAATCAATAGATACCACATGAATTAGAAAATTTAACAAAAGATTCCACATTTATCAAATATATATTCAATTTAATTTCAATCAAAATTCCAATAGGATTTAGTCAAAATAACAGGAAGTTTATAAATTTTAACTAGTTGATTAAAGGGCCAAGAATTTCCAAGCAACTCCTAAAGAACAATATTTATCAGAGAAATAACAATTAAATATTATTTTTAAAGATGCCATAATTATGTCAATATCACATGACAGTGACATAAACCAATCAATGATATCTTCAACACATATGAATGCAAAATTTAGGATTAATATTACATATAAAATCCCTATAAATCTATCAGAAAATCACAAAGTATCCAGAAGATAAGTGGACACGCACTTAGAGTGGCAATTCAGAGGAAGATATATGAAAGTGCAATTAATTAGAATATGATATCATGTATTTACATATTAAAAGCACAGATCTTAAAATATTTTTTTAGGAATTCACACACATGTGATGAGATGCTAACAAAAGACAAGTAAAAGATAAAAAACAAAATTGAGGCTAGCAGGTCTCTGGGATGGAGAACAGTGGGTTATAGTCAGGGAAAAGGCTACTAGGGACTCCATAAAGATCAGAAAGTTCTGTGTTGAAGCTGTTGGTGAGCTCAAAGATATTTTATTCTTATCCATTATGCATCACATATACATTTAATATATTTTTATGATATGTTTCATATAAAATTGCACAATTAAAGGAATGCCATGGTAAAATATAAGAAGAAGAAAAAAGGACAAAATCTAATATAAAAAGTTTCTGGAGAGAATAAAAAGCTCCAATCATAACAAGCAAACAGCATCACAGGAGTATCTACAAAGGAATAAAACTAAATGACATCACACTTAACATCTAGGGGAATCACAGTGCTCAGAGAAGCAACATTAATCAAACAGTCAGAACCTAGACCCTTATACTCAACAAACTAGCATATATAGGAAGGGAAGATTAAAAACACTTTCAGAAATGCAAGTTTACCACCCACTGAACTTCTAAGGGAGAATTACTATTAAAGGTATGCTTGCACAGTACTAAATTAATAGAGGATTATGAAATATAAGGAATAATGATGAGAAAGCTAATAAACTACATTGTTAATTCTAGCAATTAGTAACTAAAAAAAAAAAACCCATCAAAAGACAATGACAGTAACAAACAATTTTTTTACTTCTTTCTCAGAACCACTATTTAAAAATTTTATATAAATGTCTTAATCTTCATAATTACCCATTGAATAAATTATAATAACAATGATTATTTAATTTTGTGGATGATGATATGAAATTTCCTCTGAAATTTAGTATTTTATTAGATTTAAATAGAACTAATCTTGCAAAAAGTCTGTCATATTTACAGCTTGTATTTTCTACCACTATTTATTCTGTTTTTTATAAAAACAAATGTTAACTATGTCACTTATTAGTAATAAATAATTCATTCAAACAGTTATTTTTAATCTTTATTCACTGAATTTGGGAGGATTCAAAAAATTTAAGTCTACAACTGAAAGAATAAATTATAAATAGATGGTTGGTACAGTTATATGCTCCAGCCAGATCTTGGACCATAGGTACTAATTATCTGATGAAAAATCAAACATATCTCCCAAAATTCATTGTATAAATCATATGTTTTATGTGATATTATTTTTTAATGAGGGTTGAAACTTTTTTTTGTCATACCCGTGGCCAGGGATGGAACTGGTGCCATAGCAGCAACCCGAGACACAGCAGTGACAACCCTGGAGCCTTAACCTACTAGGCGCCAGAGAACTCCCTATGATATTCTTTTATGAGGAAAACTCAACTAACGCCATACATAGAGATTTCAGGCTGCAGACAAAAAACTATATCTCCTGGAAGGATTTGGAAGTGACTTGAAAACAGAAAGTATTTACAAGCCTTCAAAAATCTCCAAAGCCATTTAAAACCAACATAGATAATTCAATCTTCTGCAGTTATTTAACAGGTCTATGCATAATAATTAGGAAAGCAAAAGCAAACCTGAAAAACAACAAGGTTGGTATTTAATTATTATGACATGTAAAATGCAATGACAATCTTTGAGGAATTACAGCCTTGGAAAATGGAACCTTATTAATATTTCCTCTAAAAATATCCAGAATGGGTCAGCTCTTAGTGAATCAGAGCAGAGTACACAGCAGGGATGTGTATGTCACATAGGATATCACATAAGATGAAAGGATAAAATAAGACTGTCCCCTAATGATCAAGAAGGAATGTTTTCTAACCCCTTCTACATGAGAATGTCCTTGGTATACATAACTGAAGGATTGAGAGATAATGCTAAAACTACCCATATATGCACATACACATCCCTACATACAACTAGTAGACTAGATTTTTAATTTTTTATAATTGTTTTTGCATAATAAGGAGAACACATTTTTCTGATGCACTGCTTAGTTTTATAAAGTTGAATGTTACTAAAGTTATTTTCTTTGGTTTTAGATCTATATAACTTTGATAATGTAGGTATCCCAAGTACTACAAGATGCAAAACAGCTATTTTCTTTTTCTCAAAAAGAGTTTCATGTCATAGTTATTTTCTTTTTCTCAAAAAATTTTTCATGTCTTCTGTTGTCACAAAAGTTTGATGAAAAGTCAGTTATTACTTAATTTTGGTATACAAGTTAAGGCAATTTAAGTTATTTCTGTGGAAAAGGTGATCGTCATTCTCTAATGGTACTTGAAACCTGATGAAACCACATGAGTGACAAAAAATGGGGTCTATGTGAAGCTAACTGATTTTGAAGAGTTGGGTAATGAAGGGTGGTTGATAGAATAAAATGTTATTAATATGGCTTCGAGTATGGCATGGTTCCACAGGAAGTGCCAAAAACCCAAAACTATTACTTTGGCAAAGAAGTGCTCAAAACCCAAATTATTAAGTGCCAAAACCTAACTAAACACTTAAGTTATCTAACATTTCTTCATGAAGTATACAAAAAAAGTTTACTTCTAGAGAAGGAGGTATTAACCTAAAGTTCATAAATATCCAAAACTTACAGGAAAATCTTGTGACCTGTGCATGATTTTTTATGCAAAATTTGGTTTTCTCAAGAAAGTGGTAAGTCATGGAAAATATGAAAGTGATTCTGAAAAAGAATGTATTCAAATTCCCTTTGCATGGATAGTGAGTTTGGGGTTGGTGGGTGCAAACTATTACATTTAGAATGGATAAGCAATGAGGTCCTACTGTACAGCACAGGAAATTATATCCAACCAATTGGGATAGAATATGATAGAAGGTAGTATGAGAAAAAGAATGTATATATTTTTATTACTGGGTCATTATGCTGTACAGCAGAAATTGACACAACACTTTAATCAACTATACTCCAATAACATTTAAAAGATTCCTTTTGTAATACATATCTTTGTCAAGTAGCAAAGGAATAACTTGCTAAAATCTGGATTATTCTCTGTAAATGTGAGAGGAAGGATGATACTTTTTATAAGGTAAATCTCTCAAAAGCTTACTAATGAGGAATATCTACCTATTTATCCATCTATCCATCCATCTCTCTACCTAATCATCCACCTACCTACCTAATTACCATCTATCTATCTGTCATCCATCTCCTATGGTCTTCTTTCAGTCCTTTCAGTATTTTTACATCCATGCTTTTCCAGATCAATTTTATTTTTCCATTTGACAATAATTTATTAGTAAGTATACCAGATGGAAGAATTTTGGGTTTTGATTATCATTCAGTATGGCAAATCTAATATTTTCTAAGGAAGCACAGCTTCCATTTCAAGCCTCTGCTTGTTAAATGATTCAAATAGAACTCCTGCTCTTAGCTTAACCTGGAACTTAATGCATTATAAAAATTAAATTGCCTCTATAAACTAAGTATAATATTTTATCAATGAAAAACATTATTATGGGTAAATATAAGAGGGGAATACCTAGGAAGTGACTCTTAGTTTTCTTAGACTGAGATAGTAGGAGAAAAATATCATGAAATATACTTAAGTATCTAAATCCATTCAATAATTATTTTTACGGTTCTCAAAAAGTTTGAAAACATGCTAAGTTTTTTACATTTCCTAAGTTCATGCATGAAAAAGGAAATAGTTATCATGGTAATTATACTTATAATTCTTATACTTAGCAATAATAAAAGAAAGATGTTACATGGGGTGTAGAGAGAGTAAAAATGACAGAACACTGAATTGTGTAGCTCAACTTTGAGATAAAGAAGGTTAAATTGAAAAGACACATAAACTCAGGACATATATTTTGGAGAAAAAAAAGTATAGGTGTGCTTTTATTGATATCGAGATTATATACTCTGTATTTGGAAATCTAATGATATATCTAGAATAAAGGAATGCTTCAGATATTTCAATATGAATCATCTCTAAAATATGCTTGAGTGCTCCTTGAGTGTTTATGTGAGCATGTTAAGTGATATGGATCACTACATCTTAGCATAAGGTGTTTTTGTCTCTATCTTTTACTTTTAGAAGATAGTCTCCTTCTAGTTATAAACTGCACCGATGCATATTCTAATCTTCTAGTTTAATTTCTTGCTTTGCCCACTTAATAGCATTATTTATTCAACTTCACAAATGTGTGAAACTGGACAAATGGGGACAAATATCAACTCCTGATTTCTGATCCAAGCTCAGATCTAGAGATATAAGTAAATGAATGAATGAATGAATGAATGAATGCTAAATTAAAGCTGATAAACAACTAAAAAGCAGGGTAAAGAGAATGATTAAGATTGAGGAAAAGCAGCAACCTCTGGTAACAGAAGTACACCACCATGGTCAGAGAAAGGTACAGCTTTTCTCCCTAGCACACTGTAATGGGAAGATCACTACATGCTGCTGCTCCTTCTGGATAGAAAAGTGATGAAAAAGTAGCATTGCAGTTATTATTATGTGCAAGCAGCAGTGTAGGATGATTCTTCTTCTCCTTCCTTTAATGCCCTGAGGATTATAGCCAACTAGGGAGAAAAGAAAGCGCTTAATGTCTGTGATTCCCTGAATCACCTAATGGAAATGAAACAAAAGAGGGTAATTGAGACTGTAGCTATGTGAAGTTTCCCACCCAACAGCAGCTTTATCATGAACTGCATGTAGGTGAAGTGTCTTAAGTCTTAAACCATTGCATTTTTTACTTACCATTTATACTATTTTTAATATAAATATAGTTTTATTACAAATAACAAGTGCTGGAGGGGCTGTGGAGAAAAGGGAACCCTCCTGCACTGTTGGTGGGAATGTAAACTGGTACAGCCACTATGGAGAACAGTTTGGAGATACTTTAGAAAGCTATACATAGAACTTCCATATGACCCCGCAATCCCACTCTTGGGCATCTATCCGGACAAAGCTCTACTTAAAAGAGACACATGCACCCGCATGTTCATTGCAGCACTATTCAAAATAGCCAGGACATGGAAACAATCCAAATGTCCATCGACAGATGATTGGATTCGGAACAGGTGGTATATATACACAATGGAATACTACTCAGCCATAAAAAAGGATGACATCATGCCATTTGCAGCAACATGGATGGAACTAGAGAATCTCATCCTGAGTGAAATGAGCCAGAAAGACAAAGGCAAATACCATATGACATCACTTATAACTGGAATCTAATATCCAGCACAAATGAACATCTCCTCAGAAAAGAAAATCATGGACTTGGAGAAGAGACTTGTGGTTGCCTGATGGGAGGGGGAGGGAGTGGGAGGGATCGGGAGCTTGGGCTTATCAGACACAACTTAGAATAGATTTCCAAGGAGATCCTGCTGAATAGCATTGAGAACTATGTCTAGATACTCATGTTGCAACAGAAGAAAGGGTGGGGGAAAAAACTATAATTGCAATGTATACATGTAAGGATAACCTGACCCCCTTGCTGTACAGTGGGAAAATAAAATAAAAAAAATAAATAAATAAATATAGTTTTATTTATGATATTGTGCCAATTTCTGCTGTACAGAAAAGTGACCCAGTCACATATATATGTTATATATATATATATTTATATATATATACATACACACTCTTTTTCTGAAATTATCTTCCATCATTGTCTACCTCAAGAGGTTGGATAGTTCCCTACTCTATAAAATAAGATCCCGTTGCTTATCTATTGTAAATGTAATCATTTGCTCGCTATTTACTTATTCTTTCCTTCAGAATTTTAATAGAATTTTTTTTGTGTTACAAGCCACGTATCCCATTTTTTAATTCTTTCTGCTATTTACTACTTCTAAGGACATCATATTGTAATATAGGATCTTCTTCTCTTTTTTTCTTTTTAGGGCCACACCTGTGATATATGAAAGTTCCCAGGCTAGGGGTTGAGTCGGAGCTGCAGCTACCCGCCTACACCACAGACACAGCAAGGCAGGTTCCGAGCAGCATCTTCAACCTACACCACAGTTCACAGCAATGCTGGATCCCCGTCACACTGAGCGAGGCCAGGAACTGAACCTGCATCCTCATGGATACTGAGTGGATTTGTTTCTGCTGTGTTACAAAGGGAACTCCCAGGATTTTTTAAAATTTAAGTTCTTTTGTTATCTCTGCCAGGCCCCTGTAAATTTTGTATTACTGTCTTAGCTTCTCATTAACCACTGCTTATAAAAATATGATTAAGGAAAAAAAAAAGCTTCCTGCCAAACAATTCAGTTGAATTAGCAGAAAAAGAAACTTCCTCTTAGGAAGAGAAAGTTTCTTTGTCTTAGGTAAAGTAACTTCAAATAGAATAATAGGATAATAGAACTTGAAAGAAGTGGTGTTCTAAGCATAGTTCAGCTATAAGACATTTACATTATAAAAAGTCAATTTTTCTACATAAAAGATAAACAGGGATTTTTTTTCTTTTTTTTTTTTTTTGAGGAGGAGGAGGAGGAAAGGAAGCTGGCAGCTGGTGCTAAAGAAAGTTATCTTAAATGGCAAGGGTGATAACAAAAAACAGCACAGGAAAACTGGGTAGAAATTACCCTTTACGTGTAACGGACATCTAACATTAAGACAGTCATATGTAGTATGTAAGTTTATTCTTGCCACATTGTTATCACCTGAAGTCCCATACCTGCGATGAAAATCATTTTCATCAGTAGTCTTGTTTTAATGGTATTTAGGTAGAATAAATGAAGAGCTAATCAGGAGATAGTAAAGAGGACAGAGAAGGAAATTTTAAAATGGAATTTAAAATAAGCTGCAAAGATAAACATCACATGATATCACTTGCTTGTGGAATCTAGGATACAAATGAACTTATGGCAGAAAAGAAACAGACTCACAGACTTTGAAAAATGTAAGGTTACTAAAGGGGACAGGTGGTGGGGAGGGATGTACTGGGAGTTTGGGATTGGCATGTGCACACTGAGATACATGGAATGATTGATCATTGAGGACCTGCTATACTGCACACAGAACTGTACTCAATATTCTCTGATAATCTACATGGGAAAGAAATGATCATAACCTTGTAAATCAACTATACTTCAATAAAACTTAAAAAAATAAAAAATAAAGTAGGCATCAGTTGTGAAACAAGACTGTACAGGAACTAACCATTACAATACATCCTAATGTCCATCCCAATAATACTGAATCCTTCTAAATTCAAACTAATATTAGAGAGTTAGAAGATCTCAAATTTCATTTGATTGTAGTTAAAGTTTTATTATTTTGACATAAAGAATATCTACGGATTGTTGAAGGTTTGAAGTGATATGAAATGTATCTATTTTATAAAGGGCTGTTTAATTTTCAAAAAGAGTTTTCGCTTGTCTCTAATGGAATGACTAAATTGATCTGAAGAAACAGTATGGCTATCAACTATATACTCTGTTTATCCCCTCAGAACCTTCTTTTTAAAAACGGCATTCCCCCCAGTTTATACATCTTTATGTAAGTATATTCAAAAAATGTTTTTTTCTAAACCTGGCATAACCAAATATTAATTGGATCCCCTTTAACTTTTTCTAGATACAGTTGATAAATCTTTCTTAGAATTTACACATGAGGGGTATATCTGTTTTCTAGGGTTTTCATAATAAAGTACCACATACAGGGTAGTGTAGACAATATACATTTATTTTCTCACAGTTCTGGAAGGTAGAAGTCTGAGATCAAGAGCTGACGTTTTCTGAGCCACCTCTTTTTGCCTTGAAGATGTTTTTCTCCCCCTTTCTTCACATGGTCTTTCCTCTGTAATTCTGTGTTCTAATCTCTTCTTATAGGAACATACCTCATATTCAACTGAGGCCACCTTATGGACCTCATTTAACCATAATCACTATTTAATGTCCCTTATCTCCGAATCACATTCTGAGATACTGGGGGTTAGGATTTTAGTACATAAATTTTGGGAGACACAATTCAGCCCATGAAAGGGGATGTATGAGACTAGTTCATCTTAACGGTTTTAATTACTCAGTTTTCTAAGGTAGCGGGTTTGGAACTTACAAATTCAGTAGGGGAATCTGTACTTATTCTTTTAGTAGAAATTACTGCATCTGGAGAGAAACTTTAGTATCTTACTTGTTCTCATCTGATTAAATTTCAGGACTACTGTGAAGAGGTTCTGAAATTTCTACCACACTGGAGAAGTGAATACTCCATTCAGTCGGTGATATTCCTGTCGTGGAAGTTGCTTGCCAGCTCTAATTTTGAATGAACACATTAAACACAATGGCCAAAATATCAATTCAAAAAATGTGCTCTCCATACTGTGTGTGCCTATTTCCCTGTGTGTTCTGACCTAACTCACAAATACTTACACACAGCTGTCTGTAGCTTCTGCTTTGCCACAGTAAAAGAATCTTATTGGAGTTTCCATTGTGGTGCAGCAGAAACGAATCCGAGCAGGAACCATGAGATTGCATGTTCGATCCCTGGCCTCGCTCAGTGGGTCAAGGATCCAGTGTTGCCATGAGCTGTGGTGGAGGTCACAGATGCAGCTCAGATCTGGCGTTGCTGTGGCTGTGGTGTAGGCCGGCAGCTACAGCTCCGATTGGACCCCTAGCCTGGGAACCTCCATATGCTGGGGGTGTGGCCCTAAAATGACAAAAGACCAAAAAAAAAAAAAAAGAAAAAAAAGAAAAAAGAATCTTACTTAAAATCATCAATTTTTTTCTACTGGTCTATCTTTCCTTCAGCTCTTGCTCCCCAAGACTGAGACATGGAGGGACCCTTTTCTCTTCACCATACAATTCTTATGTTAGGAATTTTAAAATGTCCTTAGAGTTTTCACTTATGTATAGACTTTATTTCCTAATTTCAACACTGAATTTTTTTAATATTTTGCTACTTTTGTAAATTGTGTTGAAAATTTGCACTTATTATTCTCCAAAATTCCTCCTCCATAAGACTTATTTCTACTTGGATGTTTAAAGATCCTCCCCCCACCAAAATGATAGTATTCAGGTCCTTAATTTCTAGTCCCCTCCCCCAACAATCTCTGAGAGTTTGAAATTTAGCAAATGAACTTTGTGACATGTAGCCCTTAAGAGTTAACACAAAATCATCCTCAGTATAGTGTAAATCCTTACTTTTTTTTTTTTTTTTTTCTAATGAATGTGTCTGACTTAGGTTTTGATTACTGACGCAACCACTTCAAGAGGCATCCACTCCAAGGATGACTATCTAGAAAAATGCACCCCAGCAGCTGGACTAGATAAAGTACCACGCCACCTCCCTGCCCTGAGGGTCCTTTGTTTTAGAAATCCTGATTGATTTCGATAACTGATCATTTGGGCCACCTGATTTTTCTTTCCCGACACTTTAAACTCCCACTTTTGTTTTAAATTTAGCAATAAAGCGTGAACCCACAAAACCCCTAGGCTGTCACCCTCAACCCCAATAAATGTAGACCCTCAAGCCAGTGTTCTCTCTTACTAGTTCTCACTTTGATTCTCTCTCACTCTCACCACTCCCTACTCCCAACCCTTTGCTGTGTGGCTCCAGCTCTGCTATGTAATTTCTAAGCCCTATAAGCAACAAATCTTTATTTTTTCAAATAAATTTATGGTATTGCTGAAGGGTATCTTGCAGTCATAATAAGAACCAGAAGGGCTTGCCCAGGCACAATACTGGCTGTTAGTAGGATAAGACAGGTACAACACAAAAGGAAACCTTGTAAATAAAACTAAAAAAAAATCTATATCAAAAAATCATTATCAGACCATATAATATTCCTTTAATGGATCACTTCTAAGTTTTAAATATTGTTTAACTGAATGTATACCATTTACAATCTGGTCCTAACCTTTTAGTCCCACTTACATTATCATTCCACCTTCTTCAATTCAGCTTAATTCAATTAATTCAATTGATGTCAATGTTCCTTTTTTTCCCAAAACATATTTTATGCTTTCCCTCCTTGGTGTTTTTATCATGCTGTTTACTTGATCTGGAATATCATTTTCTTTCATTGTTTCTGTCAAACATTTTTATATACCTCAAAGTCCCTATTTAGGAAGCTTCACAGCAAGTTTCTAGTCCATTTTGAATAATCTGAGCCTAAGGCCCCAGGCACATATATACTAGAGAAATATTGAGCTATTCTTATTTTCATAACTGGAAATCAGGACAGCAGTATAAGCCATTCAAAGAAATAGTGTTTAAACTCTACCAATTACTCTCATCGTATTTGGCTTCACTGATCAGTGAATTTGCATGAGCCTAGTATTCAGAAGCATCCTGCCCTTGTTTTTTTTTTTTTTTTTTTTTTTTTCTGTAGTCATAGTTTTGAATGTTTTTATTAAAGTATAGTCGATTTACAATTTTGTGCAAAGAGACTCAGTTATACACATAAATATATTTTTTAAAAAATATTCTTTTTGGAGTTCCTGTCATGGCGCAGCAGAAACAAATCTGACTGGGAAACATGAGGTCGTGGGTTCATTCCTTGGCTCCACTCAGTGGGTTAAGGATCCTGTGTTGCTGTGGCTCTGGTGTAGGCCAGAAGCTGTAGCTCCAAATGGAGCCTTAGCCTGGGCCCTAGCCTGGGAACCTCCATATGCCGTAGGAGTGGCCCAAGAAATGGCAAAAAGACAAAAAAATAAATAAATAAAAATTAAAAAATTAAATTAAATTAAACAAGAGCAACATAGAACAGTAAGAGGCACTCCACAGCCACTAATTACATTTTTTTTCTCTTGAATGGTTTTAATACACATTGTTATCACGTTAATTTGAGTAAAGACAGTTCTGGAGGTAAGATTTGTATATATCTGAATAATTAGAAAGCACATATATGTATAATTTGAGAAAAAATTCTATGTATAGAAAATATAGAGGGTTATTTCAACATAGTATGATACACAGAACATATGTCCATATTCTGGACCTACCACTTTCTAGATATATATTCGGGCAATATTATTTGGTTTTAAGTATCATAATTTTATTTTTTAATTTTTATTTGTTTTTTTTTTGTTTGTTTGTTTGTTTTTTTTGTCTTTTGCCTTTTGTCTTTTGTCTTTTGTTGTTGTTGTTGCTATTTCTTGGGCCGCTCCCTCGGCATATGGAGGTTCCCAGGCTAGGGGTTGAATCGGAGCTGTAGCCACCTGCCTACGCCAGAGCCACAGCAATGCGGGATCCGAGCCGCGTCTGCAACCTACACCACAGCTCATGGCAATGCCGGATCTTTAACCCACTGAGCAAGGGCAGGGACCCAACTCGCAACCTCATGGTTCCTAGTCGGATTCGTTAACCACTGCGCCACGACGGGAACTCCTAATTTTTATTTGTTTAAACCTAAAGATAAGATGGAATAAAATAGATGATCCATAAACTTTAGTTACTGTTACTCTAAAATAATTATCATCTATCAGTAACTCTGAAAAGCACATTGAACAGTTAATTAGCTCCTAAAATATATTGCATAGGGCATGACCCAGAAATAAAAATACTGACACAAAAAGAACAAAATTAATTTTCATAATTAAGTGAGAAATTTAGCATCTCTAGTAGGACTAAAGGAAAGGGTAGATAGGGCCCTTAAGAGACGAAAATAAATAGATGATGAGTGGAACACCGTAAACACTGATGGTGGTAATTACTGAAAGACTTAAGAATGTGGATGAACTCTTTGTTATACAGTAATAGCATATAGTACTCCTCAATAAAATATACCCCAGTGCTCAATAAAAATCACATACAGCCTTGAACAATAATTTCGTAAAGAATAACAAAGTAAAGGGGGATCTGGTGAATAAGTGTACCATGGTTAAAACCAGTAATAGCCCATGAAGATAAGGTAATCCCACCACTGTGTTAATTCGCCAGGAATAATAACTCAATCTAAATATGTGACTATCCTCATCCCCCTTTGCTGGAGAGAAAAGGATAATAATGAATTTTAACTAAAAATAATAGCAAACACTTACATAACATCAATTATATAAGAGACACTATTTTATACAACATAGAAACCACTCTGAAACAGACACCATTAACATATGTATGAGGAACCTAAGACACTGAAAGGTGATTTACACACTTTGACATAAACTACAAGCAGAACAGCCAGGATTTGAATCATGACTGTCCAATTCCAGAGCCTATTCCCTTAACCTCTATATCACAAGATCTCTCTGTACAGATTCAGGTTTCTCCTTTTAATTGAGGTATAGATGATTCACAATATTACACAAGTTTCAAGAGTACAACATAGTGATTCACAATTTTAAAGGTTATATATACTTCATTTATAATAATTATAAAATATTTGCTATATTCCATGTGCTGGCTTGTTTATTTTGTGCATAGTACCTTGTTCCTCTTAATCCTCTATCCTTTTTTATTCCCCTCATCTTACCTCTCTCCATCTGTATTGATTCTTACTTTCCTAACATTGGTGAATACAATTTCAGATTTTCCTCAGATAACATCTTACTTATACTGACTTGCACCATTTTCTCTATTCTCAGTGGACATTGGGAAAAAGAGAGGAAGAACTGCAAAACCATAGTAACACATTCCACCCCAATAAGTTAGGAGTCACAGCTTTTTTTCCTCTCTCTCGCAAATGCTTGGAACAGTGTAGTACATTTCTGATGACTCAGCAGCAATGAGATTGTAGATTTTTGAAAAAGTTTATACTGAACCATTTTATCCTATTTCAGCCTGAAATTTGTATCTTTCTGAGTGACTTTTATATGACATTATTTGTTTAGGAATGGCCAATATATTCCAATTAGATAATTATTCTAGATTCTATACCATTTCATAGTATGTTGACTATGGGTAAAAATGTCTAGATTAGTCTGTGATTACTACTGAATTGCTGAAACTGTTACCAAGGACTCCATAGCATAATATTTGATATGTGGTGTTCATTTGATAGATGAAATTACACAAGGGAGAACAAACAGAGGCAGATTGTTTCACTTATGAATTTAAGTTAGTGCTTGGTAGTTTTGGCAGCTAAAATAATGCAAGGCTTTTGTCACTGCTAAAATTCTTTTTTTTTTGTTTGTTCATAAATTCACTTAATTTACTGAGGACTTAATGTGTAGGTGTTTCTAGCCAAGATAGGCAACAACAGGGTCATACAAGGTGTAGGAAATTGCACGGAATGTACATAAATTATTTTTCTAAAGAAATAATGACTAAATTTTTGACTAAAGAAATAAAAAAGATTTTCATATTGTTATAAGGTTTAAAAAACCTTAATATTTGTTAAAAACCTATTATGTGTCAAGAAGTATGAACCTTATCAGAGAACCCCATTTCTCTGGTTATTTTATTATATTTTCCTGAACTACTCTAAAAATCAATTTCATCATTCTGTTATTTATTCTCCCTGCTCTGACTTTTAACATAGCCATATTCTTTTATTTGACTTTGTATTTTCATTAAAAATGTTAATTTATTAATAACCATTTGCTCCCTACTTCTCAGGAGTCAGGCTGCCTTAGCGAGCACTAAGCTTCTTCCTCTACCTCAAGTTCCATAAAGTCAGGTTCTTCCTCTCTTTGGAGCCTAAAGTCTCATTGGCTAGACCTCATTCAAATGACTTAGCAACCACACTGGTGCACTTAGACAAACACTAGTGGCCTTTGCAATATGAGGTCTTCACATTTAATTGTATGTACATAGCTTTACCTTATATTGCAGGAGATGCTAATGAATGCAATTTCCCTTATGCATTATTGCACAAAACATGTCCTGCTTTTTTGAAAAAAAAAAAAAAAAGAAATACCTATTTGAATGGAGTGCGATAGAGCAATTTTGTGTGAGTTTATGGCTTTACCTTGTTTGTTCACCTATATGGGCAGCAATAGATAGGCTACCACAAATCCATTTGGAATAAAAGTCAGGAAAGGAATAGGAAATATTCACCTTAGATTCATGTAGTTGTCCCCAGAAACAAGAATCAGGGTCATATGTGCTCTCAAGTTAATTCCAGATTTATGAATTATGTCTGAGACCCAAACATGAGTTTTCCAACAAAAATGGGTGTTAGATTTTACTAAAACAAAAATAAAAATAAATGGTGGCTCTTATTATTGTGAACAAATGCCAATATCTTAAGTCCAGTTAGTTAAATACTTATAAAATCAATTTAAACCCAAAGGATAAGGAACCAATTTAAAAGGCCTGAGACTGGAGCACTGTCTCTGGAAATCAAGTTTTGCAAGTAAATCAACAAAGTACTAGGACTGATTCTGTCTTACTGTCACAATGAAAACAAAAAAACAAAAAAAAAAAAAACAAAAAAAAAAAGAAGGAAAGGAAAAGTTTAAAAATGGAGAGGTTTCCTTAACAGAAATGAGGAAATATGGAGTTCCCGTCATGGCTCAGCGGAAACGAATCCAACTAGGAACTGTGAGGTTACGGGTTTGATCCCTGGCCTCACTCAGTGGGTTGAGAATCCAGCGTTGCCGTGAGCTGTGGTGTAGGTCGCAGATGCAGCTTGGATCCCGCGTTGCTGTGGCTCCGGCATAGGCCAGCAGCAACAGCTCTGATTAGACCCCTAGCCTGGGAACCTCCATACTCACGTGGAACTGTTTTATTAGGAAAACATTAGACAATGTGTATTAATTAGTAATTTGGTTTAGCACATTCTTAGAGAAGCTCTCATTTGGTACAAACATGGAATTCAAAGGAAAAATGAAAATTAAGTTTTTGATTACATTGGATTTTTTTTCCACTCTTTAGGAGACAATTTGCACATGTAGATTTTTTTTTCCCTCCAAACATTTTAAATGCAAAGTACCATCAAATATTTGTCAATTTAGTTTAAGTCCAAAGGTCCTGTATTTTGAAATAGATTACCGTTTTGATGATGATAAATATTTTGATTTTTCTTTCCCTGTTCACAATTCATCACTCAGATGATGAGTCTCTGATATTATTCTCAATACCACTTAATTTATGTTCTGAAACATAAATTTTCCTGGAAAACTTATTTGGGCTAGTACGTGGCTTTTAAAAAATTTTAATATTTTAAATAAAATTTTTAATACTTTTTAAAATATTTGGTGTTATAATAATTTTATTTCATATTATTTGAATTTTTAAAAGATAACAGTCATGAGACACTTGGCGTTTGATTTAAATTTAAACAACATCTGATATCCTAAACAACGTGGTACCTTTCCACAGAGAAACACCTAATATTGAAGCTGCCATCTGAATCCCATCTTTATCAAAGCTCTGATCCAAATTAGGAAGGAAATAAAAGCTAGCAGTTGGCCTATGAGACTAAAACTAGCATATCACTCCACTAGCCATTTGCTGAAGCTCTCTCAATCTACAACTTTATTCAGTCTTTTGCATTTGATGCCAATGCCCAAACTGCTCAGTTAGGCTGGCATCAAATCCTTGGGCAGAAATTATGAGATGATAAGTGTTCACTATGGACTGAACTCACTAAGATTTGGTATAATTTGTTACTCAGGGATAGTTAAGTGACATATAGAGCAAAGTATTTACATAAACAAAACAAAACAAAAGCTTTGCTTGAAATCCCAATGTTCTACTTTGGTGAACAAATAAACAAACCGGGACAATGTTGTGAACTTTTTTTGTCATTCCTAAAGACCTCAACACTAAAACATTGCAGTCAAAAGACCTGCTGTGGTTCTAACTTCTCATTTAAGTACTGGATCTTAAAATTGCATAAATTTAAACAAGGAGAAACAAACCATTCCACTAAAACTCTCTCCTTGTGTTTTCTAATAAATGTCAAAGTCACTATCTTTCTTCCTAGGAAGTCAGAGAGGTGAGGAGTGAAACAAAATAAAAAGGAATCTAAACTGTATCTGGAAGTAAAGGTAAATCATGATATTATTATTATTTAATAAAAAGGTAAAACTGGGAGTTCCCGTCATGTTGCAGTGAAAACGAATTCAACTAGGAAACATGAGGTAGAGGGTACAATCCCTGGCCTCGCTCAGTGGGTTAAGGATCCAGCATTGCCATGAGCTGTGATGTAGGTCACAGATGTGGCTTGGATCCTGCCTTGCTGAGGCTCCAGCGTAGGCTGGCAGCTGTAGCTCTGTTTAGACCCCTAACCTAGGAACCTCCATATGCCACAGGTGCAGCCATAAAAAGCAAAAAAAAAAAAAAAGGTAAAAGGTAAAACTGTAGGGATAAAAAATAGATTAGTGTTTGGCAGAGTACAGTGAATGTTGGAGAAGTCAATGACAAAGGCTATGCACAGGAGACCCTTTAGTATGATGGAACTGTTCTGTAAGTTACCGGGAAGGAAGATGCATATTACAGATATATCTTTGTTTCTTTCTAACTATCTCTGTCTTTCTCTATCTATCTATTACATATACATTATTCAACTGCATTGAAAGGTGGGGGGATAAAAAGCTTATGCAATTTTGGGAAACAGTGTTTTGATTGGAAACAAAAAAGCTAAAGACAACAGGAACTCAAAATAAACAATGCACTCTGACTGGTACGTACATATTCCATAATGGCGTAGATTAACAATTCTGTTTTATTTATAGACTGGAGTTGACCAAATAAGTAAGTGGATAAGGAATACTTGGAACTAGACTTTTCACTGTCAGAGAGGGAAGTTACAGATAGGCAAGCAGGACAGCCAGTTTGGGAGCCTGTGTTAGTTGAAGACATCCATAGAAACTTACTTTTAGCTCTCTCTGTGTGTGTTTGTACATACATACAGATAGATAATAAATAGCTATAGATGTGTGTACAGAGATGCATTATTAACCATATATATATATTACCTAACTCTAAGCTCTAAGAGAACTTAGATGCATCTTGTAGTACTGGAAAATAAGTAAGTACTCAAAAAAACATGAAGGATGATGTTTGCAAAGTGACACAGGAATCAACCTGAAAGATGCCCCCATGGAAAGATTCCCCACTGGAATAATCTGAGCAAAAAATAAATAATATAATATCAGATTACCAAATTAAGCATAAAATAAACATCAAAGAAGGCACATTGATATGAATTACAAAATAAATAAGTAAACAAAGGAGAAGAGACAGTCTCTCTACCGGAAATAAATTCCAAGCACTATATAGAAATTTTCCTTTCTCAAGGTTGTAGAGTTGAAATCCTTGCCCCTTAACAGTGGGCAAGGCTTAGTGACTTACTTCCAAATAACAGGGTATTAAAAGGGGTAAAAAGCATTTCTGTAGTGAAGAAAACTGGCACACACTACCTTAGCCAAATGGTCAAAGTTAAAACTACCAATGATGTCATGTAGATATCAAGTAACTCTATAAATTGCATAAATAATGAGAAACATAAATGAAGGAAAAGGTAATTTACCTCTATGATATTTTTCTCTAAATCTCATCAATCAAGTCTAATCATTGGAAAAGCATCTGATAAATCCACATAGAGAAACTTTCTACTAAATACTGACCAGTAGTCCTCAAAACTTCCAAGGACATGAAAAACAAGAAATAATTGAGAAACTGTCACAGACCAGGATAATCACAGAGAAGACTTGACAACTAAGTGCAATGTGGTATTCTGGAATAAATAAAAAGAACATCAATGGAAAAATTCATGAAAATTAATATGAATATAAATAAAGATTAGAATTGAGTTAGTAATACATCAATGTTTGCTTCTTAGTTTTGAGGTGTCAAGGTAATGTAAAATTATTATAATGGGAAACAAATGGGATAAGGAATATATTAGAATACTTGGAACTATCTTTGCAGCTATTCTATATATCTATAACTATTTCAAAATTTGCAATTTTTTAAGTGGTAAATTTTATAAAGTGAATTTTATTTTTGTAAGTTAAAATTGGTAAATATTAAAATTTAGATTATTTCAATCTTATTAGACTACATTGTCTTTTATACTAATATACTTTGACTATGTAATGAGATATAATGACAAATCAAATCAACTAATAGAAAAAGTAAATAAAATTTTTTTCTCTGCATCTGAGTTCAGTGTGAATAAATATTTAATCTGTCCATAAATATATGCATGTTATAGTTCACTGCAGTTTTTTAAATCATATTGCATTTTAGGTCAATACTTAATCACATTCATAAAAATATTTTAGAAGTAAGGAAACTACAATAAAAAATTATCATTTCACATTGTTGTCTGTAACCTTTTTAACAGTATCAGCTATAATTTGAACACTGTATCTTTAAAGTACATTTGACATCTGAAGGGAAAAATGCTTCATTACCCTTCCATTTGAAATATTCCTGAGTATTGCAAATATATTCTTTCAGAGGTACAACAGAATCATTTTGCTTAACTTTATGTGAATTTCATTGGGTTCTATAGTAGAAAGGCATATACTGAATTTAATTTAGAAAGATTTAGTAGATTTAAAAATATATAATCTCTTAAACCCAAGTTCATGGCAAGTCTCTTTATTTTATATTTCATTGTCTTAAAAAGTATAACTCCTGCACAGCTCAAGTTTTCCTTAAGTATTTTCTACACGTTTTCCTTACTGCTCCAAATGAGCTGTTTTATTCCACATCATTCTACTTAGCATCACTGTAGTACAAGATAAATCTATATTCCTTTTGTTTCTTTTTCCTCCATGATTACTGTGGCTAGGACTTTCAAAACTATGTTGACTTACAGTGGTAAGAGTGGACATCATGGTCGTGGCCCTGATCTTAGCAGAAATGCTTCCAGTTTTTCACTGTTGAAAATAATGTTAGCTGTGGGTTTGTCATAGATAGCTTCTATTATATTGAGGGACGTTCTCTCTATGCTCAGTTTCTGGAGGGTCTTTAAGATAAATTCATGTTGGATTTTGTCCAAAGCTTTTTCTGCATGTATTGAGAGGATCATATACATATAAATTCTTCAGTTTGTTAATGAGGTTTATCACACTGATTGATTTTAAGATATTAAAGAATACTTGCATCTCTGGGATAAATCCGACTTGATCATGGTGTATCATCCTTTTAATGAATTGTTTGATTCAGTTTGCTAGTATTTTGTTGAGGATTTTTGCCTCTATATTCATCACTTATATTGGCCTGAAATTTTCTTTTTGTGGTATCTTTGTCTGTTTTTGGTATCAATGTGGTAGCTGGCCTCATAGAATGACTTTAGGAGTATCCCTTCCTTTGCAATTTTTTTGAAGAATTTCAGAAGAAAAGGTGATACCACTGTACTGTTATTCATTGTTTCTGTACCATTTCACATTTTTTCCAACTTGTGAGACTATATTTTGAAATATAATCTTCTCTCCTCTGTTGTTTATAGCACCAGTGCCAGGTATTCTGTTTTATTTGTTATATACCTTTATGGACACAATGAATTCTAGAATAAAATTCCTTAGCAATGACACAAAGTTAGATTTGGATCAGTGACTGTCCCAATTCTCTTCCCTATAGTGAGGGCCAGAACTCTATGCTTCTGCTTGGATAAGACATCATAAAATAACTACCTAATCATTCATGAATTTCTCATATTAGTGTTTGCTAAGTTTATTTCTAGAATTTATACTTTTGAAGTTCATGTGACAACAAGGATCAATTACAAATACTGTTGTCATCACCGATGACATATAACCCAACCCTATATTATATACAACTTAATTTTTGACTCTACTCATAGCATCAGCAAAAGCTCTGATTACTGCATTGCTGTGACTGTGGTGCAGGCCAGCAGCTACAGCTCTGATTCGACCCCTAGCCTGGGAACCTCCATATACCATGGGTGGGGCCCTAAAAAGACAAAATAATAATAATAATAATATCTTAAAACATGTGATTCAGCTAAAAGTGTGCTTAAAAGGAAATGTATTGTTTTCATGCATTTATTAGAAAACAGGAAAGGCTAAAAATCTATTAGCTAACTTTCATCTCATAAGCTAAAGAAAAAAAGAGCAAAATGAATTCAGGAAGAGGTGAAGAAAGGACACGAAAAGTTAACCACAGAAACCAATAAAATATAAAGCAAATGTACACTATAGAGAGGCAACAAACCAAAAGGTAGTTTTAAAAAGACAAATCAATTTATAAATTCAGAGCAAAATCAATTAAGGAAAAAGAAAAGCTAGCTATGGGAGACATTAATGATAAAGGATACATAAAACAATTTTATGCCAATCTATTACTCATTTTAAATAAACTGGATGAATCCTTGGAAGTCACACATTATGAAATTGGACAAAAGAATAAATAGCAAACCTAACGCTTATCTATAAAATGAATAAAATCAAGAATCAATAATCTTTCCACAGAGGAAATACCAGACCTAAATGACATAATTTGTGAATTTTTCCCAAGCATTTAAAAGGTAACATCATTATTTTAAAAAAGAAAATATTAAAAAGACTGGACTCTTTCTTATATTTTAGTGAAAATAGCAGAAACTTGATATATGTAAAAAAATTATTGGCCAATTTATCTTATGATCTTAGTTGCATAAGTCCTAAACAAGATATTAACTGCTTGAATCTAGAGGCATATAAAAACAATGTTAGAGCACAAAAAAATAGGCTAATTTCAAAATTTGTTTAAAATTCAAAAATAAATCTATATTATCATCACATTTAAATCATAAAGAATAAAATATATAATATAATTACATGCAGAAAACAATAATTTGAGGAGTTCCTATTATAGCTCAGCGGAAACAAATCAGACAGGTATCTGTTAAGATGCGGGTTTTAACTCTGGCCTTGCTCAGTGGGTTGGGGTTCTGGCATTGCCATGAGCTGTGGTGTAGGTCACAGACTCAGCTTGAATCCTGCACTGCTGTGGCTGTGGCATAGGCTGGCAGCTGCAGCTCCAATTCAACCCCTAGCCTGGGAACTTCCATATGCCACGAGTGTGGCCCTAAAAAGCAAACACATACACACACACACACACACACACACACACACACACACACACACAGCAATAATTTGATAGATTTCCATACTGTTTCATGATTAAAATTCTCAGCAATATAGCAATAAATGGTGACTTTAAAATCTGATAAATAAGGAATTCCCATTGTGGCTCAGCGAAAAACAATCTGACTTGCATCCATGAGGACGTGGGTTCAATCCCTGGCCCTGCTCAACGGGTTAAGGATCCTGCATTGCTGTGAGCTGTGGTGCAGGTCTGAAGGTCACAGACATGGCTTGGATTCCATGTTGCTGTGGCTGTGGCGTACACCAGCATCTACAGCTCTGATTCAACCCCTAGCCTGGGAATCTCCATATGCCGTGGGTGCAGCCCTAAAAAAGACACACACAAAAAAAATCTGATAAATGGTATCCACAAAGCAAACAAGCAAGAAACACACACACATACACATACCCCTAAAGCAATTATTGCATTAATGGTACAAGATTGAATGCTTCTGCCTTACTGCTTGGAAAAAGACATGTACGACCAGCTTACCTTTTTCTATTCATATTGCACCGATTTTCTAGTGTTTGGAATAAAGTAAGTAAAATAGTAGAAGTTGTGAAATTTGAAGAGATAAAATATTATTTTCAAATGACAATACGATATAGAGAGAAAATCCAGAAGAATACAGAAATACAATACTAGAAATAATAAACGGTTTTATCAGTATCAAACAATGCAAGATAAATGTATGAAAATCAATTCTTACTTTAAATAATTTCAATAAATATGTATACAATTATATTAGAAAATATCCTTTAGAATATCATTAGACAATATCATGAAAAAACATGAAAACAAATCTATCCAATGTGTTACATGTCTATTCCGGAAATAAAACATTTGAGGGGAATTATGAAAGGAGGTATCTCTAATAATGAAGGATATATGAAAAGGAGTACTATTCACAAAATAATTCTTTATTTTAGAATATTTGACTAAAAAGCCCCTGTTCTTCATTCCTTCTTGTATCTAAACCCCATATGTGATACCACATGAGTCTCATCCGATTCTTGACTATATGACTTGCTTTAGCCAATGGACAGTTTAAATATATAAACAAGGACAGATTTAAAAAGGGCTTATATGATTGGATTTGCTTTTGATTACTGCATCTCTGTCTGCCATGAGATATGCTGGGGCTGCTCTGCTTAAGATGAGACGTATATCAAAGTGAAGGAAGACAGGTTCAGTTGCTCCGTCATGAGATAAAGGCCACCCAACTCCCTCTTGACATAAAAGCAATCCATACAAAGTAAGAACTATCTTATCTGCAGACAATTTTTAAATCTTTTTTTTTATTTTTAATGATTTTTATTTTTTTCCATTAGAGCTAGTTTACAGAGTTCTGTCAATATTCTATTGTACAGAAAGGTGACACAGGCACACATACATATATACATTCTTTTTTCTCACATTATCATGCTCCATCATAAGTGACTAGACATAGTTACCAGTGCTATACAGCAGGATCTCTTGCTTATCTATTACAAAGGCAATAGTATGCATCTATTAACCTCAGATTCCCAGTCCATCCCACTCCCTCCACTCCCCCCTGGCAACCACAAGTCTGTTCTCCAAGTCCATGAGTTAGTTTTCTGTGGAAAGGTTCATTTGTGACATATATTAGACTCCAGATATAAGCGATATCATATGATATTTGTCTTTCTCTTTCCAACTCACTTCACTTAGTATGAGAATCTCTAGTTCCATCCATGTTGTTGCAAATGGCATTATTTCATTCTTTTTTATGGCTGAGTAGTATCCCATTGCGTATATATACCACATCTCCCTAATCCATTCATCTGTCAATGGACATTTAGGTTGTTTCAATGTCTTGGCTATTGTGAGTAGTGCTGCAATGAACATGGGACTGCCTGTGTCTTTTTCAAGGAAAGTTTTGTCTGGCTATATGCCCAAGAGTGGGATTGCTGGGTCATATGGAAGTTCTATGTATAGATTTCTAAGGTGTCTCCATACTGATCCCCATTGTGGTTGTGCCAATTTACATTTCCACCAATGGTGCAGGAGGGTTCCCTTTCCTCCACACCCTCTCAAGCATTTGTTATTTGTAAAATTATTAATGACGGCCATCCTGACTGGTATGAGGTGGTACCTCATAGTAGTTTTGATTTGTATTTCTCTAATAATCAGTGATGTTGAGTATTTTTTTATGTGCTTGTTGGCCATCTGAATCAAGAAGAAATATATCAATTGAACAGATGGATCACCAGAAATGAAATTTAAAATGTAATAAAAACACTCCCTACAAATAAAAGTCCAGGACCAGATGGCTTCACAAGAGAATTCTACCCAACATACAAAGAGGAACTTATTCTCATCCTCCTTAAACTTTTTCAAAAAGTTGAAGAAGAATGAACACTCCCAGAGGCATTCTATGATGCCACCATCACCCTAATACCAAAACCAGACAAAGATACTACCAAAAACTAAAACTATAGGCCAATATCTTTGATGAATACAGATGCAAAAATTCTCAACAAAATTTTAGCCAACTGAATCGAACAACATATAAAAAAGATCACACACCACGACCAACTGGGATTCATCTCATGTTCACAAAGATGGTTCAACATATGCAAATCAATGTCATATATCACATTAACAAAAGAAAAGTCAAAAACCACATAATTATCTCCACAGATGCATAAAAAGCATCTTACATAGTCCAACATCCATTTATGATAAAAACTCTTCCCAAAGTGTGTATAGAGGGAACATACTTTAATGTAATAAAAGCCATCTATGAGAAACCCACAGGAAATTTAATAATCAATCTTACTCTCACCAGCAGATTGTAGGTTCTCAGAAAAGGACATGGTCTAAAGGTGTGTATCAAATAATATATGGCCAATAATCTCTATGAAATAACTCTAAACAAGTTATAAATTCATGCTATACCTTCTCAGTTAGTTACAAAGTGTTTAGCCTTAGCATATGATCCACTGAAGACTGACTATACAGTAGCAGTAAAGATATTTCCCAAAAGAATTATATCCATAGAGCAGTTTTTACATTGCATTCAGGTAATCAGACATGTACTAAATCCACTATATATTTAAGGAAATTGTACTTACCATAGGATTGCTTTGGTGAGAGAAATTAAATTTATCAAAACAGCTGTAGTTCTTCAACTTTCTAAAGTAAGGGTGAAGCTCAACAATGTCCTGTAGAGGCCTATACTTCAACTCCCATGCCAAAAGTAGCCAAGAAAGATAAAAAGATAAACTGCGATCTCACAGGTCAGAGTCATGCTATGGAAAGTGATTAACTGGGAAACCATTCCAAGATGGCATAGTGGGATATAATTTTATATACTCTTCATTGTGTAAGGGTCACATTGATCAAGCAGTATTTCAGAATTGTTATGAACAAGTGACTGCAATGTGTATACAATTACTTATATTTTTTGAAAGCTTATTATGATTGTCCTGTATTTATTTCACCATTTTATAGCTATGTAGCACAAGTAACTTGTCTAATTTTTTTTTTTTTTTTTTTTTAGGGCCGTACCCACGACATGGAAATTCCCAGGCTAGGGGTCGAATCAGAGCTATAGCCACTGGCCTACACAACAGCCACAGAAATACCAGATCTTAGCTGACTCTGAGACCTATATCACAACTTACAACAACATAGAATCCTTAACCCACTGAGCAAGACCAAGGGATCAACCCGACATCCTCATGGATGCTAGTCAGATTTGTTTCCACTGAGCCATGATGGGAATGCCCTTGTCCTTCTATTTTTACAGGGGTTTGGATCTAAAGATGTAAACTCTGGACCAAATATAGACCACAAAATATTAGTTTTCTAACTTGCTTCATAAACATGTGAGATAGGTCCCTAGGATAAGAGTGAATATATTTCACATATAGGCAGGACATAATTAATAATGGTCATGGGACAGTTTTGCAGATAAATTTCAATGATAGACTCTGGTAATCCCTCTTCCCTCTACCCATAATTTTCAGATGAAACTTTGTAGTGCCTTCCTAGGCTGATTACAGGTTTGCCATGCATCTTGATTGTCCAACGGCAAGTTAGCTAAAGTGATGCAAGATGTCTTCAAAATCATGTATGTGTTTGGCCAGGAAGTTGCTCCTGCACGTCTGACTTTTCCATGAAATTATTCTTAGGCTGGTCTGCTAGAAAAATAAAGGTACACTAAGTTGATTCAGGTCATTTCAGTTGTCCCAGAAGGATGTTGTCTTAGATAAATGGGTATTTATCTAACTCCTAGATATAGTAATGAAACAACCAATAACATGGATCACTGACCTGACCCCTAGGTTCATGAGCTAAATATTGTTACATGATTTAAGTCAGTGAGTTTTAAATGTCTTATTATACAGAATTATTAAGAAAATAAGATAATGAATATAAATCTCAACCTCTATAATGCACCATACACACAATTTAATCCATGATAGCTTGTAGATTTAAGCCTGAAGGGTAAAGTAATTAATTTTCTATAGGAAAATACAGAAATGTATTATCCTGATTTAGGGTAAGGACAAGGTATTAAAAGGGCATAAAAGACAATAACCATACCAGTAAAGACTGATTTAATTGGACTTCATTCAAGCTAAGAGTTTATATTCATTAAAGGACACAATTATGGGAGTAAAAAAGCAAGCCACAAGGTGAAAGAAGATCCTTGTAATACATATATTTGACAAAGGACTTCTTTAGAATATGTTATGGACTCCTATACATTACTGGTAATACGGGAGACATAGTTTGTGACTTCACTGAACCTATTTCTAATAAGAAAAAAATAAATAGGCTGGTAAATAAAATAATGAGAACATAAGAAGAGTTCTAAGAAAGAAATTAGTTAGATGCTATTGCAGAATATAATGAACATCTAGGGAGATTTTCCTTGATCCAAAATATATGAAAAAAGCTGCTATGCAAAAGATGAAAAGAAGGCTGGGAAGAATACTTATGAAGACAGACAAGGCAGGATCTGGGAAAGGTAGGTCCAAAGGAAAACTGAAGCATAACCAAATGTCCATCTATACTGAAAACTGTTTTTCTTTTCTTTTCTTTTTTTTTTGCTTTTAAAAAATAAAATATTTTTATTACATTAAAAAATGTCATTTATTACATGGTCAATTTTATCTCTTTATTTGAAAAGCTGATACTTAATTGATTTAAACAGAAGTATATTATTTTATACACTTTACTAGGTAGGTGCTAAAATATTGCCAGGGTATAAAGGCTTATTTTTCCTTATTTCATTGAGAAGTATGCAAGAATTAATTTTTGTAAAGGATGTATTCATGAAGCAATAAGTACAATTTTTTAAAGAAAAAAAAATCACTGGGTTTTGTATCAATCATGACATCATCTTAAGAATAAACTCCACATGTTTTAAACCAGAATATAACATGCTACACTGAACAAGTAGATTATTATCAAAACAAGTATGTCTGGCTTGATTTTATAAAATATATCAAGTTTTAGATATTGTACCACCTATTTCAGAAGAATAAGGGCTAAGAGTAGGCCAGATATATTATTGAAAGCTATGGAATAACAGCCCAGTAAAGAAAATAATTGTCTATAGGATAAATAAGGACCAAAGATACTGTGACTAACCATACCCAAAGGAAACTCCTCAGACTCAATTTAGCCTTTTAATTCTAAAACTGTTGTCTACACATTTAATTTTGTGACTGTAACTCAGAAAATAACTTTATGTCTATCAATATAATAATTGCAGCCAATTCTCCGACTGCATTTGCCAAGTAGATGTGATGATGCAGTACTGAACAGATCTCCATAGTTTAATACTGGGTGAAGTCAGTGACCAACAGGCTGAGACACTAAATAGATCACTCTTCACACAGAGCATCAACCAATTCTGTCTAATAGCCACAGTTCAATCTATTCATGTCTCCAAAAGGAATCTCATGACAAGCATCAGTATGAATTTGGAATCAGGCACTTGGCATGAAAAGTAAGAGCCAAAATGGGCAAATTTAAGTTGGACCTATAAGTATATTTGGTGAGGCAGACAAAAACCTCAGAAAACGAGGAAAGACTGGTGAAAAACTGATGATAAATATGAATAAGAGATACATTTCCAAGATTAGACAAATCAGATCTTCAATCAGTGAAACAGAAAGAACTGATAGAAATCTGGATGGCTGGTATTTACAAAATCGTGAAATAAAAGAAGGTTCTGATCCACTCACGATGTTTGACAGCTTTTCCCATTCCAGGTCTTTTCCAAACATTGTGAAGATGGATGTTAAATCAGACTGAGTCTGAGTTACACAAAGACATATGGGTGATATAAGTTATGATATTGTTTGTACACTTCACTCATGGGCCAATCCAACATAAAACTGTTCTATAGGTCAGATGTTGACTGGAGCTTTCTATTTCTCCAGAAGTCTCAGGCTGCCTGATTATACTGTCTGAATTAAGACAAAGGAGTTTTTATAAACTTGTATCATTCTATGATTCCCTAACTGAATATTTTCAGAATGTGTGTGTGTGTGTGTGTGTGTGTGTCTTTTTGCCATTTTGGGGGCCGCTCCCTCGGCATATGGAGGTTCCCAGGCTAGGGATCGAATTGGAGCTATAGCTGCTGGCCTACGCCAGAGCCACAGCAACATAGGATCCGAGCCCCGTCTGCGACCTCCACCACAGCTCACGGCAATGCCTGATCCTTAACCCACTAAGCAAGGCCAGGGATCAAACCCACAACCTCAAGGTTCCTAGTTGGATTCGTTAACCATTGTGCCATGATGGGAACTCCAATATTTTTGGAAATTAAGTAGACAGAATTCTGACAGACAGAGACTCAAGAATGTCAGATTACTATTTTGTCAATCATGATTTCTCCTGAGGAATTCCCAGGGAAATTATATAGACAAGGAACAATGAGCATGATATTTTAAGAGTCATATTTAAAGCTGAACAATGGCCTGAATCTCCAAATTAGTGTTTCCTGAGAAAGACTAATTTAGAAGAAGAAACTTAAGGTTCAAGATTTAAGTGGAAACTCCAACTCTCCCGGATTCCAAACCTTAGGTTATTATCATCCTCTGGTCATCTACATTTTCGGGGGAAAAAAAATATCATGTAACTTTTACTTTCCAGAAGAAATTCTGATCCATCAACAGACTAAGAAAAATACATAATACTAAAATATCAAGGTTTTGAGTTTCAGTTCATTATTTCCTCAAAAAGAAAATTTTGATTTCATGAGGCCTCTCTCTGAGTTCGATGTATCTTATTTAAAGAATGCATTAACTGACTTAAATTCTCAAAGTTGCTTAGTAACAAGTTTAGAATTAGACAGAAATTACTAGGAAAAAACTGAAGGATATGACACCCTCTAACCTTGATAGACAAATGCTAAAGCAGTTTTAAGGCATACAGATTTTAATGCATACTTATACACAAGGGCCCTGGTGGGTGAAAGTGAGGGGAGGGTGAATAAACATTGGATGGTGGGAGATATATATAAATATCTATATGTATATCTATATCTCTATATATCTATATATACACACACATATACATATATATGTATATATATGCAGAGTTTGAAAGGAAATTAATTACACTACATACACATAAAACAAACTCATCACTAAAATACAATTTTTATTTAAAAGGGAAACTGGGTCAAGGACAAGAAAATAGAACTTTCAAAGTGAAAAATAAAAACAGCTTTAAATATGCTAAAATAAAAATTTTCACTCATGAGACTGACAGATTAAAACTATAACAAAAAAAGTTAATTCCTAATATTGTTATTTGAACATAGGAATTTTTTTATAAACGACTGGTTTGCATAATAGTATAAACTGCTTAGGTGCACCATCTGGCAAGGAAATACAGGGAAACAAAGGGAAATTTTATAGTGATGAAAAATACTTATTTATAACCCCGTATTCATAGTGCCTAATTATCTAAAGGCTTCCACAGATCATTCTCTAGTCAAGAGGAGATGCCTATCTCTTATTCCTTCAAAGTCCTGTTCAATAGTTATATACCTACTTGGACTTTTACTGCTTAAATTCTTGACCATTCAAGTTGAATAACTTATTATCTGAAATATTTCTAATAATTCTATCCCATTACTCATATATTTTACTCACAGTTCCTTTTATTAACTGAAATAATTTTTTATATTAATAATTTAATAACTTGTTTTCATGCCGGTTTCTCCTGGCAGAATGCAAACTTTTCTATTCAGTCTCACTAGTTAATTATAATTTGTTTCTGCTCTTTGTAACTAAAAGGTAACAGTTTTATAAAGGTGCTGAACTATGTGTGTCACCTGATTTTAAACCAACAATTATTGATCTTGCCAATTGGTATATTACATTGTTAGAAGAGTATCAAGCAGCTCACATAATCAAGTAAGTATATTTAAAAAATCAAATTCTAGTGAAAACCAATGAAGTCAGTCAGGCTGAAACTATTTACACGGGACTGCCCTATCTGACAAAAGGGCAAGTCAGTACTCCGTCACTGTCTGGAGACCCGCTGACAATAAACGTTTGTTTACATAACTCTAGACGCTAGATTCAGCTGTCACACATATTTTTTAGATCTACTTTGTCTTAATACTGAGTGCATGTATCTCTATACTTATTAAAAAATATTTTTTCACTTTGTCTCACTTCGAATAGCACATACTATGTCTTTAAACCCAAACCACATTTTCTACTACAGTGTTTTATGCCATTAATCACATCCAATGTATATTTTAATCTCACAAACTATGTTTTTTTCCTCTGGAAGATCAAATTTAGATCTTTTCATATTTTCATATCTTTATTTTTAAACATTTTTGCCATATCATTCATATATAATACAATTCATCCATATAAAGTGCATAATACAGGGTTGTTTTTGTTTGTTTAGTTTACTTTCAGATATGTGCAATAATTACCATAGGAAATTCTTGAACATTTCATCTATTCAAAAAGGAACCTCATGCCCTTTAGCTATTAAACCCTGCCTCTCCATCCCCAACCCAACCTCGCAACCACTAATATACTTCTGTCTTCATGGATTTGTCTATTCTCAGAATTTCATATAAATGAAATTATAACAAATGGTCTTTTATGAATGACTTATCTCACTTATTATAATGTTTTCAATGTTCACTCAGGTTGTAAGATGTAACAGTATTCCATTCTTTTAGTGTGAGAATAATATTCCGTTCTACAGATATTGCCATAGAATGTTTATTATTCATCAGCTGATTGACAATGAGTTGATTCCACCTTGTGCATGTTATTAACTGTTACAAGTATTTATATACAAGTTTATGTATGGCTATGTTTTAATTTTTCATGCATATATGCTTAGAAAAATAGTTAAACTGCAGTCACATGGCAATGTAGTGTTTATCCAACTGAAAAACATCTAGATTGTTTTCCAAAGTAGCTGCACTACTTTAAATTCTCACCAGAATTACGAATCTTTGCTTTTCTCAGCATCCCCATCAACAATTATGATTGTATATGTATATATATTTTTTAAAAACTTTGTCTTTTTAAGGCTGCAGCTGTGGCATATGGAGGTTCCCAGGCTAGGGGTCTAGACAAAGCTACAGCTGTCTGCCAGCCTACACCAGAGCCACAGCAATGCCGGATCTTTAACCCACTGAACAAAGCCAGGGATCAAACCTGCAACCTCATGGTTCCTAGTCAGATTCATTTCACTGTGCCAGGACGGGAACTCCCATATTATTGCATATTTATATTACAGATACTATAATGGGTATGAAGTGTTTTTTAATTCCATAATGACTAATGATATTGACCATCTATTCATATGCTTACTATCACTCCTTGAGAAAAATAACTATTCAAATCTGTCACTTATTTTTAATTGGATTGTATTTTAATTCTTGAACTATAAGTATCATTTTTATATTCAAGATATTAATTCATTTCCAGAAATAATTTACAAATATTTTTGCCCACTCTGTGGACTGTCTTTTCTTTGATTGTATCCTTTGAAGCAGAAAAGTTCTAAATTTTGATGAGGACAAATTTATTACACTTTTTAAAATTTTTCTTGTTCATAATTTTGGTAGCATATCTGAGATACAAAAGCTAAGGCCATGGAAATTTACCCTTATATGTTTTAAAAATTTTATAGATTTAGTTATTGGATTTTGGTCTTTGATCTACTTTGAAATAATATTTGTATAGGTGTGAGGTGAGGGTCAAATTTAATTATTTTGTACTTGGCTCTTCAGTGGTCCCAGAACAATTTATTGAAAATATTACAGCTCCCTCCAGGACTGGTCTTGGCAATGTCATCAAATGTTAGTTGGTCAGAAACACATGTTTTATCCTGGACTGGACTATCAATTCTATTTCATTATGTCTCTCTATATGTCAGTTTTAATTACTGTTGCTTCGTTGTATATTTTGAAATCAGAAAGTGTGAGTCCTCCTACTTTGTTCTCCTTTTTCAAGATTATTTTCACTATTTTGGGTCCACTGCAAATATGTTTAGAGTATAAAATCAGCCTGTTAAATGGTACAAAGATGTCATTTCATCTTCAGATAAGGACTGCACTGATTCTGTAGATTAATTTGGGAAAGTACTGTCATCATAACAATATTTACCATTGTATTTCATGAGCATAGGTGTTTTTCTATTTAAGATATATTTTATTTATTTTGTGCTATTGTAAATGGAGCTGTTTTCCCAATTTCATTTTCAGATTGTTGATTATAAGGTCTGATCAACTGCAGTCAATCTCATCTGCTTATTATCAGCAATCCCAATAACTAGGAGAGACACCTGCCCCACACCAAAGGGTAACAGGATGTCTATTAAATAAATATGTAAATACAGTGACTCACTTTCCAAAGACATAGATTAAAAATAAATTGTTCAACAATAGGTGTTTAATAATATACACAGTGACAAGTTCTGTCTGGTTCAAAGAAATTCTTTAATATATAACTCAAGTATTTTTCATAATGTCATTTCATAATGTCATTTTTTTCTTCTGGGGAGTGTGGCAGGGTGGCCAGGAGTATCTATGTTGGTCTCTCTGTGTTCTGCTTGCTGCAAGCTGGTTGATGCACTCTCCTCTGAGGCTATGATTTGTCTGTCCCTGCTGATTTCTCAGTCAATGAAGGGACTTCCCAGTGAGGGAGAACATTTCATCTTTTATACTTCCCTTCTGGGGGCACAAATCCTGTCCAGACTGTTTTTTTTGTTGTTGTTGTTCTCCTTTCATCTACCTGATTACATAGTTACTTTTCTTGCCACTTTTGTTGTATGAGGTCTTCTGCCAGCACTCAGTAGTATTCTGTGAGAACTGTTCCACATGTATATTTTTAGTAAACAGTTTTTCACTAACCATGAATTTAACATCTTTCTAAAGTCTAGTTCATCTGTAGGCTAGAATACTGGGGTGTATACAAAAAGCTCCTAATCTTAAGAACTTTTGAGAAAGAGATAAAAACACTCCTATTACAATTTGTTAGAACTTTATAGAGTCAAACAAATTATCATTTAAGCATGAAGTTAATATTTGAATTTATTTACGTTCTGATTAAGAAAAATGGGAAATATGAAATCACAGTGCATTTACCATAAACATGGTACCCAAATGAAAAATATGTCAGAGCAACTGACTGCAGAAATGGAGAGTGTAAAAAAGGCTGAAAAGATTTTCTATAGCACCATTCTCTCCTATGGGTGACTTGTGGAATCAACAGCTTTCATCAAAGCTCTTCTTCTTTACATTAGACCTTAAGTATAAATGCATTTTGATAAAATGAAATGCATAGGCTTACTCAGGGAATATTTATTCACTATAGGAGCCATCTAGACACTAGATGTTTCCATCATCTCCATCGTTTTCTGGAAAATTTAACTACTTAAAAACATATATTCTTTGTGTTCATAAGGGAAAGTACAGATGGGTAAAAGTCTTAATATTTATCTCAGGAACTAAAAAGTTAAAAATAAAATTTTATATAGACACAGAGATCTAAACCAATATTTAAAATCTAATGTACATATAGACTCTTGTATGAAACTTCAGAATAACTGCAAACCAAAAAATCTACAATTGATACACAAACAAGGAAAAATCAACTCAAATACAACACTAAAGAGAGTCATCAAACCAGAAGAGGAGAGAACAAGAAAAGAAGGGAGGAAAAAAGAGCAACAAAAACAAAGCCAAAGCAATTAATAAAATGGCAATAAAAACATACATATCAATAATTACCTTAAATGTTAATGAACTAAAGGCCCCAACCAAAAGATATAGACTGGCTGAATGGATACAAAAACAAGACCCATATATATGCTGTCTTCAAGAAACCCACTTCACTACTAGGGATACATACAAATTGAAAGTGAGAGGATGGAAGAAAATATTTCATGCAAACGGGGATCAAAAGAAAGCTGGAGTAGCAATACTCATATTAGACAAAGTAGACTTAAAATGAAGAATATTTTAATGGACAAAGAAGGTCACTACTTAATGATCAAAGGGTCAAACCAAGAAGAAGATATAACAATTTTCAATATCTATGCACCCAACACAGGTTTACCACAATATATAATGCAACTGCTAACAACCTTAAAAGGAGAAAGTGACAATAACACAATCATAGTGGGGGAATTTAACACCCCACTTACAGCAATGGAGAGATCCACCAGACAGAAAATCAATAAGGAAACACAGGCCCTGAATGAAGCATTAGAACAGGTGGACTTCATATATATTTATAGGCTATTCCATCTAAAAGCAACAGAATACACATTCTTCTCAGGTGCACATGGAACATTCTCTAAGATTGGTCAAATCCTGGGCTACAAATCCAACCTTGGCAACTTTAAGAAAATTGAAATCATATCAAGCATCTTTTCTGACCACAATGCTATATGACTGGAAATCAACAAGAAAAAAACTGCAAAATACATAAACACGTGGAAACTCAACAACATGCTAATAAACAGCCAATGGATCTCTGAAGAAATCCAAGAGGAAATTAAAAAATACCTAGAAGCAAATGACAATGAAGATATGACACTCCAAAACCTATGGGAGGCAGCAAAAGCCATTCTAAGAGGAAAGTTTATAGCAATACAAGCCCACCTCAGGAAACAAGAAAAGGCTCAAATCAACAAGCTAACTTTACATCTAAAGCAGCTCGAGAGAGAACAGACAAGACCTAAAGATAGTAGAAAGAAAGAAATCATAAAGCTCAGAGCAGAAATCAATGAAATAGAAACAAAGAAAACCATAGAAAAGATCCATGAAACACAAAGCTGGTTCTTTGAAAAGATCAAAAAAATTGATAAACCCTTAGCCAGACTTATCAAGAAAAAAAGAGAGAAGACTCTAATCAATAAAATTAGAAATGAAAAAAGAGAAGTAACAACGGACATCACAGAAATGCAAAGGATCATAAGAGACTACTATATGCAACTATATGCCAATAAAATGGAAAACCTAGAAGAAATGGACAAATTCTTAGAAAAGTACAATCTTACAAGACTCAACCGAGATATAACAGAAAAGATGAATGGACCAATCACAAGAACTGAAATTGAAACGGTGATTAAAAAAATTTCAACAAACACAAGTCTAGGACCAGATGGCTTCACAGGTGAATTCTATCAAACATTTAGAGAAGAGCTAACACCTCTCCTTATGAAACTATTTCAAAAAATTGCAGAGGAAGGGATACACCCAAACACATTCTATGAGGCCACCATCACCCTGGTACCAAAACCAGACAAAGACACCACAAAAAACAAAACGACAGGCCAATTTCACTGATGAACACTGATGCAAAAATCCTCAACAAAATACTAGGAAACCGCATCCAACATTACATTAAAAGGATTGTACTTCATGATCAAGTGCAATTTATCCCACAGATGCAAGGGTTCTTCAATATCCGCAAATCCATCAGTGTGATACAACACATTAACGAACTGAAGAATAAAAAACCATACGATCCTCTCAATAGATGCAGAAAAGGTCCTTGACAAAATCCAACACCCATTTCTGATAAAAACCCTTCAGAAAGTGGGCATAGCGGGAACCTACCTCAACATAATAAAGGCCATATATGACAAACCCACAGCAAACATCATTCTCGATGGTGAAAAGCTGAAAGAATTCCTGCTGAGATTAGAAACAAGAGAAGGATGTCCACTCTTGCCACTACTCTTCAACATAATTTTGGAAGTCCTAGCCAGAGCAATCAGAGAAGTAAAAGAAATAAAAGGAATCCAAATTGGAAAGGAATAAGTAAAACTATTACTATTTGAAGATGACATGATACTATACCTAGAGAATCCTAAAATATCTACCAGGAAACTATTAGAGCTCATCCATGAATTTGGCAAAGTTGCAGGATACAAAATTAATACATGGAAATTGATGGAATTTCTATATGCTAACAATGAAAGATCAGAAAGAGAAATTAGGGAAGTAATCCCATTTACCATCACATCCAAAAGAATAAGATACCTAGGAGTAAACCTACCTAAAGTGACAAAATAACTGTACTCTGAAAACTACAAGACACTGATGAAAGAAATCAAAGATGACACAAATAGATGGAAAGACATACCATGCTCGTGGATTGAAAGAGTTAATATTATCAAAATGACTATACTACCCAAGGCAATCTACAGATTCAATTCAATGCCTGTCAAATTACCAAGGATATTTTTCACAGAACTGGAACAAAATATTTTAAAGTTTGTTTGGAAGCACAAAAGACCCAGAATATCCAAAGACATCCTGAAAAAGAAAAATGGAATCAGGCTCCCGGACTTAAGACTATACTACAAAACAACAATCATCAAATCCGTATGGTACTGGCACAAATACAGATATACAGATCAGCGGAACAGGATAGAAAGCCCAGAATTAAATCCACGCACCTACAGCCAACTCATCTATGACAAAGGAGGCAAGGATATACAATGGAGAAAGGACAGCTTGTTCAATAAGTGGTGCTGGGAAAACTGGACAGCCACATGGAAAAAAATGAAATTAGAACACTCCCTAACACCATACACAAAAATAAACTCCAAATGGATGAATGACCTAGATATAAGACTAGACACCATAAAACTCTTAGAGGAAAACATAGGCCAAACACTCTCTGACATAAATGACAGCAACATCTTCTCAGATCCTCCTCTTAGAGAATTGAAAATAAGAAGAAATATAAACAAATGGGACCTAATCAAACTTCAAAGTTTCTGCACAGCAAAGGAAACCCTAAGCAAAACAAAAAGACAACCCACAGAATGGGAGAACATCTTTGCAAGTGAATCAACTGACAAGGGATTAATCTCCAAAATTTATAAACACCTTCTGCTGCTCCACACCGAAAAAACAAACAACCCCATCAAAAAATGGGCAGAAGATCTATCAGAGAGTTCTCGAAAGAAGACATACAGATGGCCAAAAAACACTTGAAAAGATGTTCAACATCCCTCATTATTAGAGAAATGCAAACCAAAACCATGATGAGGTACCTCCTTACACCAGCCAGAATGGCCATCATCCAAAAGTCTCCAAACAGGAAGTGCTGGAGAGGGTGTGGAGAAAAGGGAAGCCTAGTACACTGTGGGTAGGATTGTAAATTGGTGCAACCACTGTGGAGAACAGTATGGAGATTCCTCAGAAAACTCAAAATAGAACTACCATTTGATCCAGCAATCCCACTCCTGGGCATCTATCCAGAGAAAACCACGACCCGCAAAGACACTTGTACTCTGATGTTCATTGCAGCACTATTTGCAATAGCCAAGATATGGAGCCAACCTAAATGTCCATCGACAGAGGAGTGGATCAAGAAGAGGTAGTACATATAAACAGTGGAATATTACTCAGCCATTAAAATGAATGAAATACCAGCATTTTTAGCAACATAGATGGACCTAGAAATTATTATTTTAAGTGAAGTCAGCCATACAATGAGACACCAATATCAAATGCTTTCACTGACATGTGGAATCTGAAAAAAGGACAGACTGAACTTCTTTGCAGAACAGATGCTGACTCACAGATATTGAAAAACTTATGATCTCTGGAGGAGACAATTTGGGTGGGTGGGGGATTTGCTTGGGTTGTGAGATGGAAATCCTGTGAAATTGGATTGTGATGATCATTATACAACTACAGATGTGATAAATTCATTTGATTGATAAAATAAATAAATAAATAAATAAATAAAATAAAAATAAAATAAAATCTAATAGGAAACTAACCTTTGTGATGGGTATAAATTTGCAATATGAATGCCACCCTTCATCCTTCAAATTAATGTAAGGTGACATTCAGAACATCAATGGCATTATTGAGGCACTAATGGGAAGTTTTAATTATGTATCTTATTCTAAAAATTTACCTCATTTCTATAGCACATCCTTGCTTATCTATAAGACTGCCCTTTCTCTTTGTTATTGTCTCTACAGCTTTATTGTGTCACTTTAGATAGATTACAACACCTTTGAGGGTTTCTTATCACTTTTTTCCAATTTTTAAATGAAAAACTGTTCCTAATGTACTGTCACTCTTTCTTATTACTGTATTTAGAGCCACTGACCACACTTTAGATCATTTACACCAAATCTTTGTATGTTAATTGCTATTTAACATTCTTTTTGACAACGACTAGAGATGTATAATGTATCCTCAGGACAGTATCCCTTACTCATTATACTCTCTGTTAATCAGATGCGCATTTATAAGATTTTCCTTAGAGGGAGTTCCTGTCATACTTCAGCTGACTAATATCCATGAGGATGTGAGTTTGATCCCTGGCCTCAATTAGTGGGTTAAGGATCCAGTGTTACTGTGAGCTGTGGGGTAGTTTGCAGATGTGGCTTGGATCCTGCATTGTTGTGGCTCCAGCCATAGGCCGGCAGCTGCAGCTCTGATTTGACCCCCTAGCCTGGCAACTTCCATATGCCATGAGCGCAGCCTTAAAAACCAAACCAAACCAAACCAAACCAAACCAAACTAAACCAAACCAAACCAAAAACACTTCATTTAGAGAAATAATTAAAACTAATTAATTTTGAAAAAACCCATAATTTTAATAGTCCTTCAAAAATTCAAAAAATTCAAAAAAATTGCCCTTCAAATCTAAGAAGTAAATTTTCAAAATCCCATCTTTCTTATTGGCTGTTATCTCTGCCTCAGACACTTTTACCCCAGCTCTTTCAAATGATTAGTTGACTTTTTCTCATTATATAGGCCTCAGTTCAAATATCATCTCAGAGAAGTTTTCTTGAACAATCTGTCTACAGGAGTCATGAATACTACTTTCTTTTCTTTTTATATGACTTGAAAATCTTTAATTCTAATGTATTGATATGTTGGAAAGTTTGTGATTTGCCTTCCACTGTTAGAATCCAAAGCTCTTCGAAAGAAAGCAATGTCCTTATGGATTACTACAACTGAACACCTAGAATAATACCTGGAACCCTGGGCACTTAAATTAAGTAGTGAAGTACTATACTTGTATATGTATTTTCAACATTTTTACTGGCTTTTATGTCCATGTGCAAAAATATTCAGGACAGTTCTTTCCCTGAGAAGCCACCAATACCAGGAAGATATATATATATAAACACTAATATCAGTGACATGATACAACAAGAGCTATTAGGTGTGGCATTTAAATTGTTGTGAAAACATATTTGGGCAGTGAATTGTTCTGATTTCACAGTCAGAGCCTCCATAGGTAACCCTGCACTGAGGCTTAGAGGAAAAAAGTAAGTATTGATTGTTCAGGGGGCTTTAAAAGAACCATGACCAGAAGAGGTGATAGCAAGAATTGAAACAAAAAAATAACAACCTATTAAGTTTTGCCTAGATCTTGGCAAAGGTTTCAACTTTTGGCCATAGGGTGGCTTCAACCTTAAAAAAATATTTTAATAATAGTGACAGTCGTAATATCACTATTTAGTGCTTGTACAGAATTTCTTTCATGTGTCATCTCATTTAACATAACCTAGAATTTCTGACATTATTTACGCTATAGAGATGAGTAAAGAGGCTCAGATTTAGTATTATATCCAAAACGTCGCTCTAAACTTTGGCCTTAAGCTTTCTTTTGCACTTGCTCTTAAGACGAAAATTCAAATAAATAACGTGCCTCTACAGGGCTACGACGAGCTTATTGTTTCTTGGGGCTTAAGTTTTACAAATCTTATGTTATGAATTATAAAGAGATAAGTGGACTTGCTTCAGCTTAAATACCAGAAATTTCTACATGAAATTATAATTTTAAATCTTTATTCTACTTTTTAATTTGCATACTAGAAATGCTGCTATCAAATCAAGCTACAAAATTATATTCTAAGTTAAATATTTCCATAATTTTTAAAGTTTAAACTACATCTCTAGTTATAGAATTTTACTCATTTTCTCCAGCTGCTTGAGATAACTGACTTATAACATTGTATAAGTTCAATGTGTTAAATGTGTTGATTTGATACACTCCTATTTTCAAAATGATTACCCCCATGGCATTAGCTAACATTATCCTCTCACATAATTGACATTTATTTGATTTTTGTATTGTGAACATTTAATATCTACTCTCTTAATAGTTTTCAAATATATAATACAATATTATTATCAACAGTCACTATGCTGAATATTAGATCCTTATTAATCTTGCAAGTAGAAGTTTCTATCCTTTGACCAGTATCTTCGCATTTCTTCCCTCCCCAGCCACTAGTAACTGCCACTCTACTCCTTGTTCCTATGACTCTGGCTATTTTAGATTCCATATACATCTGATATCATAAAGCTTAGTCTTTGCTATCTGACTTATTTCACTTAGCATAATGCCCTCAAGGTCCATTGATGTTGTTGCAAGTGGCAAAATTTCTTTCCTTCTCACAACTGAATAATATTCTATTAAATGCACATTCTATATTTTCTTTATCCACTTATCCACTGATATACACTCCAGTTGTTTCCATATCTTGGTAATTATGAATAACACTGCAATGAACATTGAGTGTACGTATCTCTTTGAGATTATGTTTTCATGTAATTTGGATATATACCCATAAAAGGCATTGATGGATCATGTAATGGTTCTATTTTTATTTTTTTGAGGAACCTCCATACTGTTTTCCATAGTGGTTATACCAATTTACATCTCCAGCAACAGTACACAAGGGTTCCCTTTTCTCCACATCCTTTTTATCTCTTATTGTTTTGATAACAGCCATTCTAACAGGTGTGAGATGATTCATCAAAACTATCAAGTCAGATATAAGTCCAGGACCCAGAGAAGACAAGGTGATGGGCAAGTGAAAAGGACTCTATCCAGAATCATAGAATATAGAGTCATAGGAATTACACAATAGTTCAGTTACTAAAGAAAGGCCAGGTAAACGAATCATTAGAAATACTATCAGCAACAGAAGAATGACTTGAGGGAATGATGCAAACATATCAATTTGGAGAACCCTTTTATTCCACTTGTCTAAGCAAAGAAATGGGTTCAAGTTCAGAATGGGAGGAAAACTATACATTGATAGTTACATTTGCTCTATTTGCCAAATATAGGAAGCTAAAAGTGCACAGACACAAACATATCTGTGAATAAAGAAATTAAACACGGCACTGCCTTACCTCTAAAGTAGATAAGGTATTCTCACTTTATTGTTGGATGCCAGCAAATCCATTCTGATATGTAAACGTATTTAGTTAGTTTTCTCTTTTTAACGGAATCTCAATCATCCTTAATAACAGGTATTCACACTTTGAAAATGATTAAATTTCTTATTAGGAAACAAACACAACATACTTCAGACTCTAATACTGCAATAAAAGAGTTTTGTTCATTTTTATTCTAAACAATATTTAAATTTTATTTATGAGTTTTATCAGAAAATTATTAGAGATGCCATCAATGCTCTAGAATTTAAGTGACCCAATTTAAGTATAATAATTTTTTTTAAAATATGCCTTCATTGTAAAACCAATAGCTTTGTTTTTTGGGGCCTGAATGATTAGTCTGCTTTATTAGAAATGACATCAGGTACCTTATTTTGCTTCTCAGTGCAAAATTTCATTTCCATACCAAGATTTATTTTACTTAGTATATTTAACCTTTGAACAATTTCTGGAATAGGGTAAAAATTACTACCATGCAGTAAAAAAATTCCATGTATAATTTTAAAGCCAATATTTTATTTATTTATATAACCCTGTGGTATTCTTACAATGAACAAAATATAGCTCATTATAAAAATACAAATAAATATTAAAGTGAATCTGAAGGGGAAACAGCCTCTATGCTCCATTCTCTACCCTAAGCTATCATATATAATCTTAAATGTTCTTCTGCATTTTGCTCTTTGCTTTCTATACACCTTACATCATTTTTGTTTCTCACTTCTATTATTGTCTTCTTTTATGTATAATTTTTTAGTGAACAGTATTTATTCTCTGTCACTTCCTTTACAGTCTATTTATTTATTTTCTTAGCAATTACCTTGGGGGTTATAATTAATATCTTAAACTAATAATGAAACTTACATAACTTAGTCTCATAATTATATGCCTTTTTTTCATAAAACCTTATATCATAGTCCAGATACATTTGACATCCAATTTTATCCCCCTCATATTGCTTCCTTGTAATTATTGACATCTATTTATCAGAGAGGGTGGACGATGAGTGGATATAGGGAGGGATAGGGGTCCCAAGGAAGTAGAAAAGAAAAACCTATCAGAGAAGATGAAGTAAATACACTAAACTTTACCCCTTGTTCTGGTAAAATCCTCCCAATATTCTTATTTTCTTTAACATTTTCTAAGGAGTGCATAGGACAATGGGCTTAAATGATATCCGTGTCTATGTACTTATGTCCAATGTCCAGAAGAGTATCAACATTATGTAGACTCCAAAGCAGAAACTGGAGAAAAAGTCTGTGAAAATGATCTAAAGGCCAAGTCCTGATGATTTAAAGGCAAGAAGACACAAACTGGATAAATGTAATATGAATTGGCCTAATTCAATAAAGAAAATAAATCCCAGATTCTTAAGAGGAATGTCTACATATACCTTGTCTCTCTTAAGATGTCTACATATACCTTCTGTCTTATGATATCCTGACACATGCTCAAATAGAATAGTGAGGGACATAAAAATAAAGAACATACAAAAATTTCTGATTTCTATAGTCTGTATTTTCTCCTTTCTATGGAAAAATAAAACCATTTTGTTAAATAATGTTTATTTTGGTCTCTTAAATGTTTAGGTTTAACACCCTTGCCTACATTTTCTGTTTCCTAATAGCAAAGACTATTATTCTTTGGTATTGTCCGCTATGTACAATTTAGACAAACAATGAATCTTTAACTAATTATTCTTCAAATGAAGTTTGAATATTATTATATAATTATTAAATTTTATTTTAAAATAAGTCAAATGATAAAATATATAAAATTGAATAACACTGTATTTCATATTTCCACAAAATACGTCTTTATTGCTACTGGAAGGTGAATAGGAGCAGCTAAGGGGTGATGTATTGTGCAAAAACTCTCTTACATTCACAGAAAGAGAGATGGAATTTGGAGTCATAATAGATGCTTCTGAATCACATAATTGAGACTAATCTATCTGTGCCTTGGTAAGTCATTTAACCTTTGTGATACTAATTTTTCTCATTTTAAAAATTTGTATGGTAGTAATGACACTTATCACACAAGGTTATGGTGAAGATAAAATATAATGTATAAGAAAGTGCGCTGTAAGCTATAAATTTTCATTTTCATTGTCATTACTTAAGTAATTGTGCATATGGAAATTTTAACCAAAGATTAGTTTCTTGCATCTGCCAACCAACACCAGGCAACAACAATTTTTAATATACAGATCTTTAATATCAGCTCTTCTTTAAGGCGCAAATATACATCTCCCCTGGCACCACAAATAGGTCAGCTATTGGACAACTTATTAATTTCAAACTGCATATATCTCTTCAGAGAAAAATAAACTAGAGTTGTTTCTAAAACTATAAGGTAAAATTCATTATATTAAATGATTGATAATCCCTCATGTTAAGTTATCATCACTTACTCTTGTTAAAACTGGACCTCATTAATCAGGTGTCAAATCATGACCACACTGATTTGGCCCCTGATTAATTTTCAAAGAACTCTTTCTAGTACCAGTGATTTAAAACACCATAAAATGATACATGTTCTTATTCAACATTCTTCTTACTTTGTAATTCAACATAATTTTAGGAAAGCTTTTAATTAATGACAAAACTGATATTTGAACAATGTATTATTTTAAAGGACTTTTAAATCTTCAAAAATGTTATAAAAACCTCAGTTATATTTTGATGGGCTTGGGCTATGGAGGTCAGTTTCCCAGAGAAGAATAGGATTGTCTCTGTGGATGCAGCCTCAGGTGGGTAGAGAGTAGCACTTCACAGCCAAGGGAGCGTGAAAGGAGGCCTGGGAAGCTAAAGAAGCAATGTTGCATTGTTGGGGAGTGTGAGAGGAGAACAATCATAGGAACTCCTTTCTCTGTGCAGGCATAGGCTCTCAGGCAGCAGGATACATCTTTCCATCTCAGACTCCAGAGGAGACTTGGCCCACAACCATTAACCTCAACAAGTTTAAGCATATAGAAAGTATTTAAAGCATCTTTTCTAACTACAATAGCATGAAAGTAGAAATCAAACACAGGAAAAGAAAGGAGAAAAAAGATGACTGCATGGATACTAAACACATATTAAAAAAGGAGGGCATCAACAAGGAAATCAAAAAGGAAATTTAAAAATACCTGAGACAAATTAAATGAAAACACGGTCATACAAAATCTACAGTATGCCACAAAAGCAGTTCTTAAAGGGAAGTTCATAGCTATACAGACCTTCCTCAAAAAAGAGGAGAAATCTCAAATCAACAACCTAACCTAGCACATAAAGAATTGGAAAAAGGAACAAACAAAACCCAAAGTCAGTAGAAGAAAGGGGATCATAAAGACCAGAGAGGAAAGCAATATAATAGAAATTAAAAAAAAAGAATAGAAAAAAAAACAATAAAACCAAGAGCTGATTCTACAAAAGGGTAAACAAAATTGAAAAACCTCTGGCCAGACTCAATAAGAAGAAGAAAGAACCCAAATAAAGAAAATAAGAAATAAAAAATGAGAAATCTCAACTAACACCGCAAAAATACCAAAAAATCCCAGAACACTGTGAAAAATTATAAGTCAACAAATTCAACAACTTAGAAGAAATGGATAACTTTCTAGAAACATATAGTACATCAAAACTGAATTAAGAAGAAATACAGTTTGAATAGATTGATCACTAGAAGTAAAATAGAATATGTAATAAAAAAACAAAAAACAAAACAAAAACTCCTTACAAACAAAAGTCCAGGATGAGGTGGCATCACACATGAATTCTACCAAACATACGAGGAAGAACTTCTACCCATCTTTCTTAAACTCTACCAAAATATTGAAGAAAGGACACTCCCAAACACAATCACCCTAATACAAAAAACAGATAGATACTGCCAAAAAAGAAAACTGTAGGCCAATATTTTTGGTGGATATAAATGCAAACATTCTCAATTAAATGTTAGCAAACCGAATCTACCAACACATTAAAAAAAAGGTTACACACAATGGCCAAGTGGGATTCATCCCAAATTCACAAGGATGGTTCAACATATGCTAATCAATCAATGTAATACACTACAGTAACAACAGAAAAGTGCAAAACCCCATGATCACCTAAATAGATGCAGAAGAAACATTTGGCAAAATTCAGCAAACATTCATGATTAAAAACTCTTACCAAACTGGGTGTAGAGGAAAAATATCTCAACATGATAAAAGCCATCATGACAAAAATTATATCCAATAATATGCTCAGTGGAAAAAAGCTGAAGGACTTCCCAATAAAATCTGGAATAAGTCCAAGATGCCCACTCTTACCACTTTTACTCAACATAGTATTGGAAGCCCTGTCAAGAGCAATCAGAAAAATAAATAAATAAATAAGAGATAAAAAGAAGGGGTATCCAAATTGAAAGAGAAAAGGTAAAATTGTTACTATATGCAAATGACATGATACTACATATAGAGAACAAAGAAACTGTTTGAACTGATCAATGAATTTAAGAAAGTAGCAGGATACAAGATTAACATTCAGAAATTGGAAGCATTTCTGTATACTAATAAATATTAGAAAAGGTTTATTAAAAACAATATATTTTATAGTCACACCAAAAAAAAACCAGAATAAACCTGAACAAGTAAATGAAAGAATTATACGCTCAGAACTATAAAACATTAATCAAGGAAATAATAAAGGACTGAAAGAAATGGAGAGATCCTATGCCCTTGGGTTGGAAGACTTAATATTGTTAAAATGGCCATACTACCCAAAGCAATCTACAGATTTAATGCCATCCGTATCAAATTACCCATGACATTTTTTTCATAGAATGAAGACAAATAATCCAAAAATGTATATGGAAACATGAAAGACAGAAAATTGTAAAGCAATCCCAAGGGGGAAAAAAAAGCAGGAAACATAACTCTGCTGGATTTCACACAATATTACAAAGCCTCAGTTTTCAAGACAGTGTGGTACTGGCACAAAAACAGATAACATGGATCAATGTAGCAGGATAGAGAACCCAGAAACAAACCCAGACACCTATGCTCAATTAAACTTCAAAAGAAGCAAGAATTTAAAATGGGAAAAAGACAGTTTCTTCAGCTGGTGGTACTGGGAAAACTTGACAGCTGCATAAACAAATAAATGAAACTAGAACACACTCTCACACCATGCACAAAAATAAACTCAAAATGGCTTAAAGATTTAACATGAGGCATGACACCATAAAACTCCTAGAAGAGAACATAGGCAAAACATTCTCTGAAATCAGCCATACAAATGTTTTCTTAGTTCAGTCTCCCAAAGCAACAGAAATAAAAACAAAAATAAACAAATGAGACCTAATCAAACCTAGGAGCTTTTGCACAGCAAAAGAAACTATACAAAAAAAAGACAACCTGAGGAATGTGAGAATATAGTTGCGAATGATGTAACCAACAAGGGCTTAATCTCCAAAATATACAAACAACTCATACAACCCAACAACAAAAAAGCAAACAACCCAATTGAAAAATGGGCAGGAGACATAAATAGACATTTATTGAAAGAAGACATATGGATGGCCAATAGGCACATGAAAAAATGCACAACATCACTAATTATTGGAGAAATGAAAATCAAAACAACAGTGAGGTTCCACCTCACAATGGTCAGAATGGCCATCATTAATAAGTCTACAGTATGGAGAAAAGGGAGAATCCTCCTTACATTGATGGGAATGTAAATGGGTACAACTACTACGAAAAACAGTATGAAGTTTTCTTATAAAACTAAATATAGAACTACCATATAATCCAGCAATCCCACTACTTAGAATATGTCTAGTCAAAACTATAATTCAAAATGATACATGTACCCCTCTGTTCACTGCAGCCATATTCACAATAGCCAAGACAGGGAAACAACCTAAATGTCCACTGACTAATGAATGGATTAATATGTAGTACAAATATGCAATGGAATACTATTCAGCCATAAAAAGAATGAAATGATGCCATTTCCAACAACATGGAAGCAACTAGAGATTCTCATACTGTAGTTGAGAAGTGAAGTAAATCATAAAGAAAAACACAAATACCATATTATATCACTCATATGTGGAAGCTAAAATATGGCACAAGTGAACCTATCTACAAAACAGAAACACACTCACAGACATAGAGAACAGTCTTGTGATTGCCAAGGGGGAAGGAGAAGGGAATAGGATGGACAGGGAGTTTGGGGTTAGTAAATGCAAACTATTACATTTAAAATGGATAAGCAATGAGGTCCTACTGTATAGCACAGGTAACTATCCAATCTCTTGGGATAAACCATGATGGAAGATAATATAACAAAAGGAACAGTACAATTACAATTTTCTATTTTCTCTTCTCCACCGATCATCCCAAATCTAGCAGACTGCTGTCACTGCAAAGAGGACAGCTGCCCCAGGAAGTACTCTATGCTCCAAATAAAATAGACTTGTGTTAAATATGGCAAAGAAGAATTACTTCATATGATACAGGTAAAACATTTCCAGAAATGATTAAAGCTCTTCAACATGCCTCAAGCAGGAAAAATAGATACTACACATCATGACCAATCTTAAGAAAACTATTACATTTAGAATGAATAATCAATAAGATTTTAGTGTATAAAATAGGAAACTACATCTGATCTCTTGGAGTAGAACATTATGAAAGATAATATAAGAAAAGTAATGTATATATGTATGACTGGGTCACTTTGCTGCACAGGAGAAACTGGAACACTATTGTATATCGACTATATTTTAATTTTAAAAATAAATAAATAAATAAATAAATTTAAAATAATTAAATGTATAAAATACGACAAAATAAATTATATACAGTGAGTTCATTCATTTGGGTAATTACATTTACACAGTTATTGAACAAATTCCTATTTGAAAACATCAGTCCTAACCCCTTTTTAAATGAATAAACAATGTTGCAATTATAGGTTTTGAAGTGTCATTAAGAGAACATCTGGACTGAAGCTAGTAAGATGTTATGAGGAATGAAGACCTGGAAGTGCTAAGTAATTCTCTTAACTGACAGAGTTGTGGTTAGTGTCAACTTGTTTAACATGCAATGACACAGTGCAATTCCTACTAACAGAGATGCTTCTAAAAGGTAGAAGAGTTTTAAATAAAAATAATGCATGTGTATTTTTTAAAACTTTAAATAGTACAACTCCCCAAATCCCAAACTCAATTTACTTTTAATTTCACAGGTTATAAACTGCAGACAACTAGCAGGAATTGGCAGGCATTCTGTTGAAATTAACAAAACAAGAAGATCTTGTCTTCTCATTTCCATTTTCTCCATCTTTCCCCCCAAATTTTCAAAACCCTTATTATCAATCCTAATTGTTAAAAGCAATGGAAACCTAGATTATAGTTCATACTGTTTTCCCTAGGCTAATACATTTGCTTGGGAAACAGTATTTTATGAGAAACTTGGTCCTACGTATAGGCAGCTACAGTGGCCATTCTGATTCCAGATATATGTTGTATTTCCAAAATTTTATGGATTATATAGCTCATGCTTTGCTAGTACTCTGTGTCCTGTTTTTCTTTGAGAATATGCCAATGTGAAAACCACTGAAAGAACTATAATTTATTTTTTCTAAGGTTTTAATTTTTTCCATTATAGTTGATTTACAGTGTTCTATCAATTTCTCCTATACATCAAAGTGACCAGTCATATACACACACACACACACACACACACACACACATATATATACTTTTTCTCAAATTTCTACTGAAGAACAACCACACCTGATAAAGTTAAAACTTAGACTCTAAATAAGAAACTTAAATGTCTCTGCTGTACCTAAATATAACAATATAAAGTTTAGAGAAGATGTCATGTAATATGTTTTAGGGCTATAAATTTCACATATGAAGTTGATAGGATTACTCTGAGTTCCTTGATTTTCTCAATGTGGAAATGAAAAGATATTTGCATACAACTTAATACTAAATACTAGGATATTTCACCATCTCCTATTTTGGGGTTTGTTTTAGCTGTTTTTGGTTCCCAATGCACACTACCTTACTTGAATTTGTTCAGACACCAAATTTGTACTCACCAAAAATTGAATATAAACAATAAGGATAATAAATTGGTCTGAGTTCTCAGCCTAGGGGATAATGCATCTTCACTAAATTAATGCATAATGTTCAAGTTTCAGTAACTCTGAGGGAAACATCAAAGTCACTCCATAAAACTTTCAGAGGTTAAACAATTTACATCTGTAGTCCCAGGTGGATGAGGTGGACCACATTAAGGACTGGAGTAATAGCCTGAAAAGATGTGGGCAGAGATTCTCTAATTCTTTGCATATACCTTCCCTTAATAGACAAAGAAAGATAAGGCCCATGCTTGATTATGAACGGACTGATAAGCTCTTTGGATAGAGAAGAGAACCAACTAGTTAAATAAAAATTTTAAAAGCAAAACAACAGAAGACAAACAAACAAAAGACAAAGGGAATCACAACGGGCTCCTCCACAGCATACCCTCAAGTGGAGCCCAACAAAAACTAGTTCTGATGGCATTAAATGTATCTTTATTACATTCCTTTCTCTCATGAAATAAATAGAAATGTGGATACTCTTAGATGTTCAGACCATTCTCCCTCCTCCAGCTCTCCAATTCTGCCTTTGTATTTTCTGGAAACATCTTTTCCTAATTCAAGAAAGATAAGATGGTCTCATGAGCTTTTGTTTTGCCTAGGTCAATTTAGGGCCAAGAACTATAAAAAGCACAATTTTGATCTAGCTGTTTTGCTCTTGGTGTTTTTGCTTCTTGATATTGTACCTGCATTTTAGGGGGCAGTTCTACTCTTGCCACTACAGTGCTGAGACAGAGAAGACTGAGCAACTATATGGAATTGGAGAAAAGGGACCATAGAGTCATTTACTACCACTGTTTCCAGATTCTACAGTTGTCGCAGGTGCAACCATTAGTAATTCATTATAGTCCAAGAGTTCAGGACGACTACATTACAGCTTAGAATCAAACCCCTTAAGATTTCAAAGTGGTCCCTTGTCTAAACTCTATTTATATGCATATGCTCCCCTGTGGGTCATCAAAGGGTGGTAGTTACTAGCAGAGAATAAGAATTAAGGAATTAGGTCCCTGCACTTAAAAAAAAAAAAAAAATATATATATATATATATATATATATAAACTGGATTTAAGTAAAATTATTTCCACCTAGTAAAAAAATATTTAAAAATTTAACCTGGATTTAAATAAAAATTTGAAATATGGCACTAAAGATAAAAATAGTTGAAAATATAATGGGGAGTTCCCGTAGTGGCTCAGTGGTTAACGAATCCGACTAGGAACCATGAGGTTGCGGGTTTGATTTCTGGCCTCGCTCAGGCGGTTAAGGATCTGGCATTGCCGTGAGCTGTGGTGTAGGTTGCAGACGCGACTTGGATCCTGTGTTGCTGTGGCTCTGGCGTAGGCTGGCAGCTACAGCTCCAATTAGACCCCTAGCCTGGGAACCTCCATATGCCATGGGAGTGGCCCTAGAAAAGGCAAAAAGACCAAAAAAAAAAAAAAAAGAAAAAAAAAAGAAAATATAATGGAAGGTCTGTGGGATACTTCATATCAAACTTCTGAGAAATATTAATTAAAACTTAAAACACAATTATCTTTATTTTTAATTTTATTTTCTTTTTAATGTTTTGGTCATGTCCATGACATACCAAAGTTTTGGGCCAGGGATTGAATTGTACCACATCAGTAACCTAAGCCAAGCAAGGACAACATTAGATCCTGAACCCACTGAGCCACCAGGGAACTCCCTATAATTCTTTTCTAGAATAAAAGAGAACTACAAACAAAAAAGAGTGACATAAAACACACGACATTATAATTCCTTGGTTAAAAAGAGTGCATTTCAGTATGGTATAAAGCATTTTACTTGTTTCAACTTATAAATGTATTACTGTTATTACAGATACTGAACAACCTAAGTGACTATTACTGCAGGACCTTTTATTATTTGTACTAAATTCTGGCCCCAGAATCAAGTAGAAATGATAAATGATTTCTTAATGATTTTGATGCAATACTTTGTGGGGGGGGTATGTAGCTGTACATAAATTTAAAGATCGTTATGCTGTTCACTCAGAATTTTGGTCCTCTCATTATCTGGGCCTTTTCTTCTGTAAAATCCCATTTCAATACAAAATTTACAGCTCTGTTAATAAGCATGGTTCTATAGATATTCTTTCCACCTAGTAAGATATCACCAAGGGAGAAGAGTGGAATCTTTAAAGCTAGTACCCAAACTTTATGATTTTATGCTATTGTTCTTTACCCAAATTTGTGGGTTCTTATTATTTCTTTAGTGATTATAAAGAATCAAAGTTTTCAGTGAATTAGTAATGGTGGATAAGATAGTGAAAAGGTTTCTTATGGATACTTATAAGCTTCTAACAATTTTGAGGAATACATTTTTGAGGAATACAAGCTCTATTTTGCAAAAGTACATATTTTATCATTACAGAATTGCACAAGAGAATGCAAACATATCAAAGAAAAATACACCATCTTTCCTAAAAGATTTCCTAATTGATAATTCTAAATCTGTGTGTTCCTAAGTGTTGGAAAATGCTAGTACTTTATTTCATCAACACCAAAGGATAACTAATGATTCGTAGAGGAATAAAATTAAATGAATTTATCTGGTAATAAAGGCTCTAATTTATAAAATATGATAATATCAAATGTAAGAAAATACATTATAGTTAGTTTCAGATAATAGTATCATATACTTATAAAAAACAAAAGAATAAAGAGAAACAGAATTATAAAAACAACCCAAAAGATTAGTATATACTAGGATAAAATTAGAAAATTGATAGTATCCTTAATACATGAGAAAAAATATTTTGAAAAATATAGTGAAAACATAGTACTAGGTGAAAATACATAGTAATAAACATAATAAAAGGTGCTAACTCTAGAGGGTTTCTAGGAAACTTTAATGAGTGATAAATATGACTAGAATACAGGGTTGCACACTATACTTCAAGATAGCTAGCCTAAATTGTTAATTTTTTTTCTAAAATGAAATTATAGGTTTAATGCCCTACTAAGTGATATTTATAGAATATATTTTAGTGTGTACATATTTACTATGAAACCCATATAAAAATGATTATATTTTGTTGATTTTAAGACACACAGCGTATCATATGCCAACAATTCTAGGAGCTTCCTGGTGGCTTAGGAGGTTAAGGATTTGGTATTGTCCCTGCTATGTCTCGTGTTGCTGCTGTGGCATGGGTTTAATCCCTGGTCCCATAATTTCTGCATGCCATAGTGGCAAACAAACACAAACAAAAAATGACTCTAACATTAGACTGTTTTACAGTTGATGGAATGTCAAGTTTCAGTGACAGATTTTTTTCTTAGTTTTACATAATATAAAATCTTATGCTATAAATCATAGTATGTTAAGAGTAAATTAGAAAAATTTTTCAGGAAGGAAACAATTACTGGATAAGAATAGTGGGGGTAAGATCATACTAAAATTGTGACACAGAAATATTAAATCAAATGTCTACAGTGTACTAGACAGTGGAAACACACAAACAGAACTAAGACATATTTAACGATTTTTAACCTAATAAAGGATCATAAATTAATGGAAAAGGAAGGTTTAATTCATAAAATGCATTGTGGTAACTAGCTTACAAATAAAACTTAGAGTCACACTTCAACTGTCACTAAAATATATTGTAGATTAATTAAACAGTTAACAGCTATATCAAGTATATCAAATATAAAAATGGAAATGGAAAAATTTAATCTTCAATAATGTATATAATTTACAGTCTTAGAAATTACATAGGAAAAATACGTCTTTGTCTACATACAATGTGCTCGATTGGTTCTTTACTATCATGAAACTCTCATGTATATAGAAGTCTAAACCATATCTGCATAGTCTATATAATAATAAACAAGAAACTATGCAACCTCTCAGAGACTAATAAATAGTGCATTGCCAGAGTTTACATCGTGGCTCAGTGGTAATGAACCTGACTAGTATCCATGAGGATGCAGGTTCAATCCCTGGCCATTGCTGTGAGCTGTGGTATAGGCCAGTAGATGCAGCTCTCATTCAACCCCTAGCCTAATTTCCATATGTCCTGGGTGTAGCCCTAAAAAAAAAGGACTCCCTCCTTAAAAAAAAGAAAAGAAAAAAGTGCATTGCCAGAAATTCACTCTCCCTTGGAGGTGTTTTCAAATCTCGCAGCTTCTTTAGAGGAAAGACATCCCTAACTTTTTAACAACACTTCCCCTGCATTCCTTGATAGTTTAGCATATACAGTCTATCCTTATTATTCACAGATTCCATATTTGCCAACTCACCTGCTTGCTAAAATATATTTACAATCCTCAAATCAAATATCATGGCACTTTTGTGGTCAATTACAGACAAGCGCAGAGTGATAAAGAAATTTTGAGTCTCCTGTGCTCTCAAGTGAGGTTGAAGGAGATGATTTTTACCATTGGGTTTCACTCACACACTGTAAATGTGTCTTTTCACCATCTACTTAGTGTGACTTTTTCACTTTTTGTGGTTTCTTTTGATGATTTCAATTTTTTCAATGGCCTCCGCAAATGGTGCTGAGGTGCCATTTGGCATTTCTAAGCATAAGAAGGATGTGATGTATGTTGTGGAGAAAATATGTGTGTTAGCTAAGCTTCTGTCTACATGAGTTATAGTTAGATATGGACAATTTATTCTTATTTATTCGCAGTACTCACAAACAATGAATTAGTGATTCAATGAATTAGTAATTTAACTATTCCCTTATTTTTATATTTATCTTTTCATACTCTATATATTCTTCAACTTGCCTATTTTGCTAAATATTACGTTCGTGACATTTGCTCATTTTTAATGGATGTCAAAATACCCTCACAATAAAATCATTTATTATTTTGGTAGAGAAAAGTGGTTACAGTTTTGTGTGTTAAATAAACAGGCATCATTCCAGAAGAAAATAGTGCAAGTAAGTCTCTTGAGGAAAGCTAGGTGATGGTCGGGTGTTTTAGAGCAGAGATCCACTATATCTCAGCAGCAACTGTAGAATATTTAAATATTTCACAAATACTGTTTAAACCTAGGTCCTGTGCCGTTATGCTTCTCAGTCTGGTGGCAGCTTTCAGTAAAACATTTTAACATATTGATTTTTCCCTGGCACTTACTTCAAGTAGAAGGTATGCTGAACACATTCATCAGCAGTCTGTAATATTGGCATTTCAATTTAATGAGGGAGTGTGGAGAGTAACTTATAGCCCCTTTATATTGTCCACACACTATAAGCACATCTGTAGTTAGTTGAAATTACCAAGTGGGTCTTTCATTATTTAACATAATCTCTGACTAGCCTGGTACATAGAGGGGGATCCATTTTGGTGAAAGCAGTACTGATGGTCTCTGGATGAGGTTTTATGATTATGACATAGAATTTTACTTAATTTGTAAAAAGCTTAATTTTAACATTTGAAAATTACACTTATAGAAATATATCTGGCTATATATAACCAATCAAAGGAAAGTGATCTTCCTATCCCTGTCCCAAGAAAATGTTTCTCAAAGTGTGGCATCCTAACATCTGCATGAGAACCAGATGGTATATGTGTTAAAAATGCTCATTCCTGGCCCTCACCCCAGACTTTCTGAAATTAAAATTTTTGAGATATATGTCTGGAATTTGCATGTATAATAATTTCCAAATGCCTACTAATATTATAGTTTCTGAGAAAGACAATTTGCAAATCTTGTTATAGTATGCTGAGATAACAGAAATATAAATCGGTTCCTTTGTTACTTCAATGGTTATATGGGACATGCCATTAACTGAATTTGAGTTTAAAGTACAAGCAGCTGCTTCTCTGTATTTTCTAATTATATCGCTCTCACCAGTTACTCCAATTACTCCAAAATATACAAACAACTCTAGATAAAACAAACAAACCCACCCAATCAAAAAATGGGCAGAAGATATAAATAAACATTTCCCCAAAGAAGACAGATAGATGGCAAAAAAAAAAAAAAAAAAGAAAAGATTCTCGACATCACTAATTCTTAGGGAAAGGCAAATCAAAACAATAATTAGATATCATCTCACACCTGTCAGAATAAGCATCGTTAAGAAACACCTGAAACCAACACAACTTTGTAAGTCAGCTGTCCTCCAATATTTTTTAATAGTTAATGTTTGTTGAAAAAAAAAGATACTCCAATTAGACTTCTTCTAATGCTAAAAGTTTTATTCTTTAAACCTAGTGTTTTGTTTTGTTTCAGAGGGTGGAAGGATTGTAGAAAGAATGGAAAAAGAGGGAATCCACTGACCCTCTTCATTTTGAGACTGCTATTAGAAGCTTCTGGCTTCTGTTTGTTTGTTTGTTCCAATTATATAGAAGTTTAGGTGGTTTTCCAAAGCCTCAGAAACATAGAAAATGGATTCAAATTTAAGCAGCTCTAACCCCTTAATTGTAGTGGCTGCTGCCCTAGTTAGAAAAAAGATGATATGTATACTATGATATGAGAGTGAATTTTCCTATCCCTATTTTGTCCTTCAACAGTCTCCACAGGCAAAAAGTTGTTTGTCTGTAATATTGGATTTTAAAGGTCACTTGTTATTTTATAGCTCTAGGTTGGTTTTTATTTCTAGATATTTTACATGACCCATAATAAATTAGACTCTATAACCTGTGCTGAAGGACAAACTATAACTATGTCTAATACCCCAGAACTTCATTTTCCCACTCTGAAGTGAATACTTTAAAAAGTGCCTTGACAAAGTCCTCTGGCAATTCCTTAGTACTGGTACTTATGCAGTGTATTATGGTTTTTAACAACTTAAACTCTGAGATAAAACAACATTGATTGGGCTTTTTACATACTAGTTGTTTAACATTAAGCAAGTTACTTAATCTATATAAATTTGACATATTTTCTGTAAAACTGAGACAACAATGGTCCTATATTAGGGGGTTACTGTAAGAGTTAAGACTTTTAGGAAAACAGTTGATATATAAAATGATCAAGAAATATATACTATTAAGTCAGACTCTATTTTATTATATCATAAAATAAACACATTTAATTATTTTTAAAAGCATCTTCCTACGAAGTCAATAATAGCATTTTAAATTCATTACAAAATCATGAAGTGAATTTGAGAGTATAGAAGTTCAGTTATAAAAGGACAGAAGTTAGAAAATACTCTTATTTCCTCTTAGAATGTAATTGAAATTAAACTTCATGATAACAAGAATTTACCTGTCATTTCTGTGCTTACTTAAAATAGGCATATTAAATCTAATACCAGTAATTAGATGAATGTTATTCCCTATTTTGTTTATGGTGTCATGGTTCCCTTTTCATATTTGAACTGTGAGAACAATTCCTTGTTATTTCCAACAGTTTATCCATGGTTAATTTAATAGTGAGTATATACCTTGTGCTCAGTAAATGCCTTTTTGAATGAATTAGTGATTGAATGACAAAACTTCTGGTTACTGCATAAGCATGTCACTTTCAGAGAACTGGCTTTATTCAAAGATTGTTTATATATTTATTTTTTAGACAAGTAACTTTAAAAATAATCCAGAAAATACTTATTTTTATTTGAGTTATAACTCAAAGACATAACCAATGAAATTTTCTGGGATAAAATACTGAAAATACCATCACCTTATAATAACATAAAATCTCATTCAGTTTATTCGCTGCCTATTAAAAGCACCATAAACCATATATTGATTCTTAAAAAAAATAAATGAGAATCACCTTGTATCACCTTAGGCATCCAATTAGCTGGCAAATAAAACAAGTCCTTTTCAAAGAGTTTCTACACTGTATTTGGTATGCCAAATGTGTGAAAAAGAATAGGAAAAGTATGAAAATAAAGAAAATTAAAATAACAAAAGTTTACTCACATAATCTCAACTCCCAGTTGAAAAGAAATATTGATCAAAACGAGATTTATCTAGATATCAGTTTAATATGATTTTGAAAGTTAACATAATGGTAGTGCATTTATAGGTAAGAAAAAATAAATTGTCTAGATGAAACATAGTCTTTGGATGGTAGCAAGTCATTTGGTCAGAAATTTGGATTCCACTTCACTGGGGTAGTTCTGTTGTGACTCAGCAGTAACGAACCCAAATAGTATTCATGAGGACATGGGTTCGATACCTGGCCTTGCTCAGTACGTTAAGTAAGGATCTGATCTGGTGTTGCCATAAGCTGCCATGTAGGTCACAGTCGTGGCTCAGATCTGGCGTTGTTGTGGCTGTGGCGTAGGCTGGGCTACGGCTCTGATTCAGCCCTTAGCCTGGAAACTTCATATGCCCTGGGTGCAGCCCTAAAAGAGAAAAAGAAAATATCATGAGAGATGATATTTTAAATTTATGGCAATATCAATGTATTTATGGAATGCCTATTCTGCTCCATACCTGTAGTACTAATGGGGAAATAAACTTAAAGCACAAAGTTTCTATTTCAACTATTACTACAGTGGGAAAATAAAAAAAAATATATATATTAAAAAAAAGAAAAAAAAACATCATGAGAGAATGTTTAAGGTCTGTAATATAAAAATTCCAGAGTGTTTTCCAATCTGGCAACTATAACATTTACATTCATAAGTAGAGGACTAAAAATCAATGTCATTAGTATAAACTTTACAGATGTGATATGACAACTATACTTTCAAGCGTTTAAAACCGCTGCAGTTCTGGAGTTCCCGTTGTGGCTCAGTGGTTGACGAATCCAACTAGGAACCACAGGGTTGCGGATTTGATCCCTGGCCTTGCTCAGTGGGTTGAGGATCCAGCATTGCCTTGAGCTGCGATGTAGGTCGCAGACCCAGCTCGGATCCAGCATTGCTGTGGCTGTGGCGTAGGCTGGCAGCTACAGCTCCGATTGGACCCCTAGCCTGGGAACCTCCATATGCTGCGGGTGTGGCCCTAGAAAAGGCAAAAAGACAAATAAATAAATAAATAAATAAAACCTCCATACTTTAAAGAAAACATATATTTTTAAAAAGGCTAAGCAAAAAACTGTCTGATTGTCTAAATATCTCTACACACCAAAAGCAGTTTAAGACAATATGATGTTTTATTTAAGATTTTGACTAGTTCCTTATTCCTTTAGCAGCGTCCCTGATAAATAATCAGATTCTCTGATGCCTCTCATTTTGTTGTTTACCAAGATGTTTAAGGTGAGCTTATTCTTCTAAGTAAATTCCTTCTTGTCCTAACTACCAACTTCCTTATACTGTCAACTTCACCTAATTTTTTTCAGGAGTAGAGGGAGACAACTGAGCTAACTGAACCATATTTTTAATGTCTGCTAATTATTTAATGTGTTCTTCTTCCCAAATAATATATTTTTATTTTAATGGGAAAGTAAAATGTCTTAGTTGAGGAATTACAACTGTCTGGATTTCAGACATTATGAATATTAATGCACTTTAAGTAAAGTTCCCTGGAAAGATATGATTGTGTTTGTAGAATGGGAAGTGTTACTGACAATTACTTCAAAAACATGTTTAGAGAAATTGATTCATTTGTGGCATCATTTTAATTAAAAATTTTGTCAAAAAAAAAAAAAAACAGGCAAAACTTACCCATTTAATCTAGGAAAAATAACATACAGTAAGTAAAACTTTGGGACAATAAAATGTTAAGCTCTTTACAGTTGAGATGAAATTATCAGTTATTTATAAAATTATATATTCAGCCTTGACTTTGAGTTCTATCAGCTCCTTAGTTTCACTCTTCATAGACTAATTTGGTACATAATTGACACATAACATATTTCACATATTTAAAAGATACAGTTTGATAAAGTCTAATATATCTATATACCTGTGAAACCACTACTACAAAAAATATGTTCATCACCTCCTGAAACTTCCATGTATCCTTTTGCAATGTGTTCCTGTTACTTCCTATCCCTTTGCATAGTCCTCTGGTATCCACTGGTCTGCTTTGTCACACTAGAGATGAGTGTGCATTTTACAGAATTTCACCCAAACAGAATTATACAGTAGATATTTTTAAACTTTCTTATTCAGCATATTTAGTTTAATTTTCATTCGTATTTGTTATATGTTATTAATAGTTTAATTCCTTTGTGTGGCTGGGTTGTGCCGTATTGTATGACTAGACCAAAGTCTGTTTATCTATTCACTTGTTAATGGATATTTGTGTAGTTTTCAGTTTCTGCCTACTTCCAAGAGAGCTGCTAAAAATATGTACACAGTTTTTGATATAAATATATGCTTTCATTTTTACAGAGTGAGTTACTTAGGAGTGAAATGATTGGATCATATGAAAGATATATAAAGACTTTTAAGAAATAAACAGCTTTAGAAATACAAAAATAACAAAGATGATGAAGAAAGTTCTCATATACCTCACACCTTGAATCCCTCACTATTATCAATATCTTAAATTATTACTATGATACGTTTGCCATAATTAGTAAATCAATACTGATTCGCCATTAGAAACTAAGTCCAAATATTATTCAGATTTCATGGCTTTTCTGTACTGTTACTTTTCTGTTCTAGATTCCTATCCAAGATACCACATTTAATTATTGTCTCCTTAATCTGCATGGCTGTGACAGTTTCTTACATTTTCCTGTTTGTTTTGACTGATGATCACATTTTATTCTAGCTTTACTGAGGTATAATTGACAGTTAAAATTGTATATACTTAAGGCATGTAAATTCATAAGTATTTAAGGCATGCAGATTGGTAAATATATACATATACTTGATAAGTATATATGGATAATATATATATTAGGTATAAGTATATACATTTATTGAGGTATAATTGACAATTAAAATTTTATATATTTAAGACATGCAAATTGATAAGTATTTAAGGCATGATATATAGTATATATATAGTGTATATATTGTATATATATATTGTATATATATTGTATAAACAATATATATCACAAATTGATATATATATAGTGCAATATTCACCACAAACTAACATATCCATCCCCTAACATACTTAACATTTTTTTCCTTTTTTTTTCCTAGTTGTAATAAATTAAGATTTACCATCCTAGCAAATTTCAAGTCTACAATACAATATTGTTTAACTGTTTTGGATGGCCTAGAGAATACTGAACATATTCAGGTATTTTACCAGTCAGGTATTTTGTAAGATGACTGTTAGGATTTGTCTTATGTTTTCTCATGATTAGATTGGGATTATGTTTTGGCAAGAAAAACTACAGAATTGAATTTTCATTTAGAGACTGATGACAGCCTCATGGTGGAATGAGATTCTCCTTTTTACTTTCTTTTATAATCTACGACCAGAAAAACATCCACAACTCAACAAAAACACCTCTGTTCAATATACCAGAACACTGGGGAATTCCACATATGTGTACATCTAAAGACAGGTAGATTGGAACAATCAGAGGTGAAAGAACCAGTATAAATAGCAGTATTGCCTGTGATCTTGGCCCTCCAGCCAACATAGGTGAGCCCTCAAATCTAGAAAACCTGATAGCAATAAAGAAGACAACATTTACTCCACTGGCTTCCTGGCCACAGCATTGCTTACAGCCCCAGTAACTGGGTAAAGAGCAATAATGTATCCTGAAACCCCAGTCGTCTAGCCATAAAGGCACACACAACATTGGTCCCTTGCTCCTCCCACCAGCAGCAGAGCCCATAAAACTTACAAGACTGGACATAGCAGTGGTGCCTATGTGACTGCAGCCACTCACTTTCCCCCTCCCACTGAGGTGGAAGAGCCTGCAACATAGGGGATTCCACACACAGGAGAAGATAACACCATCCTTGTGCCCCGAATGGTCATGCCAACAGCACTGGCAGCATCAAGGCACTACCACCACCACCACAGGCACAAGAAGTGACAAAGAGCACTTGTAGTGACACCTCTGACAGAGGCAGTGGTGGGTGGAAAGTGCCAACTCTCAAATATAACCAGAGGCAGCTCAAGAAAGATAAACCAAAAACTTGTGCTATAGTTCCAACTAACCTGATGAATAATTAGAATCAAGGAAAAAGGTGTTCACTACTTCAAATTTCCCAGGAACAATTCATCAAGCACCATGGAGAACCACAGTAATAGTGTACCACACACAAAAAAAAACATGATGATTTTCCAGAAACTAAAATTAAAGCCATGGAATAGTGTGTTCTAAATGATAGAGAATACAAAATAGCTATCATGAAGAAACTCAATGAGCTACAAGAAAACTCAGAAAGGACGTTCAATGAGATCAGGAATAAGATCAATGAACAGAAGGAATACTTTACCAAATAGACTGAAACTAAAAAAAAAAGAGCCAACAGAAATTCTGGGGCTAAAGAATTCAATAAATGAGATGAAGAATATGTTAGAAAGCACAGGAGATAAAACAGACTGCACAGAGGAGAGATATTAGTAAGTTGAAAGACAGTAATCAGCACAAAAAAATACAAGTAGAAGAAAAGATAAATACAATACTAAAAATGAGGAAATTCTATGAGATCTACCTGTCTCTTTCAGAAAGGGTAATAATAGGGTAAAGAGTATCCTGGAAGGAGAGGGAGAAGAGTACAGAGAGTTTAAAGAAATAATAGCTGAGAACGTCCCAAACCTGTGGAAGGAATTGGATACCCAAGTGCAGCAAGTTAAGATAATGCTTAATTATCTCAAAGCAAAAAGACCTTCTCTGAGACACAGTATGTTAAAACTGTCAAAAATCAATGACAAAGAATGAATTTTAAAGGATAACGCCAGTGAAAAAATGATAGTGACCTACAAAGGATTTCCCATTAGGCTATCAGCAGATTTCTAAGTAGAAACTTAGAGGACAACGACAAGAGGGAGTGGAATGAGAGTCTCCAAATTATTGAAAGATAACAACTGTAACCTAAGAGTACTATCCAGTATAGCTAGCATTCAGAAATAAAGGGGAAACAAGACTTTCCCAGACAAACAAAAGCTAAGAGAATTCATAAACACTAGGTCTTCCTTGTAAGAAATAATAAAAGGAGCACTTCTATCAGAAACTACAAGGAAAAAGTACACAGAACGTTGTTGTAGTAAATAGAATCAGAAAATTACAACTTTATATCAGGATCAACTTTTAAACACTTTGTTATATAGCATAATGATTAAAGAGAGAAAATACACAACATTTTCAATTTGTGATAATCCAATCTGTTAACAAATTCACAACATAAAAGTGGGTAATATAAGACCATAAAAAACACAAAATGGGATGGGAAAAAGGATAAAACCTGTATAGGTAAGTGAAGATAAGATGCCGTAAAGAGAAAAATAAATATCTTATCTATGAGGCACTTTATACAAACTTCATGGTAACCACAAACTATAAATCTAGAGCAAATGGGGTTCCCGTCGTGGCACAGTGGTTAATGAATCCTACTAGGAACCATGAGGTTGTGGGTTCCATCCCAAGCCTTGCTCAATGGGTTAAGGATCTGGCATTGCTGTGAGCTGTGGTGTAAGTTGCAGATGTGGCTCGGACCTTGCATTGCTGTGGCTCTGGCACAGGCCAGCAGCTATAGCTCTGATTCGACCCTTAGCCTGGGAACCTCCATATGCCATAGGAGTAGCCCTAGATAAGGCAAAGAAATAAAAAAATAAAAAAATAAATGTAGAGCAAAGACATGAAACATAAAAAAGAGGAAACTGAGAAGAATATTATAGAAAACCATGAAACAAAATGGGCAGACAGAAATACAAGTAAAAATAAACAATAGTGATAGAAATCAAGCAGAAAACAAAAGGTAAAATGACAAAAATATGTGCTCAGCTATCAATAATCACCCTAAACATAAATGGATTGAATTCATTAATAAAAAGTCACAGACTTTTTTGGGTGGCTAGATTTAAAAATAAGTCCCAATCATATGCTGTTTCCAGGAGACTCACCTCAGTTCTAAAGACAAATATAGGCTCAAAGTGAAGACAGAGAAGATAATACACCAACCGAATGGCAGTCAAAATAAAGCAGATCTAGCCACAGTCATATCCAACAAAACAGACTTCCAAGCAAAAAAAAAGGTGACAAGACAGAGATCAATAATGACAAGACAAATCATCAAGAATCTGTACAATGCCTACAATTTTTTTTTTTTTTTTTTTTTTTTTTTTGCCTTTTAGGGCCTCATGTGCAGCACATGGAAGTTCCCAGGCTAGGGTTCAAATCTAAGCTGCAGCTGCTGGCCCTATGCCACAGCACCATGGGATCCAAATCACATCTGTGAACTACAACACAGCTCGCAGCAATGCCAGATCCTTAACCCACTGAGCAGGGCCAGGGATCAAACCTGCATCCTTAGGAGTTACTAGCTGGGTTTGTTACCACTGAGCCAAAACAGGAACACCTCAATTATTAACATATATGCACCTAACATGGGATCCCCAATATATATAAAACAAATATTTACAGACTTAAAGGGGAAATTGATAGCAATACAACAAGTAGGGGATTTTAACACTTTACTTACATCAACAGATAGATCATCCAGACAGAAAGTCAACAAAAGAGATAGTGGCCTTAAATGAAATATTAGAGCAAATGCATATCACATATTTGTTCTGATTATTCCATTCAAATTCAGCAGAATATATATTCTTCTAACGTGCTCAGAGAACTTCCTCAAAAACAGATCATATCTGGGAAAACAAAATAAGTCTCAGTAAATTTAAGAAGTTTGAAATCCTTTTTTTTTTTTTTTTTTTAATAGGGCCGCACTAGCAGCATACTGACATTCCCAGGCTAGGGGCTGAATCAGTGCTACAGCTGCTGGCGTATGCCATGGCCATAGCAGTGCGAAATCCCAGCTGCATCTGTGACCCACAACACAGCTCATGGTAACACCAGATCCCTGACCCACTGGGCAAGGCCAGGAATTGAACCTGCATCCTAATGGCTACTAGTCAAATTTATTTCCACTGTGCCACAATGGGAACTCCAAGAATTTTGAAATTCTGATAACAATGGTGTGATACTAGAAATCACTTCACATCAAAATCTATGGGATACAGCAAAAGTGGCACTAAGAGAGAAATTTATAGTAATCTAGGCCTACCTCAAGAAACAAGAAAAATCTCAAATAAACAATGTAACATTACACCAAAAGGAATTTATAAGAAGAGCAACTGAAGCCCAATGTCAGTAGAAACAAAGGAATAATAAAGATGAAAACAGAAGCAAATTAAATAGAGACTTAAAAGACAATAGAAAACATCAATTTAAACAAAAGGTGGTTCCTTGAAATAAACAAAATTGACAAACCTTTAGCTAGAGTCACTAAGAATAAAAGAGAGAAGGCTCTGATAAATCAGAAATGAAAGAAGAAAAATAAAAGCATATACCACAGAAACACAAGATTATAAGAAAATACTATGAAGACCTATATGCCAACAAATTGGACAACCTAGAAGAAATTGACAAATTCTTAGAATTATACAACCTTCCATGAATGAATTATGAAGAAACAGAAAATCCAATATACTGATCACTAGAAAGGAGATTGAAACAGTAAGCCAAAACTTCATAACAAACAAAAGTCCAGAACCAGAAGAGTTCACAGGTGAATTCTACCAAATATTCAAAGATTAAATATCTACCCTTCTCAAACCCTTCCAAAAAAATGAAGAGAAGGCAACACTTCCTAACTCATGATCAAGAGGGATTTATTCCAGGGCTACAAGGATGATTCAATGGCTAAAAATCAATGTGATACACCACATTAATATAATTACCATCTCAGTAGACACACAAAAAAGCGTCTGACAAGATCCAACATGGATTCATGATCACAATTCTCATTAAGTGAAGGAAGCATACCTTAACATAATAAAGAAGTTTATAAGGCAAACCCACAGGTGACATACTTAATGGTGAAAAACTGAAAGTTATTCCTCCAAAACCTAAAATCAAGAATGAGGCAAGCACACCCTCTCTTGTCACTCTTATTCAATAAAATACTGCAAGTCTTCACCAGAGCAGTTAGGCAAGATAAAGAAATAAAAGGCACCTGAATTTAAACAAAGAAGTAGAATTATCACCATTTTCAGATGATATTTTATATATGGAAAACCCTAAAGACTACAAAAAAATCTACTAGAAATAATAATGTAATGTTGCAAGGTACAAAATCAACATACACAATCTGCTCTATTTCTATATGCTAATAATGAAATAGCAAAAAGAGATTAAAAAAAAAAAACCCACTTACAATTACTACAAAAAATAATAAAATACCTTGGAATAAATTTAGAGGTAAAAGACCTGTACACTGAAAGCTGTAAGACATTGTAAAAATTAAAGGCACAAATGAATAAAAATATGTTCCATGCTTAAAATTGGAAGAATTAACATTGTTGAAATATCCGTATTACCTAAAGTGACCTATAGATTCAATGCAACTCCTCTCAAAACCCCAGAGATACTTTTCACAGAAGTTGAATAAAAATTTCCAAAATTTATATGTAACCACAGAAGACCTCAAGTAGGAAAAGCAATCCTTAGATAATAAAACAGAGCTAGAAATATCGCACTCCCTGACTTCAAACTATATTATAAAGCCATACTAATCAAAACTGCACATGATGGACAAAAAGACGCATAGATCAATAGTCATAGCTTGCGGCATCACCAGATCCTTCATCCACTGAGGAAGGCCAAGGATTCAACCTACATCCTCGGGGACGCTATGTCCAGATAAAACCTGCTGAGCCACAACAGAAACTCCTTTTCCTGTATTTTTGCATTTCTGGTAATTTTTTTATTAGGTTGTGATGATGGCTGTACACCTATAAATATAATAAAATTCATTGGATTAAAAAATAAAGTGGATGCCTGATATTATGAATTTTTTCTTGTTGGAAGCTTATATTTTTTAAGTATAAAAGTTATTTTATATTTTATATATTATTAAGTTATATTTTTATAAGTATTTATTAACTTTATTTTGGGATTCAGTTAAATTGCTCAGAAATATTTTTTCAGGTTTTGCTATTAGGATTTATTAGATAAGATCAGTGGTCTTCAGTTAATTTTAGGTAAAATCTTTCCAATTATTTTACCCAATGTCCCATGAATAATCTTGTTTTCCAGTCTTGCTGGTAGGATATAGAGTGTTCAAAACTCCGAGCTTCTGGGATTGTTTTCTCCATTCTTTTTGCCCATTCCTCCCTATCACCATCAACACCCCAGCCTGAGGCAGTTTTCTTAATTACATCTTTTGATTCATAGTTCAGCTAAAAACTTGGAATGGGCTGGGCGCCTACAGTTCTCTAAGAAGCTTTCTCCTCTCAGGTACTCTGCCTTGCAATCTCTGTCATGGCTTTAATGCATTCCCAAGAGTTTCCTTAACTTAAGGAGCCCATTGGATTCCGCCAGGCCTTATCTGATTCTGCCAGGCCTTATCTCTATAATGTAACTAGAACATTCCCCTCCTCAAATTAGGAAGACTATAAAACACTACAGATGAAAAAAAAATTTTTTTTTCTGGTAGAGGTACAGCTGATTCAGTTCCACTTCCGCCATACTGGAAGAAGCCAATTTTATTTCTATTAACAAATTCATTTTAGCATTTGTGCCTTGTGTATGTACCTATTCCTTAGAATCTCCTTTGAGTCACTTTTTAATAATGTATTGTTTCCATTGTTAATTAATGGATCAAATCAAATAACTGGCATTAATTAATTTATATTTGACTAATAATTATTTTACCTATTTAAAATTACCTTAAAAAAAGTATGTGTATTTATTGAATGGAACTTTCATAGCTATTACTCCACTGATAATATTTTTAATTTTTGCTATTATAAATGTAGCACATTTAGGAGTTCCTGTTATGGCTCAGTGGAAATGAATCTGACTAGTGTTCATGAGGACACAGGTTTGATCCCTAGCCTTACTCAGTGGGTTAAGGATCCAGCGATGTGGTCAGCTGAGGTGTAGGTGGGTAGCAGATGTGGCTTGGATCTCATGCTGCCGTGGCTGTGGTGTAGACCAGCTCCAATTCAACCCCTATCCTGGGAATCTCTTATGCCCTGGGTGCATCCCCCCAAAAAAAAACCCCAAATTTATCACATTTAGTTTTCACACACAGTTTATTTATTCTTCTACTTATTTTTTCCTCTAGTAAAAAGTCCAAAATAGATGTGCAGAGGGCAAAAGAGATAATCCTTTTTAAAAAGCATTATACAAATTGCTTAATTGAGCCTTTGGTTTTGCATAACCCAACTTACTAGTGTGACTAACCATTTCTAATATAGATTGTTGTAGTAATTTTAACTGTAAAAATATTGTATCTTTCAGCATTAGGTGGCTCTGTTATAGGGCTTCTCAGTTAAAACTTTAAGACGTATAATGTAATTTTGATTTTTTTTCATCAATAATAGAAAAAAATAACCAGAAACTTACTCAAGTCCGAGTTTGCTAGTTTAATATGCTTAAAGTTAATGCATCTATAGGCCTTCCTGGCATTAATTTATATGTGGCTACTCTAAGCACTTTCATTCTTTATGATCTCATTCAAGATGATGCAGAGTCACAAAGGACATGTATGGCATTAAGATCATTTTGAAGTTAAAATAAATAATGACTACTGCCATTTGAGTTCCTATGCATATAAGTTTGAATGTGTGCAGTTTTCATTTATTAAAATTCCTTTAAATAATAAATAACTCTTTACCTTTTATTCCTAATAGTAAGTCAGAGAAGCTACATTAGGAAAAAAAACGATCTTCAGTGTCAGTCAATTGCTTTCCATTTCACCATCACCTGTTGTTTTGGAACACTGTAATTCAGAAGCAAATTATCCCTCACAATATTTTACTGATACCAAAACCTAATTATTGTAGTTTTACTATTTCTTATTAGGTTGAAATCCAAATCAAATTAAGTGGAACTGTCAACCAGTGTTATTAAACTTTTAAAAATTGGGACTTGAACTTTACCAAAATTTATAAATGGAAAGCATGATATTAGATAGTACTCTAAAATTCAAAAATAGATTTACTTATAAACTTATGAAGGGACAGTTACATTACATTATATATCTATTTGTTTCTTTATATATACTTTCATTAAAACAATTAATATTGAGTGTCTGTTGTGTGTCAGGCTAAATATTGGTATGTGGAAATAAAAAACATAAGTACTAAGTTGTTTTTGTCTTGAATGTATTTTCAAATGCTGTGTAAAATAGTTCCAAAGAAGTAGAAAATGGGGAGGACCAAATCTCTGGAAGCTGAGAGAGATTCATAATTAAGCACATGCTTTAGTTGGTTCAAAAGAAGGGGGTAGATTAACATATCCAAAGTGAGGAAAAGAATGCCAAGCAGAAGAAAAATGCAGAGGTGGAATATTTTACCCTGTGGTTAGGGAAGAATTCCAGGCAAAATCTACATAAGTTTTGTGAAGAAATAAAGATAAGCTGATAGATTTGATGAAGAGGAATTAGGTTAGGATCAAATAATGAAAGGTTAGTGTGCATATTATAGTATTTTGACATTTTCCCACTGGGAAATCTTAGAGTCTTCAAGGAAATAATCTAATTTGCAGGACTGATAGCAGAGGGAAAACTAAAGCAGGTAAACTAATTAGGAAGTTCTTACAATAACGTTAGGAAAAATTGCAGTAGTTAGAATTAAGATGACTTGGATGAATGAAACAACTTTTATAGACAGAATTTTAGAATGAAATGAATGAAATTCCAAAATTTTCGTAATTAATATCAGTTCCTGATTTTAATATAATTTTATCAAGCATACCTTCATAACAATACCAATTCCAACTTTATTCTCAGTATTGTTACTGTTATTATTATCTTTTGGTATTGTGATAGGCAAGACTCCTATTTCAAGTATTACTTCAACCTTTCAATTCTGAAGTTTCAAATACTTTAATAGTTAACTTGAGTCACCTCAAAAGACTCTCTCAAACCCCCATCTAATGGGAGAGTTTAGAAAATTATAAATTATATTTCCAAGCTTCTCTTTCAACTAATAATCTAAATATCCCTCTGATGGAAGAACTATTTTGAGATTTAGAAGAAAGGAGAAGAAGGTAATCTTCCCATTCTCAAGCTATTATCACTCATTACAAAGTTATGGTAATATGTTCTATATCTAGGTGGCCAGGGATGGTGGTAACACTATTTCTACCTCAGAATAGATCCAGTGGTTGCCTCAAACTTATTAACTTCCCTAAATTTCAAGATTTGTTTGTTTTGGGACTCATATGAAAAGCCCAGAGTATTAGTTCTATGATCATTCTACTGATATTATTTAAAATATCTAGAATGTGTCTGTTGTTTTCATTAAACTGTGATCAACTATTAGGTTTATGTTACAGAAGATAAAAACAGTTTGAATTCAACATTCTTAAAAAAATTATATATATATTTTTCCCAAACTTGTTCTAAGTGGAAATTTTCTTTAAAATTTTAATTGAGATAAATTAATATCAAATTTACCATGTTAATATGTACAACGAAGATTTTGTTGTTTTCTTTTTTCAGTATACTCACAAGGTTGTGAAATCATCACCAGTGCTGAATTCCAAAATATTTTTCATCAACCACAAAGGAAATCCTGACCCATTAACAGTCACTTCCCATTTCCCAGTTTCTTCACCTCTTGCTAACTACTAATAAACTTTATGTCTCCATTAATTTATCTGAATTCTGGAGATTTCATACAACAGGAATCATACAATAAATTACCTGAATTCTTCTAATTAGCTTAATGTTTTCAAAGTTCATTCATGTTTAACATGCATCAATATTTTACTCCTTTTTATTTCTAATATTCTATTATATGCATATAAATATTGTATTTATTCATTCATCAGATGATGAACATTTATATCATTTCCACTTTTTGGCTATTATGAATAATGCTGGAATAAACATGGTTTTATGGGGGTATATTATTTAAAATTCTTTTCAGTATATACCTAGGAGTAGAATTGTTGGATCATATAGTGACCCCATGTTTAACTTTTGAAGAACTGCCAAACTGTTTTCCATAGCAGCTGTACCATTTACATTCCCACCAGTAAGGCATGAGGTTCCCAATATTTCCATAACCTTATCCACTTATTTTGGAAACTGTGTAGTAGACATGAATTTAATTTCTGACAACAGGAGACCTGTGATAGGTGAATGGATATGTGATAAAAATGAATGTTGATGAATATAAGGTAATGACATAAAAAATAAAATAAAAAAATCAAAGACTAAAAACAGCAGAAACTGTGGAGTGCCAGTGATAATTAAGTAATTACCATTAAATTACATTTACCTGTCAGTTTGGTGAGCAAATTTTCTAAAACCAGAGATAATTAGAAAAAAAAATTAGAATTTTTATAAATTTTGAGTAGAAGTTATAAAATTAACCACTGCCAGAAAAATTAGGATATATTTTTATGAAATTTGAAGGTTTTCTGTCAGAAAAACCAGATAAAGAAGACATGAAAATTAATTATGTGTTTTTTATGATATTCTTTCTTCGTATATGTAAAAAAAGCTCATTATAGAAATTTCAAACTATCCTGTTTTCAATTTTTTTTTATTTCTAATAATAGCAGAACCTATTACATTATTCAACATTTTTAATAAAATGGGTACTGGAATTCAAGAGGATTAAATCCTGGTTCTGGCACTTAAAAATTTTGATTTCGCATATCAATTTATATTTATTTAATATCCAATTTGTAAATAATGGACATTATATTTTCTATAAAATGAGTTATTAAAGAAAATAATTAGATATACTATGGGCTTTAGAACAATAGCTAGTAAACATTAAGGCCATAGTGTTAATGACTATTCTTACTGAATACCTATTTATTGAGAAGGATTTTTTTTCTAAACTTACTTCATAATGTATCATGTATTTAATATTATAGTAAAAATTGTTCTTTACTTAACATTTCATCATGATGTTATACCAGACAATTAAAAACTTCCTTTAATAGGATTTGGTTGTCTGGCTAACAGTCTCCATTTGGAGAATAATGCAAATATATAAATGACTGTGTACTTTCAATTTACAGCTCTTAAAATTATTACATAAATATATAGATATTTCTGAATTTTTTTCTTAATATTTCTGAGTATTTTCTAAAAGAAGGGTTCATTAAAGAACCTTTGTCTTGAGGTATATTTATACACTTAAAATTCTTCAAATACATAACCAAAGTTAAACATAATTTTTTTTTTCTTTTTAGGGCCATATTTACAGCAAGTGGACGTTTCCAGGCTAGGGGTCAAATTGGAGCTGTAGCTGCCGGCCCATTCCACAGCCACAGCAATGCCAGACCTCAGTAGCATCTGCAACCTATACTGCAGTTGCAGCGATGCCAGATCCTTAACCTAATGAGCAAGGCACAGGATCGAACCTGCATCCTCGTGGATACCAGTCAGGTTCTTAACCCGTTGACCCACAATAGGAACTTCTAAATATAAACTTCTGAAACATTGTTTTTTATAATGAATTAATAGACTTTATGTTAAGGAAAGTTTTAAATTTACAGAAAAATTGAGCTGATAATACAGATTCCTTATACTGTCTCTCCCTCATACACACTCCCCCCACTAAAACATCTTGTATTGGGATAGTACATTTGATACAAGATATAAATCATTATATCATTACTAACTAAATTTCATTTCACCACTAGTTTGTGTACTTAGAATTTTTGAAAATATGCAAAAAATATCCACAGATATACTTTGCTTACATATCTACTTATGAAAGGATGTACTTCACTCATATTCTGCCATGGAACAATGACAGAATTCTTAAGATATTCAAATTACTAAATCAGCAGGTAACTCCCCTTCCATATTGATCGTGACAATCAATTACTGAATATAGTTTATTTATGCCAATGTATTAAGGGCATTAAAATTCAAAAAGCATAAATGCAAACATTTGTAATAATGATAATAAAAATAACAATAGCGCTAATAATAATTATATCTAACTTTTTTATGGCCACACTTATGGCACATGAAAGTTCCAAGGCCAGGGACTGAAGGCTGGATCATTTAAGAGCTGGGCTGGAGAACAAACCCGCACTTCCATAGCAACCCAAGCCACAATGCAGTCAGGTTTACCTGCTGCACCAACGCAGGAACTCCCATATCTTTTCTTGAGAACTTACTTGTCACCAAATAGTTGCACTTTACATACAGTCCTTCATTTGAGTCTCTTAACATCATAAAGATCAAGTTTTTGTTATCTCTATTTTATCATGTGACACTTACAGAGATTAAAAACCTGGAGCCTTATACAGTTAGTGCACTACCCAAGTGAGATTTGAAACAAAACTACCTGATTCCAAAGCCCATAATGCTCTAGCCACAAATTTACACTTGCTTTTTTCCTTCTGCAAACCCCTTTAAAAGTTCCTTAACTATTCTTCTGCAAACAAGTAGAAAGTGAACTAAAATTTGATTTTTATAAATTCAAAATAATATCATAATAGTGAATAATAAAGATTTTAAATGAATAAAATGAATGTAGACTGTGATCCAGTGGGTACTACATATTGCTTACTTTCTATATAATGGAATTTCTAAAAGAAAAGTAGTTCGAGCAGGTTATCTTTGAATCTAACTTACTTTGAATTTTACTTTTCCCTTTTTTAATAAACTTAAAATCGTTAATAAAATTACAGTAGATGTATACCTCTGCTGGAAGGAACCAAATCTTCTACAACTGAAAATAACATTTATTCATATATGGGTTATTTTTTTTCCATTTGCTCAGACATGACTGCCTGTATTGTTTCTCTGTAAACAAGTGGAAATAATTCATCAATCTCCAAAAAAGTGGCTATTTTTATTTTTTTTACTAATTAATGATGGGTTTCTATAGCATGAAAAATTCTCTTTCTACCATGTGTCAATAAGTAATTTAAAACATCTTTTAATAATACACAGATAAAAAAAATCACAAATTTTTTGGTAGGCTAGAAACTAGAGTCTGAGGACATTCAAAAATAGTTGGGGAAATGTTTTCTTCAGTCACTAAATTAAAGAGTTTCAAATCCTTAACTATTAAATAATAATAATTAACTCCTGTGATTGATAAAATAATAACTAGGTGTATAAGCATATCATGTGAGAGTGCTTATCAAAACATCTGAGAGATACAAATGTTGATTCTCCAATGAGGTACAGGGAGATATATGAAATACATGGTATAAGGCGACTGGGTTTATTAAAAGTATCTCTTGTCTACTTAGAGAAATCTTGAAGGATAAGAATTTCGAGAGCTGGACTATGTATGAAAAGAATATTTTGTGGAAGGGAAAAATATGTCATACATGTAGGATCACAGACATATTAGAATATTATTAACAAAATGGTTAGAAAGGAAAGTCAATTAAGAAGTTATTTTGAAAAAAGTGAGAAGGTAATATTATTTGGGGAAAAAACAAAACCGTAAGCATTCAATCACTCATTGAAAAAAATAGTGACTTCAGTAAATGCTAGCCACTGTAGTTATCAAATAAATTATAGTTTATTGGGAAATATAGATTAATCAACATAACACTAAATTGTACTTTAGTAAATTTTTCCTTAAGGGCATGTCATTTGAAGGATATGGGAACTCATGGAAGTCATCATTGTAAGGTATTCACAAGTTAGGAAGGAAGTAAAGATTAAGCTCATATAAATAGCTGGGGAAACATTATTCAAAATAGCAGAAACAGCATGTGCAAAGTATAGAAACTAATGATGATCTACATGCAAGTATTTCCCTATGCCAGGAAATGAGAATTAACAGGATAGAGTACTTTAAAAAATAAAATTAAATGCATGGACTTTGGTATTGGATAGATCATAATTCATATCCTAGGATTTAGTAATTAGTTGCTAAGCCTTAATCAATTTAGTTAACTTCTCTAAACTATATTTCCTCTGTAAAATGGAGATAATAATAGTGGCTTTCTCACAGGGAACTGCAGGAATTTAAAGGAATTATATAATTCACACTCAGCTTCTTCAGAGTAAGTGCTAGATGAATAAAAGCAGTGGTGGTGGTTGTTATGAGTTATTTAAGTATGGGGACCTTGTGTACTGGGCATTGCATCCTTGGTTCTTAGAGTAGAACCTGACACATTGTAAGTTATTAATTAGTGTTTCTGAATAGATGAATAGTGTTACTCAAATTATTATCAATGAATCCAAGGAAAGAAACTTCTGATACAGAGGGTGGCTGAAACTTTTAATTGTATCCATATAATAACAATGCTGAAATATTAATTTTATTGGATTAAGAAACAAAGAAGTTACTGGTGATATTTACATAAAATCATCAATCAAGAAACAGGTGAGTAGAAATGAATGAGAAATGAAGAAATATTAAGACTTAGCATAAATATACAATTCAATAAAATTGACCATTAAAAAGGAGGATGGAAATAGGACTGTAGCTGAAAGAAGAGATCTAGAATTTTATTTTTTTTTCTGAAAATTGGATTTAAGAAGAATTATCAAAGGAAGAGAACTTAAAGAAACAGAGATATCATAGATGAATGAAATCTGTGATACAGTAAAAGCAAGAGAGGATATAGATAATTAGATCATAATTCATGAAGCATCACATGCACTGTACCATAAGGAAGAAAAAAAAATTGTATAGACATATGTATCTTTGTATATTTAGAGGTAGGTAGAAAAAGTCAACTCTCAAGTGCAGGTTTCTAAAATTTTGAATATTCAAAAGCTGTATTATCCTTTGACTACCTCCTTTGAGTTAATTTCTGAACTTTTTTTTTTTTTTGTCTTTTTGCCATTTCTTGGGCCACTCCCATGGCACATGGAGGTTCCCAGGCTAGGGATCTAATTGGAGCTGTAGCCACGGGCCTACTCCACAGCCACAGCAATGCAGGGATCCGAGCCAAGTCTGAAACCTACACAACAGCTCATGGCAATGCCGGATCCCCAACCCACTGAGCAAGGCCAGGGATCGAACCCGCAACCTCATGGTTCCTAGTCAGATTCGTTAACCAATGAGCCATGACGGGAACCCCCAATTTCTGAACTTTTGAATTATATTTCTTGATAAGAGTGTTTCTATAAGTTTGAGGGCTTGAAACAAGCTGTACCTATTTAACCAAATAATTTTTTCTAGTAGTTTTTAATTTATAATAAAAGAATTATTTTTGCTGGAGTTGTAGATGTCAGCAGAGAAGGGATATGACTGGAATTTGAGTGAGTGAGATCAGTCACATAGGCCTCAAACACTAACTGCGATGCATGGATCATGGTTTTCATCCTGTACTGAACAATCTGTTATACTCTGCTCTAAGGTTGTAGACTAGGGATATAATCCATATCTGCCCCTTAGAGGTAGAGATATGCCATATGCCTCAAAGAGACTAAGGAAATAAATACTGGTGGATAAGTGAAATCACATAATCATTACACACAAAAAAAATTCCTAAGCATACACGTAATAGAAGGCTACCCAGTGAAGTAATCTCTTTACAAGCATAACATCACCTTACAACAATGGTTTCATAGAGAATAAATAGATAATCAAAGTATAAGTTCCTATATTCTTAATTAGGGGTCAGCAAACTTTTTTTTCTGTAAAGGGCTATATAATAAATGTTTTAGGCTCTGTGAGTCTAAAAGAATGTGCTGCTACTACTAAGTTCTATCATTCTAGACTGAAAGCTGCCAAAGACAATGCATAAACAAATAAATGCGGCTATGTTTCAATAAAAATTTATTTACATAAACAAATAGAAAGAGGTATAGGACTCTCGGGCTAGATATGGTCCAGGTAATTTGGTTTGTTTGTCCAGATTCTAGATACTACATCTGCATTATCTTGTTTAATTTTTGCATCTATAGGAAACGGATATATTTCTCATTTAAAATGAATACACTGAGGAACAGAATCGTTGAGCAAAAACTTATTCAGGTAATAAAAAGTATATCTAGAATCTATACCCATATTTTCTTGATCTACTAACATGTTTATTAGTCTCTTGATAAAGTGTCTATACTAGGGAATATTAATTTTAGCTCTGAATGACCAAAATCAAAAATAACAGGTTTAAACACTACATATAAAGTCAGAAATTTGTCCCAGGACAGAAATGGAAGCTAATGATGATAAGAATTCCAAATTTCTTGCATCTTGTTGCTGTATGATTCTCATTGAGGATTTTTCAGTTTGTGATTCAGGATTCCTACTCAAGTCCCAGCTATCATATTTGCGTCACAATCAGACAGTAAGATGAAGAGAAGAGAAGAAGGTGATGTCCTTTGCATTAATGAAACTTCCTACACACTATGTAACATATTTCCATGTTCCAAGACCACAGTCAAGAAACCTGGCAAATCAACTTCTAAACTATATATCCAGGTAAAAGGCATGCATTTTTATAACCATAGAAGAATTAAAATGGAGGAACAGGCAGTCAAGGAAGCTGCTGTGTGGGTTTCACGTAGGCTTTGTCGTCTAGTTTATACCATGGTCTAATGAAAAAGACTCATAGGTAGGTTAAATAATTTTTCCAAAACCCACATAGGTAGTAAATGGTAGGTCCTGGAAACAAATCCTCTACGTATGATCTCCATATCCATATAATTTTCACTAGAGGAGTGGTTTTTAAGTATTTAGGAGCTTTCAAGGTGACATGAGGATCTGACAAAAACTATACTCCATAGAAAAACATTTATACCAGTGAGACTTTTCTTCAAACTTCTGAATGAACTGTCTGTGAAACCAAAAATAGAACATTACAGCAGTGATTCTTAATACCAGAGTGAAGAAAAAGCTCCTGTTTACTAGAGCTTAATCAGAATTTGTGTTGAGACAGTGGAGATGGATAGTTCTGTATCTACCTATCTATTCCTAGGCCACTGGTCCACAATAGCAAAGTTCCAGAAGATACATGAGCCTATTAAAGAATTATCTATCAAGAAACCTGAACTATATACCTCGCTTCTCAAAATTCTCTCAAATACAAATGATTTAAGAACACGACCACAAATTTTAATGCATCTTATATCTTGGTGTTTTCATGCAATTTAAAAAATTGTCCCCAAATACCATTTTAGGGGTGTTTGTGTATATGTGTGTTTATGTGCATGTGTGTGTCTAAGCACTTGTGTGTTTGGAGTATGGAAGGATACCTAGGTCTCTAACCTTCAAATATTTCTGAGAAATATAAAGATTCTTATTGCTACCTTAAACAAAAGATTAGGAAATTGAAGAAGATGCAGGTGGAAGGAAAGAGCTATCTTCAAATATCAGAAGCAAGTGAACCAAATACTAAATCTTCGATCTCTGTCAATGGTTTGCTTTTACATTAAAAGCAGGTCAAATCCTAGATTGTTGCCCTTTCCCTAAGTAATAAATTATTTAGATGACATTCAAGAAAGTATGTAAGTAGTTAACATTATTAGTCTATCTTGGAAAAATAACCATATAGGCAAATAAGATATTTACAGAGAAACTTTGTAAATACTGTAATTATCTTGGTAACATTCTATCCATTTTAAAAGTCGGTCATAAGTTTTCACTGAGGCATAAAAGCATTAATTCCTTGTACTTCCTTCAGGATATAGATTAGTTCAGGCGTCATTTTTTGACATTTTACTTACCCAGAGAAAATTATGGGGAATTAAATGTAAAAAAACTTCCCCACTCATCAACCCCACACCCAACCTCAATCCCCTGGAGTTCTTCCTTTTCAGAGAAATCATACAGAATTAAATAAGGTTGGGGTGGGAAGGAATCTTGAAGGTGACCTACTTTACCTTTCTGGAGCATGAATTGAATACTTGATTATAAGGAATGACAATTGTAGAAAACATAATTTTAAGAAAAAATAATTAAGATTTTGGGATAGTTCCTATAACAACAAAATTGAGGATTTCTCAAAAAAAATTAATTTGTTAAGGATAGAAGAGCAGTACCAGTTTTCCTCTCCAATTCAAAACCACGGAGAGATTTTGGTATAAATTATAAGTTTGGGATTAACAGATGTAAACCACTATATATAAAATAGACCTTTAACCCATTGTGCCACAAGAGAACACCATATTTGGCAATATTTTGAAACTCAAATATTTTGTCAAAAAATAGAAGGGAGGTATGACTGTCACCTAGTGAGTAGAAGCCAGAGATGAAGACAAATATACTACATTCAGAAAACAGCCCTGCACCAAAAAGAAATATGACATAAAATGTCAATAGTGACAGTGTTGAGAACTGATATAAGCTGAGAAATATCAAAAGAAAATACTGTATAGGGAAGCTTGAGTTGAGAGCAGAGGAGGATCCAGATGGAAATTGATAATTTCAGCAAAAAATTCTGAGAGAATATACCTTTTCAAAGACTATGAAATTGTTGGATCAGTAGAGTGGCTACTAGATACTACTGCACTAGAGTGAAATAAACAGAAAGCTACAATAAGAATATATTTGCGCATAATTAAAGAATAGATTTGGCAAAAATAAAGGGCAGGGAAAGAAGGGGAGAATTTGAAGCTGGATGGAGAGGGGATGGCAAAATGGTAGATGTAAGAAGTTATGTTCCTCTCTGTGTATTCCATTTCTAACATTCAAGAATGCTATGCGATTGTTGCAAACCCCTGTGGTGTGGGATAAGAACTTTGAGCCAAAATGTTCTTTCTCAACATCTAGTTGTCTGAGGCAGCATTTCACTTCAGATAATGGAAAACTATCTCTTTAGTTTGAAGAGCAATAGCAACTATAACTGAACTCAAGCTCAGCCATGTGAAGCATTGATTCTTTTTACTTCCTCTTGTGTACAGTGGGTCTCTTCCTTCTTTTTATCCATTACCAAGGGAAGAATCAAATTTTAGTGATTGTTCATGTTTTCATTTCCCACTCTTCTAAAATCCATTTTGTTGGCCAGGACAACTTATATTCTTTTGTATGGATTTTAATCATATAGTCACTCTTAAATGTAAGAAAGGAAGATAAATGTAGACTAGCTATAATCCATCAACGAACAATGATTGGTGATCATCTAGTAAACTAATTGGTAACATTCACAGGGAACTGAATCATGGGGTATGTATGGGGGTTGCCCATCAAAAGTATAATCTTCCACTTCCACTTTCTGCACAAATACCATAGAATTTGGTTTTTGTATCACATTTTAATTACTTTTTTTTCACTTGTATATGTGAATTAAATTTGACTCTTCATGGACTTGTTAGAAGGAAAATAAACTACCATTACAAAATCATAGATTTTTCTCTTAACCAGAATAAGAAAATGCTTCAAACACACACACACACACACGCTCATGGTTTTAGCAAAAAGATTGCCAGATTCCACTCAGCACCCTTCTGAGAAGTTCCTCTTTTGCTGTTGCACGGATACAGAGGGTCTGGAAACCCACCTGCAAGTGTAGCCAAGAAAGAGAGAGGATAGATGGCTATAACAATCACCACACAAAAACTTTTAGTGTGTTAAGTTGCACAGATCTCTCTTGCAGCTTCTAATCTCTGCAATTGTTAAGGTGATTTCAAAATCACTGATTCAAGAGATAAACTCTAAAGATTAATATGTGCAGAACCAAAAGCGAAAGCAAATATTCCTACAATTATCTCCAGTTGTTTGATATGATTAATGCTCTATTCAAATGACTACCTACAATGCAAAACAACTCTGGGAAGTGCATGATAATTCTAATAATTCATAAATTAGAGAGTAAGCTTTTAAATATTTTCCTATTCATGAAGTTATTGATACAAAAGGCTGATTTTGATGAATATTTTTAAAATCACCCTAAATGTTCACTGGCACTTTTTAGACTTGACATTCTTGAGAAGTTCAGCAGTGGTTCTGAAATGAAATTCATGACATCATTCACGTATGCATAATTCTCCATACTGTATATGAGCAGAAATCTTGTAGAATAAAAACATCTGAAGATCCGATGAATAAAATGGAAGAACGATCCTAATGCTAATTATCAAACTTAAGTGAACATAGTCAATTATTTTTAGAATATAAAATGTTAAGTTGTAAGTTACAGTTGAAGAGAATGAATCATATATAGTCGGGCCTTCCTTTAAATCAAAATTTTGGCTCATAAATATTTGTTCACTGATTCAACAAATATGCCCCACCTACAAGCACTGTGCTGCAAAACTAAAGGCAGATTAACTTCTCTAAGCTTTTGATTCATTACTCTTAAAAAAAATGGTTAATATTATCCATATCCAGGGTGACTGTGAAACATACATTAATACTCAGAGGAAAAGGGCAAATGAAATGAATATGAGATTCCTTTTTTACTTTGAATATGTGATTAAATTTCCGAATCTTAGATTAAGAAATAGCACATACCTCTTTAAAATAAACTGATCGACTTGTGGTTGCCTGATGGGAGGGGGAGGGAGTGGGAGGGATTGGGAGCTTGGGCTTATCAGACACAACCTAGAATAGATTTATAAGGAATCCTGCTGAATAGCATTGAGAACTATGTCTAGATACTCATGTCGCAACAGAAGAAAGGGTGGGGGAAAAAACTGTAACTGCAATGTATACATCTAAGGATGACCTGACCCCCTTGCTGTACAGTGGGAAAATAATAATTAAAAAAAAAAAAAAAAGAATAAAAAGGTTAAAAAAAATAAAATAAACTGATCGTGACACTGAGGAATTTAAAATAGTTTCACGTTAGCAGATTTATTCTGTAAATTGAAGAGTAGTATAAATTCTAATAGAATGGATATCATCATTTTGGTTTAAGAAAATGGTTAAATCAATCTCAATCATCCCACACTGGTTACAAATGTGCCTCAGATTTATGCTTCTTCTTAGTTTTAGTTTTGTTTTGTTTTGTTTTTAAGCTCTATATTATCTATCCTCATAAACCACCTAGTTTTCCAAATGTATGACAACATTAAAAAAAAAAAAAAAAAAAAAAGCTTCTTTTGTGAAGCAACTTTAAGTCTCAGCCACAGGCTGGGTCAGAAGAGCTCCACTCCAACAGCTGAGTAGCGACATCAGTTTAGATTCCCAATCCCCAGGTTGTAAATTCCTACTAAGGAACACAGAGATTTGACTTTTTTTTTCCCGTCCTTTTTCTTTTCTATTTTTTTCTTTTAACCAATGGAAATTATTTTAGGAAGACCATGAACCATTTGCAAAATGGACAAATTATTTGTTTATATCCTTTCCTCTTGGGAAGTCTCCTGACCTCAAAGTTAATTTGAAAATATGCTCCCTTGGAGTTCCCGTCATGGCACAGCGGAAACGAATCTGACTAGGAACCACGAAGTTGCAGGTTCAATCCCTGGCCTCGCTCAGTGGGTTAAGGATCCAGCATGGCTGTGGGCTGTACTGTAGGTCACAGATGCAGCTCGGATCTTGCGTTGCTGTGGCTCTGGCGTGGGATGGCAGCTATAGCTCCAATTAGACCCCTAGCCTGGGAACCTAAATGTGCCACAGGTGCAGCCCTAAAAAATGACAAAAAGATAAAAAAATATAAAATTTGAAAAAATGAAAATATGATCCCTAAAGACCATCTCTGTACACTACTGGACCATCTTTACAAGAATATAAAGACCCTGTGTATAACTTATTCAAAGAGAAAAAATGCCTGTTCTCCCCTGTATGTTATAATTCAGAAGGGCCACTTAATTTTTCCTGGAAGGAAGCTGATTTATCAAATTTTTTGAAATTAAATATACAGAAATTAGAGACAATAAAGGGGAGAAAATCTAAAATCACCTGTGGTTAGACCTCTAACAATTAATAAATATTTAGATTGTATCACACATGGCTTCACATCACACACACAAACACACACATCACTGCCACTACTACAGACAACAATAATAGATACGCTGAAAGCCTCTTGTGTTCTATTTTACCTTCTTATTACTGCCCCTTCTTCAAAGTATTCTTCCAGTGTGTATTTTCATAATTTTTCTATTAAATATATATTAATGAAAAACCTATCATTTTGAATGATATAAATGCATTTTCCAACATGCCTGTCACCTTATATTATACAATTCATTTCAACTTTATGTAATGTGTGAATTATAAAAATTCCACAATATCTTTATTCAATTCACTATTGACGGTATATAGGTTTTTTTCCATTATTCTTGATATTCAGTTCTGCAATGGATCCTGGTACACATACATAAGAATTTCCGTAGGATATCCAACTAAAAGTGGATTCACTGGGTCATGAATAATATACACTTTCACCTTCACAAAATATTGCTAATTGCGCTTCACCTATTTTTTCTAATTTACACACTCATGGGAATTGCTTTATTTTCTCACTTGTTATTGCCAGTCTATGATTTTTGCCCTCTGGTAAGTTTGGAATAGATTATTGTGTTTTTAATCTTCTTTGTATTTATTTCACGCAAAATGGAGTATTTTAAAAAAATCTTTGTTGACTCTTCTGATTTCTTCTTACTCTGTTGGTAAACTTTGTAATTTTTCTTTTTCTATTAGTTTACTTATATAGCATAGGTCTTAAAGAAAGATTCTTAGCATGTATCCATTTCAGTCACACACACACACACACACACACACACACACACACACACACATATGTAAAATCATCTCCCACCCTACAGCTTATAATTTAGCCTTGTTATTTTGTTGTTATATTGTACCTATTACCTAGCATAAATTGTTCTTGATATACTGAAATATATCAATATTCTATGAATCATGTTTTTTATATTATGCCTTTTAAAAGTTTTTCTACTTTAAGGCATTTACATCATTCTCCTATATTTTTATAGCAGTTATTACTTTTTTACATTTAGATCTTTAATCATCTGAAAAACCAGAGTGAGTTTCAATATCCATCTAGTTCAAGTAGCAGCTGTAAGTTTTTCTCACGATGAAAGAAAAATTCTGCAATATACTAGGTGCCTGAATAAAGAACATACTGGACCATTTTGTTTCTGGGTTAGTCATAAGTATATTGAGTTCCACCTTAAGAATGCACAATATATGTCACATCAACATAACTACCTCTCTATGCATGTAACTCAACTATTTTTCCTTCCACTGTTGAGTTAAATTACATTTATTTACTGAGTTTAAGTGGGAAATATGTTATTTTATGTGCTGAAATCATGGTCAGTGTTTTGAGACATGCATTTAGGATACAACAGAGAAATGAGACGGACTGTAGGTACTTCTTTCATCTCTGAAGCATATGTGTCATAAGTTTATCAAATAAATTTCTATGATGATGATACCAAAGGGTAGAATAGATTTGGGGAGACACACAGATAAATCTTGGTACTAGTAGACGGTAGTGCTTATTAAATTAATGATTACCATGTAAAGTGAAGGATAGTTCACTCTACTGAACATATGTCATTATTATTTTCTCCCATAAATTACTTTATTCACAGACATCTTCTGAAGGAACATTCACACTGGACTTTGTCAGCAAGCATACCAAAGGTGACTCAGTTATAGAATGATCAATGATCTAAAGTATGGCTTGGAATAAAAGACAATGCCCAGTTAATACTGATTAGCTGAATTAATGAAATATGGTCTCTGGGATTTGACCTGGAAGTCAAGACAGGATTTGCTTGTTGGCTGCATGCCAAAATGAAGTATAAAAAATGTAGCTGAATCATGTGAAAGGTAGAACATAAGAATGAAGTCCTTCAAATTATTATAGCTGAAGTCCGCAGAGCCACTATTGACTTTAGAACCAGCAATACTAAGAGCGATGAATAAAATAATAGAATACCACCCCATTACCCCAAATAAATAAATAGATAAATGTCATTGGCAATTCAAAGCATGCATAATAAATTTTCATATATAATTTGCACCATCCATTGTGGACTGAATGTAAGTCAGTTATCCAAAATAAAATACACACTAAGGCAGGCCTTCTGAATTGCACTGATTGTTCTTTTGAAAGGTAGTGCAAGATTTATTCATCAAATGAGTTCAACGAAACTTGGTTTTCTGACTTGTGAAAGTTCTTAGAAACAGCCAGGAACTCAGGAAAATAAACAAGTATTTCCCCAAGGTACCAATGATATGATTTCTACCATAACATAAGGTGGCCTAGAAACTTTTTCAGATTATTATGACCAGGAGGATTTCATTGTCAGAAAGCTCTTTCTTATTTTAACATTTTAACCTGCAATGTCTCCTAGTTACCATTTCTCCATCCTTTCCTCTTAGGAAGATCCTGAATTCTAATTAAGTTTTAAAACATGCATCCTAAGACCAACTCTTTACATCCCTGGGTCATTTTTATGAAAAATATTTCTGCCTCTTTTGCTTATAAAAGCAAGGTCAAATAAAATGATGATATGTTTAAGGGAAACAATGTCTCTACTCATCACATCTAATCACAACTAATGTCATAACTAAATTGTTTTGGTCTCATAGTTCATTGACATTGTTGTCAATTTTAATTTGCACAGAAAGAAATATATAAACCTGAGAGATCTGTCCTAATTAGCAGACAATGGATGTTTCTCCCCTCATTATTCTTAGAAAAGTATGAACAAAAAAATAACGCAATGTGATAAACATAAGACTAGAATAGTCAAGCAGGACTTCACTAAATTCAAGTGGATCTGCTAAAAAATGTGGATGGGAGAGATGAGGAAGACGGATATACATCTGTATATTTGCTTGGAAGGAATTTCATTTTATGTAATATCAAATATTTACAATTTTTTAATGTGATCTCAAAGAAAAAGTTTTGGTCCTTTGGTTATTCCCTTACTTTCATCCTTAAATCTTTTCTTCTCCCATGTTTGCCTTGGGCTAATCTAATCTTCTTCTTTCAAGAAGTCAAGTCCTGCAAGTCCTGGCATATGAGAACATCAACCCTTCACTTAACTGCTGTGTCTCTACTAATATAAGCTAAACAAGTAACAGTGAATTGAACTTAGAGGTTTAGATCAAGCCACTGTTAAATGTTTTCCTTATTGGAGAATGTACTGTGAAGCTAAGACTTACTCCCTTCTGCTCAGTCATTCTCATATTTGATTCAATCAGAGTGCCCTGGTACTTTGTTACAACAGATTGAATAAAAAGGAAAGGTTTATTTTCACTCAATAATTCCTTTTGTTTTTCCAATGTATTACATCTCTCAGTTCAAATTTCATTCCCAATCTTTTCTCTCTGATTGCTTCCTGGAATAGCATAGCAATGTCCTTTATAATTATAGAGTGCCCTCATCATTAAAAGTACATCACTTTTTCAACATAAATTTTAGATCTTGTCCATTGTACATGTATTTCGAAATATAGTATTTACTTATACTTAACTGGATTGGTCACTGACTTTAAACTCTCTCAATCTTTATTATTATAATGAAATGGACAAGGAGCCCATAGAAGTTGTAAAATTTATTTTCTTTTGTGTGTGTGTGTGTGGCTTTGTCTTTTTAGGGCTGCATTTGTGGCATATGGAAGTACCCAGGCTAGGGGTCGAATTGGAGATGTAGCTGCTGGACTATGCCACAGCCACAGCTATGTAGGATCCAAGCTGCGTATGCAACCTGCACCACAGCTCACAGCAACATGGGATCCTTAACCGACTGAGCAAGGCCAGGGATTGAACTCGTGTCCTCATGGATATTAGCTGGGTTTGTTAACCACTGAGTCATGACGGAAACTCCAAAAGTTGTAAAATTTCTAATTTGCTTAGATCTTTAAAGAAAGGAGAAGTATAAAAATTAAAAGTGATTTTGTTCTGCCTGATGACAAGATTTATTGTCTATGCTTAAACTTTTCAGTCTGTAATGATGATAAAAACTGAAGACAGAGTGTGATGTTATTCTGGCAAAACAGTATAATAAATTAGATAATTACTCAATTAAATAAAAATATCATATAATGCTGGAAGCCTTTTCTGATTTTTTCCAGTTTTATACATGCATGGCTCTCATAAGACAGTATATTCTTAATGAATACATATATACATGTATGATATATATCCATATAGATAAAATACACCCATACATTACATATTTAAAACTGTGTTTCAAATACCATTGAAGGCAACAATTATAGCAAATTATTTTGAACCCACTCATACACAATAGAGAAATAAAATTTGCTAATTTAAGATAAAATTTTCGAGGTTCTGAGAGAAAATATTTTTTTACAAAGATACACAGTGGGTGGACCCAAAGTTAGACTTTGAAGTCAGATTATTTTGCCTCCAGAGCCAGAGAAGTTTCTATCATTCAATTATTTGTGTTAAATGTCTGTTTAATTTTATAAAGTGTGAATGGAAAGTTCTGGCACTTATGAAACTTAGAGTAGTACTTTTCATGATGATGATGTTAAATAACACTGGAATTTTTGTCATAATAAAACTTTACACATTCAATTAAAAAATCAAGATACTCATCTTAATTGAGGAAAAAAATCACTGAATTAACAAGAACTAATTCATTTACCTATTATGGCAGACACAGTCTAGGGTAGTTCCAATGATTCACACACCCTAGAATCCATGCCTAGAATCCATGCTCTTGAGTAATCTCCCCTCCTTGAGTTTAAATAGGACATGCAACTTTAGTTATTCAAAAGGGAGATGGTGGTGACAGAGAAAAGACAGTGGAGTAAAAGGACTCAAGCTCACCTCCTCTCACAAAAACATTAAAACTACAACTAACTGCTGAACAACCATGAACAAAACAGACTGGAAGCTACCAAAAAAGATATTCTACACCCAAACACGAAAAAAGAAGCCACATCAAGATTGTAGGATGGATTCATTCATGATATAAGCAATTGGATATCTATCAGGTAGATGACCCACAGACTGGAAGATAACTATATCACAGAGGCTCTCCTACAGGAGTGAGAGTTCCAAACTCCACATCAAGTTCCCTAGCTTGGTGGTCTTGCACTGGGAAGAGGAGCCCCTGAAGTATTGGGCGTTAAAGGCCAGTGGTGCTTAGTTTCAAGTGCACTAGGTCCCAGGACAAAGCAGAGGCTCTGCAAGAATCTGGATCAAAGCTACCTGTGGGTCTTGATGGGTCTCCTGGGAAAGCAGGGGGTGGAAATGAGGACAGTCTATGAGAACTTTGGGACAACTTTAAATGCACCAATATTTGCATTATAGGGGTGCCAGAAGAAGAAGAGAGAGAGAAAAAGAACTGGAGAAAATATTTGAAGAAAAAAATAGCAGAAAACTTCCCTAACATGGGAAAGGAATCACTCATTCAATTACAGGAAGCACAAGAAATTCCATATAAAATAAATCCAAGGAGGAACACTCCAAGACACATATTAATCAAACTGACCAAAATAAAAGACAAAGAGAAAATATTGAAAGTGGCTAGGAAAAAGCAACAGATAACATTTAAGGGAACCCCAATGAGGCTGTCAGCTGATTTTTAAGCAGAAATTCTGTAGGCCAGAGGTTCAAATTCTGTTCATTTTATTCAAAGAACTACTATTAAAACAAGATTATGTCTATATTCTGTATGCAAAATTAAGTGAAACCACAAAGATTATTTTGAATATGTGTTTTTACCACAAATTAGAGACTCTACAACAAATTAAATAGATACAAGGTATATTTTCTAAGGCAGAATTAGTTCCAGTAGTAAGCTAATGATTTCATTGTCTTAAATGAAAAATGTTTTAAATGTCAAAAAAGATAAACTACAATAAAACATTTTTGTTTCAACTTTTCAACCCTGCATACTATAATAGGTGATTTCATGGCCACCTAAAGGTATGGCTCTCTAAGAACAATTTATTTAGATAATCATTTAGGAATACATTAACATATCTGTTGCTATATACTGAATGTCTGTTGATGTAATGCATAAGTTGATGTAATCTCCAAGATGATGGTATTAGGAATGGAGCCTTTGGGAGGTAATTAGGTGATGAAGGCACAATCCTTATAAATGGGAACAGTGGACCTTATAAAAGAGGTCTGAGGGCATTCCCTCACCAACTTCCCCCAAGTAGAGATAACAATGACAACTGGTTAGTCTACAAACAGAAAGAAAGTCCTCCCCAGAACCTGAGGATATTGGCACCCTGATCTTAGGCTTCTTGCTTCCAGAATAGTGAGCAATACTTTTCTGCTTATAAGCCACATGGTATATGCCATTTTGTCATAGCTGCCACACAGTATATTCCATTTTGTTACAGCTGCCTAAATGGCCTAAGTAAGACACTACTGTTAACACATTAATACTAATCATCCATTTTACCTATAAAATAGGCAATTATGTTAAATGAACAACATTAAACTTGTTCAAATGAAGTTATGTTAATGAATTATTTCATTCATTATTGAATTGAAACAATGTAAAAAAAAAGGTAGAAAAACCTTACCTACTATATAATAAGAATGATAGACTGTTCCCATGAGTCTGATTTATGAAAAGAAACTAAATTACAGTAACCTTGAAAACATGGTTAAATACAAATTGAATGCCAGATAATCTAAATTCAAGAGACATTTAGGCCATGCTTTGTTATAAATCATGCCTTGTTTCTTTCAAAATCTAACCCTAGGTAGATACTGCTAGATAGTTTTCCCAAGTGAAATATATACATTAACTTATAGGGTTGAGAGATCTAAAGTCTGAAAATCTTAGATCATGTCATTCTTATGAAAAAAATATACACTACAATCTCTGAGACAACATACCAAGAGTACAGCTTTTCTCTCTCTCCCACAGACTCGTTGATTTCTGACAACAACCTGGACTGGACTTAGCCCATAAGTTTTACTGGTTCTCAGGCCTCCAGACTCACAATGGTAACTACAACATTGGCTCTCCAGGGTCTCGTCTCCAGCTTGCTGACTTTTCAGCCTCTATGATCCATGAATCAATTCCTTATAATACTTCCATATATATAATAGGATATACATATCTCTTACTGGTTTTGTTTCCCTGGAGAACCCAGACTAGTCTATTGTTATCACAGAAATATTTCCTAGATTTTCTTCTAGTTATGATCATTTTTTACTATTTATCTTTTTAGTCTATCTAAAGCACCTTGGCTTATAAGTATTGTTGTAGTACTTCAAAGTTGTCTGAATCAAGTGTAATTTTGAGAGTTCTAAAATCAGTATTAATATATTTAGAATAAGATTTCAACATTAAAATCATATATATGTGGTATTATTATATCATGCTTTACCTGAGCTTCATATAAAGGGATTATCTGATTTCATTAGAAATATAAATCTAAGTGTAGAGGGCTATTAATTAATTAACTTAGTGTAATAATTCTAATTCAGTTAAACGTTCTTTTATTACCACTCATTTAGAATGGTGACAGTAACTTTTCATTTATTATATATGAGGCACTCTATTTTTCATATGGATGAGTATATTTAATTTTCACAATTATCTCTTCTTTAAAGTAGAAAAAATGGAAGTATACAGAAGTTAGGAACTATTAAAGAGAAACAGAAAATAAACAGCCATTAAAGAATCTGAATCCAGGCTATAACTCTGTAGATACCATATTCCTTGTTCTTTGTATAAATAATTATTTTTAATTTGTTGGTACAAGTTGCCAGATTTTCTTTCAGGAAGGTAGTGCTCTTTGTGTTCACCATGATTAGACCACTCAATGAAACACTGCCTCCACCGCCCTCCAAACCAGTATTAGTTATGATACTTTTTATACTGGGTACTTTGAAATATCAAATGAAATTTCTCTCCATTTCATTTACATATCTTAAATTACTAGGTTAAAACACATTAAATTGTCAATGTAGACTGATTTGGATACAGAAGAATGGCATATGGTTCAAGTTATTATAAATGAAACTGAACTATTTTCAGTTTTTAATATTTTAAAATTTGTTAATTTTCCATTAAAATTTTTCTGTGAAATTCTTTTCCCTACACTGCATATTTCCTTATCAAAATTTGTATGAACTTTGAACATAATAAGAACAATAACTTTTTTGACCTAATAATTTGATGGACAGATGAGGGTTTAAAACAACAGATAATGCCCAATATTTCAATATCAAAGATTTATGTTTTGAGGGTGATTTTGACATTAAAGACAATAAAGTACATAATCACAGTTAAATTACATTGTTAGAGTGAATAGTGATAACTGATAATTTTGTACTTTAAATAAAAGTAGGTAGATATACAAAGCAGAAGGGCATACATTTATAATTCTTAACACTTTCTTAAAATAACTCTGGTGCAAAACCAAAATATCTGAACTAATAATAATAACAACTTCATTTACTACATCCACTCACATTCAAAGATGATATCAAACTTCTGTGCAATGGGGAAGGGAGAAGGAGGCGGGATTAAATGGAAGATACTATCTGGTCTCCAACTAGTATTCAGGATAGATACGATACATTTTTTAACTTTAATGTGTACAGACCTGAAAATTAAGTATTACTTATTTTACATATATATTGAAGTATTCACAAATAATTGAAATAATAATTTTTTCTAAAAATTATTTCTAAAAATTTATTCTAAAAATATTTTCTAAAAAATAATTGTGTATTCAAAAAGTGTTTTCTCTTTCTCACTCTTAATAATTTCCATAGGCAACTTTCTTGACTGCATTTTAAAAATATATTCCTTGTGTACATTTATTTTTATAGTAGCTAAAAACTTTTGTTTATTATGATTTTTTGACTCTTACATAGGCAATAAATGAAATTTTTGTACCAACTACAGAGAGAAAGAAAAAACTATTTTTTATTACTACTGAATCAATCATTGAAATAGTTAAGTATAATTTGCATATTTTATCAATTTAACCTTAATAGCTACATTTTACTATTATTTGCTCTAAATTGTGTACAAACAAAAAGAAATATTAAAAGTTGCCAAAGGATTATTCATAGGTACTTCTGTAATTGTTTTGTAAAGTATCAACATGACTAAACATTTCCCCAAATTCCCTTTTTTGTATATTTCTGTTTATGAGAGATTTCTATGGAAGGCAAAGTGAAGCAGAGGCATTTGATAGTCCAAACACACTGTCACTCACCTGCTGTTTCACTTCTTTGGCTGGAAGCAGATACAGAGCACTCTTACGGGTTTTCCTTCTCTTCTCTGACCTCAAGGCCAAGTCCGTAAGTTTAGCTTGATGAGGAAACTCCTTGTTCCTAAAATACACCCATACCATCAAGGTCAGCAACAAGAACTGACATGAGTTTTTGTTCATATTTGTGCACTCTAGTTTGTACTTGTGGATCCATATTGTTCTGGTTCTGCTTCTCTAACTGAACTCAGACAGACACAGGCACAAAATCACCAAAGAATGACTGCTAATTCTTGTTCCATACTGGTGCTTGTTCACTGAATATCAGCTCAGGATTTGGCCAATATCTGAATCTCCTGTTCTGTAGCATATGTGTTCTCTTTCCACTGCCAACATACTATGTTAAAGTGCTTTGAGAAATTGTGAACTATTATACAAACTTAGGTTTTTATTGCTACTATTATTAAACTTTACCTTGCAAATAGGCAAAACACACTTTCAAACACTAAATTTATTAGAGGAATACTTATACTAACATTAAATATTAAAAATGGTTACAGATGATACATATTTCTGTTTTTACTGGACTTTGAAAAATACTCTCAAAAGCATTATTTCCATTTAACTACTGAGCTAAGAAACAGCTGACAAAGTTAAGAAGTCAAATAACCTTTTAATTGAACCCACTGGTTTAAGACAAAATCCCAATGTATTTAGTCAATTTTCCTCTTAACAACCGTTATTCAGCTGCCAGCTACTAGTTATTGCTCTCATTCCTGCAATAACCAAGAACAATGAAGATATTTGGGACACTATATATAGTGTCACCTATATCTAAAGAGAGAGAGAGAACAAGCGAGTGAGTGCTCTTTTACAATAAATTAATTGGTGTGCCATAGAGTCTGCTATTGAAATCCATCCTGTCTCTAGTCTGGGCCCACCAACATCCTTGGTGTTGCTAAAATATAAGTCATGTGATACAATTTAACTAAACATGTAAATTACTTATAAACATTTCAAGTATACTATATCAGAACATCCTCTGGATTTTTTAGGTATCCATATATATTTCTATATAACAGGAACATAAGAGAGAAAAAGCAAATGGTTTACTATCTCAAAACTATTAAAAAGAAATAGAGGTTAACATTGCTTGAAAGCTTACTAGATATCAAGACCTATATGCTGTGGTAGGAGAATTAAGGGCCTACCTTAAGATGTACATGTCCTAATACTTGGAATGAGATAATGCTTATACAGCAAAAAGGATGTTAAAATGGGGTGAGTATGCGAGACTATTCAGGTGGGTCCAATCTAATTATATGAGTCCTTTAAAATAGAAATCCTTTCCCAATTTTGTTCTAAGAGAGAGTCTGTAATCAAGTAGAAGGGTCAGCGATATGACAGCATGAGAAGGGCTCAACCTGCTATTGCAAGATTTGAAGAAGGTGAAAGAGAACCACAAAACAAGGAATACAGGCAGCATCTACAAGCTCTGTAGGTCCAGGAAACAGATTCTCCAGAAGAGGTCCTACTGATGCCTTGCTTTAGCTCAGTGAGATTCATACTGGACTTCTGACCTACAGAAGTGTAAGTTAAGATAATACATTTTTGTTGTTTTAAGTCCTAAGTTTGTGGCTTAGGACTTAAATAGCAGCAAAATAAAATCTGTACAATGTCTTAGGTCATTCAGCTATCAAAAAGGAATTAGGTACCATTATTATCCTTATTTTACAGAATAGAAAACTAACCTAATAATAGTTAACTGAATCCCCTAAATTCACCTAGTTACTAAGAGAGAAAGCTGAAGTTTTATAAACTCCACACCTCTTTCTGAAAGTGAAGTTCTACAAGGGAAGAACTGAGAGGAAACTGACAGATTTAAAATTATGTGAGCTAATGGATGATAATTTTATAGAATTAAGAAAATATATAAACCCTCAAACTGAAGCAACACAGCAATTCATAAGTAAAACAAGAAAAACAAATCCAGTTAGACACAACATAATAAAGTTCCATTAGAAAAGCAAAGACAATATCACTTATATGATGACTAAATATATGATACAAATGAACTTATTTATGAAACAGAAAAAGACTCATAGACATAGAAAACAAACATGATTACCAAAGGGGAAATGGTGGGAGGGATAAATTAGTTTAGGATTAGCAAATACAAACTACTATATATAAAAGAGATAAGCAACAAGGTCCTACTGTGCAACATAGGGGACTATATTCAATATTTTATAACAACCTAAAATGGAAAGGAATATAAAAAAGAATATATGTATATATATATGTATCTATCTGAGTCACTTTGCTGTACACTAGAAGCTAACACGACATTGTAAATCAACTATACCTGAATTTAAAACAATAGCAGATAATCTTAAGATACTAGAAAGAACAACCCGGTAGGGGGAATGACTACCAGAGTAGTGCAGGGTCTACAGCAATAGAGAGAGCCTTTTATCAAAAGATGGGAGCAGTCCCTGCCCTTGAGGCTATAGAGAATGCACCTTAGACCAGCCAAACAAAGGGAGTTACTGCAGAAAGGCATGTGCCCCTGCAGCTACAGGGAGCAGCCCCTAGAGCCTCCCTATTAAATGGAGGGACTGAAGGAGCAGCGGCTGACATTGTCAAATGCAGGAAATTGTCCTCAGAGCTAATGGGAAGCAAGAAGGGTTGCAGGAGCCAGTGCTGCCCACCAGACACAAAAGCAATCCTATGAACCATGAACCACTGCCAACTCATGGACCCTATTCCTAGCAGCTACCTGGCTCAAGAGGAAGCAGCATAATACCACAGCTCCCATCATGTGCTCAGGATATACATGAGCCTATACCACTACAGAGAACTCCAAGACTAGGCAAGAGCTGCTGCATCTACATAACTGCTATCAAGGGATAATAAAAAGAATTAGACATTATGAGATGACAAAGAAATAGCTATCAGAAAAGGAACAAGGCAAAAACACATGCAAAACCAAGTAAATGAAGAGGAGATAGGAAATCTACCTAAAAAAAGAATTCGGACTGATGATAGTAAAGATGATCCAAAATGTTGGGGGGAAAAAAGGAGACACAGAGAAGTTGAAAGAAATGTTTTAAAAAGAGCTAAAAGACCTAAAGACCAGGAAAACTAATATGTATAGCACCATACTGAAGTGAAATATACACTAGAAGGAATCAACTGCAGGATAATGGAGGCAGATTAATAAATAAGTGAAACGGAAGACAGAGTGATGGAAATCACCACCACAGGGGAAAAAAAATAGAAGAAAGAATGAAAAGAACTGAGGAGAGTCTAAGAGATCTCTTGGACAACATTAAACATTAAACCTACCAACACTGGGTGTGATAGAGGTCCCAGAATGAGAAGAGAGAGATAAAGGGCCAAAGAAAATATTCAAAGAGATTACAGTTAAAAACTTCCCTAGTATGAGAAAGGAAACACTCAAGTTGAGGAAGCACAGAGAATCCCACACAGGATAAGCCCAAGGAGAAACACAGCAAGACACATACTAATCAAACTGACAAAACTTAAATACAAAGAAAATATATTAAAAGCCACAAGGGAAAAGCAACAAATAAGATACAAGGGAACACACATAAGGATAACAGCTGATCTTTCAGCAGAAACTCTGCAAGCTAGAAGGTAGTGGCATTATATATATAAGGTGATGAATGGGAGTTATCTAGAGCCACAAATCCTATAATCAGCAAAGCTCTCATTCAGATTTGATGGAGAGATCAAAAGCTTTTCAGACAAGCAAAAGCTAAGAGAATTCAGCACCTCCAAATGAGTTCTACAACAACTACTAAAGGAACTTCTATAGGCAGAAGAGAAAAAGCTACAAGTAAAAATGATAACATTTCAAATGAGAAAACTCACTGGTAAAGATGGAGATAATATAAAGGTAGAAAATCACCGACTGACAAATATGATATCAAAACTAGCAAACATGAGAAAATGAATGCAAAACTTTGAAAAATGCATCTGAAAATAAGAGAACCACAACCCCAAACAATTCTGTGCACCTATAGTTGGTTATATCCAAGTCTAATGGGAACCACAAACCAAATAATTTAACGGCTATACACAATTTAAAAAAAAAATCCAAACACAACACTAAAGATAGTCAGCAAATCACAAGAGAAGACAGCAAAAGAGGAAGGAAGAAAAAAGACTCAAATTAACAATCCAAAACAATTAAAAAAATGGAAATAAACACATACTTCTCCATAATTTCACTGAATGTAAATGGATTAAATGCTCCAACCGAAAGACACAGACTGTCCGAAAGGATACAAAAATAAGACACATATATATGCTGTTTATAAGAGACTCACTTCAGTCCTAAGAATATATACAAACTGAAAGTGAGGGGATAGAAAAAAATACTACATACAAATAGAAACCAAAGGGAGCAGCAATCCTCATATCAGACAAAATAGACTTTAAAAATAAAGTCACAAGAGACCAAGAATGGCACTACATAATGATCAAAGGAACTGCTCAAGAAGACCATACAACAATTTTAAATATATGTGCACCTAACATAGGAGCACCTTAATATATAAGGCAACTGATGACAGTCATAAAAGCAGAAATCAACAGCAGCACAATAACAATGGGGGACTTTAACACTGCAATTATATCAATGGACAGATCATGCAGACAGAAATTAAAAGGTAACACAGGCCTTAAATGACATCATAGACCAGAGAGATTTAACAGATATTTATAGAACATTCCACCCCAAAGCAGGAGAATATACATTTTTCTCAAATGCACACAGAATATTCTCTAGGATAGATCACAACTTGGGTCACAGATCAAGCCTTGGTAAATTTTAAAAAGTTTAAATTATTTGAAACATTTTCTCTGACCACAATGCTCTGAGACTGGAAATCAACTACAAGAAAAACAAATCAACAACAACAACAAATTACACACAAAAAAAAATACAAACTCCTGTAAGCTAAACAATATGCTACTGAATAAGCAAGGGATCATTGAAGAAATCAAAGAGGATATAAAAAATATTTAGAGACAAATGGCAACAAAGATACAAGAATCCAATACCTATGATACACAGCAAAAGAAGTTCTACGACAGAAGATACAGCAATACCATCTCATCTAAAGAAACAAGAAAAAGCTCAAATAAACAACTTAAACTTATACCTAAAGCAAGTAGAGAATGTAAAAGAGGCAAAGCTGAAAATCAGTAGAAGGAAGTAAATAATAAAGATCAGAGAAGAAATAAACAGAGACTAAGAACACAACAGAGATCAATGATGAAACCAAAAGTTGATTCTTTGAAAAGATCAACAAAATTGATAAACATTTAGCCAGACTCATCAAGAACAAAAGGGAGAGGGTTCATGTCAATAAAATCAGAAATGAAAATGGAGAAATTACAATTGACCCCACAGAAATGCAAAAGATCATAAGAGACTGTTATAAGCAACTATCTGCCAATAAAATGGACAACCCAGAGGAAATGAACAGATTCCTACAAAGGTAAAACCTAGCAAGACTTAACCAGGAAGAAATTGAAAATATGACTATATCAATCACAAGTACTGAAATTGAAACTGTGATTTAAAAACTTAGCAAAAACAAAAGTCCAAGACCTTCTGGCTAAACAGGCGAGTTTATCAAACATTTGGAGAAGAGTTAACACCTACTCTTCCAAAAAATAGCAGAGGAAGGAATACTACCAAGCTCATTCTATGAGGCCACCATCACCCTGATACCAAAACCAGACAAGGATACCACAAAAAAACAAAATTACAGAATCAGCATCACTGATGAACATAGATGCAAAAATCCTAAACGAAATATCAGCCAATCAAATATAAATATATATTAAAAGGATCATAAGCCATGTTCAAGTGGGATATAGCCCAGGGACGCAAGGATTTTTCAATATGAACAAATCAATCAGTGTGATACACCACATCAACAAACTGAAAAAGAAAAACCATATGATCATCTCAATAGATGCAAAAAAAGCTTTTGACAAAATTCAACACCTGTTTCTGATAAAAAAAAAAAAAACTCTCCAGAAAGTAGGCAGAGAGGGAATCTACCTCAACATAATAAAAGCCATAAATGACAAACTCACAACTAACATCATTCTCAATAGTGAAAAACCGAAAGCATTTCCATTAAGATCAGGTACAAGACACGGATGTACACTTTCAACACTACTATTCACCATAGTTTTGTAAGTCCTAGCAATTACAATCAGAGAAGAAAAATAAATAAAAGAAATCCAAATTGGAAAAGAAGAAGTAAAACTGTAACTGTTTGTAGATGACATTATACTATACTTGGAAAAACCTAAAGATACTAAAAAAACTGTTAGAATTCAACAATTTGGCAAAATTGCAGAATACAAAATTAATACACAGAAATCAACTGCATTTCTATATAATAACAATGTAAAATCAGAAAGAGAAAACAGAGAAACAATCCAATTTACCATTACATCAAAAAGAATAAATTACCCAGGAATAAACCTACCTAAAGAGACAAAAGACCTATACTCTGAAAACTGTAAGAGGATGATGAAAGAAATCAAAGATGACACAAAGAAATGGAAAGATATGAAATGCTCTTGGATTGGAAAAATCAATGCTGTGAAAATGAACATGCTACCCAAGGCAATCTACATATTAAATGCAATCCCTATCAAATTACCAAGGACATTATATGGAACCAGAAGAGACCCCAAAAAGCTAAAACAATATTGAAAAATAAAAAGGAAATTGGAGGAATCTGGCTCCCTGAGTTCAGACAATATTACAAAAGTACAGTTATGAAAACAATATGGTACTGGCACAAAAAAGAAATGTATATCAATGGAACAGAAATAGAAAGACTAGAAATAAACCCAAGCACAGTCAACTAATCTATAACAAAAGAGGCAAGAACATACAGTGGAAGAAAGATAGTCTCTTCCATAAATGGTGTTGGGAAACCTGGAAAGCTATAGGTAAAAGAATGAAATTAGAATATTCTCACACTGTACACAAAAATAAACTTAAAATGGATTAAAGACCTAAATATAAGGCCAGACACTATAAAAGTCCTAGAGGGGGAGCTGGGTGGGAGTAGGATAGATGGGGTGTTTGGGGTTGGATGCAAACCTAAACATTTGGAATGTGTGGGCAACAGTGTCTTACTATACGGCACAGGGAACTGTGTGTGAATGGGTCATTTTGCTGTACAACAGAAATTTAAGAAACACTGTAAAGCAACTATAATTTTTAAAAAATTATAAAAAAGTTTCAAATGATACGACTGACAAGGGCTTAATCTCTGAAATATACAAACAACTTATACAACTCAGCAGCAAAAAAGCCAACAACCCAATGGAAAAATGCGTAAAAGACCTGAAGGGACATTTCTCCAAGGAAGATATACAGATGGCCAACAAGCACATGAAAAAAAATTCTCAACATCACTGATTATTACAGAAATGCATATCAAAACTACCATGAGATACCCCATCACACCAGTGAGAATGGCTGGTCATTAATAAGTCCATGAATAACAAATGATGGAAAGGTTGTGGAGAAAAGGGAACTGTTCTCCTGCACTGTTGGTGGGAATGTAAGCTGGTACAACTACTATGGAGAACAGTATAGAGGTACCTTAGAAAACTGTGCCCAGAATTACCATATGACCCAGCACTCCCATTCTTAGGCATATATCCAGACAAAACTTTCCTTAAAAATGACGCATGCACCCACATGTTCACTGCAGCAGTATTCACAATAGCCAAGACATGGAAACAACCCAAATGTCCATTGTGAGATGAATGGATTAGGAAGATGTGGTATATATACACAATGGAATACTACTCAGCTGCAAAAAAGAACAAAATAATGCCATTTGCAGCAACATGGATGGAACTAGAGACTCTCATCCTGAGTGAAGTAAGTCAGAAAGAGAAAGACAAATACCATATGATATCGCTTACATCTGGAATCTAACATAAGGCACAAATGAACCTTTCCACAGAAAAGAAAATCATGGACTTGGAGAATACACTTGTGGTTGCCAAGGGAGAAGGGGAGGGACTGGGAGATGCAGATGGATCTCTCCAGAGATCAGATGGATTAACAGATGCAGACTGTTGCCTTTGGGATGGATTAGCAAAGGGATCCTGCTGTGTAGCGCTGGGAACTCTGTCTAGTCACTTATGATGGAGCATGATAATGTGAGGAAAAAATATATCTACATGTATGTGTAACTGGGTCACCATGCGGTACATTAGGAAAAAAATAATGTATGGGGGAAGTAAAAACATATTACAAAAAATTAACAATATATCTTAGAAGTTACGAAAAAAATGAAAAAAGGGAGCAGAGAAAAGGAGAATTAAATAACATTTCACCAATCTATTAGAGAAATGAAAAAAACAAAAGAAGACATGTGGCAAAAAAAGCTCAAAATAATTTGGTAGAATAAAATTATGGCATGATACTGGAATAAGATTGACTAGACTTATTGTATCCAAATAGCTAAAAATGCTATATAAAATAAAAATAACTTTAATTAGAAAAGTTGAGACTAACATAAATAATAGTAATATGTAGGCTTTGAAAAGCAAGATGAAACTGAAAAATAGATCAGTAAATACATGGTCTGATGTTGTGGCAGTGGCTGCCATTAAGATATTATAGAAAGGGGCAATTGTAATTTCTTATAATATAAATCACAACAGCATAGGGAAAGTAAATGAAGCTTCAGTCTCTATAAGACAGTAACATAGATCCAAGACTCCCTCACAGACACATTAAGGGCTGCCTAGTGAGGGAAAAATGCACCTTGAAAAACTACCAAAAGATGAGGAAATGTGTCTCAATAGATCATCCTGGGTATTGCTGGGGGAGTGATTCTAGGGGCCCAGGGGATATTAAAATCAATGGACACTCTAGTCCCTTATATAAAAATCACACAGTACAATGAATATAGTCAACCCCAGATATTAAGAAGTTTCCCATCTTGAGATATGGAGAGCTGACTGCATTTGGTCCTAAGGAGGAAAATAAAATCATCCTGAAGGAAACAAGCCTGGGTCTACAACTTTGTTGCTTTGAGATTCAAATTTATCCCTCCCACATACATCTTGGAGATCTTATAGAAGCATATAAATACTCTCACACCACTTATCCATATAAATCCCTGCAGTTAAACACCAGTTAATGATGGGCACACAATCCAAAAGGACTAGACACATGAAAGAATCCATCATTACTGTCATGTATTTCATGTTTCTCTACTTCCTGGGCATAAGAGAAACTGCATTTCCAGCCCCCTTCTAAATTTGGCAGAGTCACTGTTTAGTTTGACCAACTGACATAAGACAATCACTTCTGGCATTAAACAAGGCCCTTGTACAATTTTCTAGTCTCTCTCTCCCACAGACTGTACTAGATCTAGCAGATCGCTGCCACAGCAAGGAAGACAGATGCCCCGGGAAGTAGCTTATACTCCAAATAGAATTTACTTGAGTTAGATATGGTGAAGAAGCATTATTTAATATGATAGGTAAAATATTTCCAGAAATGGTAAAAGATTAAAGCTCTTCAACAAGTCTCAAGCAGGAAAATAGAAAGATATTCCACATCTTGACAAATCTTAAGAAAAATAGGGGCAACAGGAACAATTTTGTTTTTTCTTTGCTTTTTAGGGTCACATCTGGGGCATACGGAAGTTCCCAATCTAGGGGCCAAATTGGAGCTACAGATGCCAGTCTATGCCACAGCCATAGCAACACAGGTTCCAAACCTTGGCTATGACCTACACAACAGCTCATGACAAAGCCAGATCCTTGACCCATTGAGTGAGGCCAGGGACCAAACAAGATCCCTGGGTTTGTTTCTGCTGCGCCACAATGAGAACTCCCTAGGACAATTTATTTTTAAGTCAACAGAAGAAAAATAATTTGACACAAGACTCTAAAATGTCTAATAAGGCACAATATAATAGGCTAATTCTTTTTTTTTCAAAGTGTACAAAGTTCAATAGGGGATTTCTTTCCCAGAAAAATATTACTTATATCATTTATATCAGTGAACGGAAAAAAGATGTGGTTGCCAAGGGAAGGGGGTGGGATGGACAGGGGTTTGGGGTTAGTAGATACAAACTATTATATTTAGAATGGATAAGCAATAAGATCCTAGTGTATAGCACAAGTAACTGTGTCCATCTCTTGGGATAGAACAGGATTGAAGATAATATGAGAAAAAGAATGTATATATATGAATGACTGGGTCACTTTGTTGTACAGTAGGAATTGCACAACATTGTAAATCAACTATAATTTTAAAAAGAAAATTTTAAATAAACAAAATATGAGAGCTATTTCTCGTTCATAAACAATTCACTTAAGAGTAAGAAAACAGGAGTTCCCATCGTGGCACAGTGGTTAACGAATCCGACTAGGAACCATGAGGTTGCAGGTTCGATCCCTGACCTCACTCAGTGGGTTAAGGATCCGGCGTTGCCATGAGCTGTGGTGGTGGGTTGCAGACGTGGCTCGGATCCCTCGTTGCTGTGGCTTTGGTGTAGGCTAGTGGCTACAGCTCTGATTAGACCCCTAGCCTGGGAATCTCATCTGCCGCGAGAGCAGCCCTAGAAAAGGCAAAAAGACAAAAAAAAAAAAAAAAAAAAAAAAAAAGTAATAAAATATGTTTCAGAAAAAAAGTGAAAAATAGTAAAAAAAAAATATTAGATATGGTAACATATCCAAAACAAATGTTAATTTTGTAAAACAACAGCAAGAGTAGTGGCATATGGGTACACTATAAAATCAAAGTGGATTAAAATACCAAACCATATTAAAGGATGAGCTGGTTGCATGTGATTATAGTTAAAACCATTATAAAGCTCCTACATTATCTAGTAGTGAATAGAAATATATAAACACTAGATTTGATAATTAAAATATATTAATTATAAGTAGCACTTACCAAACACATACACGTGTATATATTTTATGCTATATATAAATATACCACTTCCCAGTTGTTATAAAGGTTATGTAAAAATTAACTAAATCATGAGATCATGATGACAACTTAACTGAAGAAAACATTTGAAAATTAAGAGGGCAAGTATATATACCAGAGATTCATTTAGGGGATCCCTCATTTTGGTGCCCTGAAGTCCTAATGTTATAGCTAGACATTTCTCAACTCCCTAGTAGCTAGCTGCATCCAGGTGCTTAAGTCCTGGTCAATGGCATGTGATTGGAAAAATACATATACAACTTTTAACTGACATGACATCAATTCTCTTTCCCGTTTTTGATTCTCTCTTGCCAGAATACAGATATTATTTTGGTGAGCATTTACACAAAGAGTATAACTTAAAAATGGGGGAGAAAGAAGAAAAAGAACTGAACACCCAACATCATTGAGTGGCTATTCTAACACTGAACTGCTGGATTATACCTGGATTAGTATGAAAAAATCAAATAAACTACTTGGTTAAGGCATTGTTATTTGAGGACTCTGTTAAAACAACTCAAAGACAGAAACTGTGAGAAAGCAGGGGCATCTAAGGAGACAGGACAACTAAATGCTATGAGGGCTTCGGGATTGGATCTTGGAAGACAGATACAAAGGACGTTAGGGGGAAGATGGTAAAAACCAAATTAATTCTATAATTTAGTTATTGGTATTTTGCCAGTGCAATTCAGTTAATATTATTTTATCAATGTTAACAGTATTGTACCAATTATCTTGGTTTTGATAATAGTAACATACCTATGTATAATGTTAGCTTTGAAGCTAGTGTAAAGACTATCCAAGAAGTTGGCTTTACTTTAGGGCCTGAATTGATATGAGGTCAAGAAAACACTCCAAAATTGCATTGATATTTGGCTAAAATGAGATACTTATTTTTGAAGCTATCTTCAGTCTTGATTAGAAATTGGAATAAAGAAATTTCTCCTGAAAAATTTCATGGAATCTGAGACTCACAAACACTATGATGAACTTGATCATGCAACTATCAATGAGGGTATAAATGTGACAGTAAGGAAAAAGTTAACACTATTAGAATATAGTTTTTCAGGTATTAAATCATTTTAAGCTATCAATATTGTTATATGTGTTACACTTGGCCTTCAGAACCATTTATTTATGAATACATAATAACTATGCATAAAAATACATGTGCATCTAATATTATGCTTTCACTTACAGACATACCTCCTTTTATCACACTTTGCTTTATTCTGCCTCACAGATACTGCCTTTTTTACAAATTGAAAGTATGTGGCAACACTGCATTGAGAAGTCTATCAACAACATTTTTTCCCAACAGCATTTGTTCACTTTGTGCCTCTCTATCAAGTTTTAGTAAGTCTTGCACAACATTACACTTTTTCATTATTACTATATGTTACAATAATCTAAGATCAGTGATTTTTTTCTAAAGGCTCAAACGATTATTAGCATTTTTAGCAATAAAGCCTTTTTAAAATATGTACATTGTTTTTCTAAGATATAATGTCATTTCATACTAAAAGACTACAATACAGTTTAAACATAACTTTCACAAAGTTATATAAAAATATTGTGAGCCAAAAAAGTTGTGGGGCTCACTTTACTGTGATTTTCTCTTCACGGAGGTGTTCTGTAACTAAAGTCACAATATATCCAAGGTATATTATGTACTTTCAAACATGGCTTTAAAATAAATATGCCATAAAGTACCCATTAATAATGGGTCAGAAAAAATTATTAATGATTCCATATGTCTGGGAAACTTCTTTTTTTTTTTGGTCTTTTTGCTATTTCTTTGGGCCGCTCCCGCGGCATATGGAGATTCCCAAGCTAGGGGTCAAATCGGAGCTGTAGCCTTTGGCCTACGCCAGAGCCACAGCAACGCGAGATCCGAGCTGCGTCTGCAACCTACACCACAGCTCACGGCAACGCTGGACAGTTAACCCACTGAGCAAGGGCAGGGACCGAACCCGCAACCTCATAGTTCCTAGTCGGATTCGTTAACCACTGTGCCACGACAGGAACTCCTGGGAAACTTCTTGGACAAGGAAATAATGAAACTGAGTTATCTGTACAAATACTACTTAATGATTAACAAATTATCCAAATTGGGTCATATACACACAACTGTAAATAAATTTCAGGAAATCATTTAGTAGATACAAGTAACCACTTTAACGTACCCTAAAATGAATTTATCATTTCAGATTAGATGGTTTTGATTCCAATGATAATTATATATTAGCACTAATTAAAGCTAAAATGACCATAGCCTTTTACTCATTAAGTGAGGAAGATAAACCCAGTTAAGAGTTCCCTATTTGAATACTAAAATTTGTATTTGTCTTCAGCTAATGATGAATTATTCATCACTTTTGCAGAAAAAAAAAATCTCACTCTTTAAAAAACTATTCAGATAAACTAATATGTGTCCCAATGTTACTTTTATAAATGTATCTGTCACTTTTCTTTTTGTTTTATCTGTTTTTGCCCAATTAGACTCCATGCTATCCTCCCCAATATAACATGCCTTCTATTTTATAACTCTACTTGCTCTGTTCCCTCTACTAACAAAGTTTTCACTTAATTTTTTTTTCTAATGTATGACTTTCTCACTAATTCATTAGGTATCAACTCAAATGACACTTATGCTAAGAAAAATTCTGCAGGAAGGATTAATTGCTCCCTCTTACGTGCTCTTCATAACATTCTTTTTTTTTCCCCCCTAGCTACATTCATTCATCTATCCTTTTTTTTCAACAAAATTTTTTGAAAGCTTTTTTTAAGGACTGGACATACATTGGTAAAAGCAGCAGAGACGGTTCCCAGGCTGAAAAAGCAAAATAAAAGCAGAACCTGTAAATATGAGTGTTTTTTCCCTAGGTAGATAGATAGATGATAATAGACATAAGTGATTGGTGATAACATCAACTATGATGTGAACTTTTTTACCTCTCTCAGTCATTATATTTCCCAAACTGGAACCATTATTATCTTACTATTATAATTAGGCAAAATAACAAATTAGATTTTAGGTTTTTTTCTAAAATTACTATATCATCCTAGGAGTTAAAACATATCTTGCCATAGAAGTAATAAAATGGAAATTGAATACAAATTGTAAGGGATGTTTATAATTATCACAGAAAAAAATACAAAGTGCAAAATGTTTCCAATTGATCTGCCATAAGTCACTCATGTTTTCTGCATGTTTAAAATTTTACAAAATCCTAGCAGTAAGTCATATGCATAAAGCATCCATTTTGATCTTACATTTTCATATAATAACTTTCAAGATAAATAAAATTGTAAGGTTAAGCTGGACTTTTGAGGTAATCATATCTAGTCTCTTACCCTATGTGTTAAAAGACAAATGCATTTTCCCCTAAGAAATGCTAAACTATTAAAGGAAGAGGGGGAGCAGAATTAGCAGGTTTAATTGAAAATATGCTATGAGGCAATTACAGTGCAACATTTTCTATACAGGTCCTTTCTGTGAGCCCACAACAGCAATATTGAAACCGTAATAGCAATAAAGAGATTATCTTAGCTTGTCTTTAACTGTAGTGTGCAAAGTAATGAGAGGTGCTTAATAACATTTCAATAGGTCTTTTCTGTGTTGAGTTGAATTTTATAAAGACTAATGTAGTCAAGCCAACCTAGCCATTAAGCAAGAGAACTGGAATTCTAAATAAAGTTCTGATTCAATTCAAGGTATTTACAGTATGAATTTATTTATCCGACTGACAAAAAGACAATTAAAGCAATTTCTTTTTTGGAAGAAACGCCATATACAGTTAGTGTACCTTGTGATACATGGAATGTTTCAGCTGCTTGGTCTCTATCTAGCAATGAGAAAAATAGGTGCCAACAAACGTTTCCTATTACTTGGAAGGCAAACTGGTGCTTCAAAATTCTAGAGGAAGTAGAAACCTTTTATTCAATTAGCCAATTGTACAAAATTGTTTCTTCTCAGAGAAACTCTTGGTGATTACATAACTATCCAAAAAAAACCCCAAAAACAAACAAGCAAAAAAAAGTTAAAGGGAGAAATAGCTTTCCTACTTTATTTAAGAAAGATGATCCTTTTAAAAACATAAACTACATCTTTTTTATCTTTTATGTATATATTTATTTATTTACAATGATTTTTATTTATTTATTTATTATTTTAATAGTTATTTCTCCAATAATTTTTTTTCTACTGTACAGCAAGGTGAACCAGTTACACATACATGTACATAATCTATTTTTTCACATTTTCATGCTCCATCACAAGTGACTAGACATAGCTCCCAGTGCTACACAGCAGGATCTCATTGCTAATCTATTCCAAAGGCAATAGAAGCTCCCCAACCAACCCACTCCCTCCCCCTCTTCCTGGGCAACCATAAGTTTATTCAGCAAGTCCGCTATTTTCTTTTCTGTGGAAAGGTTCATTTGTGCCTTATGTTAGATTCCAGATATAGGTGATATCATATGGAATTTGTCTTTCTCTTTCTGACTTATTTCACTCAGGATGAGAGTCTCCAGTTCCATCCATGTTGCTGCAAATGGCATTATGTCATTCTTTCTTATGGCTGAGTAATATTCCATTGTGTATATATACCACATCTTCCTAATCCAACTATCTGTTGATGGACATTTGGGTTGTTTCCATGTCTTGGCTATTGTGAATAGTGCTGCAATGAACATGTGGGGGCATGTGTCTCTTTTAAGTAAATTTTATCTGGATATGTGCCCAAGAGTGGGATTGCTGGGTCATATGGTAGTTCTATGTATAGATTTCTAAGGTATCTCTATACTAATCTCCATAGATGTTGTACCAGCTTACATTCCCACCAACAGTGCAGGAGGGTTCCCTTTTCTCCAACCCCCCTCCAGCTTTTAATTGTGGACTTATTAATGATGGCCGTTCTGACTGGTGTGAGGTGGTATTTCATGGTAGTTTTGATTTGCATTTCGCTAATAATCAGGGATGTTCAGCATATTTACGTGTGCTTGTTGGCCATCTGTGTACCTTCCTTAGAGAAATGACTCTTCAGGTCTTTTGCCCATTTTTCCATTGGGTGATTGGCTTTTTTGCTGTTGAGTTGTATAAGTTGCTTGTGAATTCAAGAGATTAAGCCCTTGTCGGTTGCATCATTTGAAACTATTTCCTCCCATTCTGTAAGTTGTCTTTTTGTTTTCTTTTGGGTTTCCTTTGCTGTGCAAAAGCTTGTCCGTTTGATTAGGTCCACTGGTTTATTTTTGCTCTTATTTCTGTTGCTTTGGGAGACCTACCTGAGAAAATATTCATGATGTTGATGTCAGAGAGTGTTTTGCCTATGTTCTCTTCAGGAGTTTGATGCTGTCTTGTCTTATATTTAAGTCTTTAAGCCATTTTGAGTTTATTTTTGTGCATACTGTGAGGGTGTGTTCTAGTTTCATTGATTTACATGCAGCTGCCCAGGTTTCCCAGCAATGCTTGCAGAAAAGACTTTCTTTTTCCCATTGTATATTCTTGCCTCCTTTGTCAAAGATTAATTGACCATAGGTGTCAGGATTCATTTCTGGGTTCTCTGTTCTGTTCCATTGGTCTGTATGTCTGTTTTGGTACCAGTACCACACTGTCTTGATGACTGTGGCTTTGTAATATTGTCTGATGTCTGGGAGAGTTCTGCCTCCTGCTTAGTTTTTGTTCCTCAAGATTGCTTTGGGAATTCTGGGTCTTCTGTGGTTCCATATAAATGTTTGGATTGTTTGTTCTAGTTCTGTGAAAAATGTCATGGGTAATTTGATAGGGATTGCATTGAGTCTGTAGATTGCTATGGGTAGTATGGCCATTTTTACAACATTAATTTTTCCAACCCAGGAGCATGGAATATCTTTCCATTTCTTTACAACATAGTACTGGAAGTCCTAGCCACAGCAATCAAACAAACAAAATAAATAAAAGGCATCTAAATAGGAAGATAAGAGGCAAAACTGTCACTGTATGCTAGGTTGTCTTTTTTTTATGGTTTCCTTTGCTATGCAAAAACTTGTCAGTTGGATTAGGTCCCATTGGTTTATTTTTGCTTCCATTTCTGTTGCCTCATTAGTCTGACCTAATAAAACATTTTACGGTTGATGTCAGAGAATGTTTTGCCTATCCCAAAAGTTATCCACGTTGGGGCAAAAGAGCAAAAATTGTCACTGTATGCAAATAAGATGATACTATATAGAGAAAACCCTAAGGACTCCACACAAAAAAACACTCAAACTGGTCAATGAATTAAATTCCATGTTTGACTGCAAAATAAGAAAATGAAAACAAAACTTTGGATATTTCAGTTCACTTTATCATTCATGGAAAGATCATTCAATACAATACAAATCCAAAAAATGTCCTTTGGAAGTTTTAGGACATTAGTCAAACTTCTCAAAGAAAAATATTAAAAAAAAATTATCCATAATGGTGAATGGTGGAACAAAAATAATTTGCACTCTGAGTAAATGTGTTATATTTTCAAATTAATATTAATCCCTTCAAAACTATCATCTGTTATACAGTGTTGAACTTTAAATGTAGACGACATCTACTCCTTTTGGAATGTTAAAGGATGTTATAGTGAAAACAGCAACACCTTTCCTTGAAGGAACTGAAAAGACTATCTTTACATTAGAAATGCACCAATACTTCCGGCAAGTTACTTGTTTCTCTGAGCTTCAATTTCCTTATCTGTAAAATAAGGGGGAATATAATACAAGAAGCACTTAGAACAAAACTGGGGCACAGCATGTGCTCTTATACTTGTGTCAAGACTTAAATAAAATTATATTAGAGCCTCTGTAAACTCTTGGATATAAGGACTTGTTATATTTACAAATGCCTAGAAAAGCATTTTTCAAAATACGGTGTTTAAACTCTTGGGAATCCCCCACTCCAGGTTTTATGAGGTTAAAACTATTTTCATAATAATACTAAGGTACTGTTTTCCCTTTTCTACTCTTTTTCTCTCACAGGTATACAATAGAGATATTCAGAGGTTAATAATATGTGATATTACTCTGGAAATTACTGAAATGCTTATTTGTGTATTATTATATTTTAAATATTTCTCAGATTTGCTATTAATAGATATGACTCACATAAGAAAAGCTCTTGTGTTTGTCAATAATTTAAAAGTATAACAGTTTCCTGGGACCAAAAACTTGAGAACTGCTGGCCTAGAAGTACAGTACTGAGTTCCACAGTGTTTTAGACCACGGCGATCTCAGGATAAAAAAGAAAAAAAAGTAGATGATTTTAATCATCCAATTCTTAAAGTCTGAAAACAAATATTTTGACTACACAAAGAAAGGCTGACTATCTAAAAATCCTCCAGAATAGCATTATCTTGTGGAACTACCTTCATCTAAAACTGGTTCTCACTTTTACTTTTATAGAAACTGACTGCTCCTGGTAGATCAAAATATGAACAGTGGCATTCCCATTGTGGCTCCAGTTAAGAACTCTACATAGTCTTAGTGAGGATGTGGGTTTGATCCCTGGCCTTGTTTAGTGGGTTAAGGATACAGCGTTGTTGCAAGCTGCAGTGTAGGTCACAGATAAGGCTTGGATCTGTTGTGGCTGAGGAATAGGCCTCAGCTGTAGCTCTGATTTGACCCCGAACCTGGGAACTTCCATAAGCCACACACAAAAAAAAAAAAAAAAAAAAAAACTAAATAGTGTTTGTTGGTCTGACAAATGTACCTATGTATAAACGTGCATAAAACAGTCAATTTTTATGTAAACCATGATGGTCATCTCTGTCCATTAGCTGTACCTTTTATCTGAAGAGTACCATTTTCTACTTTTAGGAATGTGGAGAGAAAATATTAGCCATGCCATTGATCTAAAATGCACAGTGTCCCAAAGCAATACAAATAAGAGCAAAAATAAAACAACCAGACCTAATCAAACTGACAAGCATTTGCACAGAAAAGGAAACCCAAAAGAAAACAAAAAGACAACTTGCAGAATGGGAGAAAATAGTGTCAAATGATGCAACTGACAAGGGCTTAATCTCCAGAATATAGAAGCAACTTATGCAACTCAACAGCAAAAAAGCCAATCAATCAATGGAAAAATGGGCAAAAGACCTGAATAGACTGTTCTCCAAGGAAGATATACAGATGGCCAGCAAACACATGAGAAAATGCTGAACATCGCTGATCATAAGAGAAATGCAAATCAAAACAACCATGAGATACCACCTCACACCAGTCAGAATGGCCATCATTAAGAAGTCCACAAATAACAAGTGTTGGAGGGGTTGTGGAGAAAAGGGAACCCTCCTGCACTGTTGGTGGGAATGTAAACTGGTACAGCCACTATGGAGAACAATTTGGAGATACCTTAGAAATCTGTACGTAGAACTTCCATATGACCCCGCAACCCCACTCTTGGGCATATATCTGGACAAAACTCTACTTAAAAGAGACACATGCCCCCGCATATTCATTGCAGCACTATTCACAATAGCCAAGACATGGAAACAACCCAAATGTGCATCGACAGATGATTGGATTAGGAAGAGGTGGTATATACACACAATAGAATACTATTAAGCTATAAAAAAGAATGATATAATGCCATTTGCAGCCACATGGATGGAACTAGAGAATCTCATACTGAGTGAAATGAGCCAGAAAGACAAAGACAAATACCATATGATATCACTTATAACTGGAATCTAATATCCAGCACAAATGAAACTTTCCACAGAAAAGAAAATCATGGACTTGGAAAATAGACTTGTGGCTGCCCGTTGGGAGAGGGAGAGAGTGGGAGGGATCGGGAGCTTGGGCTCATCAGACACAACTTAGAATAGATTTCCAAGGAGATCCTGCTGAGTAGCATTGAGAACTTTGTCTAGATACTCATGTTGCAACAGAACAAAGGGTGGGGAAAAAAATGTAATGTATACATGTAAGGATAACTTGATCCCCTTGCTGTACAGTGGGAAAATAAAATTTAAAAAAATAAAATAAAAAAAAAATAAAATGCACAGGGTTAGAGAAAAATGATCGAGCTATATTATCATATACTTTATTCAAGCCATGGTAAAACTTTCAGATATATCGTTGACTTGGGGCAAAACATAACTTTCTAAAAATTGTCATGTTTTTTAAATTAAAATTATCTTTCCCCATCTAAAATTCACTCCTATATAATTTAAGCAAAACTATTTTACTGAAAGGATACCAAATATTTCACATTATATATGGAAAGACTAGAGAAACAGAATTGACATAAGTATGAAATCAAGGGAAGATATGTTAATGAGGTCAGACTCAATATCATAGACACAGTCTAATTATGATACTACTGCCACAGACTAAATATTTCTTTTAGAGGTACTATCTTCTCCACTATGAATGAGCCCTAAACTATCGCTGTTCTTTTGGAGTCATTCACTCCAAATTCACAATCCCAAGTGTGAGCTTCAGATTGACTAAGTGTAATTTACATGTCCTTACACTATTTGCAAGGGCATTACGTATCTAGCTTTATTGATTTTAGTAATCTGTTTTAAGTCAGCAAAAGGCAACCATTCCTCAAACATAAAAAATGGAATCTACATTCCCAAAAGACTTCACCCAAAGTATCACATTAGTTACTATATCAACCATTTCCAAGTCAAGAACTCTAGGTGAAGCAAATTCCTCCTCTAATTCAGGAAATCTTCTGCTTCCACATCCCATAACTACATTGACTGGGAAGGGGGGGTGGGAGTGACAACTACCACATAAGTCCTCCATTTAAAAGACAAGCATAGGAGCAAGAAACTAAAGATAACATTAGTTAAAATAAATAAATAAATGCATGCAAAGAATGAAAGCTTGATAGAGGTTGCAGTAAAAAAAACGTAATGTATACAAGTAAGGATAACTTGATCCACTTGCTATACAGTGGGAAAATAAAAAACAAAACAAAACCTGTAAAAATGAAAAGACAGAGAACTATAACTCAGATAAGGGAGAAAGGAAAAACCCCAGAAAATCAGCTTAGCCATGAGGAGATTCTTAGCCTCCAGGAAAAAGACTTTAGACTGTTGATGCTGAAGATGATGCAAGACCTTGGAAATAAACTGGAGGCAAAGATGGATAACTTAAAGGAAACTCTGAGCAAAGAGATACAAGACATAAAACTTAAACAAGAAGAGATGCAAAATACAATAACTGAAATAAAAAATGCACTAGAAGCAGCTAACAGCAGAATACAAGAGGCAGAAGAATGAGTAAGTGTGGTGGAGGACAGATTAGTGGAAATTACGGATGTGGAACAGAAAAGAGAAAAAAGACTGAAAGCAAATGAAGAGAGTCTCAGACAACTCTGAGACAATGTCAAATGCACCAACATGCATATTACAGGGGTGCCAGAAGAAGAAAGAGAGAAGGGGACAGAAAAAATATTCCAAGAGATAATAGCCAAAAACTTCCCTCACATGGGAAAGAATCACTCACTCAAATCCAGGAAACACAACGAGTACCATATAAAATAAACCCAAGGAGGAATACCCCAAGACACTTATTAATCAAACTAACCAAAATTAAGGACAAAGAGAACATCTTGAAAGCAGCTAGGGAAAAGAAACAAATAATATACAAGGGAACCCCGATAAAGCTATCAGCAGATTTTTCAGCAGAAACTCTGCAAGCCAAAAGGGAGTGGCATGATATACTTAACGTGAGGAAAGGAAAAAACCTCCAACCAAGATTACTCTACGTAGCAAGGCTCTCATTCAGATTTGAAGGAGAAAGCAAAACCTTCACAGATAAGCAAAAGCTAAGAGAATTCAGAAACACTAAACCAGCCTTACAACAAATACTAAAGGAACTTCTCTAGGCAAATAAGAAAAGACAGCAACAGGAAACAAAAATTCCGCAAATGACAAGGCTCACCAGTAAAGGTATATATACAGTAAAGATATGAAATCATCCATGCACAATTATGCCACCAAAATCAGAAATCATGAGAAGAGGTGGGTACAAATGCAGGACACTGGAGATGAATTTGCAATTAAGACAACAACAACTTAAAACAATCTCACATACATATAGACTCTTATATGAAAACTTCAGAATAACTGCAAACCAAAAATCTACAATTGATACACAAACAAAGAAAAATCAACTCAAATACAACACTAAAGAGAGTCGTCAAACCAGAAGCGGAGAGAACAAGAGAAGAAGGGAAGAAAAAAGAGCAACAAAAACAAAGCTAAAGCAATTAATAAAATGGCAATAAGAACATACATATCAATAATTACCTCAAATGTAAATGGACTAAAGGCCCCAACCAAAAGACATAGACTGGTTGAATGGATACAAAAACAAGACCCATATATATGCTGTCTTCAAAAGACCCACTTCACTTCTAGGGACACACACAAATTGAAAGTGACAGGATAGAAGAAAATATTCCATGCAAATGGGGATCAAAACAAAGCTGGAGTAGCAATACTCATATCAGACAAAATAGACTTTAAAATGAAGAATATTTTAAGCAACAAAGAAGGTCATTACATAATTATCAAAGGATATATCCATGAAGAAGATATAACAATTTTAAATATCTATGCACCCAACATAGGTTCTCCACAATATATAAGGCAACTGCTAACAACCTTAAAAGGACAAATCAACAATAACACAATCATAGTGGGGGACTTTAACACCCCACTTACAGCAATGGACAGATCATCCAGACAGAAAATCAATAAGGAAACACAGGCCCTGAGTGAAGCATTAGACCAGATGGACTTTACAGATATTTACAGGACATTCCATCCCAAAGCAATAGAATGCACATTCTTCTCAGGTGCACATGGAACATTCTCTAAGACTGATCACATCCTGGGCTACAAATCTAACCTCAGTAACTTAAAGAAAATTGAAATCGTATCAAACATCTTTTGTGACCACAAGGCTATACAATTGAAAATCAACAGCAAGAAAATATCTGCAAAAAACACAAACATGTGGAGACTCAACAACGTGTTACTAAACAACCAATGGTTCACTGAAGAAATCAAAGAGGAAATTAAAAAATACCTAGAAGCAAATGACAACAAAGATACGACACTCCAAAACCTAGGGGATTCAGCAAAAGCCATTGTAAGATGAAAGTTTCTAGCAATACAATCCCACCTCAGGAGATAAGAAAAAGCTCAAATAAACAAGCTAACTTTATATCTAAAGCAGCTCCAGAGAGAACAGACAAGACCTGAAGTCAGTTGAAGGAAGGAAATCATAAACCTGAGAGCAGAAATCAATGAAATAGAAACAAAAAAACCATAGAAAAGATCAATGAAATGAAAAGCTGGTTCATTGAAAAGATCAACAAAATTGATAAATCCTTAGCCAGACTTATCAAGAAAAAAAGAATCAGACATACAGACAAATGGAACAGAATAGAGAACCCGGAAATAAACCCTGAAACATGTGGTCAATTAATCTTTGCCAAAAGAGGCAAGAACATAAAATGGGAAAAAGAAAGTCTATTCAGCAATCATCGCCAGGAAACCTGGACAAATGCATGCAAAGCAATGAAATTAGAACACACCCTCAAACTATGCACAAAAATAAAATCAAAATGGCTGAAAGACATAAATATAAGACAAGACGCCATCAAAGTCCTAGAAGAGATCATAGGCAAAACACTCTCTGACATCAACCTCATGGATATTTTCTTAGGTCAGTCTCAAAACCACATGGTACTGGCACAAAGATAGAAATATAGATCAGTGGAACAGGATAGAAAGCCCAGAATTAAACCCACCCACCTACAGCCAACTAATATATGACAAAGGAGGCAAGGATATACAGTGGAGAAAGGACAGCTTGTTCAATAAGTGATGCTGGGAAAACTGGACAGACACATGGAAAAGAATAAAATTAGAACACTCTCTAACACCATACACAAAAATAAACTCAAAATGGATTAAAGACTTAGATAGAAGACCAGACACTATCAAACTCCTAGAGGAAAACATAGGCCAAACACTCTCTGACATAAACGACAGCAACATCTTCTCAGATCCACCTCAGAGTATTGACAACAAAAACAAAAATAAACAAATGGGACCTAATCAAACTTCAAAGTTTCTGCACAGCAAAGGAAACCCTAAGCAAAACAAGAAGACAACCCACAGAATGGGAGAACATCTTTGCAAGTGAATCAACTGACAAGGGATTCATCGCAAAAATGTATAAATACATTCTGCAGCTCTACACCAAAATAACAAACAACCCCATCAAAAAATGGGCAGAAGATCTAAACAGGCAATTCTCCAAAGAAGACATACAGATGGCCAAAAAACACATGAAAAGATGTTCAACATCCCTCATTATTAGAGAAATGCAAATCAAAACCACCATGAGTTACCACTTTATACCAGCCAGAATGGCCATCATCCAAAAGTCTACAAACAATAAGTGCTGGAGAGGGTGTGGAGAAAAAGGTACCCTAGTACACTATGGGTGGGACTGTAAATTGGTGCAACCACTGTGGAGATTCCTCAGCAAGTTCAAAATAGAACTATCATTTGATCCAGTATTCCCACTCCTGGGCATCTGTCCAGAGAAAAACACGACTTGCAAAGACACATGTACTCCGATGTTCATTGCAGCACTATTTTCAATAGTGAAGACATGGAAACAACCTAAATGTCCATCGACAGAGGAGTGGATCAAGAAGAGGTGGTAGATATACACAATGGAATATTACTCAGCCATTAAAAAGAACTAAATACCAGCATTCTTAGCGACATGGATGGATCTAGAAATTATCACGCTAAGCGAAATCAGCCATACAATGAGACACCAGCATCAAATGCTTTCACTGACATGTGGAATCTGAAAAAAGGACAGACTGAACTTCTTTGCAGAACAGATGCTGACTCACAGACATTGAAAAACTTATGGTCTCCAGAGGAGACAGTTTGGGTGGTGGGGGGATGTGCTTGGGTTATGGGATGGAAATCCTTTGCAATTGGATTGTTATGATCATTATACAACTACAGATGTGATAAATTAATTTGAAGAATTAAAAAAAAAAGACTGACAAAAAATAAAAGAAAATGATCAAGGCAATTTAGCATTAACTTATGTCCTAATTTGTAGTTTGCTTTTTTTTTCCAAGCAGAAATTTAATTATGCTCCACACAATTAATCCAAAGATCCACATATTGTGAAATTTACAAATTATTTCACAGGTGACCCAAAAGATCAGTTCTATGTTTTGCCTGTTTTTTTTTTTCTGCCTTGATTATTTTTTATATTATTTGAGTCATTTGTTGCTCTCCATCTAGAGACGGAGACGGAGATATAGTACCTCAAGGATAGATACTATTATATATACATTTTTTAACTAGAGGATTATATAAAATTAACCATTTTAAGTATACAATTCAGTGTCATTTACTGTATTCACAATGCTGTGTCTAGTTACATATAATTAGGTAGATTTATTCATATACATGAAGCCAATAAATCTCCTTGTCTTTGCAAAAAAACAAAAAACAAAAAAAACACAACTAGGTGTACAACATCTTCAAATCTCTAACTCACAACCTCCTGTCACCCTCTTATAGGGTCACTGTGACTCTATTGGAACCATCTGGGCAATCACTACATTAATAGCACCTTTTTGCAGGTGACATAATCACAGGGTTGGGAAAGGAAGATATGAGCATTTTCAGGGGCCATTACTTTCCAGAGCTTTTGGTCAAATCAAATTTCCATTGTTGTGTGATCTAAGAGCTTCCCCCCACTTCATTTTAGAATAGGTATAGTAGTAGTAATTGTTAACATTTACCTCTGTCTGTGGTTGTAATAGAAGGAAAAAACCATGGAATAATCTGCTTAGTTCTTTTTTTTAATGATTTTTATTTTTTCAGTATAGTTGGTTTACAATGTTCTGTCAGTTTTGTACTATACAGCAAAGTGACCCAGTCAAACACACACACACACACACACACACGCACACGCACACACACACACATATATACACACATTGTTTTTCTCATGTTATCGTCCATCATGCTCCATCATAAGTGACTAGATGTAGTTCCCAGTCCTATACAACAGGATCTTATTGCTTATTCATTCCAAATGCAATAGTTTGCTTAGTTCTATTCGTTTTGCTCCCTAGACCCACTGTGTAGCCCAGTCATATAAAGAGTTTTACATAGAGAGGAAATATTTACGATTTAATAGACATCTTTTTTGGTATCTTCTGATGGATTCACTTCTCCTTTTGGGTTAAATCAATAGACTCCAGAAACTATGGGGTAGGACCTAGAGATTATCATATTAAGTGAATTAAATCAAACAGAGGAAGACAAATATCATATGACATCACTCATATGTGGCATCTAAAAAAATGATACAAATGAGCATATTTACAAAACAGTAATAGATGTACAGACAAAGAAAACAAACTTGTGATTACCAAAGGTATAGCAGGAAAGGAGGGGAATAAACTAGGAGTTTGGGATTAGCATATATACACTATTTTACACACAATAAGCAAAAAGGGCCTACAATATATCTCAGGGAACTATATTTGGTATCTTGTAATAACCTATAATAGAAAATAATTTGAAAAATAAAATCACCCTACTCTTTTTTTTTTTTTTTTTGCTTTTTAGGGTCGCACCCACATATGGGGGTTCCGAGGCTAGGGGTCTAATCGGAGCTGTAGCTGCCTGCCTACACCACAGCAAAAGCAATGCCAGATCACAGCATGTCTGCAATCTACACCACAGCTCACGGCATCGCCAGATCCTTAACGCATTAAGCAATGCCAAGGATCGTAGCCACAACCTCATGGTTCCTAGTCAGATTTGTTTCCACTGTGCCACGACAGGAATTCCCACCCTATTCTTATAAACTGCTTTAAAACACTCAGTTGGGGTGGATCCCAGGCAAGCCTTTGCAGTGTAGATATCCATGTTGCTGATTCCATACGTAGTATCTATCTCTGCCAAAATAGCTTTTTTAAAAAAATTAAGACATTGATTAATGTCAATGGTAAGTAAAACACTTTGCTGCAGGACTAGTTTCCGAAATTTATCTAGAATAGCAATATGTCTAGATAAAAGATATATCTTTGTCACTCCTCTAGCCATGTCCCACACAGCTAAGCTCTAATCAGTGACAGAAAAAGAAAAGCACTGTGAAAAATTTCCAAAACTTTTGTGTAAAGTAATCTGGCTTAGCTGATATGTGGATCCTTTCATGCTCCACCCTTTCCTTATTCTTGTTTCTTGACATGTAAATAGGATCCATGAAGCTCCAGCAACAAAATTCTATACCAGGAGCTGACCCTGGAAGTAAAAGGCATAATAATAAGATAACCAGAAATTAGAAGGAAACTAGTTAATTTATGAACATGAAGCTACAATAATAGTCATAGATTGTATAGTTCAACGTGTTTTCTATGAGAAAAAAACTACCTTTCTAAGTTTTTGAAGTCAGTGATTCTTACTTTTCCTATTATATGTTATAGACAGCAATGCCTGATTTTAACTCATCTAGAGATAACTGATATTCATACAACTGAATGTTCTTTTTCATATGACATTAAGAATCTCCTCCAGGATGGGACATTTAATGAATACGTACATGAAATGCATATTTTACAAATTTTGTGAAGTCCAGTCATATATTTCCTCATGAAACATTTCTATCACTAATTTTCCTATTTTGTTCTCCCAAATATCTGATCATCACACCAAAGCATTGCCCAGTGCCCATGAATCCCTAAAGAGTCTTATCTCAAGCCAACTCATTGTCCAATAAGAAACACAATAATATTTCCTGCTCGAAGCCTTTTGCACAGTAAGAGGACTTCCCTGTAGGTGTTCAGGACATTTCTGAATAAAGCCCTAATGGTAGAGCAATACAATTTTGGATGTTATAATTAGTAAAATCATTTATAAAGCAGGCTCATATTTTCCAAACCATTCAATTAATCATAAGACATTATACAGGAGTTTGTGTCGTGGCTCAGTGGTAAATGAACCCAACTAGTATCCATGAGGATGGGCATTCCATCCCTGGCTTTGCTCAGTGGGTTAAGGATCCGACATTGCATTAAGCTGTGGTGTAGGTTGCAGATGCAGCTCAGATCCTGCACTGCTGTGGCTATGGTGTAGGCCAGCAGCTACAGCTCTGATTCGACTCCTAGCCTGGGAACTTCCATATGCCCTGGGTATGACTCTAAGAAGACCAAAAAAAAAGTATACATAAATCCCTTAAGTGTAAGTTAAGGACAAAGAAGAAGTGAAACCAATGTATTGTAGATGTGAGAAGTTTTTACCCAGAGCTAATTTATGCTTTCAGAACATCCTTGGATCTAATGTCATAAAAAAAAGAACATTCACATGAATACAAAGTCCTGCAGAACAAACTTCCCCTAAGGTTAAGTGGACAGATAGCAGCCAGCTGATGATGGACAGCTTGGTAGGAAGCATACTCACTTGCTGTCCCATGGTTAGATGCTGAAAGTTTATAAAAGTTTCTAAAGGCTTAGAAGCAGATAAAGGGCCTTAAAAGGAAGTCACTACTTGTTAAAGAGGGAATGACTTTAATGAAAGAAAGAGGGAAAAAAAAATAAGGAAGAGAGAGAGGGAGCAAGAAGGTAGGGCTATTACTATGAGTCTCCTATTGGATCTTGCATGGTTCAAATAAAATACCTTCTCCACTACATAAATTCTCAGTAGCACTGGATCTGGTAAGTCACAGGGCTAGATACCAAACTGCTCCAACTAAAATCTAAAAGTTAGGTAAAGGATGTAAAAGTAAAAGCTATTTAATAAAACCTAAAATGAAATGGTGTAGCACAAAAATGTAATTTGAATTACATCCAGATTTTTATTTAACCTTAAGCATTTTAGCTTATTCTTAGAAAAATTGGTTCTATTATGCATTCATTTGTCCGCCCTTTGAAGGGGTTATCCAAGTATGCTGAAAAATTACTCTATTTGTAGACAGATTAGCAAGGGGGAATCTCTGCATTTTCAAAGACTGTGTTGTATGCTCTTGAATAAGGATTTTTCTTATCAAGACCTTTAATGGAGATAATTTCTACTGCTTATTTTCCAAGATATTTCAGAAATAGATGGTGGCTTAAATTGGAAGTCCCTTACTGAGCTGCTGCCCCTGCCAGGTGAAAGCAGAATGCTCTTTTTTTTACTGTTTATTGGTTTAGAGGGAAAAAGTTATCTCTGGATCAATAACAGCATACCAGATGCCAGGGGCTGTATTGATTTGCTTTAGTAAGAAAAGCATATTTGGAATAGTAGTTGCAACTGGAGAAACCATCTAATTACATTTGTGATAAAGCTCTATGATTCTTCAGAACAAATTTCTTTTTTGGGTCAGCCAAGCTGAAGAGTTAAATGGGAATGCATTAGAGATGATCAATTCTGAATTTTTCCAGTTTTATGATGTGTGATCCCCACAGCCATGTAGAGTTGCTTCTGATTCAGTGTTGACATAGAGAAGTAGTCCAGGAACTTCCATTTGATCTTATAATCATAAGCTTCCTCAAGGTAAGGAAAAAAGTATGAGAATATTGTTAGCTGAGAAGATGTATCCTTACTCTTCACTCATAAATGGGAGACATTTCAAACGGATGGGTTCCATTGGGCCTAATGTAAGATTAATTGACTAGTTTAATAATATCTGTTACTTAACCCATTATAGCCTCTTTCACATTTCTTGGTGGGCTTCAGTGACAAATCTGTACTGAAATAATCATGACTATCTCAGAACAAGTTCATTGACCAGAGTTCAATTAAATACACACATGACCACTACAAGTGTTAAAGAAGTAAGAGTTTTAATATGGAATTTAAAATGTGAATAAATGAGTAACTGGGGATATTAAGGATGCAGTCTACCATAGAAGCATCTAATATCCCCCTACATAATCTCCATATTTTCGTTTGTTCTGCACACTGCTACCCGAATCAATGGAACAGATAAATTTATGGCAGGGTTAGAGGGAGAATTAGAGTAACCATTTTTAATTTGATTGCAATACCCTTCCTTAGCTGAGCCTTATCTCCCTTCATTCACAAATACTTGATTCTTTAAATTGATAACTGAATGAGGGTTTTCTCACTATTTTTTTTGTTTGTTTTTCTGTTTTAAAAACTCATTGGAATATAGTTGACTTATAATGCTGTATTACTCTTAATGGTTAGATTAAGAAACCAGATTCACTTGAACTAAAAAAAAAAAATGTGTTTTTTTCTTTTGATTATAGACTCCATGTAGCACTTTGTTTATCTCTGTTATTCCTAAAGAATTTATGAACAAATGTCATGAAGAAAGATCCTTTAGGGTCAGACTATTTTATTTACCCTGTTTATCCTTTTGTTTATCAAGATAAACCATGTTCATATCAACTATGAACAAGTATAAACTAAATGTCTCTACATCTCATCTGGCACCCTGCCACCTTCTCATCTGCATTTGAAATCAGGGGTTCTTTTTCAAATGCTGAATTTCACATCAGAAGGCAAGGCTACACATCAGAGACATTTAAGCATTTTTCACAGATGCTGTTCTCCCCCCACCAATTGGGCATAAAAGAGTTTACACAGCAGGCCTAAAATTGTTTCCTTCAAAAGATCCACTTGTAAGGTTAGAACTCAGCTGGCTTCTGGTTTCTCACAAGTTTCAGAACTGATTAAAAATGGCTCACTGTACTTAAATGGTTTGCATAAAGAATATGGGGTTTATGTTGAACACCTGGTTTACTTCTGGAAATCTGAAGTACTGAAAAGTTAGTAGTTGCTCAGAAGAAGGTGCCCTGTGTGACCAAGTCTCAATAAAAACATTGAACAGCAGATCCCTGATGAGCTTCCCTGGTAGACAACATTTCACACATGTTGTCACAATTAATTGCTAAAGGAATCAAACATCTTCTTTGTGACTACTGGGAGAAGACTCTTAGAAGTTTAAGCTTAGATTTCTTTGGATGTGCCTCCCCCCAGCCCCTCCACCAATGCCCATTCATTTTCCATTTGCTGATCCTGCTTTGCATTCTTTTGTTGGATAAATCATAGCCATGAGTAAAACTACATGCTGAATCCTATGAGTCCTCCTAGTGAATCACTGAATCTGCAAACAGTCTTAGTCCCTCCCTACACCAATATATTTTTTCAGACTTTAGTAAAGGAGTTGTTTATGAGGTCCTTAGGATGTAGTAGGTGAGTTAAATATTTAAAGTCCACTGCATCTTTTCTATTTCACTATTGGCTTTACTTCCCCATACAAAACTAAAAAAAAAAAAAAAAAAAATTGGTACTTCGTTTTTATTTACTGCTGAATCCAATTTTCAAAGAACAAATGCATAAAAATGTGAATAATGCCCTACTTCTACTACTTCTTGAGTTATCAAAACTAACCCAGGCATTCTAGTAAATGTAATCCATTAATAAATAAGGTTGTATTCAAATATAATTATCTTCTTAGTCAAGCATCATCAGATTCTTTCCCTACCCCCCACATATATTTTTGACAGACTTTACATATGTTAGAAAAAAATTCTTAATAAAAGACATAAATTACTTTTATTTATTCTACATCTTGTAATTGTTCCCCCACTCCCAACAATGTGTTTGAAATTTATTCTAGATATAAATGGAGAGGTAAGGAGGAACAAATGTGAGGCCAAAACAAGAGAGGAATCTGCCTTACCTCCCTTGTAATTCCCTACATTTAGGACACTGCAATTCATTTATTAAAGAGAAAAGTCAGATTCATTAGCCAGGGGAAAAGGACACTTTGGTTACTAAGGGCTTTCAGTAACATTTTTGAGATATGGAAAAACTTAAATATCTCTAAACTCTATCTTATGTCCAATTCTTGGTATCCCACACAAACAAATGCCTGGACTTTTACCAAAGAGCCAGAGCAAGACTGCAAAACAAGAAACATTTTAATTTAGTAACCTGAAGGATAAAACGTCACATCAGGTTTTCAGTTACTTGCTTGCAACATCAGAGTAAAAGAAATCAATTTTAGATAGAAATAGAAATCCTGAAACATTCATTTGGTGCCTCAGGTTATTAGATGTCTGAACTGGTCATTTCTTTTTCTCAAGCTATCCAAGTTCAATATTAACAGCTATCTCACCCTGGCATTCCTTCTGCCTGTCATACTGTTCTATGGCAATTCTGGCCTTAATCATTTATTTTTATTGGCCAATTATTTATACATGATTATTTGGTTATTCTTCTACTGTGTATTATGTGTCCTTTTATCCAAATTCTGATTATTAAATTTGTGCTTCCTTTAGTCTCAGATATGGAAGATAACCAATCCACTTAAACTCCCTACATCTGGATGTCATTATCTGTTAACAGTCAAACTTTTGGATGCAAGTACTCTCAACTGACTCTAGCCAACTTTAATAGAATTTATTAGAAAGCTATAGGGTGGCTCACTGAAACAAGGAAATGCTGGAAAATCCATCTTAGTATATTAGCAAGAGTTGAGGGTATCTAGGCAACTGAATTCATGAGAAAGAACAGAACTCCCAAACAACTTGGTTAGGTGACCCACCACTGGACCCTACCTATAGCATGCTTACTGAAATATTAACAGCAGAAGAATGAATTTTAAACTGCTTCTTTTAACCCTAATTCATTAAAGTCTTGGGGAGAGATCAGATTACCCAAGCCCTCATGTTTAATGTATCTGGCCTTTTTAGCTTTGGGAGTAGAGTGCTCTTGGATGTGGCAGATCCCTGCTTCTTGGGAAGGCTCATATTGTAACAAGTCCTAAAACATTTTACACATCAACTGAATTCTATTCCTACTGCAGACTTTATAAGTCGTCCTTCCTCCAACCCTAGAAACCTAAGTGAAAAATTTACTTCCTATTGTTGTATGTTGTACCACACTTTAGAAACAGAATACTACATATTATGAAAGATATCTACACTTAATTTATATATTGTAAAAGTGAATCAGATATGCATTATTGATTTTGGCCTAATGGCAGAATGTTTCCCACAGTATACAGAGTATTTAGGACACTACTTTGGATACAAAGGGAAAGTTACACACATATAGAGAATTACAGAAAACTGGTAATGTTTGTTAGGAAAATATATTACTAGAAATGGTACACAAAACATACATATAGTGATGGTATCCTTGACAACACTTCTGTCTATGAGAAAAGATTTCTATTAATTATGTTTTATTTTCTAGTAAAGAACTGCTTAATGTATCCCTATTTCCTCTTGATTTTTTTCATGGGAAACTCTTAGATTTAGGATATACATTGGATAAATTTTTAGGTATGTTAGGGACAGTTAAAATAGACATGGTAGCTTTGCTACTACCACTACTGTAACTGCATCTGCTACTAGCTAATGTGTACTCAGGCTTATGTACCAGACCCAGTTCTAAAGGCTTTGCATGTAATATCTTATTTTTGCTGCCCCCTTCTCTAAAGTCCTATGCGTTCCTGATTATAGATTCCCACATTTATTAATGCAAAAAGACAATGACTTTTCTTTATACAACTTGTATGACATTTGGATCTATTGTAACTGGGTTTATTCAGTGATTTTGATAGAAATATGATCAATTAGGTTGTCTTTCTCAAATGTTTATTTTCTCATTTGTAGAGTACACTGTAAAGAGCCTTTTTTTATGTATACCCTTTGAATCACTTTCAGTGAGTCTCTAGAGAAGTTTCTCTGAGATGAAGTTCCTTACATAAAAGACTCGGGTTACTGCAAAATAAAAATACCATGTCTAAATTGTGATACTAAGGCTCTATTACTTAAGTGAGATTTCAGATAGTTTTGGGGTGAGGTTTTCAGTCTTCTTTTAAAAAAAAAATGCGTATCACCTTTGACTACCTGAATGATACATGCATTTATATAATACACTACAGTCTGTAAAACTGTTCCTCACATACTGCTGTACAGATGTCAGGCTGCAGCTTACATGATATTTCTGGAGAGGTACAATTTCCCACAACTTTCTCTTCCTCTTTTCACCAGCACATCGATGTGTTGAGGCATTTGTTTGAGAGTTACGCTTATTGGTCAGCTTTACACTAAATAAATATCTGCTTTTTCTTCAGGAAACAGAAAACTTGTGAAATAACTTGCAATATTCCAGATATCCATATTGCTAAATTCACTTAAAATCTGATTTGTTGGCTTCTTCTTTAAAACTAAAAGTGGATACTCAATACTAAGCCTAATATTTATTCAATTATTCTAATGTTCTTTCAATAGGTTTTTAATAATATCTATGGTTTTCCAGATGCTATATTTTACACTGGTCACATTTGACAATTTTCTCCTAAGATTATGATTTTATTTTTTTTCTATCTAATCAGAATTGTGTTGTAGTTGATTTTTCTTAAAAAAAATTAATATTGAGGGCCTTCTTTGAACAATGGACTGTGATAAGTGCTGAGGTCACATTGGTCAGCAATATAGAAAGTGAGACAAACTCAACTGATGCTGCACAAGTCACCCAACATGTGAATTGAAGATAAATACATCTGAGGGATACTAAGAGGTAGGACTGATAGTTTCTAAATAGAACACACAAGAGATTGCATAAAAAATAAGATGAGGAGTTCCCATCCTGGCGCAGTGGTTAATGAATCTGACTAGGAACCATGAGGTTGAGGGTTCGGTCCCTGGCCTCGCTCAGTGGGTTAAGGATCCAGTATTGCCGTGAGCTGTGGTGTAGGTTGCAGACATGGCATTGCAGTGGCTATGGCGTAGGCTGGCGGCTACATCTCCGATTAGACCCCTAGGCCTGGGAACCTCCATATGCCGCGGGTGCAGCCCTCAAAAGACAAAAAAAAAAAAAGAAAAAGAAAATAAGAGGAACTGAGGGGCTGAACGTCTATTGTCAGGAGAAAACAAAACAAAACATAGCAAAAACTATAACTGGAACCTTTGGAACCAAGGAAGGTTTTCTGGTCTGCTTTATGTGTTTTGCCCATTCAAAGGACAATGTGAGAAAGAATTAGTACTTACGGCAAAATTTTGAGTTCTTTTAATTTCCTGAGTGATTCCGTCTAAAAACTTCTGAGAAATTTGAAATTACATGTCTAGCATTTTTTTTTCTTTTTTTTTTTTTTTTTAGGGCTGAACCTACGGCATGTGGAAGTTCGCAGGCTAGGGGTTGAATCAGAACTGCAGCTGCTAGGGCTGCATCTATGGCATATGGAAGTTCACAGGTTAGGGGTTGAATCGGAATTGCAGCTGCCAGCCTACACTATAGTCACAGCAACACAGGATCTGGGCCATGTCTGCGACCTACACCACAGCTCACAGCAACACCAGATCGTTAACCAAGTGAGTAAGGCTAGGGATCGAACCCACATCCTCATGGATACTAGTCAGGTTTGTTACTGCTGAGCCACACTAACTCCTGATTAATACATTTTTTTAATTAGCTTTTACAATATCTAATAAACACAAAATCTTGAAAAGTTATTTCTAAAAATTATGCATGCTAAAAATACTCTCACATGCCATGGTTCATGTAGGCTTTGGGAACCGCTCCAAATGCTGATAGACTATAAATGTAATAATAAAATCCTACAAATTGTTACTTGGTTGCAGAGATGAGAGATGAAAGACTGAAAAAGCAATTAATCCCCTTAATAAGCTAAACAATTGGGTTTAAAATTTTTATAGCAAAGCAGATAAAAACATAAGCATTATAAATCATTTTATAATTGGAAAGAAAAATTCTGCATGTGCAGAACCTTTCTACTGAGGTCTATAATAATTGCAATTGTATTAGTCAATTATTTGCGCTCATGATTTTAGGGAATGGTTATATAACCCACCAGTATAAATTACATATGTTGACATAGATATGGTTTTACTTTATAATATATTCCAATTCATATTTTAGCAAAACATTTAAAACTAGATTCCACTACAATCCTTTTCCTTTCACAAAACTTGTTCTCATACTTTACAACAAACCCATACTGTTGGCAGTATAGGTATTATTTCTACTTATTTCTGATATTCAGAGATTTTAAGTAGCTAGGTTAATAGTAAAAAAAAAGTTATCTCATCATCCAGTTCAGAAGCTATTATTCATGCTTCCTTATAATTTCCACAACCTTTTTTTAATAACAAAAAAAATGGGTAGAGGCTGGTAAGTGCAATAGTTAAATAATGTGCCGTTTCTTACAATTCTACCTTTCATATTTATTGCTGGATGTTTTCAAATAGGATTTTGGGTTGAAAAAGATATAATCTGGTTGAATACAATTTCTTTACCCTGGCAATTGCAGGATAAAGTTGGCAGGATTGACAGAAAAGTCCCTTCTAGGGAAATTCTTTCAGCCCACCTAAGAATGAAATAGGGACCCATTATCTCCAAAAGAGCATAGAAGAAACAGAGTTGAGAAAGTAAGTGTCCTTGCTGTACCTTTGACCCATGAGGTACAAAGCCATTTGTGTAAACAGTGTTACCCTCTGTATTCCCTGAGACAAATTTTGCTAACGTCTTTTTTCAGGCTTTTAAATCCTATTCAGGCTGCCTCTTAGAGGACAGAGAAGATAATATTTTATGTTCAGGATTGGAAAGGATAATTTTAAATTGGAACTTGCATCATACAACTATTGATCATGTATAAAGAAATATAATAAAGTACTTAACATTTCAGACTGTTATCTTCAATTTCATAGCTGACTCTTTCTGTGAATTTGCTTTATTTTTGGTCATTGCAGGCTTTTTCTACAGGGTCACCATGGACTTATCAGTTTCACATATTGTAGCTTTACCCCACTTGAGAGAATGGACTCTCTCTTTCCAGTTTCTGGTCTAAACATCCTGAGAAAGGACTTTGATAGATCTGGGTTGGTTTGAGATTCACAGAGAAGTAACTGATAATACATAGGAGGAAGGAGTAGTACTCTAATGTGGGCCTTCTAGGCTTAAATATCTCTCTCTAGGACACTTAGAGACAAAATGGCAGGATCTTATAATACAAACTTCTTTATACTCTCAGAGAGAAAAAAATGTTGTAGAGCAGCAAAGTAAATTTTAGATCTTGTGAATTATGAATAATATTAAATTAAATGTTTATAAAAAGAAAATGATGTTAATTTAACTTTTATTACAAAATTTAAAATTTTTATAAAAAACAAAGCTAAGAATATTTACAAAGAACTGATGTTATTTAACTAAAAATAACCACTGATTTCAAATCTTCAAGGAAAGAAGGCTTTTTAAACACTGAATTAGTGTTATGTATACTCTTATTTCATATTAATGTAGACATTATTGCATTATTTCCCAAAGTAGCTAATGTTATAGAATATCTCTGGATCATATTCTTATTTATCAGAGCTCATGAGAATATCTGAAATAGGTGATCAGTATTGAGTACAAGTTATGCTGAGTTTAATCAACATCAAATGTAATAAATGGAGTCAATCTGAAGTATATAGAATAAACAGACATACTAGAAATTTCTGAGATGCCTCAGTATTCAGAATTTGTTCATTCATAGGCAAACATCTATTGTATGAATTAGTGCAATTTTGTGATTTTATTTATTCAAAGATGCTAAATCTTCACTTGCTTATAATGACTCACAACCCTACTTGGTTTAAAAAAAAAAACAAAAAAACTGCACATTACTATTGGACTAACTTTGAATACAACATTCATGAGTATTAAAGCTAGTGCAAAACATGTTTCCATTTTCTGCCAACATAATTACTATTTTCCATCTTTTGGGAAACCACATAATCTTGAAATTGTATCTGCTGCTTATCATGCTCTCTATCATTTGCTGATTCTGCTGTAGGGAGAGAATTTCATTCCATTTATTGATGCTCACTGTAGCTTTTCTTTCCTTTGAACCTACTTCAGAATTTCTTCATTCACTACGTTGTTTCTTCTACTATTTCTTAGGTTTCTCTCTCAACAAAAAATGACATAAAAACTAAGGCAATGAGTGTTAATAAATATCTAAAAGTCAAGAGCAATACAAATCATTACTTATCCAAAGGTACTGGCTTGAGATTAAATAAATAGCAATCTTTTTCATCCCTTCTTTCCCAATTCTTTCCTTAATTCCTTCTTCTTCTTTGTGAGGAATTATTTTAGAAGATACTCAACTACTTTCACTTTGTAAGCTAGAATAAAACATGCAGGTAAAAATCAAAAGTTAACTTCCATTAGGAATGCATGTTATTCCAGTACTTTATTATTTAAAATATGTCAATATATATTTCTATACTTCTTAAAAATAACATTAAAATGATTTCGGGTACAAAGTTGGTCCTTCCAAAGAACTTATTTTGTTGTTGTTGTTGTTGTTGTTGTTGTTATTGTTGCTATTTCTTGGGCCGCTCCTGCAGCATATGGAGGTTCCCAGGCTAGGGGTTGAATCGGAGCTGTAGCCACCGGCCTACGCCAGAGCCACAGCAACGCAGGATCCGAGCCGCGTCTGCAACCTACACCACAGCTTACGGCAACGCCGAATCGTTAACCCACTGAGCAAGGGCAGGGATCGAACCCGCAACCTCATGGTTCCTAGTCGGATTCGTTAACCACTGCGCCACGACGGGAACTCCAAAGAACTTATTTATAGGAAAAAGTTAAATTAATCTAGCTTCCAGAAATATGGTAGATAGATGATACATTTTGTCAAAAATGAAAAAAATATTGACAACTTTTCACAGAATCTTCAATTTAGGATAAAATAAAATTTGAACACAGTCAACTAGGAGATATAAAAAGGAATATAAAATACACACTATAATTCTACAATGTGATCCTGTCTTGAAAATATGATTAATATTCTGGATTTAAACAAGAAATAATAAGCTGACAAATATTTAAAGTTTTATTGACAATAAAAGACAGAATTGTTTGGTAGTTACTATTTTTAAAATTTATTAATGAAAGCAGATGGAGTGAAAAATATCCTAGTGATCAGTAAATAGCTTTAAAGAAAAGTATAGGAAATATCCAGATAGGGGATGAAAGGTAGGAATTAGAGAAAACATAGGTAGAGGGTTGGTAACAGCACTATAGAAGAAAAATGTTTTTGGTTATAAGGCACTAAATCTCTTTTTCTAAATTACTATTATTAAAGTAGAGGTGATTTACAATGATTTGTTAAGGTTCTATTGTACAACAAAGTGATCTAATCACACATATTCCCCTGTGTGTGAATTTCATTGCCCATCCATTAGTGCAATTTTGTGATTTTATTTATTCAAAGATATAACTGTTTATATCACAAAAACCCCCAAAATGCCCATCCATCCCACTGCCTCCCCTTTCCCCCCAGGAACCCCTAGTCTGCTCTTCTAGGCCATGCTCTGTTTCTGTTTTTGTTTGTTATTTTTAGATAGGATCCTCTGTTCCATATTTTAGATTCCACAAATATGTGATATCATATGGTATTTGTCTTTTTCTTCCTGGCTTTCAATTAGTATGAGAGTCTCTAGATCCATCTATGTTGCTGCAAATGACATTAGTTTGTCTTTTTTATGGCTGGGTAATATTCCATTGTATATATGTACTGCATATTCTTAATCTATTCATCTGTCAATGGACATTTAGGTTGTTTCCATGGCTTAGCAACTGCAAATTGGGCTGCTATGAAAATAGGAGTGCATGTATCTTTTTCAATGAAAGACTTGTCTGGACATATGCCCAACAGTGCAATTGCTGGATTATAGTGCAGCTCTAAATTTAGTTTCCTGAGGTACCTCCATACTGTTTTTCATAGGGGTTGTACCACTTTACATGCCCACCAACAGTGGAGGAAGGTATGTTTTTCTCCACGCCCTCTCCAGTATTTATTATTTTTTGTCTTGTAAATGACAGCCATTCTAACCAGTCTGAGGTGGTACCTCACCATAGTTTTGACGTGCATTTCTCTAATAATTAGTGATGCTGAGCATTTTTCATATGCCTTTTGGCCATCTGGATATCTTCTTTGGAGAAATGTCTCTTTAGGTCTTCTGCCCATTTTTCAATTGGGTTGTTTGCTTTTTATTGTTGAGTTGCACGAGTTGTTCATATATTTTGGAGATTAGGCCCTTGTCTGTTGAATTATTGGCAAAGATTTTCTCCCATTCTGTGGGTTGTCTTTTCATTTTTTAATGGTTTCCTTTTCTGTGCAAAAGCTTTTGAGTCTTATTAGTTCCCATTGTTTTATTTGTGTCTTTATTGTCATTATTCTAGGAGGTGTATCAAACAAGATGTTGCTGTGATTTGTATCAAAGAGCATCCTGCCTATGTTTTCCTCTAGGAGTTTTTTAGTATCTGGCCTTATACTTAGGTCTTTAATCCATTTTGAGTGTATTTTTGCATATGGTTTTAGATAGTGTTCTACTTTCATTCTATTATATGTAGTTTTCCACTTTTCCCAGCATCATTTATTGAAGAGGCTATCTTTCTTCCACTGTATGTTCTGTCCTCCTTTGTCATAGCATAGTTGCCCATAGGTACTTGAGTTTACTCCTGGAAGCTAAACAATATGCTACTGAACAAAACAATTGATCACTGAAGAAATCAAAAAGGAAATCAAAAGATACGTGGAGACAAATGACAACAAAGTTATAACGCCCCAAAACCTACGGGACAAAGCAAAAGCAGTTCTGAGAGGAAAGTTTATAGCAATACAGTCTTACCTCAGGAAAGAAGAAAAAGCTCAAATAAACAACCTAAACTTGCACCTAAAACTATTAGAGAAGGAAAAACAGACATAGCCCAAAATTAGCAGAAGGAAAGAAATCATAAAGGTCAGAGCAGAAATAAATGAAATAGAAACAAAGAAAACCGTAGAGAAGATCAATGAATCCAAAAGGTGGTTCTTTGAAAAGATCCACAAAATTGATAAACCTTTATCCAGACTCATCAAGAACAAAAGGGAGAGGGCTTAAATCAATAAAATTAGAAATAAAAAAGGAGAAATTAAAAATGACTCCACAGAAATACAAAGGACCATAAGAGACTACTATGAGCAACTATACACCAATAAAATGAACAACTTAGAAGAAATGGACAGATTCTTACAAAGGTACCACCTACCAAGGCTGAACCAGGAAGAAATTGAAAATATGAACAGACAAGTCACAAGTAGCAAAATTGAATATGTGATTAAAAACCTTCCAAAAAACAAAAGTCCAGGACCAGATGGCTATCCAGGTGAATTTTATCAAACATTCGGAGAAGAGTTAACACCTATTCTGAAACCCTTTCAAAACATAGCAGAGGAAGGAACATCCCCAAGCTCATTCTATGAGGCCACAATCATCCTGATACCAAAACCAGACAAGGATATCACAAAAAAAGAAAATTACCAAACAACATCACTGACTAAAATAGATGCAAAAATCCTAAGCAAAGTATTAGCAAACCGAATATATGTGTATGAGTGTGTGTGTGTGTGTGTGTGTGTGTGTGTGTGTGTGTGTGTGTATAATCCCACCATGATCAGGTGGGATTTATCCCAGGGATGCTAGGATTCTTCAATATACACAAATATATCAGTGTGATACACCACATCAACAAACTGAAGAATAAAAATCATTTGATCACCTCAATAGATGCAGAAAAGGCTTTTGACAAAGTTCAACAACGATTTCTGATAAAAACTCTCCAGATAGTGGGGATAGAGTAAACCTTCCACAAAACAGTAAAAAAAATATGAAAAACCTCAGGTAACATCATTTTCAGTGGTGAAAAATTGAAAACATTCCCACTAAGATCAGAAACAAGACAAGGAGGTCCACTTTCACCACTATCATTCAACATAGTTTTGGAAGTTCTAGCCACAGAAATTAGAGAAGAAAAAGAAATTAAATGAATCCAAATTGGAAAAAAAAAAAAAGAAATAAAGGTATCATTGTCTGCAAAGGACATGGTACCATACTTAGAAAACCCTAAAGACAGCACCAGAAAACTGTTAGAACTTATTGACAAATTTGGCAAAGTTTCAGGCTACAAAATCAATACCCAGAAATCAACCGCATTTCTTTATACTAATGATGAAAGATCTGAAAGCGAAATCAGAGAAACCATCCCATTTACAATCACATCAAAATGAACAAAACATCTAGGAATAAACCTACCTAAAGAGACAAAAGACCTATACTGTGAAAACTATAAAAAAAATGATATAAGAAATCAAAGATGACACAAACAGATGGAAGGATATAATATGCTCTTGGGTTGGAAGAACTAACATTGTCAAAATGACTATATTACCCAAGGCAATCTATGGGTTTAATGCAATCCCTATCAAAATACCAAAAACATTCTTCATACAACTAGAATAGACTATTTTAAAATTTATATGGAAACACAGTAAACCCTAAATAGCCAAAGCAATCTTAAAAAGAAAAGCAAAAATGGAGGAAGTAAGCTTCCTGACTTTAGCCAATACTACAAAGCTACAGCCATCAAAACAATACGGTACTGGCACAAAAACAGAAATATAGACCAATGGAATAGGACAGAAAGCCCAGATATAAACCCAAGTACTGATAGGGCACCAAATCTCTTTAAGGATTAACTTCCTACTTTTTAAACAGGGAAAAAACAAAGAACAGGGAAAAAAACAAAGAAATCCAACGTTTGGACACCATGTATCATTTTGGTTCAGTCTTTCTCCTGCAAGATTCCTACCTCTCCACTGTTTTCACCTTTTACAAAGATTAAATGATAGTCATTTCAAAAAATATGAAGTATTTGCATAACAGATTTATTAAGTTGGCAGCCTGCATCAAACCATATTCAGCCCCATTTCTGCTACTTACTAGCCATTTATTTAATTTTCTGAACAGCCTCTGAGGTCAGAATAAGAATTATTTCCCAATTACCTTTAAAGTAAATGAGAGAAAATTTAAATTATGGGCACAATAATTTACTCTTGATTTGGGTTTAGCAACATTTGATATCCATCAGAAACAAAATTGATTTAACTTGTTACCCTTGGTACCTATGATTTCACACTTACAATAGGGACTTTGAAAAGGAGGGAGAAATTTTTCATGCATTATTCAATTAGAATCACTGCTACTTGCTAAACCTGAAGCTATATTACGCTATTGCAAAAATAAGTTACCCTTTTCTAAAAAAATTAAGCATAACTGACTTACAATATTATATTAGTTCCAGGAGTGCAAAACAGTGATTAGATAAACATACATACAAAATGATCACCATGATAAATCTAGCTATCGTCTATCACCATGCAAAGTTATTACAACATTAATGACTATATTTCCTATATTCCACATGAATTGTTTACATTATAACTGGAAGTTCGTATCTCTTAATCTCCCTCAACTATTTCACTCATCCTGCCAGGGCCACTTCTTTAACAAATATCAATCTCTGTATCTATTAGTCTGTTTCTATTTTCTTACGTTTGTTTTGTTTTTTAGATTTGACATATAAGTGAAATCATAGAGTGTTTATACTTCTATGTCTGACTTATTTACTAATCATAATACCCTCTAGATCCATCCATGATGCTTCAAAATATATTTTTTATATTTTAGTGATATGCCATGTTTATATACATGATATGTTTTAACCACTCATCTTTCAATGGATATATACGTTGCCTAAATATCTCGGATACCGTAAATAATGCTGCTGCGAATATAAGTGCATATATCATTTCAAAATAGTTTTTCATTTAATTTCTTTGGAAAAATACCCAGGAGTGGAATTTCTGGATCTTATGATAGTTTTTTTAACAATATTTTAAGGAACATCCATACCATCTGCCACAGAGGCTGCACCAATTTACAATCCAGTCCAACTAACAGTGCACAAAGGTTTCCTTTGTCCATGTTCTTTCCAACTATGGTTATTTGTTGTCTTTTTGATGATAGCAATTCTTTTTATTTTTTATTTTATTTTTTTTATTTTCCCACCCTACAGCAAGGGGATCAAGTTATCCTTACATGTATACATTATATTTTTTTTCTCCACCCTTTGTTCTATTGCAACATGAGTATCTAGACAAAGTTCTCAATGCTACTCAGCAGGATCTCCTTGGAAATCTATTCTAAGTTGTGTCTGATAAGCCCAAACTACCGATCCCTCCCACTCCCTCCCCCTCCCATCAGGCAGCCACAAGTCTCTTCTCCAAGTCCATGATTTTCTTTTCTGAGGAGATGTTCATTTGTGCTGGATATTAGATTCCAGTTATAAGTGATATCATATGGTATTTGCTTTTGTCTTTCTGGCTCATTTCACTCAGGATGAGATTCTCTAGTTCCATCCATGTGGCTGCAAATGGCATTATGTGATTTTTTATGGCTGAGTAGTATTCCGTTATGTATATATACCACCTCTTCTGAATCCAATCATCTGTTGATGGACATTTAGGTTGTTTCCATGTCCTGGCTATTGTGAATAGTGCTGCAATGAACATGTGGGTGCATGTGTCTCTTTTAAGTAGAGTTTTGTCCGGATATATGCCCAAGAGTGGGATTGTGAGGTCATATGGAAGTTCTATGTATAGCTTTCTAAGGTATCTCCAAACTGTTCTCCACAGTGGCTGTACCAGTTTACATTCCCAACAACAGTGCAGGAGGGTTCCCTTTTCTCCACAGCCCCTCCAGCACTTGTTCTTTGTGGACTTATTAATGATGGCCATTCTGACTGGTGTAAAATGGTATCTCATGGTAGTTTTGATTTGCATTTCTCTTATAATCAGCGATGTTGAGCATTTTTTCATGTGTTTGCTGGCCATCTGTATATCTTCCTTGGAGAAATGTCTATTCAGGTCTTCTGCTCATTTTTCTATTGAGTGATTGGCTTTTTTTGCTGTTGGGTTGTATAAGTTGCTTCTATATTCTGAAGATTAAGCCCTTGTCGGTTGCATTCTTTGAAACTATTTTCTCCCATTCTGAAAGTTGTCTTTTTGTTTTCTTTTGGGTTTCCTTTGCTCTGCAAAAGCTTTTCAGTTTGATGAGGTCCCATGGGTTTATTTTTGCTCTAATTTCTATTGCTTTGGGAGACTGACCTGCGAAAATATTCATGAGGTTGATGTCAGAGAGTGTTTTGCCTATGTTTTCTTCTAGGAGTTGGATGGTGTCCTGTCGTATATTTAAGTTTCTCAGCCATGTTGAGTTTATTTTTGTGCATGGTGTGAGGGTGTGTTCTAGTTTCATTGCTTTGCATGCAGCTGTCCAGGTTTCCCAGCAATGCTTGCTGAATAGACTTTCCTTTTCCCATTTTATGTTCTTGCCTCCCTTGTCAAAGATTAATTGAAAATAGGTGTCAGGATTCATTTCCGGGTTCTCTGTTCTGTTCCATTGGTCTGTCTGTCTGTTTTGGTACCAGTACCACACTGTTTTGATGACTGTGGCTTTGTAGTATTTCTTGAAGTCTGGGAGAGTTATGCCTCCTGCTTGGTTTTTGTTTCTTAGGATTGCTTTGGCGATTCTGGGTCTTTTGTTGTTCCATATAAATGTTTGGATTGTTTGTTCTAGTTATGTGAAAAATGTCATGGGTAATTTGATAGGGATTGCATTGAATCTGTAGATTACTTTGGGTAGTATGGCCATTTTTACAATATTGATTTTCCAATCCAGGAACATGGAATATCTTTCCATTTCTTTACATCTTCTTTGATGTCTTTGATTAAAGTTTTATAGTTCTTGGCATATAGGTCCTTTACCTCCTTGGTCAGGTGTATTCCTAGGTATTTGATTTTTTGAAGGGTGCAATTTTAAAAGTTATTGTATTTTTGTATTCCTTTTCTAATATTTCATTGCTGGTATACAGAAATGCAACTGACTTCTGAGTGTTAATCTTATATCCTGCTACTTTGCTGAATTTATTAATCAGTTCAAGTAGTTTTGGGGTTGAGTCCTTAGGGTTTTCTATGTATAGTATCATGTCGTCTGAGTACAGTGACAGTTTTATCTCTTCTCTTCCTATTTGGATGCTTTTTATTTCTTTTGTTTGCCTAATTGCTGCGGCTAGGACTTCCAAAACTATGTTGAAGAGCAGTGGTAAGAGTGGGCATCCCTGTCTTGTTCCAGATTTGAGTGAGAAGGCTTTCAGTTTTTCCCCATTGAGGATTATATTTGCTGTGGGTTTATCATAAATGGCTTTGATTATATTTGGGAATGTTCTCTCTATACCCACTTTGGCAAGGGTCTTGATCATGAATGGATGTTGGACTTTGTCAAATGCTTTTTCTGCGTCTATTGAGATGATCATATGATTTTTGACTTTTCTTTTGTTAATGTGGTGTATGATGTTGATTGATTTGCGTATGTTGAACCATCTGATGATAGCAATTCTGACTGAAGTCAGGTGATTTATCACTGTGGTTCTGATTTTCATTTCCCTGATGATTAATGATGTTGAGTATTTTTTCATGTGTCTATTGATCACCTGTACATCTTCTTTGGAAAAAATGTTTATTCAATGTTTCTTCCCACTTTTAAATTGAATTTTTTTGTGGGGGATTTTGAGTTGTATGATTTTTTTTTACAAAATTTTGGATAGTAACTCTTCATCAGATATCTCATAAGCAAATATTCTCTCCCATTCAATAGACAGACTTTTCACTTAATTGATAGTTTCGACTTTTCACTGTAGAAAAGTTCTGTAGTTTTATTTAGTCCTTTCCATTTATTTTTGCTTTTGTTGCTCTTGCTGGAGAGATCTCACAAAATTGCTAAGACCAAAGTCAAAAAGAGCACTGCCCATGTTTTCTTCAGGGAATGTTACAGTTTCAGGTCATTCATTTAAGTCTTGAACTCATTTTGAGTTTACTGCTGTATATGATGAGAGAAAGAAGTCCAGTTTGATTATTATGCATGTAGCAGTCCAGTTTTCCAAACACCATTTATTAAGTCTATCTTTTCCACATTGTATATTTTTTTGGCTTTGTCATAGGTGACTTGACCATACAAATGTGGGTTTTTTATAAGCTCTCAATTCATTTCCATTGATCTATGTGTCTGGTTTTGTGCCATTGCCACAGTTTGGGTTATTGTAGCAATGTAGGATAGCTTTCAGCAAGAAGCATGATACCTCCAGCTTTATTCTCCTTTCTTAAGACTTATTTAGATATTCAGGCTCTTTTATGTTTCCATACAAATAATAGAATGATTTCTTCTAGTTCTGTGGAAAATGCCATTAAAATTTTGACAGGGATTGAATTGAATCTGTAGATGTTTTGAGGTTGCATGGTCATTTTAACAGTATTAACGTTTTCTATCCATGAGTATTACATACCTTTCCATTTGTCTGTGTCTTTTTAAAATTTGTTTCATTACTGTCTTACACTTCATAATTTTCTGAGTTCAGGTCTTTTACCTCCTTGGTTAGATTTACTCCAAGGTATTTTATTCTTTTTGGTGCAATTGTAAATGAGATTGTTTCCTTTATTTCTCTTTCTGATAGTTCATGTATAGAAATAAAACAAATATCTGTATATTAATTGTTGTATCCTGCAACTTATATTTATTTGTTTGGTATAATAGTTTTTTGGTGGTATCTTTAGGATTTTCTTTCTTTTTTTTCTAAAAGAAAAGCATCATTTTTATTTGAACATATTATCTCATTTTTACATTAGTGTTCTTGGACAGTATTTTTAATGTAAAATATATTAGAGTGAGAAAATATTAAGCTATTAAAATAATCTACCATTGCCGTTTTTCTATAAGAAAGAACAAAAAATGTTGTTTTTAACATACACATTTTTAATGTGGTCCAGTTAGTGGTCATAGATTTAAAATAGATTGAGAATATTATGGCTGATAAGAGTCTAAATATAGTATTGAGTCATCTGCAAACAGATATTTCTTTTTTCCTGTCTGATTACCATGACTAATAGTATGTTAAATAAAAGCAGCAGAAGTAAATATTGTTGTCTTGCTCCTAATCTTACAGAAAATGCTTTCACATTTTAACTAGTCAATATGATACTGGCTGTATACTTACTATATATGAGCTTAATTATGTTGAGGTATAGTTCTTCTATATCCACTTTATTGAGAGTTTTTATCATGAATGGGTGTTGATTTTGTCAAAAACTTTTTCTGCACCTACTGAGATTACCGTATGACTGTAATTTTTACTTTTTTCTTTTTTTGCTGTGCCCATGGTATGTGGATATTCTTAGGCCAGAAATTGAACCCATGCTACAGCAGCAACCTGAGCCATTGCAGTGACAATGCTGGATTCTTAACCTCTTGCAGCACAAGGGAACTCTATAGAATATTTATTAATTTATTACTATATCCCTTTTTCAAAAAGCAATACCTTTTTATGATTCAAAGTCAAAAAATTTAAAGAAAATTTGCAGTGGAAATTCTCTCTCACCTCTGCTTTAAGCAAGTTTCCCTATTATTGGGTTTGTGGTACCCTATTGGAAATATTTTAATGTATATACACACATATTGAATGCAAACAGTTTTTTTTTCTTTTTATATTTCATATTAATACAGATAGATAATTCCCTCTCTCCACCAGATTTATCATATTCTGTTTTATAGATTATAATATTATTTATTTAACTGGTTTTCAGATAATGGAAATTTAGGCTATGGCTATACATTTCCCAACTTCAGGTGATTTAGGCTAATTTTCTAACAACACAGCAAAGAACAGCTGTCATTTTCAATGCATTGCATCTCTGTATCTCTAATATAAAGAAATGTTTACTTCATTGTGTAGATACATAATATTTCTATTTCATGAATTATATTTTTAATTCATTGTTTCTTTGAGGAATTTTACATGATAAAGGAAAGTTCCTGACTATTCTACTCATACTGATAACAAACAGAAAAATCTGTAATTTGTAATTTTTTAATTTTATTTAATTTTAATGATCAATATTTCTCTTGCAACTATATCAGTTGTGAAAGAGAATAATTTTGGCAAAGGAAAGAGGCAAAATGGATGTAATGACCTATGGTGATTATTACTAAGTTATCTTTAAAGACCAAAAGGTGATGGAATTACCACTGTGGCACAGCAGATTAAGGAACTGGCATTGCTACAGCTGTGGTGTAGGTCACATCTGTCCCGGATTCCCTGGCCCAGGAACTTCCATATGCCATGAGTGATCAAAAAGTGAAAACTGATTTTAGCTCTAGGGAGGACTATAGAAAACTAGATGCATTTCTAGGCATCAGTGCCTGGAAGGGTATGGGTATGTCTATTTCCTTAAATCTAGAAAACTGACAACCCTAATGATGTCTGGTCCTGAATTACAGGCCAGGGGACTCAGGTAACTCTGGTCTTGGCCAGGTATAATATTCTAGACAGGTGAGTATGTTGTCTGAAGAGAGCTGAGAGAATAATTATAGAACAAACCTCTCAAGGGAGTGCCTAGCCACAACCTGGGAAGACTTTTTTGACCAAAATAGCCAAGACTGAAGGCTCATGTGCTCTAGCTTTGAAAAACATTAACACTTTCCTGTTGCTGATATTAGTTCCTCATGAATACCTAGTACAAACATCTTACAAGGTTTTTTGTCTTTGTTTTTAATTAATCAGAAGATTTGATTTTCATTATCAATGTACTGAGGTAAGAACATCACTATGTTATCTGTACCAGGAAAGGGCTTGATGAACACTAAATGGAATTTGAATTTTACACTTTAACCAGATGTAATATATTATTCTCCTCTTTAGTGTTTGATGCCTTTCTAATGTCCAGCTAATTTCTGTTATGCTACTAAAGTATGTAGACTTTCAAGAGATGCAGAGGGGATGAAGCTTTAATTCTTTGCTCCTTTGGAAAGGTCCTGTGTTCCTCTTAGAAGACAGAGTTTCCTTTACCAAGGATCTTGGATAATGCTATCTGTATTGCATCTGCCTGATACAATTAGATTAGCAACCTCTTTATATGATTATAATCCTTCAGTTATATCACATTTCTACAAATATAGCCTTGGTTAAATCTTTCAATTAATCAAACTTTTTTTCTCTGTGTTCCCTTTTTGCTAGAAAAGATTCTGCAGCATGTCAGAACACAATAGTACTTTCCATTCCATTTGAAACACAGGAAAAGAAAAACAAATACTAAGTGTGTAGAATTAAGAACAAAAACATGCTAAGCAGTAAGTCACTTCTCTGTCTGCAGTTTGTAGTAGTAAGTTATGTTCTTTGGCATTTGCAATTAAAGGACAGAACAGATGGTAAAAGCTTATTTAAAATTAAAAGAGAGAAAATATTTATTCAGAAGAATTACACTGCCAAGACGCAATTTATTATGTGTAGGGGGCAGGCATGTGTTTGATGAAGCTTGGTCTGAACCAGAGTGAGGTAATATACAACAAATTGATAGGCTCTAATTTAAGTGAATTTCCAATAAGAAATCCACCTTGATAGAAAAAAGATTGTCACTGCCTTTGCTGTGTATCACTCTGAAATGTTAAGCATAGCATTTTAAAACCAATTATCATCTTTAGTTTTTTAAGAAAAAATCCATTTAAGAGCCTGCCAACTAGATATTAATTACTGGATTTATGTTTGAAAGGAAGGAATCTTATTTCATTTGAGATCTGCAAGAATAAGATATTGAACTGATATTCTTCAGTGGGAAAAGAAAACAAAAACAAAAACCTAGACATAAGTCAAGTGATTTGGGAAATAAAGTTCCTTAAGCCATTAGGTACTGTATGGTTCTTTCTTAATTCTCCTTTACAGAAGCATTCTTCTGACATTCCTACCCTGAAAATTGGGTTAAACTGATGAACCACACTTTGGTTGTTAAACTTTACTATAAGTGATAGAAATAAAGAAATTGTGATTCCAAAGTATTTCTCCTGTTGCATAACTCTAGACCAGGGGTCACAAACTCAAATACCTATAGGAGTAAACAAGACTAAAGATATATATTGCATTCTAAAGACATTGTTTTCATAGTATTTTATAAGAAGGAAGTTTATTTCCACAAAAAATTATTGCTTATTTCCTACTTTCGTTAAATATTACCTTTCCAAGATTTATATTTCAATTGCACACCTGTGTTAGAGACATTGACAAAGGGAAATATTTATTATTTAAAAAACCTCTCCAGAAAGTGTAAGTAAAGAAAAACTACCTCAACATAATAAGAGATGTATATGGCAAATCCATAGCTAACATCATTTATCAGTGGTGAAAACAGAAAGAATTTCCCCTAACATCAGGAACAAGATAAGGATGTCCACTCTCACCATTGCTATTAAACATAGTTTTGGAAATCTTAGCCACAACAATCAGACAAGATAAAGAAAAAAACAAAAAAAACAAAACAGGAATCCAAATTTGAAAAGAAAAAGTAAAAGTGCCACTGTGTGCAGACGACATGATACTATACATAGAAAATCCTAAAGACACTACCAGAAAACTATTAGAGCTCTTTAATAGATTTGGTAAAGTTGCAGGATCCAAAATTAATACACAGAAATTGCTGGCTTCCTAAAAACTGACAATGAAATATTAGAATAAGAAATTAAGCAAACAATCCATTTCCCATAACATTGAAAAAATAAAATACCTATGAATAAACCTACCTACAGGGAAAAAATACCTGTACCCTGAAAACTATAAGATACTGATGAAAGAAATCAAATGACACAAACAGATGGAAAGATATATAATGTTCTTAGATTGGAAGAATCAATATTGTCAACATGACTATACCACCTGAGGCAATCTACAGATTCAATGCAATCCCTGTCAAATTACCAACGGCATTCTTCACAGAACTAGAACACAGTATTTTAAAAAAATATGGAACCATGAGGTTTCAGGTTCGATCCCTGGCCTCACTCAATGGGTTAGGGATCTGGCATTCCCATGAACTGTGGTGTAGGTTCCAGATGTGGCTCGGATCTGTCATTGCTATGGCTGTGGTGTAGGCTGGTGACTGCAGCTCTGATTATATCCCTAGCCTGCAAACCTCCATATGCTGCCAGAGTGGCCATAAAAAGACAAAAAATAAAAATATAAAAAATTTTTAAAAATATGGAATCATGAAAGACCCCAAACAGCCAAAGGAATCTTGTGAAAGAAAAATGGAGCTGAAGGAATTATTTTTTCCAACCTCAGATTATGCTACAAAGCTACAGTCATAAAAACACTAGAGCAATGACACAAAAATAGAAATATCGATCCATGGAACAGGGTAGAAAGCCCAGAAATAAACCTAAGCCCCTATGGTCGACTATGACATAATCTATGACAAGGAGGCAAGAACATACAGTGGAGGAAAGACAGTCTCTTTAATAAGTGGTGCTGGGAAACCTGGATAGCTACACTTTCAAAATGTTAGCCTTATTTAATAATTTTTTAAAATATATAATATAAAACATTAGGCTAAACAATACTGGTCATCAATGTAGGCCAGACAATAGGCAAAGAGTTCTCTAAGGATTTTTATTTAAATATATATTGATGAAATCACACCACCTAAAAAAGGCAAGCAAAAGTTTGATTCTAGGGTAGAAAAAGCCAGAAAATGCAAAACTGACTTAAGTTTGGTATGACATATAAATATAGAAACTATAAATAGATGTTGTTTTAAGCACCTTTAGATGTTACCTACATTTCCTAGTATACCTATAATGGATAAACCAGATAATAATAAACATGCCAAGTCCTTCTTATTTTTATATATGGATCTTGATCAACTTTCCTATCTTTATAGAGTTTTCCTAGTGTGCTCTGATATGACTGGGAAGAATACTGCATCAAAATAGTTCCCATATTTGAGGTTAACAGATGCAAATTATTATATTTAGAATGGATAGACAATGAGGACCTGCTGCTTAGCACAGGGAACTACATGCAATCACTTGTGATGGAGCATGAGGAAAGATAATATGAGATAGATGTATCATTGGGTTACTTTACTGAACAATAGAAATTTATAGGACAATGTTAATAAACTCTAATAGAATTAAAAAAATATTTCCCGTATATAATCTGCATAAAATTCTTTCACATATTATTTGTTATTTAGGTTTTGTCTTAAACACTGTTTTCAGCTTTTAAAGAACTAGAATTTAACCAGCTACTAAGGAATAACTACTCTTGAAAGATTCACTAATATGAAAGAAACCATTCATTAATATGGTGATTTGGATACATTTCCATTCCATACCAAATAGATATAATATTAGTATTAACCTCATAGAGTTGTAAGGATCAAGTGACATATATATATAAAACCCTTAAATAACAGTCTGACATAGGAAACATTCAATAAACATTAAATATTTTAAACAGATAAAAATGAGAAAAATTTCCAGTATATAGGATACAATTGTTTCCTCAATCTCCCATTAAAAAACAATAAATGTATTGACATTCTAATAGCCTATACTTAGCAACTAAAATGACATTTACAAATAGAAATTAATAATTTATATTTGAACAATGTTCTAATCAAAACCAATCTGACAGATGTAAAATGTACCTTAAGGCAATTAAATACTCATCATTAGAACAAGAAACAACAAAGTCAGGAAGGGTTAATACCTGAGTCATAAATATAAACCAAAGAGTCATAAATTTCCCCCTACAACTGAGACAGAAGAGAATTAAAAGAAGTCAAATACTATCTTACTAAATAATTTAAATTACTAGCATCATAATGGCATGAATACTTCTAAAAGAATTACCTTTATGGACAGTGTATTAGCCTACACAGGAATAATGAACAGTATGGAAGTTAATAGTTTTTAGGTAGAAAGTTAAGTTACTAAGCAAACAAACAATTAAGCAAAAATAGAAGATTGATGACATTATATGTCAAGGTTACAAAGATACAAACATATAAGAATATAAATTCAAATGTAGACCTCTCACACTCAAGATATTATGGTCTTTTAAGGCTGCCTTTTCATTTAGGGAGCCAGAGATTTTTCACTTAATAATCACTAAAAAAAGCAATTCTTGAACAAACAAGTGTATAGGTGGAGAAGAACAATTTTCACACAAGCACACTATACTAATTTACCAACTAGTAAGGGACAGTAGCCATGTGTTCAAAGGCATTATCCAGTTACTGGGCTTATCTGTAACATACATATCTGTAACATACATAAGGTTTCTATCTCAATTGCATGCTGGAATCTTAGGATTCATTGTGTGATATTTCAATTGTAAATAGCCACAAGCATATCAAAGCTACATCATCAGTTACATTTTAACAATGAAGAAAGAAATTGTTTTCATTACTCTGGTTATATTCAGCCTAATAATGACAGCTAAAGAAGAAATGTGTAAGTATTTATTTCACTTATCTACACTAATGGAATACAGATATGTGTAAATAAAGGAAGACTTGGAAATTCTTGTGCAGTGGGTTAAGGATTCAGCACTGCCACAATTGTGTCATAGGCCACAACTGTGGCACGGGTTTGATCCCTGGCCCAAGAATTTCTTCTTTGGCTGACTAAATTTTAACAGTTTTGCAAACTCTGCAAATGATACTGTGAGAATTATTGAATCCACTTCAGTGTTATATTTTTTGTACTTATCACAGACATTTCAAAGCCTTTCCTGCTGACTCAATATAAATACATATTTTTAAAGCATTCTCCTCTTCAAATAGGCCCCCATAATTAATTCACTTTAAAGTGCTACATGAACACCACAGCATGCTATGTGGCTAGAGTCCTAACTAACTCAATGCTCTGTCTACCTGAATCCTTTTAAGTAGACTGTGCAAAAAGCATGTCCTAACACCTCAATATTTTCCAACAGGACTCTTCCAACTAAGGGTATCCTACTAATAGCCAATAAATAACTTTTAAAGTATAACCATAAATCTGCTGAAAGTGTTTACGACAGACCTACAATATAACTAGTATTTCTACCGAGAAGTAGACATTATAAAAAGGATACGTGCATTTGGATTTTTAGCTACTTGATAAAATAACTTTATGGAAGATATCCTTGGTGATCACCAAATTGAGTAGAAAAGTCATTGTTAAATAATAAACTTAAAAAATATCATGCTAGATGCAGTACAACTATGAACAATATCTGGCCCTCACCTCTAACACACTTCAAATTCAAAGAAAAAAATTAAATGCAACAAATATCAAAAATAAATCCTCTTAAAATGTATATATGACATATATTTGTTGTGATGTTAAAAAAATCCATTTACCTGGAGTTCCCATCGTGGCACAGCAGATAACTAATACAACTAGGAACCACGAGGTCTCAGGTTCAATCCCTGGCCTCACTCAGTGGGTTAAGGATCCGGTGTTGCCATGAGCTGTGGTACAGGTCACAGACGTGCCTCAGATCTGACATTTCTGTGGCTGTGGCATAGGCCAGCAGCTACAGTTCCGATTAGACACCTAGCCTGAGAACCTCCATATGCCATGAGGAGGCCCTAAAAAGACAAAAGACAAAAAAAAAAATCCATTTATCTTTATTTAGGTAATAACATTTCATTTTCCTTTGTATGTCTCCCTTCCTCAGCTACATATAGGACATTCAATTCTCAACAATAAAAAGATAAACAACCCAATTAAAATATGGTCAGAGGACATGAATAGACATTTCTCCAAAGAAAATATAGAAATGGCCCATAGGCACATGATAAGGTACTTAATATCATTAGCCATTAAGGACGTACAAATCAAAATCCTAAGATACTAATTCACACATTAAAAAAAAAAAGCCTTGATCAGGATGTGTATGTTGTGGAATCACTGTATATTGCTGATGGGAATGTAAAATGGTAGCCCCACTGTGGAAACCAGCTTGGTAATTCCTCAAAAAGTTAAACATAGAATTCCCATATGACACGTCAATCCTACCCCTGGATATATAACCCGAAGATACGAAAACAGAGACTCAAATATTTACACATGGATATTCAGAGCAATGCAATTAACAATAGCCAAAGAGGATAACAATCCAAATGCCCATCAATAGATGAATGGATAAACAAACCATAGTATATACAGGCAATGAAATATTACAATATTAATCTATAAGAAAAAAAGAAAGCACTGACACATGCTATAATAAAGACGTTGCTATGAATTTGGAGACAAAAGGCAAATTGTTGGTTGTCAGAGACTGGGGGAAGGGAAAACTGAGAAGTACTAGCGTAATAGATATATGGTTTTATTTGGGAGCAAGAAAATTTTTTTAGAACTGAATAGAAATGGTGGTTATGAAACATCCTAAATGTAAGAAATGCTGCTGAATTATTTAGTTAATGTTATGTTATGTGAATTTCAGTCCAACTAAAAAAAAAATGATAATAATAAAAAAATTATCTTTTCTGTTGCCCAAGGATATAACCACATAACATAGTTTGGACAATCAGTCTTTTATTTGGGATTTTAATAAGTGAAAGACGAAATTATGACAAAATTAATAATCCTATTTCATTCCAATATAAGTGTTATACTGGTGGTGATTTTTATTGGTGCTATCATTATTGCTATGATTCCTATTAATTATCCTTCAATTTTATACTGCATAGAACCAAATATATCTCTGTGGCATAGAATACAGAAAAAATCTAATGGGATGAGTTTCTGAAGCTTCTAAAGTATAAGGCTCATAAAGCTTTGCACTTTCACACATGGATATAGTTGCCAGATTCATCATTATTCCACCAGATTTCACCTTAGGTTTACCTTATGGAAAATTTATAGAAATATTCTATCTGAAATGAAATGTCACCTCATATTCTTAACTCTATGCCACACTGCTTTTTAAAAATATATATATAAACAGCACACCTATAAGCCCAAATTGTTCCTAGAAAATGCGATTTATAATGAAAGCTAGTAGTTCTCTTCTGAAAACTCTCTTATAGTCCTCTGAAAAGGAAATTCTCACTAATTTGACCCTATATAATTCAATTTTGATTTAGAGATAAAATGCTTAAGATGTCAGAGTTTATTTTCATCATGAACCTTCAAAATATTTCTAATAGTATTGTCCTTTCTTTTAAAATTATCTTATTTACACTACAACCTCCTCATCTACAAACAACATCTATTGATTTAGGATTTATAGTTACTCCTCCCCATTAATCAAAGAGTTTACCAAATTTTTCAGTTTTTCTGTTCCATTCAAATTCTATCATACCTTTGGTGACTTGAAAGTTCAACATCAATTTTCAAAATGGTTATTTACCACAAAGAAGTTAAGCAGCTACTGACGCTTGAATGACAGGAGTTTGAACTGCAAGGATCCACCTATATGCAGATTTTTTTTCCATGGTACATACTACAGTATTACACCATCCTAAGGTGGTTGACTCTGCAGATAAGGAACCACAGATATGGAGGAACTACATAATAGGGAGGATTGGCTGTAAGTTATACTCAGATTTTTCAACAGTGTGGAGGGCCAAGGTCACTAACCCTGAGTTGTTCAAGAGTCAACTGTATTTTATTTGCCAAATCCAATACACCCTAGGCTTCAAAATAATGGTTTGTAATATCTGTTAAATTTCCATTACACATCTCTCTCAATCTGTCACCTAGTGCACATATCAATCTAGAAGTCTCCTAGACACATTAAAATCAACTTGATAAAACAAATTTTAAACAGGTTCCTTTCTCACAGTGAATCTTTCTATCATCCAATCAGAAACCAATGAGTCACCCTTGACCTCTCACGCCTCTTATAGCTTATTGGTCACCTCACCTTAAAGTTTCTACCTGTAGAATTCTAGCTTGAATCCATTTATATTCATGTTTGTGCCTAAGCTGTTCTCTTCACCATTTCTTACTTAAACTATTGAAACACTATTCAATTGTGGACCTTATCTACAAGTTCTCTGTAAGCCTTAAGGTTAGATCATTTTAAAAGACAAATGTGATCATATGTAATTGTGTTTAAACTTTCCATAAATTATTATACTTGTCATTTTAAATTTGATATCCTTAAAATAAATTTTCTGTCAAAAAATTTGCATCATCATATTATCTCCTTTCATATTTAAATATCTACTTGTTTTATTCACCCCTAAGCCTTTGTACATGATGTTCCCTTTGTCTTGAATGCTCTTAACAAATTCTTATTTTGCTATTCATTCTAAAGAAATCTGTTCTAGTTAACCACTTCCTAAAAGTTTTATTCTTTCTGTACCCTGCTACCATTTACATATGCATTTATTTTTGCCATGTAAACCACTCATCTCTTCTTTTGGTAGCAACCAAAGCATGCAGAAGTTTCCAGGCCAGGGATGGAACCTGTACTACAGCAACAACTGGAGTCACAGCAGTGACAACCCCAGACCTTAATCCACTGAGCCACAGTGGAACTCCAAATTCACTCACTCTTATCATTGCATTTATCAAATTATTTTGTCCATAAAATGCTTTGCAAGTTACCTATCAAACTATACATGAAACTACAGGTCTGTGAGTACAAAAATAAGAGATGATTTACTGAGTAAAATTTTAAAAGTAAAAGTACTGTAGAAAAATAACCATAGAAAATATTTGTGGAAAGTGATAAAAACTGTATAAGGGGGATGAGTCACACATGTTTGCAGTGGGAAATGTTCACAACTGGAAACGCAGGCAGGAGGTTCCTTTCTTTGAGGTTCTAACTTATTGCGGGGAGAAAACAAATAAAATGTAAACCAAAAACACACAAAATTCCTTATAAGTATGGTAGGTTTTATAAAGGATAAAGGAATAGGAATGACACAACAAAGAGCAATAGCTTTTTGAGATGGTGTTTTGTTCTAGATAATCAGGCCTCTTAGGAGTGTTGTCATTTTAACTGAGACCTGAACGATAAATGGGGGTCAGACTCATGGTGATCCAGGAGGAAAGTATACAGGATGATGAGATGGCTAGTGACAGGCCCTGAGATGGGAGTGATCTGGCACCTTTATGGAATGAGGAGCTACTGTGATTGGAATGTAGAAAATTAGGCTGAGGAGGTGTATGTCTATCTAGTCACAGAAGGCATTTTAAAATTTGATTTTCTTATGTTATCACACAAGGACATGGGATGGCAGCAAAAGTTTTTAAAAGAGAAAAATGATATAAGCTAAGCTATTTTTAAAAGGCCATTCTGGATGAGGTAGGGCAATTATAAGGTGATGGGCTGGGTTGTATCAAGAATGGAAGTGGCGGGAACCAATAAAAAGGTTATTGTAGTCACCTAGTCAAGCAATGAAGAGGGCCAGGGTAGAAGCAGTGGAGATATTTACCTCTTTTTAAGGTAGTCTGAAAAGAATTGCTGATAAATTATACATGAGGTTGGGTTGCAGGAATGAAGAATACAGACTGTACCGTAAGTCATTTGCTTCACAATTAGATGGATGGGCATGACATTTACTGATATAGGAAATAAGAGGAAATATAAATCACTCATTTTTTAAATTAATTTGCACATTCCTAACATTACCCAAATGGAGACATTATATAGACTTATATTAACATAATAGGATATTAACATTTGAAATTTTGAATAAAATATTGAGCAGGTATCAAATACTACAGTAACTTCTGAGGCAGACCTTCCTCGGGGCTACAAAACAAAAATATCTGAGAATTAGAGTACTCGCTTCCATAAGAGTTTATACTGTTGTGTGTCTAGAAACTGAGAAAGTCATTCAAGAAGATCTGTCTGAGAAAGTGGCTGTTATACACTAAGTCCCATTCTTTCTCAAAAAAGACTTAATGGAATTATTTGGAGAACTTGATGTATTCCCCGACAGTTAGGAAAAGCACAGTGAACAGGCACGTCAAGCCTTCTTGGGAAATCTACAGGATGAGAGATGAGTTTTGGTGGCAGAGCAAGAGCAAAAGGGATGGATCTTTAAGATCCATCTCCACACCTAGGGATGTCTCAGGAGTTTCTGAGTGGACTTTGTAGATTAGTTATGGGCCATGCAGGAGGGAGAGGTACCTACTAATATGACTACCTATAGAATGACATGGGGATTAGAAGGAAAAGGTACCTTTTGAGTGTATGGCTATGAGAAAAGAATAAGCAACTATAGGATTTGAGCGGATATGCCAACATCAAGACAGTGTGTGTGTGTGTGTGTTTGTGTGTGTGTGTGAGAATGTTGGAGAAAGTGAAGGTTCTCCAAAATACAAATAAAATTCTTCATTTAGGAAACAGTAAGATTTAAACAACTTCTAAACCTACACATGGTAAGAGCATTGCCCAATATTATTAATAAAGAAACTCTCTCCCACTCCTGACCTCTACTTTCTCCCATTTTCCCATAAATAATAAAAAGGACAGAAATATAGTATATAATACACTTATTAATATATAAGTTATATACTTAACTATTCAGGGTACTAATTACACCCTAATAACTGGCAGAATATGCTACCAAATAATAAGTAATCTAGTCTGCAGTAGGACTTGGCTGGGAGAGATAAGTTCAGTTTTTCTTATTATATAAATAAAATAATTTAATTACTAAATTGAGATCATGTTGGCATTTATAATAATCATAGAACTTTCTGGTACCCAAGAGTAATAAGGAAAATCATGCAGCCTCAGAAATTTTAACCTACTTAAAAAGGAAGAGTGAAGACAAGAATTGAAAACCAAGCACAAACTGGAAACCAAAATGATTTATTTGGCCTTTAAAGCCTTAATGGTGAATAAGAGAAATCAAAGGAGCTGAGCCTCAAAGGGGTAAATGCATACCGTGCTTATCTCTATTGGTTCTGAAAAGCCACATGCTGTGTCTCAGAATAAGATAAAATAGTAAGGAATGGTGTCATGTAGGACTAAATTTTCCAATTGCAGAAATATCAGCTATCTAGCAAATTTCTAGACTTGTAATATTTTTCTTTAATTTTAAAAATTGTTTTAAACTTCTATTTAGAGGAAATAACTATTTCAATGGAAATGGAAAAATTTTTAGCAATGATTAAGGAGATCATTAACTTTACTTTTAAAAAATATTAAATCAGTCTCACAATGCAATTTATTCTTAGCAAATATACATAGTTTTTCAAGAAAGGATAAAATAAGATGCTATGCTATGGGATATAATGGGGGTAAAAGCATAAATGCTGGACTAACACAAATGTGGTTATGAATCCAGGCTTCAGTAATTTTAAGGTGTTGAACTTAGAAATGCTCCTAAAAGGCAAAACATATCTGCTTTATGCAGTTACTGTGCAGATCTGTGAAGTAATTCAGGCAAAGTATCTTGTGTAGCACACAAAAAAACAAAAACAAAAACAAAAACAAAACAAGAACAACCTAGCTTTCTTTCCTTTTATTTTGTTCATATTATTTTGTAAAAAAAATAAGTATTTTCCAAGTCATTTCTATAATGGTATTGATAAATATATACCATACTAATCTGAAAAAAGAAAAACACCCTTTACCTAAATCTCAGATACAGCTTGTGCACTTATAAAACTTACAAAAAGCTTACTCAGTCATGAAGGTATTCTCTAATTTTTTTTTGCATTGCTATTTCTTCAAATTATTAATAAACTTTAAAGACAGATTTCACTTCATTTAAAATATTTCACTCTCCCAAGTTCTGCTGCTCACCCCTAGGGCCTCCCCTCCCCATAGCCAATTGATTCATTGCACAGTTGTTACAGTTCATTAAAAGAATGAGGGATGCTGATAATTCAGCAGATGGAATTCATTGGTCTCTCTATAGGTCAGCTACCACTGTGAGTTTTGCCATGTGGAACAAGGCAGCATGATGTGGGAAAGTAAAGAAAAATGGTCCTTGCTTTCAGCCCTAAATTTGGATGGGCATATCCTTTGCAAAGAAAATTAGAGAATATTTCTCAAGAATTTCAAGTTGTTGTTTTCAAAATTATTTTGATCATTACTGCTTTATAGTAAGCAATATTCACTATGACCTAGTGTGAATTATTTTTATTTTTTCTGGGAACACTGATCTCTATAGGGTTAGCAAATATGGAATTTTATACCAATAACAATGCTATATGAATATTATTATAATGTAATATGATAGTGTAGCATAGAGAAAATTGTAAGTGACAAGTAATTATTTAATGTGGGAAGATAGTATGTTAAATACTTAAAGATTAGTAGTAAACAAGACAAAGGATATGAGGAAAGAAAGATAGGAAGCATTACAAAGTGATGTATTAACAGTCTTGCCACCACTTAATGACTAGGAACAATGAGAGATATAGTTGATCAAAAGACTTACACACTGTACACGCAGGATTTGTCTCACTGGACTAGGAGGGTGAACTAGTTTTTGGTATGCTCTATGAGTGAGAGGAAGGAAGGAAAATGTATCTCCTAGTTCCAACTGCTCAAAGTTCAACCTACAGGGAGATGATTTGTCCTCTATTTTGAATCCCGTCACCTGACCCATTAGAGGGCCCTCAGAATATCTGATCCTATAATTTGTGGTGATCTGTTTCCTATAAATCCAGAAAATGCGGGGAAATCTCGAACTTCTGATTATGCAGCTGTTTGGCCAGATAGCGAGCGGGAGGGCTGGCATCCTCAGGGCATACTTGCAGCTTTTAGATGCAGAGAAGAAAGTAGCACTTACACAGTAAAGATGCCAGTTAAGGAAAAATAAAGTGGTACCTAAGGATTATTTCCAACAGAATGTCATAGACTTGAGGCACCTAACAGTGCAAAATTTACTAAAGAGTAAATGATCAGGAAACGTTTTGTAGTTAATGATTATTGCATGAATGAGTAAGAGTCATATGTGAGACAACTCTTTTGTCAGATACAAAAGATGAGAAAGTGTAGATAAACAGAAAAAGAAAGATTAATTATGGAAATTATTTTTCTGGGAGTTCCCATCATTAGAACTTGTCTAATATCCATAAGGATGTGGGTTCAATCTCTGGCCTCCCCAGTGGGTTTAGGATCTGGCAATGCTATGAGCTGTGATGTAGGTCAAAGACACGGCTTGGATCTTGCAATGGCTGTGGCTGTGGTATAGGCTGGTAACGAAGCTCTGATTTGACCCCTAGCCTGGGAATTTCCATATGCTACAGGCAAGACACTAAAAAAAAAAAATTTGTAAATGGTTCTCTATTTTCAGTCTATTGTAGAGCTACACTTTATGGCCCTAAAACAAATTTTGAAAAAACAAAAATTCTTATGTACTAAGAACTATGGAGAATTATAAAGAGAAAACATATTGTTCATTATTAATATGTTGGGAAAGAAAGCAATCAATTGTTAGCTAACTCAGCTAAAATAAAAGACAAATGGAATATTTACATAGCTTTCATTTCAATAAAGAAACTTTACATAATTTATCTCACCTGTCTTTCCCATTCATAGCTATCAAATTGGTCTTTTCCAAACTATTTGTGTCAAGATAAAAGAGCTGACTCTATATTTTTCAAGTTCAAGTCACAGTCAATACTTCTCTCAGACAAACATGTAGGAAAAAAGTTAAAGTAAAATGCAAAATACTAAACTCGTCTGTTATATTAGGTATTTTTGTGAGTAATTAAATGATTTTGGAAATGTGTACAACTATTTCCAAATAGCACAATTTTTCAAAAATATGTTTTAAGGTTCGATCTGTTGTTGTGCCCTATAAATCTGTATTTTTGAAATCATCTTTTGCAGGGACCCTAATTCAGTAAATCTGGCAGGAGTACATAAACTATCATAAATTCGTTACATGGTTTGCCTATGCCAGGTAATGATAGCTTTATTCTGGCCCCCTCTGTTGGAGGCATGAATATGTGACGTGACAAAGAATGGAAAGAAAAGACTTGTGCCATAGAGTGGCTGGAGACAGTCTATACTTTACAAAGTCTATACTTTACAAAGTCTTGTGACTCTCTCATGACCCTTGAGGCAAAACGAATGAGAACAACATCAAAAAATGGCATCTTGAAAACAAGATTGCTGAAGTACTGATGTTGCTGATAGAAAACCTTCAGTTCTGACATTCTCAGGACTGGAGCCTTGGGGGATTTATGGGAGAGGCCATAGATGGCTTGAAGCAAACAACAAATTACAGCCTGGGAGGGCTAAAACATTTATGATTACTTTATGTGCTTAGGAATGACTGTCCTAGCATATCTTGCATCCAATGAGTCTGAAGTAAAATACTGATGTATTCCCTGCACATACAGGGAAGTAGAAAATAGTAAATAAAAACCATGAGTTGGCTCTGAGGGTTGCTATTGCCTCTCGAAGATGGTAGCCCCCTAATCCCCACTCTATTTCTGTGTCTCATTCTTATTTCTGCAGCACTGCTGACTTCAAGACCTGGGTTGACGAGCAAGCCTCGTCACCCCTCCAAACTAGAATTATATATTATCTAGAAATATAGTTATTATTACTATCAGAGCCAGGAATCTTCTTTCATCAAGTTCACAAAGTAGGTGTTTCTCTTTTAGAAATTATATATGTACCACCAAAGAATACATTATACAACCCCCAATTTTCTCATCAGAAAAGTCAGTCATATAGATAATAGTATATGGTTAACTTGTAAGTATTTACCATACGAAATTCCCTTAAACACATAAATGATCGTACAACTTGATAAATCTGAATCTTTTAATACTCCCCAGTGCCTACAGAATAAATTTTAACCACTACAGCTATCTATTCAAAATCATCCAGGATCTACGCTAGGGTACTCTACATACTTTTACGGTTAGTGTGTTACTTGGACATGGGGGGTGCAATGGCAGTTAAGACAGGAAGAAAGTTTTCACTCAAAATTTGAAAAGGCTTTGGTAACCATAAAGATTTGTGTTGTTTAGACATTGAGAAGTCTAGAATGCTATGAAACTAAAATGTTCCCTGCATTTGTATACATTTCTCTTAAGCAGGACGTTTTAGTTGTTTTTGCTGCTACTATACCTTATTAAGAGGAAGGATCATATATTTTGATGAAGACAGATTACAAACCTGTTTCCCAAGTTACTTTCCTCTCCACTAAACTTGAAGCTACAATGGTGGTGTACACTCAGCACTTCTAAACTGATGATGGCCTGTGTGCAGCACACAACTTTTGACACAAATTTGCCTGAGGATTTTCACTGCTGCCACACGTCTACATCTTCTCTAAAACCAGTAACAGAAAAAAAAAGGGGGGTTAATATGTTTAATAATTATGAGAGGACAATAATGGAACTTATGGAATGTTGATAATGTTACATTTCTTTATGTGAGAAAAGGTTGTACATAGATGTCATGTTGTGGTTCAGGATTTATGTACTTTTCTGTATATATGGTGTATTCTGTATGTATGGTGTCTCAAAAAATGACCAACTGTATGATAGTTTCATGAAGCTGAAACCAACTACTCGAATATTTTTTACCTGCTACCATCATGCCTATGTCTCAATTTTCTCTTGGTTAAGCAACAACAAAAAAACAATGATCATAGCCTAGCTCATTTTGGGACATAGCATGAGCTCATGAGTGTACTAATCGCTTTGCATTTTGTTGCAGGAAGCTGATTTTTGTGAAAGAGTTGTTAACCATTTCATGCAGCAGCTAGTAAATGGAAAATTCAAGCTGTCAATGAGATTGCTTTAAACTATTTAACAATTGGCTTTAGAACTCAAAGGCTAGAATATAACTATCAGAATATTAATGATAGTTAATACAATGATAATGAATGAAACTTCCTAGGGAGAAAGAGCATAAGATAAGAAGAAAATTTGTCCAGAACATAACAGTGAGAAGGACTAAGATTTAAAGGGTAGATAGGGGAAGGTGATCCAGTAGAAAATCCTGAGTAAAAAAAGCTTCATAAGTAGATAAACAGTAGCAGTTTGTCATCAGAGTTCAGTGATGATAGATCCAAAGAGGGAAAATGAGTCAAATACAGAGTGAACAGTTAAGGCTGTTGTCCTTGAGCATGTCTAAAGCTAAAAGAAGAAGGCAGTTATGGCAAAGTTAGTAGGGGATAAGCAGTGAGATCCTACTGTATAGCACAGGGAACTATATCTAATCACTTGTGATGGAACATGATGGAGGAGAATGTGAGAAAAACACACGTGTGCGCGCGCGTGTGCGTGTGTGTGTTACTGGGTCACTGCTGTACAGCAAAAATTTACAGAGTATTTTAAATCAACCATAATAAAAAATTTTTAAAAAAACACATGTGAGAATGGTGATCTAGAATCCAGGTATAGAACACTCAATTTATATCAAAGTTATGAATTATTTAGTAGATATTAAATGCCATGTATTTTAGTTATATTGTCTGGTATGATTTCTATCACAACACTACAAGAAAGGAACTGACCACTGTCAGATAACTTCCCCAAAATATCTCCTTGAGAGTAACTGGAATATACTGCATAATTACTTGCGCTTTGACCATATGATCATCCCATCCTAATTTATCTCCTATTAATCATTAAAAATTTCCAGGAATCTTTTAATTTTATTCTAGTCTAAAGTTTAGCATGATATTCTTATATTTTTACTTATTTATTGCATACATTGGAGGAGATTTTGTTACATAGGTTTTGGCCGTGATTAATATCCCATTTACACATGTCTGTATGCCTCACAAAGCCAAATGCATACATAAAATAATTAAAACTGAACATTTTACTGAAAGTTATTTCAGATAAACTCCTCTGTATTTTATGATAAGTGATCCAAGGCAAATAAATAAATGTACCTTTATGCACAATAAGAGTACAAATAGGGTCTTAAGAGTCTTCAAAATAAATTTTCCAAAATCGTATGCATCAATTTGATTAGTTATATTCATGAAGATCAATTAATATAATATGTAAGAAAGGAAGATAATTTATGAATTAGATACTTTAATCCATATACCACAAAATGGAATCACACAGCTGCTTTACACAGACTTCTACAGTTGCTAATTACAGAACAAAATTTCATTTTTGTAAATGCTTTACATTCTGATTTTACTTAGAATATTCTTTTAAATGGTTAAATGTTTAATTGCCTTGTCCTTTTGCACTTAAATCATTAGCACTTTCTTTCCTTATATATAATTTGTAAGGCCTTCATTTTCATGGCTATGAGCAGAATTCCATTTGTATAAACTGAATCAGAAGTTGCAGGAGCTAAAAAAAATCAATTTATAAAATTTGAAAGAGAAAGTGCAGAGGCTAATAAAAATATGTGGTATAATTGACTGTTAAGAAGGAATATAAACCTTCTAATAGTTTCCTATATACTTATTATGTCACTCTCCAGCTTAAAATTATTTAATATCTTCTTTTTGCTAAGGTCATTAGAATGTTAAACAGGGCTTCCACAGTCTGTCTTCTTATGCTTCCAGCCTCACGTCTAATCAAATCCTCTTGGACCCTATGCTTGCCCATAGTGAACTATCTGCAGTTCTCCTAAAGCCCTAGATTGTTTCAAAGCTCTATAAATTTGCATATTTAAAACCTTTATAAATACTAGCTTCTTCTTATACCTGAAGTGCTTTCTCTCCTTATCCACTTACTGTCATTCTTTGTAAGTTTGTTCTTCCATGTCCTTCCTTATAAACCCTTCCTTTCACAGAAATTGTCTCTTTTTTTTATTTTGCCCAAAAATATAGTGATACAGACTTCGAACTCAGTCTCTTTTATAGTCTATCACATCTATTTAAATACCCTGATTTAACCCTTTGAGTACTTTTAAGACAAGGATCACACCTGACTCACCTCAGTACCCTGTGCACTTGTATAATTCTGAGTACAATTAAAAATATTTACAAAATAAAGAACCCAGAAATATACTTCCACAAATATGCTCAAGTAACTTGACAAAGACACAAAGACAATTTAATGGAGTACAGTCTATCTGACAACTGGTGCTGGGGCAACTGGACATGTATCTGAAAAAAAAAAGAAAAAGAGAAAGGACTTTGACCTAAGCCCCATAAACTTACATAAAATTTAACACAAAATGTATCATAGACTTAAATGAAAAATAAACACCATCAAATAAATAAAAATTAAAATTACAAGATATCACTACATACTTATCAGAATGCCTAATTTTTTTTAAGTAGTGAAAATACTACACATGGGCAGGAAAGCAAAGAAACTAGATTACTCATACATTGGTGATGGGGATATAATATTGTACAGCCACTCAAGAAGACAATTGGGCAGTTTCTCATAAAAATAAACATGAACCTATCCTATAAATCAGCAATCATCCTTGGGTATTTTTCCCAAACAAGTAAAACTTAAGTTCAAGAATGTTCAGGAGTTCCAACTGTGGTTGGCTTAGTGGTAATGAACCTGAGTAATATCCATGAGGATGTAGGTTTGATCCCAGGCCTCGCTCAGTGGGTTAAGGATTTGGCATTGCTGTGAGATGTGGGAAAGGTCATAGACATGGCTGAGATCCCACATTGCTGTGGCTGTGATGTAGGCCAGCAGCTATAGCTCCCATTGGACCCCTAGCCTGGGAATTACCATATGCCACAGGTATGGCTCTAAGAAAGACAAAAAAAAAAGTCCATTCCCACCTTGACGCAGAAAGGTAGCTGCTGGCCTGCATCACAGCTCATGGCAACACTGAACCCCCAAACCACTGAGCAAGATCAGGGATTGAACCCCGCATCCCCATGGATACTAATTGGATTAATTTCCACTGCACCACAGCGGGAACTCGGTTCAGTCAAATATTTTAATGAGTCTCATTCATGTTCTAAATTAAATTTTGAAAAAAAATGAAGATAATTGTAGATTTTTGTTGGGGCTCTTTTTTGGGGGAAGGGTTCTGTTCTGTCACTCATTGGCATTTCCAGGTTTCCAGCTCTTAAGCTCCAAGTCTGTGTATCTGAGATTAAAAGGAAGCCCAAAGAACTCATCATCAAGTTGTTCCACATGCCCTCAACTCCCTAGCCAGCCTGCCCTCTCTTTACTTTTCAGGGTCTCCTTAGGTTTGCTTTGTATAAAATGTCCAGGCTTTTCTGACATACTTAGCAGGTGAAATAGGGAAAAGCATATCTATGACATCTTCCTGTGGAATCTGAATAATGGAAATTACCTTTTAATTCTTCTAAATGAAACAAACAAAAATGCTGCTACCAAGAAATATCAAAGAAATAATAAAATAAAAATTATAAAGCTTAAAACACTATATTAGACTTACCAAACAGCCTGCAGTTTTGTGTGTGTGTGTGTGTGTGTGTGTGTGTGTGTGTGTGCGTGTGACATGGAAAAAGTCAGGCATTGACGAGGGTTTAAAGCAAGAACCTTGGTTATTTCATCAGATTTTGAAGATGGTTACATAAAAACATTTGTCAGGCAAAAAAATAGCAACAGTTTTTAAAAGTAAAAATAGAATATTAATTACAAAAACTTGTATATACTTTTTTTTTTGGTAGTAATAACAATTATTTGGAGTGACTGAATAATAGATTAAAACATATTTTAAAAAATCTATAATAAACATATCAAATTTCCTGCTACATATTACAATTAAAGTGCATATTAACCTTGTACAAGGGGGCCAAGGGTCAAATCGGAGCTGCAGCTGGGGCCTATGCCACAACTATGGCACTACCAGATCCGAGTTCCATCTGCAACCTATGCCTCAGCTTGTGGCAATGCTGGATCCTTAACCTACTGATTAAGGCTAGGGATTGAACCTGCATCCTCACAGAGACAAGGACCCTCACAGAGCATGTTCTTAACCCGTTGAGCCACAATGGAAACTCCAATCAACTTTAATATACCACATCACTTATTTCTTATTTCATCAAATCAATACTGTCATTTACTAATGCCAAGGTTTATGATAATTTAATTATGTCATACTCTCTAAGAGCATATGCAGAAAATAAACAACTTAAAGTCAGATATATCATTAAATCTTCATTTTTTAACATTTTAATTTGAAATAATTATAGACTAAAAGCATTTGCAGAGAAAGTATATAAAAGTTCTAAAAATCCTTCACTAAGTTTCCTCCTAATGGTGACATCTTATATGTATGACTATAAAACAATATCAAAATTAGGAAATTCACCGTTTTGTACAATACTGTTAACTAGACAATACATTCAGTTTTCACTTGTCTTTCTATATAATCCTTTGTGTGTGTGTCTGTGTTTGTGTATTAAGTTGTATGTAACTTCATCTTATACACAGATCCATGTAATCTTTACTAGAATCAAAATACAGAAGAAGTCCAGTACCACAGAGGAACTTCTTCATGCTATCCACTGCTATTCTCATAACACTATCCCCATCCTCACTCTCTGGTACCATAAAAATCATTAAACTGATTTCTTTCTATTTTTGTACAGTATTTAAGAGGTCAGTAAATATAGGGAGAAAAATTAAGATCCATGATATATATCAGTGTACATCACTTAAGTTTTTGTTTTCCATTTATATAGACATTTTACATTTTTAAAACAAATAATACACATGCATTGTTCAGTGTTTGATTTTTAAACTAACAATTTTTTGAGACATCTATATTTCTATTTAATATTTGATAGATTTTCTATTACATAACATTGTAGCTCCTTTGTGTTTTCGAAAGTTTTCATTCATTTTTAACTTTCATGTGGAATACAGAAGAAATGTGCACAGATAAAAAGTCAGAATTCAGTTACTGTGAATCAATTTGCCATCACAAAGTATACAGAAATAAAACACTCCTCATGCCACTCAGAATCACAGTGGCCTTTATACTTCTGCAAAGTGACAAAAACCCTGGCTTACAGAACATATTTTCTTATGTTTTTCTATTTTTGAATTATTATACATGAAATCATGTGGTACACTTTCTTGCACCTTGTTTTTTTTCCATTAAAATGTCTTTTTATTTTAAAGTACACTATGTTTTTAAGTTTATTTGTATTCATTTCACTGCTCGTGATGTATATTTATGGTATGAATATATCAGAATGTATTCATCCATTCTATTGCTGATTGAAGTTGAATGGCTTACAATTTTTAACTATTAGATAAAGCTCCTATGAGCATTTCTGTTCCTTTCACTTAGTGTATGTATGTATAAGATTTTATTGAATATAGAATTGAGGATAAAATTACTCAGTCAAGATTATGTATGTGTTTAACTTTAAAAGAAAATGCTTCTACTTCCTCTGATGGCATATAGGCTCAAATTAGACATCTCTCTCACAAATAATAACTAGTTATGTATTAAAAACAATAAAAAGCAATAAAAAATTACATATTTCTGAAAATACAGTGACCAAAACCAAACAGATGTTAACTGAAATGTTTTTTTTTTGAAAGAAGAAAGATCCCCTGAATATGATTCATGTTTTAACAGTTTTTAATATGAGGGCGGATCTCAGTCAGTGTTGCATATGGCCCTCAACACTTAAATAGAAGTTTGTTAAACTGAGTTTCTAAAGAACACAGATTAGGGTGGGTCCACAACTAGAAAGTAAGAAGAAAAATACTGGAAACTAAATAGCCAGAAAGAGATACATTAAAATTCTACACACACACACACACACACACACACACACATAAATGTAAATTGATGGTAAACAGTATAGAGATTCCTCAAAACATTAAAAAAAATAGAACTATCATTTTATCCAATTCTACTTCTGGATATTTATCCAAATAAAATAAAAACACTAAATTCAAAAAAAGAATGCACCCATAGCAGCATCATTCACAACAGCCGAGACACAAAAACAGCCTAAGTATCTACTAACAGATGAATGGATAGAGGAAATACATACACACACACACACACAGGAATATTATTCAACCATAAAAAAGAAGGATATCTTGCCACTTGTGACAACATGAATGGAACTTAAGAACATTATGCTAAGTTAAATATGTCAGACAGAGAAAGACAAATACTGCATGACCTTGCTTGTATATATAATCCAAAAGAAAAATAAACTTCTAGAAACAGAAAACCAATTTACAGTTGCTAGAGGCAGGGGGTATGGGGCAGAAAAAAATGATGATGGTCAAAAGTACATATTTCCAGTTATAAAATGAGTAAGTTCTGGGCACCTAATGTACAGCATAGTGACTATAGTTAATAACACTCTATTCTGTAATTCAAAGCTGCTATGGAGTTCCTGTCGTGGCTCAGTGGTTAACAAATCTGACAGGGAACTATGAGATTGTGGGTTTGATCCCTGGCCTCGCTGAGTGGGTTAAGAATCTGGCATTGCCATGAGCTGTGGTGTAGGTCACACAGATGAGGCTTGGATCCCACATTGCTATGGCTCTGGAATAGGCTGGTGGCTACAGCTCTGATTAGACCCCTAGCCTGGGAACCTCCACATGCCACAGGTGCGGCCCTGGAAAAGACAAAAAAAAAAAAAAAAAGACAAAGTTGCTATGGAAGTAGGCCTTAAAAGTTCTCAGCACAAGAAAAATATATAATTATATGTAGTAACGTATATTAACTAGATTATTGTGGTGGTTGTTTCACAACACACACACATATATCAAAAATTATGCTGTTAATCTGAAACTAAAACAACAATATGTCAACTGTATCTCAATAGTAAAAAAAATCGGCATATGAACTCTAATTCTACAGTAGACCATGATGTGTGCATGTATAGAGCAGATCTAAGTAGTTCATCTAAGAATAAAAGAACTAAAGATTTCATCTGCCAATCCCTACAAGAGGAAAGGAATGTTTAGTTTAAATTTTGCCAAGTATTTCTGCTAAAACAACCAAAAACCACAAGTATTATGAAGAATACAACAGAATTGGAAATCTCTACCACATATATGCAATGTCTAGTACACACTCCCAAATTACTACATACAAAACAGGAAAAGAGAAAAACAATTACTAGAATACAAAGAAATGGGAAAATAACTGTCATATTGTTTGCTGCTGAAAGTTAGGGATATAAGATTTCTATCTTGACTTTGTACACAGTGAACTCATTGTATTAACTTTATTCAAAAAATCCTAATACTTTTACATACACATAATAATCAAGTAAAAAAAGATTTACTTATATTTTTTCCATTCCTTATATCTTATTTATTTTTTCATTATTATACTGTCTAGAATCATTAGTATAATACTGAATATGCAGTTGTATTGCAAGTATAAGTTTTGCTTTTCAGATATTAATATAAATGTTTCAATAATGCACCATTAACCATAGGGTTCATTGTAAATTCTTTATAGATTCACCTGATTAATTTAAGGTAGATCATTTAGGAGGGACTGCAGGAATAGTGCCTGGCCCAGGGGCTACAGACAGTACTTCCAAGAGCCTCCCAGGCACACATAGATACTGTAGGAATGGGTGCTAACATTGCAAACTACAGGGAATAGTCCTGAAATCTGCCTGCTAATGGGAGAGGTTGCAAGAACCACTGACAACCCCCTGCTCCAAGAACATTCCTATGAACCACTACCACCTCCCTCATGGACTCTATTCCTAGCAACCACTGGGCTCTGGAGGAGGAAGTATGATAATGATGCTCCCAACACATGCTCTGGGTACTTGTGGGATACAACCACCTGAAGAACTCCAGGGCCAGGCGCCAGCTATGGCATCTACATACCTACTGTCAAGGAGACCCCAAACATAGAAAGTTAGACAATATGAGATAACAAAGAAATAGCTTTCAAAGGAATTAAATAAAAATACACAGAAACAACTAATTGAAGATGAGACAGACAATCTTCATGAAAGAGAATTCAGAGTGAACACAGTAAATATGATCCAAGATATTGGGGTAAAGAATGCAGGCACAGATCAAGAAGTTATAAGAAATATTTAACAAATAAGTGCAAGATTTCAAATAACAAATGCTGGAGGGGGTGTGGAGAAAAGGGAACCCTCCTGCACTGTTGGTGGGAATGTAAGCTTGTACAACCACTATGGAGATCAGTATGGAGATACCTTAGAAATCTATATATAGAACTACCATATGATCCAGCAATCCCATTCTTGGACACATATCCAGACAAGACTTTCCTTTAAAAAGACACATGCACCCGCATGTTCATGGCAGCCCTATTCACAATAGCCAAGACATGGAAACAACCCAAATGTCCATTGACAGATGAATAGATTAGGAAGATGTGTTATATATACACAATGGAATACTTCTCAGCCATAAAGAACGAAATAATGCCATTTGCAGTCACATGGATGGAACTAGAGACTCTCATACTGAGTGAAGTAAGTCAGAAAGAGAAAGACAAATACCATATGATATCACTTATTTGTGAAATCTAATATAAGATACAAATGAACCTTTTCACAGAAAAGAAAATCATGGACTTGGAGAATAGACTTGTGGTTCCAAAGGGAGAGGGGGAGGGAGTGGGTTGGATGGGGAGCTTGGGGTTAATAGATAGAAACTATTGCCTTTGTAATGGATTAGCAATGAGATCCTGCTGTGTAGCACTGGGAACTATGTCTAGTCACTTATGATGGAGCATGATAATGTGCAAAAATAGAATGTGTACATGTATGTGTAACTGGTTTACCATGCTGTACAGCAGAAAAAAAAATTGTATTGGGGAAATAACTATTAAAAATAATAATAATAAATAAAAATAATAAAAAAAGATAAAAAAATAAGTGGAAGATTTAAAAAGCAACCAAAGTAAGATAAATAGCACAATCCTGGAAATGAAAAAAAATAAAATAAACTAGAAGGAATCGACATCAGGATAGTGAAAGTAGAACAAGTGAGGTGGAAGACAGAGTGGTAGAAATCACTGCCACAAAAAAGGTTTATTGGCAGAAAAAATATGAAAAAAAAAATTGAGAGAGTATAAAATACCTCTGGGATGACATTAAAATACCAACATTTGTATCATAGGGGTCCGAGATGGACAAGAGAGAGAGAAAGGTCCAGAGAAAATATCTGAAGAGATCATAGCTGCAATTTTTCCCAATATGGGAAAGGAAACATTCACCCAAGTTGGGGAAGAACAGAGAATCCTGTACAGGATAAACTCACGGAGAAACACAGAGAGACATGTACTATTCAAAATGACAAAAAATAAATACAAAGAAAAGATATCAAAAGCCATAAGGGAAAAGCAATCAATAACATACAAGGGAATCCTCATAAGGATAACAGCTGATTTTTCAGCAGAAACTCTGCAAGCTAAAAGGGTGTGGCAAGACATTTTTAAGATGATGAAGGGGAGGAACCTAGAACCGAGAATAATCTAAACAGCATGGTTCTCATTCAAATTTGACAGAGAGATAAAAAGTGTTTCAGGCAAACAAAAGCTAGGAGAACTCAGCACCTCCAAACCAGTTCTACAACAATTACTTAAGGACCGTCTCTAGGCAGAAAAGATAAGCCTCAATTAGAAAGAAGAAAATTAAAAATGGGAAAGCCCACTGGTAAAGGGATCCATGAAATAAAAGTAGGAAATCACCATTTGACAAATATGATATCAAAACTAGCAGGCTTGAGGGGACAAGTGCAAAACATTAAAAAGGCATTTGAAATTAAGAGACCAGTAACTAAATTCAAATCTGTACATATAAAATCACTATATCAAAATCTAATGAGGGATTTCCCCTTGTGGCTCAGATTAGGCAGCTGTCACAGTCTCAGTGAGCATGTGGGTTCAATCCCTGGCCTCATTCAGTGGGTTAAGAATCTGGCATTGCTGTAAACTGAAGCATAGGTTGCAGATGTGGCTCAAATCCAGTGTTGCTGTGGCTGTGCTGCAGACCTGCAGCTGCAGTTCCAATTCCATCATTAGCTTGGGAACTTCCATATGACACAGATGAGTCTGTCAAAAAAAAAAAAAATCAAATGTGAACCACACACCAAAAAAATTCAAAAGAACCACATACAAAGAAGAAAAAGCAAACACATGCAACACTAAAGATAGTCAGCCAATCACAGGAGATGAGAACAAAAGAGGAAGGGAAGAAAAAAGACCTAAAATAACAAATCCAAAACAATTAAGAAAATGGTGGTAAGTACACATTTATCCATAATTACATTAAATGTAATGTACCAAAAAAAGACACAGATTGGCTGAATAGATACAAAAAGAAGACCAACATATATGCTATTTACAAAAGACTCATTTCAAACTTAAGGGCACATACAAAATGAAAGTGAAGGTGTGGAAGGTCTTGCAAACGAAAATCAAAAGTAAGCTGGAGTAGCTATACTTATATTAGGCAAAATAGATTTGAAAATAAAGGTCACAAGAGACAAAGAAGAACACTCCATAACAATCAAAGTATCAATCCAGGAAAAAAGATATAACAATTATAAATATATATGCACCCAACATAGAAGCACTGCAGTATATAAGGCAACTACTTGAGCCATAAAAGGAGAAATCAATAGTAATAAAATAAGAGTGGGAGACATTAACACCCACTTATATCAATGGACCGATCATCCAAACAGAAAATCAACACAAGGAAACACAGGCCTTAAGTGTTGCCCTAAGTCAGACAGACTTAAGTGATATTTATAGAACATTCTATTCCAAATCATCAGAGTATTCATTCTTATCAAGTGCACAGAGAACACTTTCCAGGATAGATCACATCCTGGGCCACAGATCAAACCTTGGTGAACTAAAAAGAAAAATGAATTCATATGTATATTTTTCAGGAGTTCCCACTGTGGCTCAGTGATAACAAGCCTGACTAGCATCCATGAGGTTGCACATTCAATCCCTTGCATATGTTTCACTTCCATATGCTGCACCTATGGCCCTAAAAAGAGCTATATATTTATATATATATAAAAAGAGCTATATATATATATTTCCAAACACAACTTTAGGACAGAAGTAGTCAACTATACAGAAAAAAAAAAAAAATACGTCAAAAAAACACAAATTCCTGGAAGCAAAACAATATGCCACTAAAGAAACAATGCATCAATGAAAAAAATCAAAGAAGAAATCAAAAGATACTTAGAGACAAATTACAACAGATATATGACAATCCAATACCTATGGGACACAGCAAAAGCAGTTCTGAAAGGGAAATTTATAGCAATACAATCTTATCTTGGGAAAAGGGAAAAATCTCAAATAAACAACCTAACTTTACACCTAATGCAACTAGGAACAAAAGAACAGACAAAGCCCAAAGTTAGTGAAAGGAAAGAAATCATAAAGATCAGAACAGAAATAAATGAAATGAGACTAATAAAAAAATAGAGGAGATCAATGAAACCCAAAGTTGGTTCTTTGAGAAGATCAACAAAAGATAAATCCTTAGCCAAACTCATCATAAAAAAAAAAAAGAGAGAGAGGGTTCAAATTAATAAAATAAGAATTGAAAAAGAAGTTACAACTGACACCACAGAGATACAAAGAATCATTAAAAGCCTACCATGAGCAACTACATATCCCTTCAATGGGCAACCTAAAAAAAACAAACAGTCTTGCAAATATACAACCTTCTAAGACTGAACCAGAAAGAAAATAGAAAATATGAATAGGCTAATCCAAAATACTGAAATTGAAAATTTGATTAAAAAAAACCAAACTTCTCAAACAAAAAAGTCGACAACCGGACATCTTCACAGTCAAATTCTATCAAACTTTCAGAGAAGAGTTAAAACCTATTCTTCTGAACCTCTTCTAAAAAATTCAGAGGAAGGAACACTTCCAAGCTCATTTTATCAGTTAATGTGATATATTACATCAACAAACGGAAGAATAAAAACCATATGATCATCATCAATAGAAGCAAATAAGCTATTGATAAAACAACACTGAATTCTGATTAAAAAGCTCTCTGAAAAGTGGGCATAGAGAGAATCCACCTTAACATAATAAAAGCCATGTATGAAAAACCCATAGCTAACATCATTCTCAACGGTGAAAAACTGAAAACATTTTCACTAAGATAAGGAACAAGACAAGGATGTTTATTTCACCACTGTTAGTCAACATAGTTTTAGAAGTCATAGCCATAGCAATCAGAGAAGAAAAGGAAACAAAAAGAATCCAAATGGGAAAAGAAGAAGAAAAACTGTCACTGTTTATTGATGACATAATACTATGCATAGAAAATCCTAAAGACACTACTAGAAAACTGTTAGAGCTCATTAATGACTTTGGTAAAATTGCAGGATACAAAATTAATATACAGAAATTGACTGTATTTCTATATACTAACAATGAAAGATCAGAAAGAGAAACTTACCATCACATCAAAAATAATAAAATACCTAGGAATAAACCTACTTGAAGAGACAAAGATCTGTACTCTTAAAACTATGAGATTATCATACTAAATGAAGTAATTCAGACCAGAAAGATGAATATCATTTGATATCACTTACACGTGGAATCTAACAAAAATGATACAGATGAACTTATTTAAAAAATAGGAACAAACTCATAGATCTTAAAACCAATCTTATGGTTACCTTACATTTAACCATTGTAGAGCAGGAAGAATTGTGAACTTGGGAGTTACACATTTACAACACTGTAGAAAACACATGATTAATTAGAACCTACTGTATGGCACAAGAGGATCTATTCAAAAGTTTGTAATAACCTATATGAATAAAATAATGCATTATTTATATCTATGACTGATTTACTTTGCTGTACACCTGAAGCTAATACAATGCTGTAAAACCAATAAACTTTTAAAAGCAATTTAAAATATTATAAAATAATAAAAGCAATTTAAAATATTATAAAATAATTAATTAATGCCTCAAAAAAATAGGTCATATATCCCTATTTGGCTAAGAGTATAAAATGAATGTATTATAATTTAAAACTCTTTTTCAAAATCTACCTATATGGAATTATACTATTTTTTATTAAAGTGTTAGGATATTAAATATATTATCTTTTTTTGGAATAAGATTCTTCTGTTACAATAATTTTATTAATATATATGCATATACATATTATCTTTAAATATAATTAATTATTGGCTGAATTTGTTTTACCAATATGTTTAGGACTTTTTTCATAAGTTTGTGAGTGAAATTAGCTTATATATTTCATTTCTTATAAGTTATTAAACTTTTGGTTTCCAGATTTTACTGGCTTTATAGAATTAGGATTTTTTTTCCTATTTTGGGAAAGATCTCTATAACATTTCTTTACTAAATTTCTTCCTTATATTTTAAAAAATGTTATCACTGAAAACACTTTGGCCTGAAATTTTCTTTGCTGGACTCTTTTGGCAATTTCATCGATATACATTTTACGTATAACACAATGAACCCATTTTTGATTATGCATTTTGATGGGTTTTTATAAACATACACAACTATACTTACTATATAGAACATTTCCAAAAGCCCAATAGGTTTATCCATATCCCTTTCCATATGATAAGTAAAAGATGTCAGATGCAAAAGAATACATATAGCATAAGCTTATTTTTCTAGAATTCCAGGAAAATCAAACATAAGGAGATATAAAAAGTCAATCAATAGTTGCCTAGGTCAGGTAGGAGAAACTGACATAATATTTTAACCATGATTTCCAACTGGAAGATATCTTCAATTACCCACTGTTATGAAAGAATACTACACAAAATTTCATTACATTTCCAATGAGTAACTTTCTAGTTCACATTAAAGATAAATGACTGGAAATAGCTCAGTAAATACATTAAATACCTGAGAATTCATCTTATTCCAAGCGATGTGCCTGGCACTTCCACATACAATTAATCATAATTCTCAAAATGATTAAATAAGTTTGATGGTATGATTTTCTCAGTAATTGATGTAATGAAACGGAAAGTATGAAATGACTTTTTCAAATCACCCACCTAGTAAGTTCCAGGACAATTATTGAACTCAGGTCAGTCTGACACTTGAGCCCATTCTTTACATAAAGTTATGTACAAATAGATAGGAACCACTGGTAGCTTCTGTCAGCATTCCTCCGTGGGTGAGATCTATTTTTCTAGGAATATAATTTGATGATATTATTCCATAGAGATTCTAGAGAGATTTTGCTAAATTATAATACCAACAAGAAAGAAAACTCAATGTGGGGAATGTGGAGACAGAGGGAGGGGAGGAGGAATGGAGGGAAAGAAAGAACAGTAAATTACTCTGAAAGTAAGAGCCTGAGGATAATTTGGCAGAGGGAAGAGGAAGAGAGTAAGAGGACACTATTTATTTCATCCTAAGCCATAGAAAACAACTAGGAATCCAGATTTGTGCAGGGATGTCATTTGGCAGCATGGCCTACATGGACAGACCAAAAAATTCTGTTTTTCTGGCTTATACCTCCCTGCCTTCTCAAAGCAGACACCAGTTAATAACTCATCTAACGAGCAAAGCTTTTACAGAAGGCAACTGTGGCAATTAGTGTAGAATCTCTTCTAATCTAACCCAGGAAAGTAGCTCAAGAAAGGCATTTAGGAGAGATCCCTGGCCACACTGATAACTCAAAGCATATGCCTCAGTTAGCAAATAAATTCATCGGAATTTAATTAGTCAACATGATTATATACTGACAGCAATTTTTTTACTGGAAAGATTATTATTAGGCAAATACTTCCATTACCCATTTATTAAAATCTTGGACTTATCTCCTAGACTACAGCTGAATCCTCCACTTATTTTCACTTCATTATCTTTTTAATTGAATATGTTTAACTTTCTGAAGTGATTATTTTGACTCATGTCATTCTTCAGCATGATTAAGCCATTAAAATTCATTCAGAAAATGGACTTTTCTTCAGATAAAAAAGCAGCGCTATTATAATAAAATACAAAATAGTTTTTGTCAGTTCTCTGACAACTCAGCTCATAGTATCTTATTCATTTGCTCATAGACCTTCATACAACCCCAAACCAATAATTTAGAATACTAAATTGGCTACTAAAATGTGAATCATTAGGCCTTCCTATAAACATTTGTTGAGTGAACGGATGATTGAGGGAAATAGACTCAAAGTTGCCTTCTATAACTAATGCTTTAAACCTGATCAGATGACAATGACCTTATACCTCATTTTCTAAAGATAACAGGTTTGCTTTCAAGAAAATATCGATAAATACCTTATTTAACAAAATGCCATTAAATTTTTATGAACATTTCATACCATTTTATGTGAGTATATAAAGACAAAATTTTTCTTATATTAATAAACTTCCCACCTCAGCATTATTAATTCCAAACAGTAAATTCACACCAGAAGTTTCAGATAGTGTGATAAATTAGTAATTTTTTAATATCATATTTTAAGAGATTGCTTTACAATTATTCCACATATTCCGGTCTATTTCATCCATACATATGGATTCAGGATAACATTCTTAAAATTTAAAATTGTTGGTGTTGATAGAGGGCTAAAGATGGTGGAGGAGTAAGATGTGGTGCTCACCTTCTCCCACAAACACATAAAAAAAAAAAAAAAAAAACCTATATATGTAACAGTTTGCACAGACCATCCAATGAATGCTGGCAGAAGACCTCAGACTTCCAAAGAGGGCAAGGAACCTTCCACATAAATGGGCAGAACAAAAGGGAAAAAAGAGAGAGAGAGAGAGAGAGAAGAGAGAAGAAAAAGAATGACAGGACCAGCACTCCTGAGAAGGAGCTGTGAAAGAGGACACCTGACAGGGAGATCAGCCAGGTGGAGGGGAAACCTCAATGCCTCAGAGATAACACACCAGCTGGACTGAAGAGGTCAAAGCAGAGAGAGCTACACACAGACCATCAGTATCACCACCCAGGACGCTAAAGCCTGAGACACTCAGGCAGGGGCTGGGTGCTAAGACTCAGGCTTCAGAGGTCATTTCTGGGGCTGCAAATTAGGGTTGGCTGTGTGGAAACAGACTTGAGGGTCTAAGGAGTGATGCATTATGAGCTGTGGAGTAGAACACCACAGTAAAGAGAGTGTGGGAAGTGGCATGGGCCTGCAAGAGAAGCAAGGCACCATTGTTGGGGAGAACAAGAGGAAGGGTTGGGACTGCCCCAGTAACTTCTTTCTCTGCACACCTGAGGGATTTCAGGCAGTAGGGCCTGTTGCCCAGGTTATGGGGGTGGGTGCAAACCACTGCAGCTATCTCAGACACTTGAGGTAGGCATGGTCTGAAGTGACACCAGTCACCTCAGGGATTACAACCAAATACCCCCTGTTGCCCTCATTCCCCTGAGAATACACACCCCAGCCACTGCAGCTACCAAAAGCTCTGTGTGCCACCTTTACCTCCCTGAGGGTCACTGCTACTGCCCAGGGCCCTGTAACCAGAAGCAGCCTGCGTCCCCACCTCCTCATGTGCCCTTGCCACTGCCAAGGGTCTAGCAACAAGGCACTGGCTATAGGCACTGTCCATTGCCTCCATCTCCCTGGAAACCCATACTGGCCATACACTGGCAAACACCCTATCAAGGAAAGGCACAGCAAGATTCAAACCAAAAGTACCACTCAGGCCAAAAAAAAAAAAAAGTCCTCAAAAGCTACACAGGGATGCTCCCACATATAAACAGCCCTCCAAGATTACAGTAGGTAATTGTTGTCCCTAAACTAACAAAATAAGAAAAAAAATATTAGTAAAATGAAGAAGTATTAGAACTATTCCCATTTAAAAGAATAGGAGAATTCACCTGAAGGAACAAACAATGAAATGGACCCCTGAACTCTAAGAGAAACAGAGTTCAAAAAGGAAGAAATGAAAAATACTAGAATTGAGAAGAGATATAAACAGTAATGCAGATTACTTAAGAATGGAAATAGAAACTGAAAGGAGGAGCCAAGAAAAATAAGAAAATGCATTTGTACAGGTAAAGGCTGAGTTAAAGGCATTGAAGAGAAGAATGAATAATGCAGAGGAACAACAACAACAAAAAAGAATAATGCAGAGGAATGAATCAGTGATATGGAAGATAGAATAATGGAAATCACCCATCAGGACAGCAGACAGAAAACCAAATGGAAAAAAAAGAAAAAAGGAAAGCAATATAATAGATCTATGGGATAATATTAAGTGGGGAAATCTACGCTATTATAATAGGGATTCCACAAGGAGAAGAAAAACAAAAAGGAATTGAAAATATATTTGAATTATGGTGGAAAATTTTCCAAATCACTAGGAAACAGATATGAAGATGCATGAAGCACAGAGAGCCCTGTACAAGCTGAACCCAAAAAGACCTACCCTAAGTCATGTTATAATAAAAATGGAA